>NC_062288.1:69515616-70128116 GCF_902655055.1 Lutra lutra
ATTTTCAGAACAAAAAGGTTATTAACTACATTGATGGGTTAATTTCTTTTTTATTTGATGTGTTAATTTCTAAGGTGGTGAGACTATTGGGGATTTTATTTTCTTCATCTGTGTGCTTTGAAATTGTCTATAATTTACAGCATATAAAAATACTATGAACTAACTCACTTCAGCTAAGATTTTTTTTAAAAGAAATTTGTGGCATGTCTGCAGAAATAGAGAAAATCCCATTATGTATAACAGATTTAAATGTTATAGGACCTGTGCTGCACTATTGTTATTTACACAACAGCTTATTATAATTCTTCATTTATAGTCACAGGGAAATTCTACAGGAAATGAAGCTCTTGTGCAAATATTGTCTTGATAAAAAGAATAACTAAGGTTTTCTTGGAGATTTAATTTAGTTTGGCACTTTACAAACTTGCTGATCATATTTTCCTCTGAATTGATAGGAATCCTACTTTGTCCTTAATGTTTTTCTTTTTTTTCTACATCTAAATGGAAAGTTTTATAAACATTGCCTATTAATCCTCACATTTTTGTGAAGTAGTAAACTGGGTCTCCAGTTTAGCTGAGCCAACCGATAGTTTAAAAACTTTGCCTCTGTCCACTGAGGTGAGAAGGGCTTCTTATTTGCCAGCCAGTACCCATGTCCATAAAGGGGTAATCTGGGAAAAAACAAACAAACAAACAAAAAAACAACAAAAATCAACATTTTGATTTTTAAGCTCTCCAGGGACAGACTTGCTCAAGCCTTACACAGCCATCACCAGTGAGACTTGATGCCTGCCTGAGAGGTCCTTCACCTTCCTCTCAGTTTGACTACATTTTAACAGGCTGCTTCTTGACTTTAGGTCCTTGACTTTTAGGCGTTGACTTCGGAGAACTTGTAATTGTAAATTCTCCCTCTGTCTCTGAAATGTAAATACTCTCCCAGTGCAAAAAGGTCCTTCTCACAGACCTGAAAGCCTACTGAAACGTAATCATCAAGAAAGGAAGATGGTCCCTCTATTTCTCAGCCTCTATGAGAAGGAAAGAGCTGAAGTTCAGCAGGTACCAGATAGGAAACACAGATAGCCTGATCATGGACCAGGCCTCTCTTTAACTTCCTTTGGTACTTTTTCTGCTAACTCCTTCTCCCCTTCCTTTTGCTTTGTCTGAGTTCAGTTCAGTCTCTTTCCTCTATGGCTAGAGCACTAAACAAAGTTTTCCTTGCCCGTTTTAACTCCGTGGTGCAATTTTCTTTATTTGTGCTGTATAATATATATTTATTGAGTCTGGGATCCTTGCATCAGAAAATACCAAAGCTAAGATTCCAACCACTCTCTGAAATAATGGGTTAACATAGACATGAAGGATCATTTGCTTACAAGAATCCAAGAGGGAATGGGGAAAGAGTTAATGTGATACAAGAATCTTCCATTTCTTTCTTTAATGTCCATATGGTATTTCTGTTGAGAAAAGTTTCATTATACTTTCTTCAGATATTAAAATGTGAAAATTTGAGTTAAATTCATGTTTTAATCTGTCTGCTGCACATGCAGTGTTGAAGGAAGTGACTTCAAGGCTTTTAGAGGTCAATCCCTTTCAACCTAAAAGTCACCTGGCAGGGCTCTTGTAGCATAGTTTGGGCTCCAGTTTTATGTGTTTCAAATTTCAACTTACAGTTTATGTGTTTCAACTTTTCTCTTGAGATTATTCCTTTTGGGGACTTTTGATCTTTTATTTTGGTGGGTCTCAGCAGTGATGGGAGGTAAAGTGTGGGCTCAGTAGTCCATTTTCAGTGGAAACCTGAACAATTCGATGTATCACTTCAGTTGCCTTGATTTACCTCTTGGTCATTTTTTGTTCATAAGTGTTGTATGGTCTGTTGCCCTATCCATGTTTTTATGGCTTTAACTTTAGTGATTTTCCCTAAGTTTTTATGTGTGGATCATCCACTTATTCCCAAATGACCATCGCTTTACCTTTAAATGGTGATACTTATTCTTTGGAAAATAGCAGTGGGCAGAAGGAGCAAAAGGGGAATATAGCTAGAGCCTTTTTGCAGTCTTGGGCTAATTGTGGGTTATACCTGTCCCAAAATTGGTTCCTTTTAATTGGGGACATATTTCTTCTTAATTTTGCCTTATGGTTTCCAGCAGAGCCTTGTAAGTCACAGGTTCTTTAAATTACACTTGGTGACCACCTAGAACCTATTATGTTTCTTTCACTACACATGTCCTCCTGTCATCTCTATTAGAAGGCAGGATTGTTGATATAAATGTCCTTTCACTGGGTTTACTTTCTTTTATCTTCTCCCCCCTTGCTGTTCAATGATGTCAAATCAGTTCTCCAAAAAGGCCTACCCACCTGCAAACAACCACTCTACACGTATCTTCTAGGGCTGACACATAGGGAAGTGCAAGGACGTATGTATTAGTAGCTAGCATGGCCTTCTACTTCTCCCCAGATTTCACTGCCTGTGACCAGTGCATCCCATAAACTGTAGTCTAGAATTATGGTAGTTCTCTTGTTTCATTTGAGAAGTTTTTCTGTTTTTCATTCCATGGTTCTTTTTGGATGAGAATTAAAGAGGAAGATGGAAAATAAAATAGATTCTGTCTTTGTTACCAAAATTTGCTATTCTGCTTTTTAGTTGGGAAATTGTATGGTAAATGGCCATCTCCCCTTCTAGACTCTAAGCCTTAAGATTCAGGCAATGCCTCTTCTAGCCTCCACATTTGATCAATCATCTATCATAACCTCTGATATTCTGGTAGGTCTGCTGTCTCTTACCTTTTCTTGGCCCCTTTTATAGGTCTTTTAGTAAGGTCTGTCTTTGGTCCAAAAGAACCATGAACATTTGTGCCATGGGTCGTTAAGTCTAATATTCTCAGTGCTTTTCCAGCTACCCTTCCCTATAGAGTCTCCCAGGGTGGAATTAAACAGCAGGGAACAATTTTAGCCTATTTCAGTGGCTCTCTTAAAGCTCCCTCATTTGGCTTGAGTGGAGGGAATCTTTGAAGTGGCAGGAACAGCTTCACAATGCACTACTACCTCTAATATCTACACACATATAGACATACTTTATATATATAAAGTTCCTGTTCATGTTAATTTACATATATAAAGCTCTTAAATCTTTCCATAATCCCTATAAATATGAAATATCCATCTTATATAACATAAAATACATTTATATATAATATCTGCTTTTTAGATATATATTTATATATATTTTAACTAGTCTAAGCTTTATTAGGTAATATATACATTTATATAAATCTATAATCTTTATATTGAATGCTATGTAGTACATGCTATATCCTTTCTATATTTTACTTAGCATAGTATATTATACCTTTAGTATCTATGCTATTAGGTAGGATATTTACAAACTACATGTATGCTAATATTTAACCTGTGTTAGATATACCTATCATGTACTCTATACATATAGATGATAAGCCTGTCTACACAGATTAATCATCTTCATTTAATAATTTATCACCCACCTGTATTTTTATTTTGGTGAACTACTTGAGATTAATATACAGACATCATGATACTTTATCCTAAATATTTCACCTATATCTCCTACCTATAAGGATATTCTCCTATATAATCACAAAACAATAATCACACAAGAAATTTAACATTGATATAGTTCTGTTATGTAACATACAGACTAAATCCACATTTTAAATACCCAATAATGTTCTTCATAGCTGTGCTTTAAAAAAAAAAAAACAGCATAGAACAAAAAAAAGCACTTACTGAATTTAGTTGTCAGATCACTTTTCATCTTTAGAACAGTTGCCCTCCCTCCCTGCTCCTCAGCCTTTTTAATTCTTTTAAGAACTTGACATTTTTGAAGGCCAGTTGTCTGGATTTTTGAAGACCAGTTGTCTGGATTTGTCTTATGATTTTCTCCTGTTAGGCTTCACGTAAACCTTTCAAAATGAGCTCTGCTTAGATAATGGTGTATACATCCTGTAACATTGCACTAGGAGAAAGGTGATGTTCATTTATCTCATTATTAAGTATGCTCTGTTAGATCATTTAAGGTAGTGTCTACCAGATCCCTGTATGCAGTGTTTTTGGTTAAGTAAGTGGTAATCTGGTGGTTTATACTTCAGACAGTGTTACTATCTTGATCCCTGATCACTTTTCGCCTAAATGTTTTAGCATCTGCTAATGATTCTTGCCTGCATTGATTATTAAAATGATGGTTGCAAAATGAGGTCCATTCTTTTTCTGCCATCAGTAATCTAGCCTTTGGATTGTGGGCACTTTGGCTCCTATTGCTGGTTTTTAGCCTTTGTTGTGTTAGCCTAAACTGATATAGATGGGGTGCAGTATAGCACCCTGATATGAATTGTTAATATTATTTCAGAGCAGAGATTTCTGCTATTTTTTATTAAAAGCACTTCAGGGACTAGCACAGTTCCTTCCAAATGGCATGTGCCCCCCAAACTAAGTAAGTTTAACTGAATGTGAGAAATGTTATGCATGTATAAATCTGTATCTTTACATTAGAATTTTGCACTGGCTCTGTATGACTGAAATGCCTAGATCAAAATAATATATATAAATTTAGAATTTTAAATTTTTTTTAAGATTTTATTTATTTATTTGACAGAGAGAAAGCACAAGTAAGCAGAGAGGCAGGCAGAGAGAGAGGAGGAAGCAGGCTCCCTGCTGAGCAGAAAGCCCGATGTGGGGCTCGAACCCAGGACCTGGGATCATGACCTGAGCCGAAGGCAGCAGCTTAACCCACTGAGCCACCCAGGCGCCCCATAAATTTAGAATTTTAAAGAGCTTACCGGATTGTGCCTAAAATCTTTGACAATTGGGTATTGTCAGTAGTATGTTCTACTGGTTGAATGTAGGCTTTAAGATGTAGACATTTGTCTGACCGAAACATAGTCCTTAAAATTTCGGTATGTCATTTCTATAATATTTTAAGGGGTACCAATCATGCCCACATCTCCTAAGTCTTAAGGTAAAATGACATAATGTAGAAATCTTTTGGCATAATGCCCAACACAAGGCCAAACCTTGAAACAAGACACATGATAAATGGTAGCTAATTCTGTTTTTGCTACTAAATTATAATAAAAATGGTAATGCTATCAAACATATTAATTATGCATGCTTTTGAGTGTATAAAAACAGTATATCCAATTAACAAGTGAAATAAATATGAAATGCCAAATTTTGACATTCTCTGTTGCTTCTTCTGTGATGTGGATATTTGTAAATATTCTTTATGAGCTTTGTTTATAGCGGATACTTAGATAAACAACATTGCAGCTTCCTAAAAACACAGCTTATCCTGTTTCAAGTCCTGACGTGTAATTTTTTTCAAAAACCTTTCTTGAGAGACAAATGCAGGTTGTTTAGGGCTTATTTTCCCAAAAATTGTATCTAGTTTTATTTGGTAACTTCACACCTCCTGATACCCTTTTTAGTTTCCTGGACAGCACTGCCCCAGTTAAGGTCTGTTCCTTGACTCCTTAAGTATCTCTCTCTTTCCTTCTAAGACATCCAGGTTCACTTAGTGTCTTTCCCCCAGGAACCCAGCCCTCATGATTCTCTATAGCACTTTCTCTTGTAGAGCAATTTCACCTTGCCAAGCTGTGTGCACTGTTCTCTGAAGAAGTAACACAAAGTCCAGCTGGTTTCTCATAACAGCATGCCTTTGGTCCATTTCCATTTATCATAAATTATCTTATGCTGGACAGAGTCCTTGTAAGTGTTCAGTGAAATTGAAACAAACGTCCTGAAGCCCATCCTGGATCATCCATTTGGAATGGTTTTGCCTTCACTTTGAACATGATGAGTGCACCTGAGAGCACACAGAGTTGTGAAGTGGTGGAATTTTTAATGACTCCTAATGTAATAGAAAGACTTCCGCAAATAAGACTTACATGGTAATATTTATACAAATCTTACCTAATTTAAACTGGCAGATTTTTTCCAAACTAGTTCTGACAGAATTCTGGGTGGGCATCCTGAGACTATGGTTTTGCTTAAAAGGCCTGCATGTGGGGGTGCCTGGGTAGTAGGGTTAGGTAATTGCCCAACTCTTATTTTTGGTGATCTCTGGGTCATGAGAGAGAGCCCTGCATCTGGCTCTGTGTGCAGCACAAAGTCCACTTGGGATTCTCTCTTCCTCTGTCCCTCCCACTCATGCCCTCTCTCAATCTCCAAAGATAAGTAAATCATTTTAAAAAATGTCTCTGTGTGGCCAGTAATCTGAGAACAGCTACCAATCCCCTTATCTGTAGGAGCTCCTGAGTGATCAGACAGGGACAGCCATCTTGGCTATACTTCTCAAACTGCCTTTATTTGAGTCCTGTGGGAAGAGAACCAGAGGACAATAAAGACTGGAGTTACGGTAAGTTTGGACCCAGCATGGGGGCAGAGACGTTAGATGGGTAGGGTAGAACCTTGGCGGTTGTGGTCCTATTTATGTACACATATCCAACCCAGAAGACAAGCAAAGGTGTTGCTGCTCAGAGAGGCAGATATGAACCTGAGGAAATTGCTCATGCCTTCACTCTATCTGGTCTTTCTCGTTCAGAAGTTTGAATTGATTGGTACCTTCTCTTGTCCGGATCTGTTGCTCCTCTCTTTCTCTCCTTCTAGCCAGTTCTCATGTATGGCTTGCTTTGTACTTACATTGCTAGTTGCCACAGTCTCAAATTTTCCTTCCCTTGCTCTTCCTTCTCTTGCCATTCTGTGGATCCCAATCTCTGTCCACTTTGAACAGTAGGTCAGAGCCTGGCCAGTCCACTCTCTGTTGTTCCCCTCTAAGGATGTGTGACAGTGGGTGGCAAAAGTTGGGATAGATGCCCATTCAGTCATATGCCTCTCTGCCTGTTCAGATGGAGATGGTCATTACTTGCATTTGCATCGTCAGAGCTACAAAGAAGACTCAAATGTTACTTTCGTCCTTAATTTGAAGAGAGAGATTGAGAAAGATGGAGGGGAGAGCATGAGCAATGAGTTTTATAGAAATTTGGTAATTCCTACCTATCTTTACTATAGTAATTTCTGAGGGTCTAGTGTTAGTATTTATGCTATGTTAGATTATAACTTATGAAATTATAATGTTGCCAAATACAATGGGTTCTCTTTGGCTTGTTTCTTGTTTGACCTCCCATTCTGTTGAGATATTTTTCTCTTGGCTTTTGTGATGGTCCTTCCATATTTTCTCCTCTTGTGACTCTTTGTTTGGTCTCTTTACTAGCTTCTCTTCCTCACTGAAACTTACAATATTGTAGGGCCTTTGGGCATTGTCCTAGCTTCTTTTCTCTGTATTCTCTCTCCCTGTATCATCACATCCTTTATATATGCCCATGGCTCACAAATTTTTGTCTCCAGATGAAATTGAACCCTGAGTGGCTTACCCTAAAACCCAAATCTACCAATTCTTCTCTTTCCCATCCACATCTCATCCATGAGCGAGTCTCAACATTTCTCTGCACATTTTCCCCTCCACTATCCTAATACTCTATCAGATTTCCCATAAACTGCTATAAATCTAACACGTTTTCTTGTTTTTACTCTTTGACCTTTAGTAATCCAATATGCACAAGAAAAGCAGAGTGATTTTAAAAATGTGTTTAGATTTATGGGACTCTCCTGCTCAAACATTTAACTGGCTTATTGTACATAGAGTAAATTACATGATCCACAAGGCTATGATCTGACTCCTGCCTACCTCATTAGTTACATCTTACAATAGTGTTTTGCAAATAGGCCCCTATACACAGAGAACAGGGGAAGACTGAAGAAAGAGACAGACTGCTCCAGGTTGGTTGGTGGCAGGTCTAATAAGCAAGGGAACTTGTGAGGCTCATTTTGGGCAGCTGCAAGACAAATAGGTCTCTGCACCTGCCTGCCAGAATATTAGTTTATGTAGTGACCTTAACTCAGTTCAGTCACCTGTATCTTGCTGATGGTCTCAATACCACTACTCTCCCAAGGCTGTGTCCTTTCTTGGAACAGCTCCCACTATGGGGACAGTAGGTGGAATGTACATTCCAAGGACAGGGGAGGGAGTTAGGAGCCTCTGAGTGCCCAGTCATGCTCTCAATGGCCATATCTTTTCAATGACCTCCAAAAAAATAACTTACTGCTGCAGGGTATATGGCCCTCCTTTCTAACCATTAAATCCACTAAGCTTGTTCATTCTAAAGATTGGTACAGTTTATCTTAACTCTATCCCTACCCAGTTATTCTCTATTTCTATTTCCAACCTTTTAATGTATGATAATAGTATTTACAAGTATGATACTTATCACTGTCTGTGATTACTACTTGCTATTTATTTTCCTTTCCTTCATCTCCACTGCCCCACCTCTCCAGAATGTAAGCTCTGTGGGCATAGATTTGCTTGTCTGCCTTGCTCACAGCAGCATCCCTAGGAACTAGCACTTCCTGGTATATAAAAGGTGCTCGATAAAATTTTAATAAAAGCCTAGGAAGTTATGTATGGCTACATCTATCATCTAAGGGATAACAGTCCTTTTTTTTTTTTTCATTCATTTAAGTAAAGCTTGTCTTTCCTTTTTAAGAAAGAGTGGATGCTAAGGGAGTATTGGAAATAGAGGGTAAACGTTCATGGAGCTCTTTTGTCTTGCTGAAATAGATTGTAGTCTCAATATATTTGGAAGCCTCTGTATAAGGGTTTTCTTCATCATCTCAATGGCAGGTTTTAATGTGTTTTCTCTACCTCCTCAGAGCACAAAAATGAAAATTCTTGGCTTAACAGATCCTGAAACAAGGCTAGTTTTTCATATACTGCCTTCAGATCAGGATTCAGCTGCAAGAAAATAATGATCAGAGTTAATAAGTTAACAGTTAAGCCAATCTATGTGAAAGCCAAGCATAAACCCCAAGCCCAGGCTGTCTGTAAATCTGAAACCCAAAATGCCCTGAAAAATGAAATTTAGTTAAAAGACTAGAGAAGACTCTTTCTGCAACAAACCCCGATCTGAATTTACATGGGACAGTTTCAAATTTTTACCTCAATCCATGTTTCCCTGGAGAAATGTTACTGTTTTCAGTGAATGTGACAAGACCTTGGTAGCTCCTGTGCCTGAAGATCTACATCTCTGGGATGCTTTGAGTGGCGTTCAAAACGATAGTCCGTGCATTCGGAGCTGGACTCAGAGTGTTCTTTTGTGATGTCCCAAAACAGCATAATATCAGTAGATTCAGAATACACCCAACTTCTTTTATCGCTTACAATATACATAAGCACCTGTAAAGATGTAGGGGCATGTTTTTATCTGGGGAACTAAAACTTAGAAGCTTCTGACTATAATTTAAATAGAGTAGGAAAATAACTTTCTCTTCTAGTAAGTGCTACTCAATTCTATTGAGGATGTTACATCAGAGGGAGAGGTGGAAGGACACAGAATGAACAAATATAGTCAGTATAAAGCAGGCCTTACAGTCTTAATGACTTTTCAGATGAATGACAAGTAGTGACAATGTTTGGAGTATGATTCAGGTTGAAGGGGCTGTCACTCATTACCAGGTCTTTTGTTTGTGCCTTGCTTTCATAGATTGGCTTGGCAATATGTCGGATTCAGTCAACTGCAAACTCAAACGCCACATTTTCTAGCACTGACAACTCTTCATTAACTCTGACCATCATTTTACGGCGGCTGAAACCTCATCTATGGGGCGGGGGGCGGGGATACATGAGGAACCTGCCTTGTTTCAATTCTACTGAGGGATATTTGTATCCTCGTGCTGCCACTGCAATTAGTCAATCCCATGGTTGGTATCTTCTTTCTAAGCACTCAGGACTGTGTGTGTGATGGCTAGTAGATTGTTTGACATCCACTACTACGGCAAGCAGTGTTCATTCCAAGGAAAAAAAAAATAATAGACTGCCAGTGCATTTTATTTTCTTTCCTGTACCTGGTGCTTCATTCTCTTTCTGCTTCTTCAATCTGTCTCTAATGGACCCTGGTGAACTTAGAAACCAGCAGTTAAAAATAGATGCTTTCAAGGACAAAGAAGAGAAATGACTCAAGGTTGGTAAATACTATCTGTCCTAAAGAAATGAGAATAAAATGCTTGACACAGAACATGTAAATAGATTTTGTGGGTTTAAGTGTATTCAAGATTATGATCTCCTGGATGGGGAAAAACATTGCCCTCTAAGTAAAATACCAAGAAGAGTTTCTTTACTATTCTTGTATATTTTGCAAGAGCAAAGAAAGTAATTTCTGACATTAATAGTACTTTTTTGAGGTAAGACCCAAATACAGCAAAACGCATATATCTTAAGTGAACACCTCACTGAGTTTTGATAAATATTTATACCCATGTAATGGACACCCCTATCAAAATGTAGAATATTTCCATCCTCCCAGACAATACCCCTCTTCTCTCCTCTCCCACTCTCAAGAGGCAAATACTGTTGTGATTTCTATTACCATAGATAAGTTTTGTCTATATTTGAACTTTATATAAGTGGAATCATTATTATATAGTGATTTATAACGGACTTTCTTCAATCAAAATAATGTTTTTGAGATTCATCCCTGCCATTTTGCATATGTTTTGTTCATTTTTATTTTAAATAGTATTTTGTGTGAATATAACTGATTTATTTAAAAAAAATCTGTTTTTCTGTTGGATATGTGAACTGTTTCCACATTTGGCTGTTAAGGATAAAGCTGCTTGAATATTTCTGTACAAATCTATATGTCTATATTTTTTATTTCATATGGATGAATACCTAGACTGGTGATCATTCTGTCAGAGTAAGTTACGTTTAACTTTGTAAGAAACTGCCAATTGCCCAAGGTGATTGTACCTCCTATATTCCCATCAGTAGGGTATGATGGTTCTAGTTACTCCACAAATTCTTTACAATAGTATAATTAGCCATTCTAATTGTTTTTACATTCTGACAGTTTTAATATGCTTGCTTAGGTGACTAATGGGTCTGGTACACTTATGGGTACACTCTGACTTTGGGTGAGGGAGGAGGAAGTTTTGTTTGCAGAGGTAGAGAGTACAGGAGGAGAGAAGGGGAGAGAGAAAGAATTTACTTTTGAATATATTAGCTGGAATACAGTGCTAGATTTTAAGAGAAGAGTTTGGGGGACACAGGTTTAAAAATGTATGGCCTATTAATAGGAAAGCTTTTGCCACTCCTAGTAGTAGGACAAAAATCCAGTTTTGTAATTCCATAAATTGTCACAAAATAACTTCAGCTTTTCTTTTGTACCCCTCTGTCCCATTAGAATGAGAAACCATCTGGTCAGGAAAAGAGAAGGTTTTTGTTTTGTTGGGGATATAGGTCTTTCCCCTCACCCCCAAAATATAAGAAGTTTGGTGTTCTACTTGAAGGGACTTAGGGATATACTTTTCCAAAGAACACAACCTTTCTAAATTCAAGAATGAGTGTACATGATTATTCCTTTTCGGACCTCATAATTCTCTGGGGAAGAAGCCCTACCAAGAAGCTGAGGCACCTGGGTGGCTCAGTTGGTTAAGTGTCAGATTCTTGATTTTGGCTCAGGTCATGATCTCAGGGTCTTGAGATCAAGCCCCTTGTTGGGCTCCATGCTAAGCAGGGAGTCATCTTCTCTCCCTCTCCCTCTAACCCTCCCCTGACTCTTGAGCATGTGTGCTCACGCTCTCTCTCTCTCCCTCTCTCTAAAATAAAATTTTCAAAAAAGTACTATGTGACTCTCCCTGGTCTAGGCTCTTTGAAAAGTTCTGGCTCTGTCCCTGTCATCTTTCTGCAAGCTTAGACCTTACCCACCAAGAATTCTTCCTTCTGGAAGTGGTTAGATGCATGATTCTCAAACTGTGCATCACAGCAGATCCTGTTCAGTATTTATTCCGAAGAAGAAATTCATAGACCTCCCGAGATGTTGATTCCCTAGCTGTGGGGTCAGATCTGGGAATTGAAATTTTAAATCAAACACCACAGGTAATTTTGAGGCAACGAGCTGCAGACTGGTTTGAGGAAAAACTGGTATTGATAAGCAGTAAAAACGTTTAGCTCCAGTTTCCCCTTGTTCATTCTTTTTATACTAACAGAGGGTAGAAGTGAGTCTCCTAGGATTCCATGCCCTGTTACCTTATTCATAGAGCATTCTTCTCTGATTAAAGTGTTTTCTTCCCTTTAAACTTAATAATAAACTAATGTACAATGCATTCTACCTACTACAGTGCTCATCTGAAGCCATTCTACTTGAGCCCTAAGAACCAATTTTATTTCTCCACTGCTTGCCCTCTCAATCTGCCAATCTATGACTTTAAGGAGGGCCTACCTAATCCCTTTTCAAAAATTTTAATTTGTTGTGGTAAGAACATTTAACATGAGTTGTACACTCCTAACAAAAATTTAAGTGTACAAAGGACACAGTCGTACAACAGATCCCTACAACTTGATCTTGCATAACTGAAACTTTATATCCATCTATTAGCAACTCCCCATTCCCCCAAACTCCCTCGACCCTGGCCACTAGTGGTCTGCTTTTTCCATGAATTTGACTGTCTCAGATACTTCATGTGTGTGGTACATATTGTATTTGTTCTTCTGTGACTAGTTTCTTTCACTTAGCATAATGTATTTAAGTTTCATCCATCTTGCATGTAACAAGATTTCCTTCTATATTAAAGACTTCCTTTCTTTTTAGTTCAGATTCACCCAGAATGATCTCTTTTTAATGAAGTCAAAATCAACTGCTTTGGGTTATTATTTACAGCTTCAAAATCCCTTTAGCTTTGCTATGTAATGTAACCTAATGACTTGAGGGAACTTCATATCGATGGTCCCACCCACATTTGAGGGGAGACGATTATGCAGAATGTGTTACATAAAGTGGTGGGAATTTTGGGGTTCACCTTAGAGTTCTGCCACCGATAGTTTTTCCTGTTGGATGATTGATGACTTTGTTGTTGTTGTTTAATGGATCAAACTTGCTCATTGTTGCTAGGTGATAAGTATTTAGTAGACAAAACTAAATTTATTGGCGTGTATCAGATAATGTAGATACAGTATATTTCTCAACAAATATAAATGAATTCGAAGTGAAAAAGTAGATTGATCAATTGTTTTTATGTTTTCTATAAACCATAAAACTATAGTTTACTTTAAAAGCAACAAAAATTTAATGCTGGAAATTTGAAGAACTATTTGGTGTGTTTCTTGTTAGTATTTTTAGGAAACTATTTCTTTGTAGCTAATTCCTACTCTCTTACTGACATCCAGTAGTTCAGTCCTACAAGTTGTTCTCACGGAAAGGACCATCTTCTTCAGGATAAAAATCAGAAAATAATTATGGATTCCTATTGAAATTTATAAAGAAAACTAGATGCTTACACTGTTTTCCTAGGGGGAAAATTAAGCATTTAAAAGTTCCCATCGATAGTTTAAGTAACTTAAAACTTACTTTTAAAATGTTCAAGCACGTTAGAAATGCACATTCTGTAAGTAATTATACGTAATTGAACATACCTTAAAGTAGGGAAAGGGAAACTGAAATCAGTGGTCTCAAAGAATCTTTTATACTTCATTTTTAAATCATTATTAAATATATGACATGCTGATTATCAAATTTAACCATTTTCTTAAACAATTGAGGGTAATGAAAATACTGATATTTGGAAGAACTATGAGTAACACTGATTTTTTTGGTAGTACGCAGGCGTTATGCACGGCAGCACCCAACAGCAACTCAAAACTTTACTCTTCACGTGAGTCATTTTTAAGCCAATCTTGAAGTTAGGAGAAGGTGCAAAGATCAGCCAGCATGTACAATAGGTAATCCTCATAAAGTTTTTAGTCTCCTACCTAATGCTTTGACAAGTTTAAGGAAGGAAATAAAGGTACTTAAAATAATGTCTACTCCTTCTTGTCCTTCGGTCATGGCAGCTTGTAGCACTCGTGTAGCATGTAGTTGTAAGGACTTGTTGGCCTGTGGAACATGTGTTTGAGGGTGAGGTGATCATTAAATATTTGAGTTGAGAAAAATGCCATTGTTACTAAGTGTGTCAGGGCATTTGCTAGTGAAGTTCACTTTCTCTAACATCTTTTTCTGCAAGAAATAAAAAAGGGAAAATTTGGAAGATTAAAGGAAAAGAAAAGAAAAATTGAGCCCTTTCCCTTTACTAAGTTGTGGGTATTTAGTGGGAGTCATAGTCACAGAGGATGAGGGCAGGCCCAAACTGGTAAAGGTGAGTATAGCTCTTGGGCTGGAAGCTGAATACACACAAAAAAAGAGGCCCAGACACGCCTGGGTGGCTCAGTGGGTTAAGCCTCTGCCTTCAGCTCAGGTTGTGATCTCAGGGTCCTGGGATTGAGCCCCGCATCAGGATCTCTGCTCAGCAGGGATCCTGCTTCCCCCTCTCTCTGCCTGGCTCTCTGCCTACTTGTGATCTCTCTCTCTGTCAAATAAATAAATAAATGAATCTTAAAAAAAAAAAAAGAGGCCCAGACAGTGCTCTGAGAGCCTGGCCCTGGATAGAGTGGGGCTCCCCCTACCACAAAGACACACACTCGAATGTCAAAGGGCCTAGCAGGATCATTCCTCTGCCTGCTCTAAATAGAGATGGTGAAGCAGAGGATATGCAGCATCCAACTGCTACATGCAGAATTTCTACCTGGTATCATCACAGTAGGTACAGACCAGTCAATAGTCTGTTTTTCCTTAGTGTTTGGGAAGACATAAGATTGGGGAAGGAGTTCGGGATTCTTAACTTACACAGCCTGTGGCATGTCTGTTTTGCTTGTAACTGGTGGCGGCATGATGGACTCCTCCCAGAGTGCTTTTTAGTTCTTTGCAATAAGTTATTTCAGTAGCAAATTAAAACCCTGAAATTAATTTTCTTTGGAATTTAATTTTTGAAGGAGGTTTAATTATTATACATATTCATTGTTATAGATTTAATGTTAAGTTCTGTAGAAACTACAGAGAGAGATGTGGTATGTGGCTAAGGCGTTTCCAAAGTGCTTGTCTTGTTAATACCAAATAGTAGTTTAGCTCTGGAACAATTTGATTTGAGAGGAGAAAAAAATAGTCCTTTCATCAAATAATTATTGACCCTTCCTTTGGGCACTGTGTTGAGTTGCTGAGCATAAAAGGATGAGAAATTGATAACTCTTCCCCTCAAGGAGTTTATAGTCTAGGAAAAAAACTATCCCCTATGTTCTCTTACCCCATAATTAGGAAAGTTCTTTCCTCATGGAATTATTTTAAACATAACTATGAAGATAAGGAGGCAGTGGAGTATAATATCTAATCTCTGTAGAAAGTTTCCATATATTTGAGCCATTGGACTGAGTTCTTTTTATAGATAGTATATTCTGTGTTGCTGTGTAGAACACAATGACAAAAATCTTAAAGGTATACAAAAATTGGCATTTATTTAGCTCATTTATCTGAAGAACAGCTAGAGTTGGCTGATGTAGGCTGGTCCACCTGGACAGCTCCCAAACAGGTCTTCCATCTTTCTCCTGGGAGCAGGGGCTACCCTAGGCATGTTCCTTCCATGGCAGTGGTAGAGTATAAGCACATCAATTGTCACAACATCACTTTTTCCCAATTTTATTGGCCAAAGCTGATCATATGGTCCGACCCAAGTGATAGGGTACAAAAATGACCCTTTTAGAGGAAGGCATTAAGAAGTCACACGGTATAGAATTGGGGCCAATAATGCACTCTACTCCAGGTATTATCTTCATTCTGGAGGCAACTTCATGAGGTAGATAATCCTTCATACTTGTTAAAATTTAAAAGCTGAATGATGGAAAACATCTGAAGTCAGACTGTATTGAGACTGTTGCTAGGTCTGCTACTTGCTAGCTATGGCTTTTAGCACTTTAACTCTTTTGTATCTTAGTTTTTACATATGTGAAAGGGAGAATAATTTTACTTGCCCTATAGGCGGTCAAGACAACATGTAACTCAGTGTCAATAATAATCAACAGAACAACTGATATCTTAAATCACACCTGGTCTTGTTCTTGATCTTAAACTCTCAGACACTGTTTTCTGCCATTCACAACTAGCTTTTCTTATAGGTATTATTACATTTAAAATAAAAATAAATCCTTGTTAGTAAAAGCTATACATTCACTTAATAATAATGGCTATTGACAAATTAACTTCATTTATCATTGAACAGTTTTCTGGAAATGGCATTTAGTTTTTATTAAAGGCACTATTTGCAAAAAGATATGCTTAAATGCTAGATTTTTCTTTTCACTAATTCCTATAAACTCATTATTCACAAATATATTCTGTAATTTTCAAGGTTACAGAAAGGTACAAAGATTTAAATCTGAGTATTTAGAATCTTAAATGAATGGTTTGTGTTTAAGAAAAGGTTATTTTATCTTGTGGCAAAATACAGAAAGATACTCAATCACAAAATATAGACCTTATTTTAGACAAGACTGGTAATAGATACAGGGAACGCTGATGATGAAGATGTTGTCTTCAAAGAGTTTACAGTCCATTGAAGAATTTTTTGGGGGTATAATTGGTGTACAGTATTAGTTTCAGGTGTGCAACATAGTGATTTGACATTTGTCTACATTGTAAAATTATCACAAGTCTAGTTACCATTTGTTACCATACAAATTAAAACATAATTACTGACTATATTCCCCATTCTGTACATTATATTCACATGCCTTACTTGGAAACTGGAAGTTTGTTCTTCTTGGTCCCCTTTGTCCATTTAGCATCACCCCCTCACCCCAAAACTCCCTCTGCTCTGGCAACCACCAATCTGTTCTCTGTATGCATGAGTCTGAGTTTTGTTTTTTTCCCCATATTCCACATATTGATGAAATCAAGCAGCATTTGTCTTTCTCTGTCTGACTTATTTCATTTAGCGTAATATCCTCAAGGCCCATTTATGTTGTTGCAAATAGCAAGATTTCCTTCTTTTTTGTGGCTGAGTTATATTTCAGTCTGTATGTATATACCACATATTCTTTATATTTCATTCATTGATGGCTACTTCAGTTGTTTCTATAGCTTCACTATTGTAAATTATAGTGCAACGGACGTGGGATGCACATATCTTTTCAAATTAGCTTTCATTTTCTTTGAATAAGTACCCAGGGCTATAATTGCCTCATCATATTTTTGGGGGAAGCAGCATGCTGTTTTCCGTAGCGGTTACATCAATTTACATTCCCACCAACTGTGCACAAGGATTTCCTTTTTTCCGAATTCCTACTGAACACTTATTTTTTTTTTAATCTTTTTTATAATAGCCGTTGTGACAGGTGTGAGGCAGTATCTCCTTTTGATTTTGACGTACATTTCTCTGACAGTGATGTTGAACATTTTCTCATGTGCCTGTTGGGCATTTGTAGGTCTTTGGAAAAATGTCTATTCAGATTCTCCACCATTTTAAATTAGATTGGTATATCCTATTTCTGCTTTCATTTGTCTCTAGGTACTTTTTTATTTCTTCTTTGATGTCTCCTATGACCCAGTAGTTGTTCAATAAGATGTTGCTTAATCTCCACATATTGGTAATTTTTCCAGTTTTCTTGTGATAATTTTTAGTTATGCACCATCATGGTTAGAAAAAGATGCTTGATAGGGTATTAATTTTCTCAGATTTATTGAGACTTGTTTTGTGGTATGGTCCAACATGTGATCTATCCTGGAAAGGATTTTGTGTGCACTTGAAGAATATGTATTCTGCTTTAGGATGGAATGTTTTATATTTACCTATTAAGTTGATCTTGTTTAAAGATTTTATTTATTTATTTGACAAAGAGAGAGACAGTGAGAGCAGGGACACAAGCAGCGGGATTGGAAGAGGGAAAGCAGGCTTCTCACTGGGCAGGGAGCCAGATGTGGGGCTCAATCCCAGGACCCTGGGATCATGACCTGAGCTGAAGGTAGATGCTTAACGTCTGAGCCACCCAGGTACCCCAAGTTCATCTTGTTTAATATGTTGTTTAAGTCTGATGTTTTGTTATTTTGTGTGGTTACTGTAAGTTTTTACTTAGTAGTTACCATGAGGTTCAGTATATCATCCAGTGCATTTAACTATTTTAAATTGATAGCAACTTAAACACATTCCAAAACTCTGTTTCAACTCTGCCCCCTCCATTTGTTTTTGATGTCACATTTTATAATTCATGTTATGTATCCTTTAACTAATTTTTATGGTTTTAATGAATATTTTTTTTCTTTTAACCCTCATAATAGCTTTATAAACTTTGATCCACTACCTTTAATATATACTTATCTTTTCCAGTGAGATTTTTACTTTCATATGTCTTCTTGTCAAACAGTGCTTTTCTTTTCAACTTAATGAAATTCCTTTAACATTTCTTGTAAGTCTGGTTTAGTAATGATGGACTCTTTTAGCTTTTGGTTGTCTGGTAAACTCTCTCTTCGATTTCCTATGGTAAACTTGCCAGGTGGAGTATCCCTGGTTAGAAGTTTTTTGGTTTTTGTTTTGTGGGAGATTTTTCCCCTAGCACCTTGAATATATGTTAAGCCACTCCCTTCTGGCCTCAAAGTTGTTCCTGAGAAATGTGTGGATAGTCTAATGAGGTTTCCCTTGTATGTAAGAATTTTTCTCTTATTACACTTAAGGTTCTTGTTGACTTTGGACATCTTAATTATAATGTGTTTTGGTATGGTTCTCTGTGTTCATCATATTTGGAACCCTCTGGGCTTCCTGAGCTGGATGTCTCTTTCCTAATTTCCTGAATTAGGGAAGTTTTTAGCCATGATTTCTCTCCTTGTGGATCCCTATAATAAGAATGTTGTTTTGCTTAATGTTGTCCTGTTAAGTAATCTTTTCTTCATGTTTTGAATTTGTTTCTTGGGGCACCTGGTAGCTCAGTTGGTTAAGCATTTGCTTTCAGTTCAGGTCATGATCTCAGGATCCTGGGATTGAGCCCTGCATTGGGATCCCTGCTCAGAGAGTCTACTTCTCCCTCTCCCTCTGCTGCTCCCCCTGCTTATGCTTTAACTCTCTCTGGCTCTCTCTCTCTCAAATAAAATCTTTTAAAAAATTTCATTTTCTTTTCTGTTGCCCTGTCTGGGTAAGTTCAGTTTCCTTGCCTTCCAGCTCAAGATCTGTTCTTCTGCTTCATCCAATCTGCTATTAAAACTCTTTGATATATTTTTTACTCCAATTATACTCTTTAGCTCTCTGACTTCTGTTTGATACATTCCTATATTTTCCATCTCTTTGTTGAAGTTCTCACTGTGTTCATTCTTTCTTCTCCTAGTTTTGATGAGCATCTTGATGATCATTATTGGGAATTCTTTATCAGGTAAATTATTTATCTTTGTCTTATTAAAAACTTTTTTCTGAGGTTTTCTCTTATTCTTTCATTTTGAACATATTTCCCTGTTTCCTATTTTTCCTGACTCTGGGTTTCTATATATTAGGTAAGGTAGCTACCTCTCCATCTTGGAGTGGCCAGTGTAGGTGATGAAACTTCTTGTTCACACTTGACTTAGCTCTGGGTTGTCTCTCAAATCTTTGTGATTGTCTAAATTACCTGACTTATTTTTAATATATCCCATTATTGAGGGTGTGCTAAGATCAGTCAGTGTTCTAAGGGGAGGAATTTCATTTAGTACCTACTTTCAGTCTGATTGGAAGCCAGACATTTAG
This sequence comes from Lutra lutra, assembly GCF_902655055.1. NCBI lineage: Eukaryota > Metazoa > Chordata > Mammalia > Carnivora > Mustelidae > Lutra > Lutra lutra. The sequence goes on from NC_062288.1 coordinate 69,535,264, forward strand.
GCAGCATCTTTTAAAATGTGCAAATATATATAGTCCTGTGGGGCCGTGGTCATAATCCTGGCTGGCCTCCAGATGGAGGCATCCCCTCAGTGACAATTACAAAAATGGGAATCCCCATGAGTATATAAGCTTCTTTCTGTGAGTTCTTGTCAGGATGTAACAAGGCCAAGGGGTATACAAGGATGGTGTCTCCTTCTAGTATTTCCTGGGAGTACCTTCTAAGTTTCCAGGTATGTAGGAAACCTGAAGGCTGACTGTTAGGCTGAAGCTCCAAGCTAGGTAAATGGCACTTTTTTTCACAGGAAGACCATAGTTATGTTGGCGTTCGTGGGTGGTGGCTTGTCTAGAAATGCCTTTCCAATTACCTTTTCCCATGAAGCTCAGGAAAATGCCCACCTCCTTGGCCACCAAGGCCAGGCGATCAAGGGGCATCCCTTATATGGATTGCAAGGGCTATCAGGCTTTATTTAGGCAGCTGGGAAGTAAGTGTAGGGGGTTGGGATATTCTCACTGGCTTCCGAAGGAAAATGTCATGTTGTACATGTCCCAGGGTTATAGGAAAGCAAAAGGAGAGTGCCCTCCCTGTGAGTCACTTTAGGCTAGAAGCTGGAGAAAGCCATGACTTTTTGCACTTGCCAGCCCCAGCCAGGAAGTGAATGCCAAGACTGCCTCTGCTTTCTTGCTTCAACAAGATAGTGCTGTGACCTCACCCCCACCTGCCTTAACAAGGTGGTAAAATAGTGCCATGTTGGAGCTACCTACTTGTGCCAGCAGGGTAGGTGGAAAGTACAAAATTGACATCTGCCATAGCCTCTGTCACAGGGGAGAGTTTCACTTCCCTCTGCCCTTCCAGCAGCAAATCAGCAATTAAGTCACCTTCACGTATAGTTTAGGCACTTTTTAAAACTGCTGCTTTTTTTGTGTCTTGGGATGAGTGAGACCATATGTAAGCCTTTTAAAAGGGAGATCTCACTTTCCTTTGACACTTTGGGTCCCTTGGGCATCGGATTTTTTTTCCAAGCCAGATGTTTTGGGTGCTTATCTCCTTTTTGTAAATCCCAGGAGTAGGGATGCCTCCCCCTCTTCTGGGAAAGGTACTAGACTGGTGCTATCCTTCCCAATTGTGTGTTGCTGTGCTGGGGCCCAGGTTTTTGGTGAGACCATATCTCTGCCTCCAACCCAATACAGGTAGTCTTTCTATGCTTTGCTGTGGAGAAACAGCCCATCTAGTTTTTAGATATCCTTTAGAGGGAAATGATCTATGTATACTGTAGATTTGGAGTGTCCTTGGGACAATGTGAATTCAGGATCTGCCTATGTTACCATTCTGGTGACGTCTCCCTAGAAAAGTCTTTTTTTTTTTTTTTAAAGTAAATGATTATAATGTGAAGGGTCCCCGTCACCCCCTTCACCTTGTAAAGATCCCCTTTGGGCATCTTACCCAAATGACAGAGAACTAGGGACAGCTAGGAATGAACCGAGCAGAAAAGAAGTACACAGAGCAGGGCAAAAAATAGGGACTGTTAGGCGGGCAGAGAAAGCAGTAAGTGGAAGTTGAAGGGCTCTAGCATAAACTCATTTAGGTTGGATAGAACATTCACTTGTTGATAATGGAAGTAGGAAGATGATTCTGGAAAAAGTGTCATGGATCAAATCTTTAAGAGCTTTGTATATTGCTGAAGATTGTGGACTCTACTTGAAAACACAATCTCATTTATCCTGTGATCCTTCTAATAGCTTGTGGGAGAGGAGTTGTCAGAGACTACAAGACAAAATATGGGAAGCTGTTTTCTCCAGGTAAGAACTATTGGGGCTAGACTTAAGACACTGGCAATACAAGTGGGGAGAACAGAAACATTTTCAGAGACACTAAGGATCTGGGCATAGGGTAACAATGACAATATAAAAGACACTTCCTTTCAGGATTTGTTTTTATTAAACAGGAGGATAATGCTTCAGCTTTCCCTACCTTTCATCTTGGTAAAATGAATACATGCAAATACATATGTATGAATTGCAGCTATGTGCATACCTTAACAGTTGTCTTCCTAGATCTGCAGAGAATAATTTAGGCACTAGCAATAAGCACTTGTTACCATAAGCCAAGGGTGGATAGTTAGGCCATTAGAATTCATTGGATCAAAGTCCAGATCTGGTGATAAAACTGGCCTGAGGAAAAATTGCATTCTTTTAATTAAATCTGGTCCATTAGAATCTTAGAACTTTAGCACTAGAAGTTAACCACATAAACCCATTGTGCAGATGAGAATAGTGAAGTAAGGAGACCTTAAGTTGTCAATGATAAGGTGCAACTAAAATCCAGTATAGTCTAACTTAGTTTGTAGGACTTTCCACCATACCACACTGCCATTAATATTTTATTTGCAAATTATCCTTGCTTGGATTAAATTGTTTTTCTTGTAATCTTTGAATGGGTTTTTTAATCTGTTTTTATTTAGTTTCAGCATTTTATCCCTATTCATTTTTTTTTCATTTTGTGTTTTTAGTTCCACTTGATGATTTTCCTTCAATGGAATAAAATTTTAGTTTTACTTTGTATTGCTAAAGAAATGGATGAAAATAAAAAACTTTTTAAAAGAGTAAGTTAAGCCTCAAATGCATCCCCCCAGTAATTTGATATTAGAGTACTTTTAAATAAATTACAGTTAATTAAGCATGCAAATATACTAACAACTTTAAGTACCCAGTTAGCTACCTTAACTGAAATAATTGTCCTGAATAGCACATTTTTAAAAGGCATTTTTTTCAAGGTGTTACATAAGTCGTTGTCTCTGATGTGAAAAATGTAATTATTCTTGGAAGAAAGAGTATGGTAGCAGTTGATTGTTCATGAATTCAAATGTTGTAGCATGAATTACTAGCCTCTCTAGACCTCATTGTCTTCATCCATTAAAGTGCCTGACTTAGAAATTTACAAAGGTTCTCCACTTCTCTAAAGTCTTGCAGTCATTCATCTATGAACCATGATGTATAACTCATTTTGTTTATGGGATCCTATACATTCTCTATGTCTGACTTCTTTAATGCCATCTGTACCCATGCCTCTATTTCAGCCCCATTGTATCTCATAGATTTCTATATTCCATGAAATGGCTAACCTCTTAGAAATTCAATTTGATTATCTGGAAAAGAAATCCCTGAAGTTCTGACCTGGAGACATATCCTTGAGGGTCTCCATGGTCTGTGTGTCTGTCTCTCTCTCTCCTTCTTCTTCTGCTTCTTTTCTTTCTTTCTTTTTTTTTTTGTCTAATTTTTTGTTTTCATTTAAATAACAAAAACTTTGTGGGGTAATTTCACTATTCCCATTTCAACAACTCAGTGCTCTTTCCATCCCAAATGATTTTATGCTAGAACCCCTAAATTTGTATCTGACTCCTTATAACTGGGTATAGCTTAAAAATTTCTGTGCTTCTGTTATATTTAACGTCACATCAAAGGAGGTAGGAAGAATACATTGTCACTGTATTCTATACAGTTACATTCTTTTCCTTAAAAAAAAATTTAAAAATCAATTTAATTAACATATACTGTATTATTAGTTTCAGAGGTAGAATTCAATGATTCATCATTGCATAAACACCCAATGTTACCTCAAGTGTCCTCCTTAATGCCTGTCACCCAGTTACCCCATCCCCACCCACCTCCCCTCCAGCAATCCTCAGTTTGTTCCCTATAGTTAAGAGTCTCTTATGGTTTGTCTCAGTCTCTGATTTCCTCTTATTTTATTTTCCTTCCCTTCCCTAAATTCACCTGTTTTGCTTCTTAAATTCCACATATGTGTGAAATCATATGGTATTTGTCTTTCTCTGACTGACTTATTTCACTTAGCATAATACCCTCTAGTTCTATCCATGTTGTTGGAAATTGCAAGAGCTCATTCTTCTTGAAGACTGAATAATATTCCATTATATATTATATAATATATATAATATTATAATGATAATATTCCATTTTATATATATGTCCATATATACATATCCATCCAAATATATATATACACATCCATCCATATATATATATATAGATATATATATATATATCCCACATCTTCTTTATCCATTCATCTGTTAATGCAGTTGCATTTCTATTCATTAATAATGAAGCAGAAGGTGAAATCAAGGAATCTATCCATTTACAATTGGACTAAACCCCAAAAGATACCTAGGAATAAACCTAAGCAAAGAGGTGAAGGATCTATACTCTGAAAACAATAGAACTATTTTGAAAGAAATTGAGGAAGACATAAATAAATAGAAAAACATTCCATGCTCATGGATCAAAGGAACAAATATTAAAATGTCTATGCTACCCAAAGCAATCTACACTTTCAATGTAATCCCTCTCAAAATACCATCAACATTTTTCACAGAACAGAAACAAACAGTCCTAAAATTTGTATGGAACAAGGAAAGACCTGGAATAGCCAAAGAAATGTCAAAAAAGAAAACCAAGCCTGGAGACCTCACAATTCCAGACTTAAAGCTGTATTACAAAGCTGTAGCCATCAAGACAGTATGGTACTGGCACAAAAACAGACACAAATATCAAGGGAATGGAATGGAGAACCCAGAAATGGACCCTCAACTCTTTGAAAAAGCAGGAAAGAATATCCAATGGGGGGAAAAAGAGTGTCTTCAAGAAATGATGTTGGGAATAATGAATGGCCACATGCAGAAGAATGAAACTGGGCCACTCTCTTACACCATACACAAAAAGAAACTCAAAAATGGGTGAAAGACCTAAATGTGAGATGGGAATCCATCAAAATCCTAGAGGAGAAGACAGGCAGCAACCTCTGTGACCTTGGCTACAGCAAGTTCTTGCTAGACATGTTTCTAAAGGCAAGGGAAAAAAAAAGCAAAAATGAACTATTGGGACTTCATCAAGATAAAAAGCAACAAAGAAAACAGTCAACAAAATGAAAAGGCAACCTACAGAATGGGAGGAGATATTTGCAAATATTTTCCCAGATAAAGGGCCAGTATCCAAAATCTATAAAGAACTTATCAAACTGAACACTCAAAGAACAGAGAATCCAATCCAGAAATGGGCAGAAGACATGACCAGACCTTTCTGCAAAGAAGACATCCAAATGGCTAACAGACACATGAAAAAGCACTCAATATCACGTGGCATCAGGATAATACAAATCAAAACCACAATGAGATACCACCTCACACCAGTCAGAATGGCTAAAATTAACCAGTCAGGAAATGACAGATGTTGGCAAGGATGAAGAGAAAGGGGAACCCTCCTACACTGTTGGTGGGAATGCAAGCTGGTAAAGTCACTCTGGAAAACAGTATAGAGGTTCCTCAAAAAGTTAAAAATAGAGCTACCCTATGACCCAGGAATTGCACTAGTAGATATTTATCCAAAAGTTACAAACATAGTGATTTCAAGGGGCACATGCACCTCAATGTTTATAGCAGCAATGTCCACAATTGCCTTTTTTTTTTTTTTTTAATATTACCTTTAAAAGTTCAACATCCATTCTTGCCTTGGTAAAATGCAAAGTAGGTTATCATCCCTAATCTCCTCTAGAACAATATTAATACATTAGAATTCTTAAGTGTAATCTTTATCTAGCCACTTATTACATAGCATTTTAGTTTCATTAGCTTTAAAAATCAACTTCTGGGCTATAATTTACATGAAATAAAATAAACACATGTTAAGCATACCATTGGGTGAGTTGAGTTTTGACAATGAATACACCTCCCTATTTGGTTTTTAACACCCTCAAACTTAGTCACTATTGTTAGGTTGAATTATATGTAATCACCAATAGGATTCAATTTAATTTTTTTATAGCTGAATGTAGAAGTATTTATAATGCTTCCAATTACTTTGTTCCTCATTGCTTCTTTTGTTCTGCTCTCTGATTCTGTGTTCAATTTTATTTTTCCAGAACTATGATCTTCAGTATACTGCATACAGAATGTTAGTTTTGAGTGACTTTTCTTGCAGGACATTAAAGATACTTCTTATCTGCTCTCCTTTTCCATTGTTGTTAAGACAGCTGTCAGTCTAATTGTTACTACTTCTATTCTCTTTAGCTGCTTTTAGATATCCTGAGGTTTCACTGGCAATTATTCTGTTGTGAATTTATTTTTATTTACTGCTTGGAATCTATTGAGCTTCCTGAGTTGGAGAAATTTTTCATCAATTTTTGATCAGATTCTTGTTAACTGTTGATTCAAGTGATGTCCTCCATGTTCTCTGTTCTTTCCCCTCTGTGTATTCTATTCAGCTAGCCATTAGGCTTTATTATCTTATCAGTTGTGTCCTTTAATCTTCAAATAACAATCTCTTCATTTCTCTGTGCTGCATTCTGGGTATCCTCAATTATATATCCTTATTTATTTGCTTGCGTCTGACATGTTAACTTGCTCATGGAAATTTTAATTGGTAATACATGTATGTGTTCCTTTTAGAACATCTGTTTTTTCTTTTTTTTCCATGATGTTTTATTCCTATGTGGTCTTTACTTTCTTATATCTCTTTAGTTATTTTGAGCATTTTGATACCTCTGTATTAGTTTCCTAGGGCTTTTATACTAAAGTACCAGAAACTGGGTGGCGTAAACATGGAAATGTTTTGTCTGGCAGTTCTGGAGGCTAGAAATTCAAAATCAAGTTATTAGCAGTGTTGGTTTCTTCCTAAGAGCTGTGACTGGAGGCTTTGCCACAGGCCTCTCCTTGCTGCTCTTGGTTCTCTGACAATTTGTGGCATTTCTTGATCTTTGCATTATTTTTACATGGTGTTCTCCTTTGTATTTTGTCTCTGTCCAGAGTTCCCCTTTCATAAGGAAACCAGTCATAAAGGATTAAGAGCCCACTCTATTCAGTAAGGACTATTAACTGGTTACTTTTGCAATAACTGTTACCAAATAAGATCACATTCTGAGGTACTGGGAGTTAGGACTTTAATGTATGAATACTAAGGGCTTGGTGAAGGGGACACAATTCTACCCATAACAGTCGATAAAAATTATGGATCTAAAATTTGAGAACTTGGAGTGTTAATTGGTTTCATGTCTGCTCAGTAGATTACTTCCTTCCTTTGGATTTCAAAAATTTTGAATGTGTGTTGACTTTTCTCTATGGGGATAAAACAAGGTCTGGGTGGGTAGAAGAGTCCGTCACAGCAGTTTTGCTTAAACTTCTGCTACAAGCATGGGAAAGCAGAACCTCAGGGATATTTTTGTTGTCACCATTATTAATTTCTGGACTTGGGGTTTTCTGTACCACATGTCTAGTGTCCATCTGTACTCCAAACTCCTAAGAAAAACAAAACTAGATATGAAAATTCTAAATGCTATTTTCTATTAAAAACCAAGTTAGAGCACCACTTCCTTGACTTCTCCCTAGCTTTAGACCTGAGGTTATTTCAATCCTTCCTTAACTAAGATTGCAGCCCTCAGAGGGACTGGGATTTAGATAAGATTTCCATGCCCACTGCCCTTCCTTGAGTGTCCAAGGTCTCAGAATGTGTCCCATGGAGAGTAATATTCAACCTACAGCCATTCCTAAGACTCCAGATGCTACTTCAGCTCTCAGCGCTCTTTTCTCTCCTGCCATCTGGAGATTTTTTTTTTTCTCATTCTTTCATAAATCTCAGGCATAATTAGTGAGTTGCATTTTACCCTGCACTCATACATACTAGTAGAAGGAGAGTTTCTTCAGTGGCCTTTACTTATTTGCTAGAACCAGAAGTTCTAATTCCCTTTTACCAAAGAGTTGAAAATAAATGTTCGAAAGGTTTAAAGTACCTTAGCTAAGATCACATCATTTTTCAGAATTCTAGTCTTTTGACTACCTGGTTGGTGACCCTTTACCTTCTCTCTCTGATTATTTTCTTTCTTACCTACCATTTTCACTTCACTTGATAAAATAACTCAGAGATCCTTTGATTTTATGTCCTTTTCCTCCAGATTTTAGGCTACTTCTGAAGTCTACTGAATATTAAAAACCACAGTAGTGAGCAACTTGAACATGCAGACAATGAATAATTTTAATACCATTAGTGATTATTGTAGAGAAGAATTTTCCTTTTCTCTGACCAAATGGTGATTGACACAATGACCTTGACATTGTCTAATTCTGCATGGGGTCCTTCTAGACCTTTAATGTTAAATAATCTCATTATTTTAAAATGTGAATCGGACATTTCTTCAACTTTGTATGTTACTTGAGCGCAAGGCAGATTTAGGGAATTCCTTAATTGGAGTCTCATTTAATTGTTTTTGAAGACATCAGCATAGATTCAGCCACAAGCTGACTTCTGCCATGAGGCTAGCAGGAATGGGATTTTTGTACAGAAAACACTTTGGAGACGAGTACAGTTGAGAACTGGGTTTTTTGGGGGTTTTGTCTTAGACTTCATTTAAAATAATCTATATTAGTTTAAATTCTATTTCCCATAAGGTCAGACTGACTCTTGTTATATATAAAGACTCCTGTCAATCTCTCAGATACACTTCACACTTGAGACTTTTGGTCAAAGTTCATGAGTCCCACATAGCAATCAATCAAGGATTTGAACTGGTGTGTGAAATTAATATCCGGACACTTTATTCTAGATTCATCCTCAAGATTTTAGTGGCCTTTAGGATAAGCCCAAACATAATTCTGCTCTGTAAACAAATAGGGATTTGAAGAAAGGAGCATACAAAAAGACAGGAGGCTGGACCTTTCCTTAGATGAACTAGGAGTGTACTAAAACATGGAATCTTGGCAAATTTTACAATGAAGAGTTAGGAATCAAACAGTACTGGAAGTTTCCCTTGGTTATTTTTTTGATTGTCAAGAGCTGGAGAGCAAGGGGTGTGCACAAAAGTTCAGTCTCCCATGCAAACATATGCCACAAAACTACAATTTGTCTGATTGGCAAGCACTTTACTTTACATTGCTTTTAGATGTAAAAAGAATCTTGATGTGACATCTACCATATCAAAGAAAGCTAACATTGATTCAGATGATCTGGATCATGTAAACTATTTCCCCAAAGTTTTATCCTTGTTTGAAAAGGAAGGTTTGCCTTGCAAACGTTAACACTAATCATTTTACTTCCTTGATACATTTGCTATATTTTACAAACCTAGCAGAAAACTGGAAGTAACTTTCATTAGGATGAACTACTTTCCATTAAGCAGTGAGGCAATGGAAACCTTAGGGAAAAATTTGTTCTTACATCCCAGTCCAATGCATAAAACACCATTACTTTATTAATAAATATTATAAGTATAAAGTTGTATCATTGCTTACATTTCAGTTTTCTATTACTTTGAAAAGAACATAGACTGATAAAAGTTCCTATGGAAAAACCATACCGTAGTTAACTAGAGCAATATCCTAAAAGCCTTCTTACATCTTCAAGAAAGGTTCCTTCATGAAGGTTTCAAGAGAATGCTAGTGATGAAAGAGAATCAACCAATTGGTAAGTGTGCACGATTGTATGATTGCAAATGAGACTCTCAGTAAATGTTCTTAGTAGAGACCTATGTGTTGTGAAGGTATTCATTCTACTTATAGTATTTTAAAACTTCAGGCACCTGAAAAGATCCCAAGAAATATGCTTACCACTAGGCTCTACATTACATTCAGAGTTCTGTATTTTAATGGATATTTTCCTATTATTCAGCTTTTTTTCCATTACTGGGTATTTGGCATTTTGCCTTTCCTAAATTAAGGAGTCTTATCGAAATGCAAAGGAAATTTTTAAAAAAGGCTTGATCATCAGAACAGGGAAAGAGAATCACTGTTAACTCATTTTTTATTACAGTTCCTATTTTTTCCATCATATTACCCTATCTTTCCAAATAGGGTATCTAAAAGATACTTTGTAAGATATATATTTCTTTTATAATGGTATTGTTCTCCTGTATAAGCTAAGTGATGGGGATACTTTAAGTTATTAACAATATTTTAGTTCCTCCTTTGATATTTGACCCATGATATAGCGAAACTGATACTATAGCAATAAACTGTATCACATCAGGAGACTGTGGTCTTCCATAGTTCATTTAGGGAAGGGTGCAGAAAATATCCTGTCTTGGGAGTTGAGAAACTGATGGACCTCAGCTCATTCATACATAAATGAATGTGATTTTTTTTTCCTATCCTTCTTTCCTTCTTTCATATATAAACCAATTCAACCTAGATTTATCATACTCTTGGCTAGAAACAGAACAACAGCAGTACCCCTGACACCTGCTTTCAAAGGGCATATAACTTAGGGATACAGAGGAGTAAACATGCAGATATCTGTAATAGGGGTAATGCATAGCGGGGCTACTGATGCCCAAAGGGACAGCTAAGACACGCTGATGGGATCAGCAAAGTCTTGATGAAGGAGAAAGGCCCTGAGCTGAGTTTTAAAAGACAAACGGGGGGGCGCCTGGGTGGCTCAGTGGGTTAAGCCGCTGCCTTCGGCTCAGGTCATGATCTCAGGGTCCTGGGATCGAGTCCCACATCGGGCTCTCTGCTCAGCAAGAAGCCTGCTTCCCTCTCTCTCTCTCTGCCTGCCTCTCCGTCTACTTGTGATCTCTCTCTGTCAAATAAATAAATAAAATCTTAAAAAAAATAAAAATAAAAAAAATAAAAGACAAACGGAGTTAATGAGGAGTGATGAAAGAGCATTCTAGGTTGAGGGGAGGGAAGTATGAAGTCACAGAGGCATGAGACAGTGTGATGTATTTGGACAAATCCGAGTAACTATATAGTTTAAATAATGCAAGTGGGTGGGGAAGAGAGCGCCAAGAGATTATATACTATTAATCCTGTTTACTAGTGGAAGCTGACAAGCAAATTATGAAAGGGTTAGTGTGTATTTTAGAAAGATTTCTCTGGTAACAGCATGGAGAGGTTCTTAAGAGGAATTAGAAATGCAGAGGAGGCACACTGACAACATGAACTAATACCACAGCAATAAGACAACAAGGAAATGGATTATTTAAGGGATATTGAGGAGGTAGATTGGGCAGGTTCATGTGACTGGCAGGATTGATATTGGGGTGAGATGGTGGAGTCAGGTTTGATGCCTTAAATTCCAGCTGGGCCAATTGAGAGAATAATGAAACCATTCACAAAAAGATTCCAGGTATAGGTGTGGGTTTTATGAAAGTATTACAGTGAATTGGTCTTTAACTTGTAGAGCTTGTGCCGATAGCACAATGAGTAGATATGCTCTGTAACTAACTTCAGCATTCAGAGGTCTGGAGTTTAGCATTCTGGACTACAGATACAGTTCAGGGAGTCTCCAGCATATTTTATCTTTCCCATGTATCTGACAGATGTGTTTTGAGAAACAAGCAATAAGATTTTGGGGAAAATACATTGCTTCACACAATTGTATAGAAGCTACAATTTATTATTATGTACTGGGCTAAATATTGTACACAAAACCTTGCTACAATCCTATGATCTGGGTAATTTCCTAAGGCTTAAAGTCATTAAGCAACTCTTCTAATGTCATGCTGCTTGTAAATGGTGGAGAATTTGAACCTGCATCTGACTAAAAACCTGTGCTGTGACCACCATATCTTAAGACTTTCGATTGATCTCTCCAGTTAATAGAAGTTACTTCTGCTAGGCATCTTGACATCTACATTTAATGGAACTGGGTCTTACATTTTTAAAAAATTTTTAAGATAACAGTAAATATTAGGCAAAGTTCTGTGAAAGTATGTATTGATATTTGTCCAGATGAAAAAATAGGTAAAGATCTCGTTGAAAATAGCAATTAAAAAACAAAAACTAATGTCTTTGAGTCTAAATATAATGAGCTTCTAACTGTACAGAACAGTTGACAAAGAGAGTGGAATTAATATTTTTATAGAACTCTCTATATTACGAAATGTTCTGATACATCATTCACCATGCTTGAAACAGATAAGTGAAACAGATATTTTCCTCATTTGAAGTTAGAGAGATTAAAACACTTAAGCGCATCAAATAGTTGCTACCCCTTTTTTCATATTAATGAAATCCTGGCACTGAAAAATATATGCCCTTATATTGATATGTTGGAACAGCTTATCAAAGATATAATACTCAGTCAAATTGTGGCATAAGTTTTAATCTCTTAAAGTCTCCCAAGTGATCAATATTTTTTTCCTTTTAAGAATGATGATTTTCCCTTCACAGAGACTGAAACATAATTAAAGTTTAGTTGCTGTTTAGCCAAACTACAACACAATTTCATTGATTAGAAATGATGAATCATATTCATAAATTCAACAGCATTAGGAAATGAAAATATATAAAGTAATACTTTAGTAAAAGTCACTTTTATGAAAGGAAAGTCATCTTCCCAAGGATATTACAACAGGAAAAATTGTAACGTTCGTTTGACCATCTTTTTTTTACTTACTTACAAAGAAGTCAATATCATTCTAGCAACCTATTTACTAGCGGATGTTAGTAATAAGAATGCTTGGGCAAATGCGTCATCAGTCCTTACAAACAGCTGTAGCCTGAGAGAGTGCTAATGATTTGAACACTGTGTGAATTTACTGAATTAGGTTTGCGTAAAAATGGAATGGTATGTATGTTTGTTGCTTACACAAGAACCAGGTCACCTAAAGAGTATCCTATAGAAGTGACCTTAAATTCCTCACTTCTATTCAAGGAAAGCACTGTTTTAGTAAAAGATGTGTGGCACTGTTTTTGAAAAACATTTTAATGTTATATAAGAGATAGAAAAAAGGGATATGTTAATATACTTCAGATACTTAATTCAGAATTATAGAGATTATAAATGATCTTAAATTGTAAAAAGCTATTGAATAGAACTCAGTGGGGACACTGGCTTACAATAGAACATAACTATTAAAAAATCATGGCATCCTTTTTCATCAGAGTGAGAATAACCTAAAAAATAAGCAGTTTAAAAATGGTTTCCCTTTGATTTACTGACAGAATTGGAAATGAGCATGACATGCAATGGCAGAATGAGAGTTGAAGGTTATTTGGGGCTTTATGTAAAGAGACATCAGTACATTGGGATAAAAGTGCTGGTCCTTAACTCTGTGTGGGAGTAACTAGTAACTATTCATTGAGGAAAGATCTTAGGATAAAACAAATGCTAAAAAGTAGTAGAATCATAATTGAGATGTAAAGAGGTTAGAGAATTGTTTTATGGACAAAGGTTAAAACAAAATCAAGAACCAGGTCCACTGCCCATTTGCTTCAAAATTCTCGAGTCACTAGGGTCACATTCAGTTGAATAGAAATTTCATTGATTGTCTAGTGTCAGTTGTAGGGGGCTCTGATACAAGTATTATGGGCCGCACACAGATGGGTCAGTGTCAGTCCATGATATCAAGAATTTTACATTTAAATGAAGGATAAGAGAAGGGCAGACATAAAAACATACAAAACACAAAGTGAGAAATTTGTCAAGTGTTGCAAACCCAATATTGCACAGAGTCAGAGGACAGAGAGATTGAACTCAGAGAACCAGGAAGTGTTTTCTGCAGGAGGGGGCTTCTGAGATTGGCCTTAAAAGAAGGGAGGAATCTGAATAGGAGAGTTCTCTTGCAGAGAATCTAACTAGAGCTTATAGGCTGCAATGACCTAGGAGTGCGAGACATGCTGAGTGTAGAGTTTGATTGAATTAGAAGCTATTTGGAGGAGAATAGTAAGTAACAAGGCTGGGAAGGTGTGCTGGGGCTTTGCTGATGGGGGGGCATGGAATGCCAGGTGATGAAAGCGGGCAAAGGAGTTCTCGATGGCTTTTGACAGGCAGATGATTCGAAGCATGGGTATGGGTATCTGCTGGAACCTGGTGTAAATCCATTGTTTGTTCTTTATGCTGTGCATTTCCTTTACTAAGACCAAATTTCTTAGAACATTGCTCTCCTTTTTCACAATGAAAATGAGGATTTTTTTTTATTGCCTACTTTTAGGAGTTATGGGAATCTGATAAGATAATAGTGTTGCTCATTGTACAAAGTGGATGATCATTAAATGTTTATGATTGACATTGTTATTGGTTCTGTGACAAAGAAAAATTTGTCTAATAGTGGTGTGCACAGTAGATTTGGATAGGGAGATGCTGATGGTGGAAAAACCCATAAGGAATCTAGGCAGAGAGAAACAATGAGAAAATAGAACTTATAGGACTTAGCGAATTTATGCATCATGAAAAGAGAGGCAAAGGTGACCACCTCCAAAATCTGAATGTAGTTTAGTGAGAAAAAAAATAGAAAGTCATGTAGGTTTAACTTTTTCTTACAGAGTAAATGTGTTGGATTTATCACATGTTGGTTTTGTGGTTTGGATAAGTCATTTAGGTATGTTCTAAAGATAGTTAGAAATGCAGGCCTAATGCTTAGGATGGAGGATGAAGTTAGTGATGTGAGCTTGGGAATCATCTGCTGCGATGATTACAGGACCTCGTAGGAAATGAAGTCACCTAGGGTTACTATACAGACACAGAAGAAGATAGAGGATGTAATCCTAAAGATCATCTACATATTGGGTCCAGGAAATGGATGGGCCATCCTTAAGGAAGAAGGAGATCATAGCAGGATAATACTGATAATGCAGTCTCTTGAGAACCAATTAATGAAATAGGAAGTTTTGAAAAGGAGATGGCCACAAAAGTTGGGGAATTCAAAGAGATTGAGGATTCTAAAACACTTCCCCTATATTTGCTAAAAAGGAGGACTTGGAAACAATAGTGAGAAAAAGTATTGGGAGTAGTAGGGTTAAATCATAAAAGATTTAGGAGTAAATAGGAAAGTGAGTATAGACTATTAAGAAGGTGACTACCAGGGGCGCCTGGGTGGCTCAGTGGGTTAGGCCGCTGCCTTCAGCTCAGGTCATGATCCCAGGTCCTGGGTTCGGGCCCCACATCGGGCTTTCTGCTCAGCGGGGAGCCTGCTTCCTCCTCTCTCTCTCTGCCTGCCTCTCTGCCTACTTGTGATTTCTCTCTGTCAAATAAATAAATAAAATCTTTAAAAAAAAAAAAAAAGAAGGTGACTACCAAGGATTAAAAAAGTGGGGGAGGGGGGGGTTGAGTGTGAGAAGTTATGGGGGAAACGGTGCTTGTGTAGGATTTGTGTGCATCTGTGGGCAGAGAGATGAAAGACAACATAGGAGAAAGAAGAGAAAAAAATTTTCCTAGCAGGGATTCTGGGAATGGAATGAAGACCCTAAGTAGAACTGTGAAGTCTCCTGGCTGGGCTTGAATGACCTCTTGGGTCTTTAACTGAGAACATTTGCTCAGTCTCATGCTACTTAAAAGACCCAGTGATAATCTGGCTGAGTAATTGAGTGATTCCATGGTTGTGGTAAGCATTTCAAGGATAGAGACCATGGAGCAAACAGCAACATAGGTTAAAATGGCAACAAGATGAGGATTGAGACAAGCACAGGTTGAAGTGCTGTCTCTACCACTTACCAACTATGTGATCTTAAGCAAGCTTCATGATCTTTGGAAGCTTCAGTTCCCTTAACCATTAAAAAAAAAAAAAAAGCATTTATAGCATTTATATACATGTTAAAGTGCTGTCTCTACCACTTACCAGCTATGTGATCTTAAGCAAGCTTCATGATCTTTGGAAGCTTCAGTTTCCTTAACCATTAAAAAAAAAAAGGCATTTATAAAGCATTTACTTTAGTCAAGTATAAAGCATTTTAAAAAAAGCGTATATAAAGATTTATGTTTTCTGCCAATAGGCACATAGCAGTTGCTAAATTTAATAAGAGTTACTCATAAATAAGGTACTATTTGTATTTTCATTAATGTTATAATTGTCCTGTTAATACACTTACTCTCTTTTTCCTGGTCATAAAGTTACTCCATCATCTACTGAAGTAATAATTTAATAAATGCTTTCCACGTGAACTGAGAAAATCACTGTATGTTCCCCAAGGTAATTGTCTTCCTTACCATAATCAGGAATTAATCTAAAATATTGATTTAGCATTTTCTAATATGTATATTGAATAAAATGCAACATTAATTCAAAGTGAAAAAACTCTCTTCTCATTATAGAGTTCACATATATAATTACTACCTTTTAATGTCTGTTCTGTCATCTTAATTTTACATATATGCAGTAGCAATAGCCTCATCTGAGCCCAAGCATCCCTCATAGGAGCATGGTGGAGAGCAGTTTCCCCCTCTTCTGAATCCGACTTGTTTTCAGGGTTCCAGGAAACTTTACAGCTAGCCAGCCAGTTAGTGTTCATATGTAATATTCAGGGTTATATTTTTATATATTTTTATCTCAAATAAGAAAAGAACATTCAATAGCTTGTTATGAATATTCACATCATGCTGATTGTTAAATGCCTATCTTTTCCACTCTTTCCAGTTGCATTGTCAAGCTGAGCCCCTGGATAGCAGAGTGGGTCATAATTTTATAGAAGGATCTGAGGTAGGCACAGTCTACAAACAATAGATTCCTAAGACTGAGGGCATCTGACATGCTCTAGACAGGGCCACTTGAAAGCTACAGTGAAATGATGAAAAGGGATTTTATTTTCTGATATCTCTAAGTTTCTGTATTGCTCCTCTTTCTGACTCATTCACAGAGATGGCATATTATCCTGTGGTTGATACTAACAAGCTCTTTAATGCCCAGTTTAGATAAAATGGATTTAGTGTAAATTAAGCAGGATTTTCATGAGACGTAATGAAGATCTTTCTAATATAAAGCAGTTATTCTCTCTCTTTCTCTCTTTTAAGATTTTATTTATTTATTGGACAGACAGAGATCACAAGTAGGCAGAGAGGCAGGTGGAGAGAGAGGGGGAAGCAGGCTCCTTGCTGAGCAGAGAGCCCGATGCGGGGCTCGATCCCAGGACCCTGGGATCATGACCTGAGCCGAAGGCAGAGGCTTTAACCCACTGAGCTACCTAGGCGCCCCATCTCTCTCTGTTTTTTAGTGGGCAGAATCTGTACTCTACATGAAAGCCTAACCCAGAAATGAATCTCTAAAATTAATGGAGGTGGTAGTACTGTGTTCAGGGTTAGGTTGTCTGTTCTTGTCTGTTCTTTTCATCTATTAAGGCTGTTCTTTTCATCTATTAAGGCTGCTAATAGGCCAAGTAATTTACAAACACCAGAAATTTATTTATCAAGTTCTGGAGGCTTGGGAGTCCAAGATAAGGGTACCAATAAGTTCGAGGAAGTGCCTCCGTCCAGGTTGCAGCATTTCTTGTTGTGTTCTCACTTGGGAGAAAGGGGCAAGTGAATTCTCTGCAGCTTCCTCTATAAGGGCACTCCAATGTGATTTTTTTCAACACCACCCTCATTCTGACTCTACCCCATTCTGACATGACCTACCTGGAGATAGCTTCAGATACCACAGGCTAAGGGCTGGTGCCACGAGGCTACCTCTATTTCGGTTGCCAATTACAAATCTAGGTTTTTACCTATACTTCTGACTGACTGGCTATAAATTGAAGGTTCCCACAACCTCTTCTCATGTTCAGTTAATTTTCTAGCACAACTCCTAGAACTAAGACAAATACTTATGTTTCCTAGTTTATAATAAAGGATATTAACATGGACACAGAGGACTAGCCAGATGAAGAAGTACATAGGGTTAGGTCCAGAATGGTCATGAGTGCAAGGGCTTCTGCCCAGTGGGTGCCACCCTCTCATCACATGGATGAATTCTAAGTTTTTATAGACCTGAGTATGTAGCTTGTCCTTATTACCAGAGGTTGATGGGCATGGCTAAAAATTTTAGCCCTCTAATGACTTAGTCATTCTGATGACCAGCCACATTCTGAGGCTATCACTCTAAATCACCTCATTGGCATAAATGTAAGTCCCAAATGGGATTCCTTATGAGTTACAAAGGACAATGCTATTAAGAAATTCCAAGAGATTCCTCAAGAAATTAAAAATAGAGATTCCTCAAGAAATTAAAAATAGAACTTCCCCTATGACCCTGCAATTGCACTACTGGGTATTTACCCCAAAGATACAGATGTAGTGAAAAAAAGGGCCATCTGTACCCCAGTGTTTATAGCAGCAATGGCCACGGTTGCCAAACTATGGAAAGAACCAAGATGCCCTTCAGCGGACGAATGGATAAGGAAGATGTGGTCCATATACACTATGGAGTATTATGCCTCCATCAGAAAGGATGAATACCCAACTTTTGTAGCAACATGGACAGGAGTGGAAGAGATTATGCTGAGTGAAATAAGTCAAGCAGAGAGAGTCAATTATCATATGGTTTCACTTATTTGTGGAGCATAACAAAGAGCATGGAGGACATGGGGAGTTAGGAGAAGGGAGTTGGGGGAAATTGGAAGGGGAGGTAAACAATGAGAGACTATGGACTCTGAAAAACAATCTGAAGGGTTTGAAGAGGTGGGGAGGTGGGAGGTTGGGGAAACCAGGTGGTGGCTATTAGAGGGGGCACGGACTGCATGGAGCACTGGATGTGGTACAAAAACAATGAATACTGTTATGCTGAAAATAAATTAAAAAAAATGATTAAAAAAAAAGAAATTCCAAGAGTTTCAAGAGCTTTGTGTTAGGAACTGGACATGAAGACCAAATAAATAGGTCTTACACCTCAAGTACTTATCCTACTCATGAAGGCTCTGGCCTCATGACATAATCAGGTTCCCTTGGCCTCACATCCTAATACTACCATCTTGGCAGTTAAGATTTCAACATGAATTTTGGGAGGGACACAAAGACTCAGACCGTAGCACCTGCTTTCTGGACTTTAAACTCTTTGAAACTAAGGACATTGTTTGGAAGGCCAGTAAAACCAAGTTTTTCTCTATAATCTTTTCACTATGCAAAGATCACACACCAGGATTTAGGAAAATAGAGACTTTACAGTAGTGCATAGAAAACAATAAGATGTAATTTTGAAGTCTGCAGATCTAGGAGACAAAGTAAAAAGGGAAGGTTTGAGCAGAAAATTTGAGTAAGTAGAGGGCAGTAGGAAGCTCTCTTGTCCTTGAGGATTGCACTGAAGCAATGAGTAGGGAAGAAGAAATCATAATAAAAAAACACTGAAATCGTACAGGGTGTCAAGTATACTAGTTATATTTAATCTTTGAAACATTGCTCTGAAATAGATATATGCATTTTACATATAGAGAAGTTAAGGCTTGGAGAGTTTAAATGACTTGCCCATTGTTTGTAAGTGGCAGAGCTTGGATTTGAACCCAGTGTTCTTAGTTCTTAGTTTCAGATTGCTACTACGATGTGCTAAATTGGAGTAAACAAGAGGCATAGAGAAGGAGGGATTTGCTGACATTGACGTCTCTGTTTACATTTCTGTTTGTTTGGGGCGTCTCTAGAATTTGTGCCTCCTGGAGAGGAAATGCAGGTGTTACTCAGTAAGTACCAGGATAACACTAAGAGGTTGTCTCCTTGCTCCAGCCTGACAGTCCTGGGCTGGAAATGCCTCCTCTCATTGCCTGACCCGGCTCAGAGAGAGGAATGAAGAGCTCCCTATGCTATTCTTACTACTCATTAAACTGCTAACACATCCTGTTCTTTTAATACCCTTGCCTTGACATAATACCACCTAGGACTGTAAATATAACTTTTAACATAAAAAACATATACTTTATTGGGGCACCTGGGTGGCTCATTGGGTTAAGCCTCTGCCTTCCGCTCAGGTCATGATCTCAGGGTCCTAGGATCGAGCCCCACATCAGGCTCTCTCCTCAGCGGGGAGTCTGCTTCTCCCTCTCTCTGCCTCCCACTTGTGATCTCTCTCTCTCTCTCTCTCTGTCAAATAAATAAAATCTTAAAAAAATATATATATACTTTATTAACATTTGTGGTCACAGGGTAGAATCTTAGATTTAGAAGTGCCTTCAGAGGTTATCTCATCTCACCTTGGATCATAGCTTGGATTCCTGAGTGATCTGCTGTGGACTAGGCAGTCTTGGGATGAAGGGCGTGGATAAGGGCTCTGATTTCATCCACTCTCTGATGTGGTACAGGCAGCAAATGCGCTGATCTATCTATAGTATCCAAAGACACTGGGTTGGGATCAGCCAAGGCTGGAAAAATAGAGCAAATATGGCTCAGTGCTGAAGGTTGGTTTTTCTTTTTCCTGAGTTCTTGGCCATTGGTTTTCAACCATGAAGCAGGGCAAGTTGTTGGTGGGCTCAGTTTCCTGTTAGCTGAATCTGGCAGGACCTGACCTGTATTCTTAGGGGACAAATGAGCAGGGACTTCATTCTAGGAAGGATGACATTCAGATCCAGCCTCTGTCATTTAAAATCCACTTGGAGATTTAATATCACATTCCTCAGTTTCCTTTATGCATGGAAGAAAGATAATAGCACATATTTCAGAGGGCTGTTGAGATTAAACTAGATAATGCATGTACAGTGCTTAGAACATAGTTAATGTTAGATATTGTTACCTAGGTCAGCAGCTAGACTGGGATAACTAATAAGATTTGTGCATAAGATATGTTAGTAAAGGAAATCTGGTGAAGGAATGGTGAATAACTTGTGCCCTACTCCCAGTCTTGAGCATACTTTGCTACAAGATCATGCCATTCTTCCCTAACCTAGATGTAGCTTCACAGATATTCCCTATAAAGAGGTCTAGGCATTCCCTACTAATCAATTTGGGCTGGAAAGGTATTTGATATCTTTTTCTGATGTGTGAATTTCCCTCATGGTCTTCCTAACAGATGAAAATCCAGCTTTTTAATAAACTTAACTATCGATGAGCTTACTGCCTCCATTTCATGGTTAGATACCCTTAATTATTATAGTTGGGGTAGGGAATATACTTATTAATTTATTAAATAAAGATGTTTTAAAAATATAGTTTATCTCAAAGAGATTGGCTCTTAACCACCATGTCATAGGCACAAATATATCATCTTCTATATGAATATCCATCAACCTTTAGGTTCATATTTGCTGATATTAAAAGAAATTATCAGATATTTTCTTGTAGTTGTCAATTTGCATTTGGCAGCTTGCCTTCAATAAAAGGTACAATGTTCTTCTTGCAGAAGAACTGACACTTAGTCTTGGCAAGATAGAGTTCTAATGCTTTCTTTTATATCACACACATAAAAGTAGCAATAATAGGGAAAGAAGTAATTGGAACTTTCCATAAAATATTTTGAATTGGTAGATTCCATTGATTCTAAAGATGAATTTTAATCTAATCATGAGATTCAATTCTTTTTTTTTAAAAAAGGCTAAAAAGAAAAACTGAAAACCAAACACCAAAACTTTAACAATGCTAGATCTAAATAGTTTGTTGGGAAAATAAGGGCAAAAATCTTCATTCTGGATTATCTTTTTTCATTTAGATAAAATTGTTAGTACTTCAGAGGAATAAAAACAAACATAAAACCACTAAGAGACTTTTTATTACTTTTTTGTTGTATTTGCCTCCCTTTTATAGACAGTAGTTTTGCTTTTAATAATAGTTTCAATGGAAAGTATGAGTGAAAAGCCTTTTTTTTCTGTTTTACTTTGTTTTTGTAACCTCTTTGTGCCCAGCATCAGTTTCCATATTCATACCCCAGTCTAGTTCTGTTCCTCCTTTGTGCCCTAGCACTGTCTGTGTCTACATGAAAATAAAAGAGCCATCTGATTTGACCTATGCAGAAGAAAATAGAATATTTTTTACTGACCTATAGATGGAAATGACTTGGGATATTGTGCATAATGTTGTTTCCAAACTAATAGAAGGTAAAATGATAAGCATTGACTAAACGTCTACTATATGTCAGGTGTTTAAATATTTATCTCTAATTATTTTGATGCCTGTAAAAAATGATTTCTATAATCTTCCTTTTAAAGAAGAGGAAACTGAGGCTCAGAGAGTTTCAGCCCCTTGACCAAGGCTTCTCTAATCAGTAGTGGCACTGGGATTTGAATCCAAGTTTGCCTTAGTACTGTCAAACTCCTTCCCCTTCCACTGAACCATCTTGACTCCTACCAAAATTGAAAGACTATTTATTGAGAGTATGGACCTGGAAGAGGAAAGGCTTATCTGATCCTCAAAGGCTATTTTTTTTTTTCTAGATTTATTTATTTATTTATTTTAGAGAGCAGGAAAGAAGGGGCAGAGGAAGAGGGTATCTTTAGCAGACACTGCATTGAGTGCAGAGTCCAACTTGGGGCTTGACCTCACAATCCTGAGGTCATGACCTGAGTCAAAACCAAGAGTCAAACCTTCACTGACTGTGGCACTCAGGTGCCCCTCAAAGGCTACTTTATATGGGAATCACATATGTTGCCCATCTGATTGCACCTTCATATAACATAGGGAAAAAAAAATCTTAGAAGAAAATACTCTCAAATGGAAGGAATTTGTACAAAACCATGAAAGTCCCGAGATTCATTATTTTCTCAAAGTCTAAGATCTAAGACAGAGCCATAAGTAACCTTCAGTTTCCAGACTCCTCAGGAGGATTGTTATTCTTTTTCTTTTTCATTTTATAGCTAGCTGTCTGTGGTTTTATTACAACTTTAATTGGCTAGAGTCTTTAATTATGGATAGGTGAATCCATTTGTGTGAAATAACAAGCATAAACTTTCTTCCATTTTCAAAAGTGAACATTTGTGCAAATTTAGTTTTTTTTGTCACTAAATACTATATGTATTTATCTTTTACTGTAGTTTCCGATTTCTATGTAATTTGTGTCTTTCAGATTTTATATTGTTAGCTGTGGAATGTGACAGGTAGAAAAAAGGCCACAAGGTCATTTCATTATTCTCTGAATCTGTTTCAGGCACATCACTTTCTTAGTTTAAAAATCTGTATGATAACTTGCAATTTAATCTTTTGTCTTAAATGTCTTCTTTCCTGATGACATTCCTTCAGCTGCTTGATTCAGTGTAAATGCTGGAGCAGATATCAAATTTCTCACTGAGTGTTCTATGTGTTACTTAAGGTAGGTTAAAAAATCAAACCCTTACTTAATTCTGGGAGAGAACAACAATGGCAGACTAATTTTAGGGTGTTTCTGAATCCTTACATAAAAATTGACTCGAAAGCAAAAGCAAAAGTGATGCTCAACATTTGCCACTGCAAATTCTAGATGTTACCACATACTAGCTATTACCACAGAATCCCAAGGTACATACTGGTGGGGACCCATCACTAAGAGACATCAAATGTGTGTGTAGTTTGGCTTTGTGCAACTGAAAGTGAAGAGGAGTAATGTGGCCAAACAGATAAGTCCCTCTGACTCCTCTTATATTCTCCTTGCTGGAGGAGTGGTGTTAGCTCTTAACTTTCTTCAGATATGCCTTCTTTTGAACTCAGAATTCTTTTAGGCGGTGACCCTAGCCAATGACTGACCAGAATTATGATGAATGGTCTAACCATTTCTGTCAGCAAGGAGAACCTCTAATATGAAATGTGGACCACAGATCTGCACCATGACTTGATGGTTTTCTTGCCCAATCTTGCTTTATATCCATTCCTTATACTTTTGCATTCCTAACTCAGTCTCAGTGTCTGCTTTTGGGATGTAGGTACTAACACAGCTGAGTCCATATTGTTCTGAAAAAGCAAGTGGTAGGATGAGGTGGTATGGGGGGTGATCCCTGACACAAGATGGTGGACCAATTGCCAAAGCCTTCCCTGCTGGTGATGTGGGAGAACATTTTGGTAGAGGAAACTTAAAGGTGCAATGATTTAGGCTTTAAACATGTATGGGGAAAGCAAGGAAATTGACTTACTAGATTTTATAGATTCTCTACAAAAGATTTTTAAAAATCCGGGGACAGTGAGCAGGCAATTAAAAACTAAGTATGTAGTCCAGAAAGCTTCTTTGCTAGAACTTATAAAGAGGCCCATATCTCTTATAATAGGAAAGCAGAAAACCAACTGGAAACCAAATCTCTTACTTTAGGGAAAAAATTCTGCCCCTTAAGGCTACATGAATCCCCCTTGGGATCTCCTATTTCTACTTCAGGCTACCAGGTCAATAACTGGGGTTAAACTGCACTTTAACCCAGATAAGGACATGGGCCTGATGAGGCCCCAAAGCGGCTGTAAGAATTAACCAACATGTACTAGAAGAAGCTGGTGGAGTATCAGTACCACTCAATTTTGAGAGTACTAGACCAAGGGGACCTTGCTAATAAGATTAAAGAAGGGAGATTTAATTGACCTCAGGAAACTATTTTGGGATGTGAGATGCAATACCCTGACAGGGACCTCAGAAGAGGGCACAAACTCATTTATTGGGTGTCTTCCAGAAACCTGGAAAAAATGATCGCCTGGGCTGAGACATACTGAAATGCCTGAATTGTTTTAGCAGAGGTCAGAGGAAAGGGTTTAAAATGTTCATGAAAATGGGTATGTTGGAGTAGCTATAACATGAGTCCAGAAGACCTGCTGGAGAATTCTTAGAGGATCCACCACTCACCAAAAGCATTAGGAATGTGATAGTGAGAAGGGAACGAGCTTCATCAAGAAATTCAGTGGTGGCTTTCCTCTGGAAAGTAGGGCTGTTGGTAGGAGACAGTGTTACAGAGGTTGGCTTGTTGATAGAAGTGGGGACTATGGGATCCTGAAGGAATAGAGGCCAAGTAGTGACACTTAACCTCCAGATGCCATTAAGTGACAATAAAGTGGGCTTGACCTGCAAAGAATTGTAAAGATGGTTAATAAACATGGTGTTTTCAGGGGCAGAATGGATGGACAGCCAATGAAGTTACTGCTGAATATACATAATGGCAAGGAAATAAATAGAAACGAAGTGAGAATGGATGGGCGGGTACTGAAAACACTTTTACCAATAAAATACTGTGATCTCTGTCTAGTTTCCAAATCTGAACCATTTTTCAGACCTATAATTCATTAACTGAGGTGGTAACTGGGTTGCCAAAAGGAAGGACTCTCTAACACCCTGACAAGGGTGTGCTGTAATGCACATAAAAGCAATTTTATGTGCTGTAATGATTGTTCCATCCCTTCCCCCACAGGACTTATGGGCGACTGGTTTCAGTCCAAAAGTATGAATTTATGTTGGGGCAATTAAAAAGAAAATAACCTCCCCAATGTTTAAAGAGCTGTTACCCACATAGGTCAAACCTAAACTTTGTATATAACTTTTCATTTTGGTGTCGGAGTGGTTGGTTTTGTGATCAGAATGGCATGGTTTATTGATTTAATGGGCTGTCATAGGACTCAGCTCTCTACTTTTTTAAAAATGAAAAACTTTTAGTATGTAACTTTTTAAACTTTGTTAAAGATTTTATCTGTTTGTCAGAGGGAGAGAGAGATTGAGTGAGAACCAATGTGAGCACAAGCTGGGAGAGTGGCAGGCAGAGGGAGAAGCAGGCTCCATGCTGAGCAGGGAGCCCAATGGGGGACTCAATCCCAGGACCCTAGGATTGTCACCTTAACTGGAGGCAGACGCTTAACCAGTTGAGCCACCCAGGCATCCCATAATGTAACTTTTTATAAACCAGATGTAATTCTTACTGACTAATGGCATTTTCTCCCAATCTTCTTTTTTTTCCCCCCTCTGCATTTATTCTTCATATTGAATCTGCGGATGTTTCCAGTAGCAGATCCAGAGCCATGCAATTGTTAGAGCAGTTCAGGACAGAGCAAAAAGATGTTGGAAGCCTTAGTCTCAAGCCAGTATCTGGTAGCCAGGGATGGCACTGAGGTCTGTGCAGCTTCTGAGTCTCAAATTCCCCATGTTTTTCTTGTTTCTCTTTAGCCCAGTCCTGTAACAGAAACCCAATTTTTTTCTCATTCTGTTTCTGTCCAGTAGGCCTGTGCAGTTTTCCAGTCTCTCTGATCATTTGGATCTCTTCTACTAATATAGTTCTTGATGGCCACTCTTCATCCTCCTATTATAGAAGTTGAGAGAATAAATGGTTTCTTGCACTCAAACCTATATGTTACTCAATGACCATATCTAGTGCTTTGCCAGGAACCTAGCTGTTCCTCTACCTTTCTGATAATCTGGATTTCTCTAGCCCTGCTAACCCTCTACCAAGCACTATTCAATTCTTGTTGCTTCAGTCTGATGCATTTTAGGATACCATGCCTTGAACTTCCAATTGGAATTTCTTGGCTCCAACCCAGAAACTGGTGATTTTCTTTATATTTTGGCCTGACTTTAGTATGTCTCATGCAGTAGTCTGGTATTTTTTTTTTTTTTAAGTCTGGTATTTTTTGTGATCTACCAATAAAAAATAAAAGTTTGTTGTTCATAGTATTTGTATGGATAGCAAGAAATAACTTGTCTTTATTTTCATATTATGGTGAGAGAAAGTCTAGCTATTTTCTTACTGAGAAATTTTCCTTATGTCAAGAATTGCGTATGTTCTGAGATTTTACCCTAATTGCAAGCTAGCATATTTGCTTGCTACAGTTTCATGGATAGTAGCAGAAGACCTGAAACTCCAGGATCAGACATAGAGGACTCTATTGCAGCAACAAATGGAATGAACACGACAGGGTTATGCATCACAAATGAGGAATCCTGAGGTAGGGAACCTAAATCTTTAATAATGGGCAGTAAGCCTGCCTGTCTTTTGGCCCAGATGGAGACATTATCTTTATTATATAGGACGATAAGGAAATTTGCCCTTTGCCCTGGAAGGAAATGGTATCACTATCTTCAAGTCTATCTTCAAGTAAATATCCCTTTAAAGATAGTTTGAAGCAAAGGCAGTCAATGCTTCTCATAACACCGGATATCCATGGATTATTGTCACCCAACAGCCCATACTTTGGAATGGAACACAGTGAGTGTACCAATTCAGAATCTATTAACATTTGCCCCAAAACATTGTTTTGAAAAAAAAATTTTTTTTTTGAGAGAGAGTGCTACTCTTTAATTGGTCAGTTAATCCTTTAATTATTGATTCTTCTACAACTTTTCTGACTTACTCTAGGCATTTTTCTTCTAGGATGACAAAGAACAGAACAGGTAAGAGGAAATCCTACAAATATCCCTTCTTAAACTTGTGGAACAAGTTATTACCATCTTCTTTACTCTTAACAACATGGCTGCCTTTCTTCTTTCTTCTATCAAATACCCAAATTTGTTGGGATAAGAACAACATTGCAGTAGATCTGAACTCATTGCTTTTGATCCCTTCAGACTGACTAGTGGGTGTATGAGAAATACAGAGCCGAATGGCAAGAATATTTCACTTCTCTGGGTTTTCTCTTTTATCTCAACATTCTGCTTATTTTCTCTGAAGCCGGATTATTGACTGGAATGTCTGCTTTGAGTGTCCTGTTCTTATTATATGGGGTATGGGATTTACCTAACTCTGTCACTACAATGCTGTACTATACAATTTAAAGTAAGCCCCAGGGGCGCCCAGGTGGCTCAGTTGGTTAAGCGGCTGCCTTCAGCTCGGATCGTGATTCCAGGGTCCTGGGATCGAGCCCCGCATCAGGCTCCCTGCTCAGCAGAGAGCCTGCTTCTCTCTCTTCCCCTCTCCCTGCTGCTCTGCTTACTTGTGCTCTCTCTCTAGCTCTCTGTCAAATAAACAAATAAAATATTAAAAAAAAAAAAAGCAAGCCCCATCATATATTCGGACTTCTGTTTCCAGGTCTGAAAAATGAGAGTCTTGGACAAGATCAGAGGGCAAGAGCTCAAATTCCTACAGTCAGGGCCACTGGGTGAGCACAGTTACAGGGGGTGATACTCATATTGTAGTCTGTATGAATGGAAAATCCTTAGTTACTGTTGCCTTCTAGAGATGTGCCTTTTCAGGGCTCTGTCTATGGGAAAGCCAGGGGATTAGGGCCAGTGTGCTAATTAATAGGGTCAGTGTATAATAATATAAGACGCAGTTTCTGACCAAACCAGAATGGTCATGTCCTTCCAACCTTGACTCATACTGTGGTGTAGAAGGTCTTTGGAACTTCTTTCCAGGTTTTATATATTATGATTTTCTTTGGTATGTTGTGTTATAGGAACTCTTATTTCACTTCTGTTTCTCCTTTGAGATATAGGCCTTTCTCTGATGGGTACAGTTACTTGAAAGTAAAAAGGCACGGAAGAAATGAATGGATAAAAGCAAGTACTTTACCAGTCGAAACATGATTCTGGCTCAGAGAGCTATTATTCTGCCTTCCAAAGACTCCTTCCTGGACTAGTTGCATAAGAATCACCCAGAGAACTCAACTAAAAATAATCAAAAAGCTTTCTGGGTTCACACCTACTGAATCTGCATCTCTGGGGTAGAGGCCAGAAAGTTTGTGTGTTGTTAAGGCTTCCCTAAGTGATTCTGAGAGGCAGCCAGGGTTGGAATTAAGTGACTGCAGAAGTATTGGGAAAGAGCAGAGTTGGTTGTTTTTGTTTTGTTTTGTTTTGTTTTGTTTTTGTAGATCAACTCTCCAACTCCACTGTAAAGCTACTCACTCTGAGTAAAGATTGGGTGCTATGGCAGGAAGCAGTTCAAGTTCAAGACAGTACTTCTTTCTCTAGATAGTTGATTTAAGAGCTCAAGTACTTATGTGAGCACAAGTCTGAATATGCTTATCAAACTATTTTGAAGTGTTTAGCTTTAATGGGTGATGAGGCTTTTCGAAACCAAGATTGGCGCTAAGGATTGGACAAGTGTTTCAAATGCCCAAGTAATAGTATTTGCTTTAATTGAATTCAATTAATTTCCCTTTTGCTCTCCATTTTCTTGTTTGTTTTTTGTTTTCAGGTTTTTTTTTTTCTTTTTTAAGTTTGTAGTTGGTCTAGTCGGGATTTGATTTTTAAATGCAGAATTGCATTTAAATGCAGGGTAAATGCAGAATTGGACTGAAAAGAAAATGTTTTTGTTCAACGGATTAAAAATCGGCAGATTTTTTAAAAATGGCAGGCCATTCTTTAGTTTTCTTATGTCTGCGTCCATAAAGTACAACTGAATTGAGTGCAGGACCATAAATTATTAGCTCCAGAAAGTTCTCCAGAAGATATCCTGGTGACAGATAAATAGCAACCTATTTCTTCTCCTAACCTCATAGCTTGATTGTGATGGCATGTGGTAATTTGATGGACCCAATTTTGCCAGCTAGCCTGAGGATAGAATTCACATGGTATTAATGTCTACACCACCTTTCTTGGAGCCTAAGATAGACATGGAGTATCAGTCATCACATCTTCGCACTGGTCCTTGATGTAACCTCGAAATCCTTCTGTAGAGTGATTCAGGGCAGCACTACCAATTGCCCAGAATAATCTGTAGTATGGTGGAGTGAAAAAAGTGGAGGAATAAAAGGGAAAAGACTCATCTCCGACCTGGAACAAGCTGCTTCCTCTGTCAGAGTTTCTTGTTCATCACTTATGAAATGAGATGGCTGGATCCCTTTCACCATTTGTTCTTTTTTATTGAGTTCTTGCTAGTGTATTGCTTTGTTGTCCCAGTAGTTAGGACCATTAGCTAATGGCTACTGCTCAGTAGTTTTTAAAAATGTTAGTTCATTTCATACCTGTTTTTACTTCTTCAGTTTAACACTTGCTGATCTCTTAGATTTGTTTCAGCTTTAAGAGAGCAACACCTAGAACCTTATATATTAACTGTTCTGATATTGTAGTTTGGCTTCTTTAGGGTAAGATAAATTTTGAGATGGGTAGAAATAAAGTTATGTGAAACTCAGATTTGGATACTCAGAATAGATTCTCCCTGAGGTAAAGAATTCTTTTGTTCCTAACCTCCCTTTCTCTTTACCTCTTCAGTTTTCTAAAATCCGGAATATCTAATGTCCTACACTCTTATTAGGTTGTCATCTTGTCTGTTGTATTTAGCTCCTAGATTGTTGACCAACTTTCAGACAAAAACTTCCAAAGCTGGAAGTTGACAAAGTACACAAATATATGAAAAGCCAAAGTTGGCCCAACAATTTATCCAGGAATTCTTCCTGCTTTAATTAACCATTGACTCAGGGCACTCCTCTTTACAGTGGCACTTAGCCATCAGGTAGCTAGCTCCTGTAGGGGAGTGGCATAGTCACTATCTACAGATCTGTTGTGGCAATGGAGTAGACATAAAGCACTAACTGGGAAAGCAGTGTTTTTTTGTTTGTTTTGTTTTGTTTTTTTCTTTCTTTCTTTCTTTCTTTTTTTTCCTCCTAGAAACCATCAGTTTAAAGGCAAAAACAAACCATCAGTATACTAAACCTCACCCATCAGTTTCTACTACAGGTGATGATCCTGATCTGAAACTGCTAAAATCTTAAAGTTCTCCCTTTAAATCTAAAGGAGCCATGAATAATCCTTCTTTTTAAAGATGTAGTGCATGAATAAAGTGATGTGCACTTTGAGGGTGTTATTCAAAATACAAAAGGTGTTATTCATAATACCTCTTTTACTATAGAAAATGCATGCTTGCTAACTTGAGCTTCAGCTGTTGTTAAAAGAAAATCTGCAGATAGAGCAAAAGGGCAAAAGGGTGACATCTGGCATAACAGACTTTCTAAGATGGTTTTGGCATAAAGCCTGCATTAAAGAGCAGAAGCAGAAAAAAAAATCTATTGAAATAAAAAGAAAAAATGAGGACAATGCAGCACTGGCTTCTAATTCTTAGCAAACCAGTTTAAAATGAGTGCAACAGTTTTGTTGTTGTTATGACCTAAAATGGACCATCACCTCTAATATTGGCTCTGAAAGACAGGAGAATATGACTATGTGATATTTTTTCAAGTGGAGGAGGCTGAATCTTTTCATAAATTCCAGCCACTGTACACTTGACTTCACCTTTTCACCTGAGTGAGTAATGCACAAAAATGTCTGCATTATTACAAGATCTCCTCCACTTGACTTGTTTGGATACTTGGTAAACCTAAGGCATCAAGTGCTCTTTGAAGTAGTAAGAAATATATTTCATATTCAAAACAACAGTGGCATGGAAATTATGA
The DNA here is from genome assembly GCF_902655055.1 of Lutra lutra. Taxonomy (NCBI): domain Eukaryota; kingdom Metazoa; phylum Chordata; class Mammalia; order Carnivora; family Mustelidae; genus Lutra; species Lutra lutra. The sequence continues at coordinate 69,566,113 of NC_062288.1, forward strand.
TCTCTGTACCTTGAAAAGAAAATAATAGACTACTTTATACAAACAAGGCAGAAATTAGGATAAAGTTTCTAAATCATGTAATTACTCAAGACACCGAAAGATAAGAATCATTTTAGAGAATTACCTTTGTAGGAAGCAGGTTGAAGACTAACAATTTTGTGAGCTCTCATTTTTCTTTGTCTTTTTTCTTTCTTTTTTAATCTAATTTTATTTTTTTTTCAGTGTTCAAAATTCATTGTTTATGCACCATGCCCAGTGTTCCATGCAATATGTGCCCTCCATAATACCCACCACCAGGCTCACCCTACCCCCACCCCCCCCAAAACCCTCAGTTTTTTTCTCAGAGTCCACAGTCTCTCATGGTTTGTCTCCCCCTCCGATTCCCCCCAACTCACTTCTCCTCTCCATCTCCCAATCATCTCAGCTTGAAGCTGAGTAGGTAAGTGAGAGGGAGGCAGGAGTGTAACTATAGATTCTGGATGATCAATAGCCTGTTGTTTGATAGCTCCAAGGCAGTGACTCTGCTGAATTTTGAGTGACTGAGTCCTTTGGTTGGTTCTGATCTGAGCAGTTTCAGTTTTTGCCTGTTGCTTTGATATGCATGCACATCTGCGAGGTGAACAAGCCATGGCAGCAATCCTGTAAAAAAAATTCAGCCTTTGTGTTTGGCCTTGGACACCATTCACTTACGCTGGAGCTTGAACTTTACTGATGTAAAGGACTTTTGCTTTCACCCTAGTGTCTCACATAAAGATGAAAGTGAGAATATTAACCATGGTATGACCTTGATCTGCACATGACTAGGTATCAGTAGGAGTTTGGCATGTGAATTGGGGACACGATATGACCTTTGAGAATTGCTTATAAATAAAACCTCTGTTGCCTTACATGATTTATAAAGCCATGATTTCAGAGATTGAGCACTATTTGTTGGCTGAAAGAGTGAACTGTAATGACAAGTAACAGAACATTACTTTATACAGCAGCTGGATAAAACCTTTCTAGAATAGAGTTCCTTGACCCAGACATTGAATTACATGAATTTTTGTTCCTAATTTCTCACTAATTCTAATACTAAAAGTACAAGCTCCACCATTTTTTTTTTTTAAGTTAAGAAGAACTCTAAATAAAAAGGTTGGGAAGAAAGTAGTAAATGAAGGAGAATGAGATGCTAAGAGCATTTAGAGGAGATATATCTTGAGCATTAATGAGAAATTGAATCCTCCTGGATGTTCAGGTTGACCTGAAGATAAAGGACTATGGATTTAATTTTTTTCTCTCTCCTTTATCTGTTAGAGTGGCGACTCCTTTTATGAGTTCTCTAGTGTTACAGGTATGAATATTTAGAATTAAGGAGGAAGTGGAGAAGAGTGACTAAGGGCATAGGCTCTGAAATCAGATTGTGTTTCTCATCCTATTTCTGCCACTTGCTGTCTTCATGAGTTACTGTGCCCAAGTATTCTTCTTTGTATCATGGGGAAATATGGTTGGATATGGTGGATAAGTAGTCAAATCCTTCTACCTTCTTTGTAGTCTGCCTTCTCTGTAGTATAGAAAACTAAAAACTGTATTTCTGAACTTATTTGCTTCTTCCCATGAAGGATGAACTTACATAGGAATTGTTCTTCTGCCATAAGAAGCTTGGGTGGCAAAATATTATTTTAAAAAGTGTTTTTCAAAAATTGGACAACAAGCACTTCAATACTGTGGCTTCTGAGAGAAGAGAAACAAATGAGGTGAGCCCAGCAATTAGCTCAGTTTACTGACTAAGAACACTTCCTGGGTTACATCACGAGGAAGGGAAGCCAAAGAATGCCTAGTATCTATGCTGAATCAAAGGCATAGAGATGAGAGACCATGGAACACAAGGAGGCTATAATTTGCAAGACCAAATGTTACAAAGGAGAAAGCTGTAAAGAGCAAAAACTCCAGAGATTTGCAGAGGGGTCCTATTTAGTCTTTGAGTACTGATTTCTGTCAGCATAAGGTGCAATTTCATGAAGCTTGGGAAAGAGAAAACACTGGAAGTCAGTAGGTCAAATAATTCCAGGAGAAAAGGCTAGGAATACATCACATTTCTTCCAGCCAAAGTGGCTAACCTCCATTACACATAAGCCACTAGGTAAGAGTCTTCAGAGAGGTCATGCTTTAGCAGTGAAGATAAATTATCCCAGAAAGAAGACCATTTTGTGTATGCCAAGGGGAGGAGGGAGGGATGTAAAGCCACAAAAGAATCAAACTGAACTGAAAGTCTTTATTGCAGGTCAGAATAAAGTTGGATTTGTAAAAAGAATACAATAAAAACTAGTACTTACTATCTTTAAATTCACAATGTTTGGCATTAGTGAAAATTTCCTGGCATGCTAGGAGATAGGAAAATATCATCCAAGAGAAAAATTAATAAAGGATAAAAAACTGATAGAGATTATGAGATTGACAGGAAAGTCCCCTTAAACAGCTGTTAAGTATTTTGTAAATTTGTTGAACATGAAAGAGTGAACATTAAGAGATAAATGAAAAATATGAAAAAAGACCTAAGTAGAAGTCAATGCAATGAAAATACAATATCTGAGATTAAAAAAAAAATACACCAGAAAGGATAAATAACAAATTAAAGCAGAAGAAAATAATTCGTGAACTTAAAGACGTAGCACTAGAGATGATTAAAAACAAAGCATGGAGAGAAAAAAGATTGAACAAAACTTTAAAAAGTACAAGTAATCTCTGGGATGATATTAGTATGTCCAACATGTATTTGAGTCCTAGAAGAAAAGGAAAATGGTGGGGTAGGGAGACAGCAGAGTATAGAAACATTTAAAGAAAATAGCTCAGATTTTTCCAAATTGACAAAAACTTAAATCCATGGATCTAAGAAGCTCAAAGAATCCCAACCCAAATAAAAATATAAGGACCTACACCAAAGTACAACATTATCAAGTTATTAAAAAAATGTAATACTGAGAATATCTTAAAAGCTGCCAAAGAAAAGACAAAAACTGTCATTCAAAAATGAAAATATATATTTCAAACAATTAGAAGCTAAGAGAATTGTTTGCCAGTAAGACTGCACCATAATGAATGTTAAAGGAATTTATTCATACAGAAAAAAATTGGCACCAGAAAAAAAACTGGTGGGAATGCAAGTTGGTGCAACCAGTTTGGAAAACAGTGTGGAAAGTCCTCAAAAAATGAAAAATAGAACTACCCCATGACCGAGCAATTGTACTACTAGGTATTTACTCCAAAGACAAAGATGTAGTGAAAAGAAGGGCCATATGCACCCCAATGTATAGCAGCAATGTCCACAATAGCTAAACTGTGGAAAGAGCTGCGATGCCCTTCAATAGATGAATGGATAAAGAAGATGTGGTCCATATACACAATGGTAAATTACTCAGCCATCAGAAAGGATGAACTTTTGCATCAACATGGATGGAACTGGAGGAAATTATGCTAAGTGCTAAGTGAAATAAGTCAGGCAGAAAAAAGTCAATTATCATATGGTTTAACTTCTTTGTGGAACATAAGGAATAGCATGGAGGACGTTAGGAGAAGGAAGGGAAAAGTGAAGGGGGAGAAATTGGAATGGGAGACGAACTGTGAGAGATTATCATTCTGGGAAACAAACTGAGACTTTTAGAAGGGAGGGAGTGTCAGGGATGAGCCTGGTGATGGGTATTAAGGAGGGAACAGATGGCATGAAGCACTGGGTGTTATAAGCAAACAATGAATCTTAACATCAAAAATTAATGATGTACTGTATAGTGACTAACATAACATAATAAAAATATTGAAGATTGACATATATAGTAAATACGTTGGTAAAACAAAATATGTTTTGATCTTATTTAGAAAATCTCTTAAAAGATAATTGCTAAAAACAAAATAGCATATTGTGGGGTTCATAGCACATGTAAAAGTAAAAACGTGAAAGTATAGGAAATGAGAGAAGAAATACAAGTATACTACTGTAGTGGTATGAACTATATTGGAAGTATTTTTTTTGAAACTTGATTGTGATAATATAAAGATGTATTATAAACTATAGAGCCGTCCCTAAAAAACAAGCAAATAAAGTCAGCTATTAGTAGAGATAAAGGGAATCATAAACAAATATTCAATCCAAAAGAGGTAAGAAAAGAGAAGAAAAAGGAACAACGAACAAATGGGACAATTAATTAGAACAACAAACAGCAAAATGGAATGTTTAAAACGTTCATATTTATAATCACAATAAAAGTAAATGCTCTAAGCACTCAAAAGTAGACAAAGGATTGTCCAACTGGGTAAAAAAGCAAGACATCACATTAAGAGATGAAAAGGACAGGGGAAGATATATTAAGCAAACAAAAGGGTAGGGGAAGAAATATTATGCAAACCATAAAAGAAAGCTGGAGTGGCTATACTAATATCAGAATAGACTTGAAAACAAGGGATTTTTTACCTGAGATAAGAAACATTTTATAGTTAAAATGAACTTTTTTTTTTTTTAAGATTTTATTTATTGACAGAGAGAAATCACAAGTAGGCAGAGAGGCAGGCAGAGAGAGAGGAGGAAGCAGGCTCCCCGCTGAGCAGAAGCCCGATGCGGGGCTCAAACCCAGGACCTGGGATCATGACCTGAGCCGAAGGCAGCGGCTTAACCCACTGAGCCACCCAGGCGCCCCTAAAATGAACTTTTGATAAAGAAAACAGTCCTAAATATATACTTATAACAGAGCTTCAAGATACATGACTCCAAATCTGGTAAAACTGAAAGATAAGGGAGATCTACACCTGTAGTTAAAAACTTAAATAACTCTCAGAAATTTATGCAGATTAACAAAAATAAGGGTAGTGCTATAAGAAGACTGAATGCTTGTGTTTCCCCCAAATTGGTATGTTGAACCCTTCATCTCCAAGGTGACAGTATTTGGAGGGTGGGGCCTTTGGAAGGTAGGTGAGGTTACATTAGGTCCTGAGGGAGGAGAGTTCTCATGATGGAAACAGTACTCTTAAATTAAAAACAAAACAAAACACAAGTGCTATTTCTCTCCATTTGTACCCACCAAGGAAAAGCTATATGAGCAAATAGCAAAACAGTAGCCATCTATAAGCCAGAAGGAGGGCCTACACCAAGAACTGAATCTGTTAACACATTGATCTTGGATTTTCTAGTCTCCCAAACTGTGAGGAATAAGCGGTTTTTAAGCCACACAGCCTGTGAAAATACTCACTAAATAATCCCTATACTGGGATACATGGCGGTTTATAATTTTTTCATTGAAGCATTTACTTTTCTATATTTGTAAGAGTTTGTATAGAATTGGTATTAGTTCTTCCTTAAATGTAGAAATCACCAGTGAAGGAATTGGAGGCTAGAATTTTCTTTGCTTGAACATTCTTAACTAACTCTTATCTGAAAGCCAGCAAGGAAAAGTGGTCCTAAAACCACAGGAATTGAATTACTTTAACCACCTGCCAACAGGAAATTATTTCCCTCTTAAAACTTCCATAGGAAAACATAGCCATTGTTGGCACACTGATTTTAGCCCAGAGAGACCTATGTCAGACTTATGATATATAGAACTGTAAGATAATAAATTTGTGTTGTTTTAAGCCACTTGTTACAGGAAAAACTAATATACCAGTATTCTAAAAGAACACATTTGTGAGACTCACAGTATTTGATTTCAAGTCTTACTATGAAACTAGAGTAATCAATGTAGTATGGCATTGTCATAGGGATAATACTCAAAAGTTTTGGTGTCAGGACCGATTTACATGCATCCAGAAGTATTCCTTGCTTATATGAGTTATATGGGTTTTCTCTGTTGATGTATACTATAAATTTTAATTCTATTTAACATAAAAAAATTTGAATTGAAGCTAAAAAATATATATTAGAATTATTTTAAATATTAACTTAGTTGAGCAAATTTGAACTTAATATGAACAAATTTGAAAAATAGCTAAGTTCACAATCTCCTTTAGATTAATTAGATTAATTCTTAAGTTAGAAGAGTGGCACTTTCATTTTTGAAAAATTTTTAATGTTTGGTTTATTAAAAGCCAGGTAGGTTTATTTTTTATGGTGAATAATATTCCATTGTTTATATATACCATTTCTTTATCCATTCATCAGTTGATGGACACTTGGGCTGTTTCCATAATTTAACTATTGTAGATAATGCTGCTATTAACATCAGGGTGCAATAATCCCTTCAAATTAACATTCTGGGTTTTCTTCGGTAAATACCCAGTAGTGCAACTGCTGGCTCATAGGGTAGTTCTATTTTTAACTTTTTGAGGAACCTCCATACTGTTTTCCAAAGTAGCTGCACCAGCCTGTATTACCACCAGCAGTGTAAAACGGTGCCCCTATGTCCACATCCTCACCAACATTTGTGTTTCTTATGTTGTTGATTTGGGTGGAACTGGAGAGTATTGTGCTAAGCAAAATAAGAGAAAGACAAATACCATATGCTTTCACTCATATGTGGAATTTAAGAAATAAAACAATCACATACAGGAGGAAAAAAAAGAAAAGGCAAACTGAGAACAGATTCTTAACTATGGATAACAACTGATATTTACCAGAGGGGAGATGGCTGGGGGATGGGTTAAATAGGTGAGGGGGATTAAAGTGCACGTGGGATGGATGAGCATCTGGTGTTGTATGGAAGTATTGAATCACTACATTATACACCTGACTCTAATATTAAACTGTATGTTAACTACCTGGAATTTAAATAAAGGCAAAAATTTTTTTTTTACTAAATCTGTAAGTAGAAGCAAAAAAGGGGGGTAGATTCTCATTTCTGGTCTGCATTTAATTTGTTGCAATATCACATGTAATGTAGCCTCTAGAAAACTCTGTTGAAAAACTATGAAAGAATGAAAGTGTAAAGGTAAAATGACGTATTATTATGAAACTAATTTTGACCTCAGGGATCTCTGAAAGGATGTCTGAGATCTAGATCACATTTTGAGAGCCACTTATATAGATCAATGGAACAGAATAAAGTTTAGAAATAGACCAGTAATATACATTAGGTGACTTTTGAGCAGAAGTACAATGGTAATTCAATGGGAAAAGGATCATCTTTTCAACAAATGGTGTGTAACAGTTGAGCAGGCATATTTGGAAAAGTGAACTTTAATCCTTCCCTTACACCACATAGAAAAAGAACACAAAATGGATCATAGACTTAACCACAGGAGCTAAACCCATAAACCTGCTAGATAAAAACATAGGTAAAATCCTGTGCTTTAGGCTCAGATATTTAGATAGGCCTCAGAAGGTAGCATAAACCATTAAAGAACTGCAACAAAAAAAAAAATCAGACATAGTCAAAAATTTTGTTCTTTCAAAGAAACGAAAACACAAGCAACAGGCTGGAGAAAAATACTTGTCAATCACTTCTGTAACAAAAGACTTCCATAATAAATAATCAACTCTTAACAGCCTAATACTAAGAAGACAAAAAATATGATTTAAAAAATGAGCATAATATTTGAGCAAATACTTCACACAAAAAGATATGTGAAAGATGGGGAAAATACCATGAAAACTGTTCATCATCATTAGTTATTAAGGCAATGCTACATTTCCCATAGCACACCTACTAGAGTGGATAGGAAAAGAATCACATATCAAGTGTTGTCATTAGGACAATACTAATTTTCCCACAATACACTCACTAGGATAGATAAGAAAATGATAGCAATATCACATATTGGTGAGAATATAGAATATCTGCTTCTCTTATACACAACATGTGGGAATCCAAAAGTATGATCACTTCCGGAAATGGCTTGAAATTTTTTTTTTAAGATTTTATTTATTTATTTGACCGAGAGAGATCACAAGTAGATGGAGAGGCAGGCAGAGAGAGAGAGAGAGAGAGAGAGAGAGAAGCAGGCTTCTCGCTGAGCAGAGAGCCCGATGCAGGACTTGATCCCAGGACCCTGAGATCACGACCTGAGCCGAAGGCAGCAGCTTAACCCACAGCTACTCAGGCGCCCCAATGGCTTAAAATTTTGTTGTAAAGTTGAGCATGTCCCATATGAGTCAAAAATTCTATTTTGGGGATTTGCTCATGAGAAATGGAAACATAATCGGGAACAGACTTGTGAGTGAATTGTCTTAGCACTTTATTCATAGCAGCTTTGAATTAGAAATAACTTAAATGTCCAGTTAGGCTCATGGATGAAGAAATTATGGTCTATCCATTATTGGAATATTAATCAGCAGTAGAAAGAAACAAACCAGTACTGATACCTGCAACAACATATAAACTCAACAGCCCTTCTACTAAGTGAAAAAGCCAGACACAAAAGACAATATAGTGTATGATTCCATTTATATGAAATTCTTTAAAAAGTGAAATTGTAATAATAGAAAGTAGATCCATGGTTGCTTGGGGATTGTGGTAGCAGGACAATTTATGAGGAAGCAATAACTGTGGACATTTTTGGGTAGTGAGGATGTTCTAGATCTTGACTGTAATGGTAGTTACATAACTGTATAACTTCTCAAAACTCATCTCTGCACTTACCACAGGAGAATTTTTATATAATTTGTATGTCAGTAAAATCAACTAAAAAATAAACTACAGCTTCCAGCCTCAAGGGGCCTGAGTATGAATTAACCAGTAAGATAAATTTCTTAAGGGGTGCCTATGTGGCTCAGTCAGTTAAGTGTCTACCTTTGGCTCAGGTCATGATCCCAGGCTCCGCATTGGGCTCCCTGCTCCGGGGGACTCTGTTTCTCTCTCTCCAGCTCCCCCTGCCAAATAAATAAATAAAATCTTAAAAAAAAAAAAAAAGGATACTGTCCTTGACATTTGAAAGGCTGAAGTCAGGTAGATGATGGGCTCCTGCAGCTTCTGCCTTTTTTGCCTGCAAAGAGGTAGTAGAGGCATTTAATTTGTTGTGTGTCAGCGTTAAGCAGAGTTCACCATGTCCAGTTATTCGCTTTGTAGATGCCAAGAGGCAGGCATGGGACATCTATTGTACTAGTGCAGATTGTAGCTAGCAGGGGATGATTCCTAAGCTGACAGCTCGGGCAGCTTGTGATTTATGGCCGTTCTCTGTGGCGGCCACCTGGCCATTGTGGCTTCCTAACTAGTGTTTTTGGGCCAGTGGTTTTCTAATCTAAAAGAGGCAGCGCTGATTTTGTGGTGTGGCTTTTGAAAATTTTCTCCTTAAACTTAACCCAGAATCTGCTTCTTCAACCTTTTCAGTGATTCTATAAGCTACTTAGTATCCTATAATAAAAATTCTTCAGTTAACATATCTACAGTAGAGTTTATTCTTTCAATGTCAATATTTTGACTTAAAGCCCTATTCTAAGAAATAAGTGAAATTTTGTAAGTAAAGAGCATCATAGTTTGTAGTAGTTCTTTTAAGTAGTAAAGAACTCTAGTATCTATTATTACTGCTGTATGTTGTTAGATAATACTGTGAGAAATCAGCATTGAAGTATAAAACAGAGGGTTGACTTTTTATTGTCTTAGTTCGGATTGCCATAACAAATTATCATGGACTGGGCAGCTCGAATAACAAACATGTCCAGAGTTCTGAAAGCTGGAAGTCCAAGGGCAAAGGGCCAGCAGATGCCCTGTCTGTTGAGGGCACCTTTCCTGGTTTATGATTGCTATCTTTGCATGGTTATCCTCACGTGGAGGAGAGCGAAGAGCAGCAAGTTCTCTGATGATGCTTATCAGGGCGCTAATCCCATTCATTAGTGTCCTTCCCTTACAACCGCATCTAAACCTAATTATCTCCCGAAGTCCCCACACTTCAATCACACTGGGAGAAAGGTTTCAACATATGAATTTTTGGAGAATATAAACATTCAGTTCTTAACACTCATCTATTGAGAGAGAACTGAAATCATGGGAAATTAGATTTGGAAAACTGTAGAGTGTGACAGTCCTATTGTAAATATCTAGCAAAAACATCTGATTGATGTTTTAAATGGGTTTGAGAGGTTGGGAACAAAAGACAGTATTAACAACAGGCAGCTTCAGTTTACAGAGAACAAGTGCAGCCAAATGAAATGTGTTGCTGCCTTTTAACTGGCAGATTAAGGGGGTGGCTATAGACATAATGCAGCAAGGAATTTGACCAAGTTGTAATATCTTTGGTAATTAGATGGAGAAATGTAAGCTGTCTCATAATACAGTGACCTATCTGACTTGGTACATCTAATGTGGGACCAATTAGTGAGTGCCTACTGGCAGGCTCAACCCCACCTGAGGCTCTGAGACCATTTCCGACCCAGGTCAAGATTTAGGTCAGGAACTCCATGTCCAAGCATGCAAGTCAGCATCATAACTTGTTCTCCCAGACATACTGCCAGAAATCTTGATTTGGGATCTTAGAGTCATTTTTGACATCCTTCTCATTTCTTATGTTCATTGTCTATTAAATATTGATTACATTTGTCTTATCCCAATCATTCCTACTGTCATTTGTCTCAGTGCCTGTCTTATCTTCTCTCAACTAATACAGCAGCCTTCTAACTAGTCTTTCCATCGCAGCTGCTATGCTACTCCCAACTGGTCCTTCCCATTGTTTCCAGTCATCTCCTAAAAGTCAAACATGATCATGTCACCCTCCTGACTAAGTATCCCAAACAAAATCTAAATCTCCTTCATGATCTGACCCAGATCTGTATTTCTAGATTCATTTTCTCTGTCTGCTTGTATACAATGTTCATGTTAAAACACTTGAGGTTTTTGAGTTTGTGTTTGGGGCCTGGCTATTTCCATGCCTATTCTCTTCTACATGCTCACTCTCGGATGGTTCTTCCTCTTTAAAAGGCCACTGAAATTAGATATATGTATATATTACACTGCTGATCATAGCCAAGTTGCACAGCAGAGGCTTCACTCACATTATAGTTTATGTGAAAGATACACTGCACAGTCCCCTTGGGCAAGCCCTTCACTTATCTTTCAGTGTGAATGACCATCCCTGGAATTTTGAAACTGGGTTACCATGAACATGCAAAGTCATATGCTGAAAAAAATCCAAATTGTGTGTAACTATAGAGAGCACATTCGTCTCAGTTTATTTCCCTATACTCTCCTCCCCTTTCCAAAATAACAGCCGGTACCTAGTGGGGTCATGTTATTTATATTCTATTCTATGTATTTAACTGTGTATGTGTGTACATACATTCTTCTGTGAGTAGAATCATAATATTTTGTGCTGTAATTTTTTATGCTTTTCAATATACAGACCTACCTCATTTCTTCCCCCCCCCATTCCTTTTTAATAAGTTAAACTAATTTGTTAGAATTCAGTTTACATTATGTCTTTGTCAAACTCCTCTTGGAAGGTCAGTTACCATTTGTGTGCAGTCTCTTAACACTAAACATTCCAATATACTAGGTTTTATTACAGTAAGTTATAATTATGTCTCTACAGTTTATTTTCTCCCTAAATGTGATTTGATATCCTCAGGTGTAGTTTGGGTTTTTGGAACATTTTAGTGGCTCAGTAATAATTTCTGTAAATAACTTGTTATATTGGAGTTTTCCTAATAAGCCCAGTACTAGATAGTTAAGGAGGTAAAAGCAAATGCCATATTCCTTAGACATCTCTTTGGATTGGAATGATTAATTTATAAAAGTCTGAATTCTTAAAGGAAAGGCATTGGTCGGCTTATTTTCTGGGCATTTTTAAGGCTTTCCTTGGTAACATTTTTGGAGTATTCTTTGACTTATGGTGAAATATGAAACTTTATGATGAGCTGCAAAATTTAGGGAGCAATTCCTTTTCTTCCAGGTTATGAGTGCCTCCAGGCCCAAATTCATTTTAAACTGGGACTCAATGGGACCAGGGTGTTGTCCTAGCTTATCTTTTCCTCTTACAGATATAAATTAAACTCATGTTAAAAGCCTGCTCTTTATTAGTTATTTTTTATTACCTTTTTTTAAGTTGAGATATAATTGGCATATAAAATTGTATTGGCTTCAGGTATATAACATAATAATTCAAATTTGTGTATATTACAAAATGATCACCACAATAAGTATAGTTAACATCCATCACAGTATATAGTTAAATTTGTGTGTGTGTGTGTGTGTGTGTGTGTGAGATGAGAACTTTGATTTACTCTTAACAACTTTCAAATCTGCAGTATTATTAGTAGTAATATTTTTTGCACATACATACCAATGTATAACTGCAGGGTGAGATTTATTTTGTTTTCACTATATAATTAGTACATTTACTTCATGGATATAAACAAATCAAGTTTATAAGATCAATTTTATAGACTTTTGCTTTTATATATTTTATTATATTTATTTTTTAAGGGTATTTACCTTGAGAATTAGGGGAAAGGGTAAATGGAGCTATCTGAGAATGCAGTATTAACTACTGTCACCATATTATACACTATATGTCCATGAATTATTTATTTCATAAGTAGAAATTTTTACCTTTTGACCCCTTCAACCATTTCGACTACCCTCAACCCCATTATGGTCTCTATACCTATGAACTTATTTCTTTATTTAGACTCCATATATAAGTTAAATCATACAGTACTTGTCTTTCTCTGACTTATTTCACTAACATAATGCCCTCAAGATTCATCTCTATTATTGCAAATGGCAAATTTTCCTTCTCTTTTATGGCAGGATAATACTCCACTGTGTATATGCCACAATTTAGTCCAATCATCCCATCAGTGGGTACTAGGGTTGTTTCTATATGTTAACAAATGTAGATAATGCTGTAATGAACATGGGGGATGCATATATCTTTTCAAGTTAGGGTTTAATTTTCTTTGGATAACCCAGAAGGGGAATTTCTAGATCATATAATAGTTCTAGTTATAATTTTCAGAGGAATCTTCATACTGCTTTCCACAGAGGCTGCTCTAATTTATGTTCTCACCAACAATGCACAAGGAGTCTCTTTTCTCGACATCCTTGTCAATACTTGTTATTTCTTGTCTTCTTGATGGTAGCCGTTTTAAATGGTATGAGATAAAACAGAATTGTAGCTTTGATTTGCATTTCCCTGGTGATTAGTGATGTTGAGCACCTTTTTTTCATGTACCTGTTGGCCATCTGTATCCCTTCTTTGGAAATGAGAGATGATGGAGGTATATTGGAGCAAACGTTTTGTGTGCTATTAAATTTAAGTTGTTATCAATCTAAACTAAATTAGCATGTTAATTGTAATAAGTAGTGAAGTAAGTAACAAAATAACTAAAAATGTAATAAAAGAAATGAGAACTAAAATGGTGTACTCCTTTAAAACAAAAGAAAGCAGTAATAGAGGAAGAGAAACAAAAAAGACAAAAGAAGTATAGAAGATCACTACACAAAGCTAATAGGAAAATGGTAGACATAAATCAGACTTTATTTACAATATTTTATTTACTTTATTTACAATATTTATATTATTACATAATATTTACATTAAATGAAATTGGCTAAATGCTTCAATGAAAAGGCAAAAATTGACAAAATGGATTTTAAAAAGATAACTGAACTATATGGTGTATATGAGACCTATTGAGAACTAAAAACAAAAATAGATTGAAAATAAAATGATGGAAAAAAGATGCCATGCACACAGTAACCAAAAGTAGCAATGCAGACATCAGACAAAATATCAGACAAAATTTTACTATAGGCAAAAAATGACATTTTATAATATTTCATGCATCTTATATTAGATATAGATTATATATATCTATACATATTAGATATAGATATATATTAGATATATATCTAATAGGAGTCACAAAATAAGTGAAGAAAAAATTGCTATGAAGCAAAACCTGACAGAAATATATGAAGCAAAATCTGACAGATGTATCATTCAACAATTAGTAGTTGGGAGGTTTAATTACCTTGCTTTCAATAATGAATTAGAAAAACTAGATGATGAACAAAATAAAAGACTTGAACAATATTATATTAAACCTAATAGATGTATAAGACACTCAGTCCCCAAATAATAGAACACATGTTCCTCTCTAGTACGCATGAAATATTGTATGGGATAGACCATACACCATAAATGGCTCTCCATAAATTTAAAAGGGTTGAAACTATATAAAATGTTTTATCCAACTATAATTGAATGAATTTAGAAATATGTAACTGCAGATTTGTGATCTCTAACCTTGGATGAACTTTGGCTTTATTTGTATGCTCTGTATATGGCATAGGTTACCTCTTTTAATTTCACAGAGCAACTTAAAACCTTCAACACTCTTTAATACTTTGAATTGTACCTCTAACTTTATTGAGAACGTGGAGGCCATCAAGCAGGAACACTCGAGCCTCTTCCATTTTGTCATATTTACAGGCTTTGCTGAGGCAAAAGGCCTCACCTTTTCCTTCTGCTTTCAGAAGAGTACTCTTTTCTACTGATCAAGGCCAAACACTACACTTGCTTTCTGAACCCCACCCCTCCCAGTCTCCATAAGAACCAGCTACAATGACTGTTTTTCTCTTTTCCTATATCACCGGTCTCTCCCCACTGTGGGCTCTTTATCCTGAAATATAAATACATTTAGTTCTCTTCCCACATTAAAAATAATGAACTATCCTCAGTCCATACTATTGACCAATTCCTTGCCTTTCTTTCACTGTCTAAAATTCTTAAAAGTGCTGTTGGGATATCCTAGCTAAGACACTAGGCCATAGGAGCTTTAAGAACCTAAAGAATAAAAACTGGAAATTGAATTATCTCAAAGCATGAAGAATTTTTTTTTTCTGTAAGGGCAGAATAAAATGTTCCTTTGCTCTGGAAAAATATTTAATTGGACCCTTTTATTAGATAAATATAAAGCAATTATTTGCCTATTGTTCTTGTGGAGAATAGAACACTATTAGCCCAAATCTGACAGAATTTTTGGAATGAGAAGTTAAATGTTCTCTTTCTGTAATATAAATTGTTTATCTTCTCCAGGAACACAGAGCATCTCTGAGATGTTCTTTGTATTTGTTTATGTGGGAGGATGTGAGAACTATTTTTTGGTCTTGAATAAATTGAGAATGCCCAGTACTGCAAAGTGTTACTTGTTCTTGCAGGGGATAGTTTTGGGCATTCTTATTCAAGAGGTTAAGGAAGGGATAAGTAATTAAGACAGATGTCTGTAGAAAAAATATGGAATCAGTACCAGGTGTATTACCTGCATCTGGCATTGAAGTGCAGTAGAGAGAAGGAACAAAACTGGCTCCAATACCTAGGGTCACATAAGTCTGAATGATGCTGAAAGTACTGATGTTGAATAAATTTTTGGAAAGGCTATGTTCCTTAGAATGGGGAGGATATTTTCTCTGAAGTTGTTGAATATTCCTCCATTAATCATTCAAGAATGAGGTATAATCTGGCAATGGAGGCAATGGGGGTTTAGGGCCTTGGCAGCAATATTTCAATGCAAGGGGTGTCATGACCTGGTTTCAACTTACCATTCTCTAAAAAGAACCAGGATTCCTTGGGAAAAAAGTCTGTCTCCAGGAGTGAACAGACAAAGTACAGGATGAGCCTGGGAATTTTGTTTTGTTAAGAAGTCAGGCTTTACTAAAAGAAGGGTGCAGACACAACAAAGGGAATAGAACCTATCTACCTCTACCAGTGGTTTCCAGTGTCAAGTATGGCACAATTTGAGCATTGAAATAATACTAGCATAAATCATACCATTAAATGAAATAGTAACTTATGAGTTCATATTAGTATAAGTAAGTGAGTAAATCAAATATCTGATCATGAATGGGATAGTTATATAGTCTCAAAATATCTCCCCACAAAATACTGACTGATTACAAAGAGATAAAGAACAACTGCAGTTGCTATCCAGGCAGACACTACCTTAATGAAGAGATCAAATTTGCCACTGTCCGTTATGGGAACAATTGTAGTAATGTGCCACCTGATAGATGCAGAGAGAACACAGTATCACTTCTGTCCTATTCCCACCCAAGATGTATAATCCAGATCTAATCATGAGTAGATACCAGATAAATTCAAATTGATGGGTATTTTACAAAATAATTGGCCTGTAATCTTCAAAATTATTGAATCCTTGAAAACCAAGGAAAGGCAAGTGGTTTCAGATTGAAGGAAACTAAAGAGAAATGACAACTAAGTGTGTGTCATCCTGAACTAGAGGTCTTTTGCTATAAACAACATTGGGACATTTATTAAAGTTTGAATGAGATATGATCACTAGATGGGAGTGCCTTATCAGTGCAGGTTTCTGGATTTTGATGGTCATTTTGTGGTTATATAGGAATCAACAAATAGAAGAGGTTAATATCATCTCATTTTACCTCAGTGGCTAGTAAGACCTAGGTACTTATGATAGGAAACAGTAAACTATGCCCATTACTTTCCATT
Organism: Lutra lutra; assembly: GCF_902655055.1. Taxonomy (NCBI): domain Eukaryota; kingdom Metazoa; phylum Chordata; class Mammalia; order Carnivora; family Mustelidae; genus Lutra; species Lutra lutra. The sequence continues at coordinate 69,582,478 of NC_062288.1, forward strand.
CCTTATTTTTTTATTCATGCTTCAACATATTGTAATTTTTTTCCTTTTTTCTTCTGCGCCATTTTAACTTCTCACCAAGGATTCCAGCAAAATCTTGACCAAACTTGTCCCATTTAGTGTCTCTGACCTTAGAAATTTAACTTGTGCCTCAATTCATTGTAATCGGTTAGATGGGAAAATAACACAATCGTGGTCAAGCTATAGATTATACAAAATGTGTAGTGATTCCTGACCCATATTAAGTGCTCCAAAATGTGAGTTATTCATTAATATAATAATTTCCATCCCAGAATTCTTGCCTGTGATTCAGATCTACATATTCAAGGGCCTGGATATTTCCCACAGATACGTAGAACACAAAATGCCAAAAACTGAGGTCTGTTCTGCAGTCCAGGACTTGTTCCCATTCCTTTGATCCTTAATCTGATGATTGCCTAAGTCACAAAGTTGGATACCATCCTTCTTGACCTTTTCCTTTAAAATTATCCTAATGTCAATTTCCTTAATGTCTTTTTATTCATTCTGCTTCTCTTCCTCCTCCCCATTGTCACTCCTTCATTTCATCGTCACAGGTCTTTCCTGTTAATGACTGCAGTCTACCTAGTTTTCCCACTTTATTTTTGACTCTCGCCATTCATCTTTCTATCTTACCTCAAAAGTGATCTTAGTAAATAAATCCTCTTTCTATCCTACCTCAAAACTGATCTAACTAAACTATAAATATGAACAAGTTCATCCCCCTTTAATGAATTTACATTGTCTTTAAGATAAAATTCATTTCTTTAATATGTCTTACAAAGACTAGCTTTACCCCTTGCTCTTTGTCCTTCACCTTCTCTGCTTAATTATATGGTTCCTAACTAACTATGTACCTACAAGTGCCAATGACTCTCTTTCCTAGATCTTTTCACAAATGCTGTTCTCTCTGCCTGGGATCGTATTGCCTATAATCTTTGCTTAGCTAAATCCTCACTTTTAAGACATGGCTCATGCACAATCAGCACGAGGAAGCTTTGCCTGATCCCTACAATGGGGCAGATGCTCTCTCCTTTTGTGCTTCTTTCAGAATCCTCACATGATTTCAGGGGCGCCTGGGTGGCTCAGTGGGTTAAAGCCTCTGCCTTCGGCTCAGGTCATGATCCCAGGGTTCTGGGATCGAGCCCCGCATCGGGCTCTCTCCTCAGCGGGAAGCCTGCTTCTCCCTCTCTCTCTCTGCCTGCCTCTCTGCCTACTTGTGATTTCTGTCTGTCAAATAAATAAATAAAAAAAAATCTTTAAAAAAAAAAAAAAAAAAAAAAGAATCCTCACATGATTTCAGATTTGCTTATTTATTCTTTACTCTTAATTCCTGCATTACACTGAAAACAACCAGAAGGCAGGGACTCTGGATGTGTGTAGATAGATGAGTCCATTAATTTCTTACACTATATTCTTAGCATCTAGTACATTGTCTGAAATATAGAAAATATTTGTGTATCTAAAAATATTTATTAAAAAATAACACCGGCTGTATTAGTGACTTTCCCCTAATTCCATATCATTTTAGACTGCCATCTATTTATATTATATTGACAAATAGTTATGTAATTACAGTATATTGACAAGTTAGTCAATATTCCTATTCTTGGTGTCTGGCTTTCAGTAAGTAGTCAGTAAATATTTTTAAATGAATATGCAGTTTTTAATTAATAAAACATTGACTTAGATGTTAAATCTTTAAAATTCTTTATACTTTTTTTTCTTTAAATGCATACTTTTAAACATATACTTTTAAATATATACTTTTTAAAATACATACTTTTTTGCCAGGCAAATTTCTTTACCTCTGAGATCTGAAATTTCTTGAGTCTTTAAGATCCTAGACACTTTTTACTATCTACCAACTCGTTAAAGGTGAAAATGGTTATTTTATTGTAATTTTTCAAGGGGTCTATTACTACTGTATAGGGCAATGGTTTGGAATAGTTCCTCCACTCCAGCTAAGACCAATGGGTTATTTCCTATAGATTTAGAATCAGCTGAATGTCATGTGGTACCAAAAAGCAACAAGGGCACTTTATACCATGAGAATTAAGAGTTCATATAATAACAAAAATAAAAACAATCAATAAATCCTGAAAATGAGTCTCATAAAAGTCTTTCACAAAAGCTCTGAGGAATACCTCCAGGAAAATGAAGACATAGCTTTTATAAAGTTCTAGATTTCTAGAACTCCCTTGGTTGTGAATGAAACTTCAGTCGCTTTAGTTCATATGATTGAATCAGATATTACTTATGAGATTTGTGGTTTATTTTACATATCTTCATGGCCCTGGGTTCGTTTTTTAAGTAGCTAACTTAAAGGGGGAGTAAAATAAACTACTAAATGGGGAAGTACCAAGGGCTTCAACAATGGGCCATTTGTCTGGCCATTCTTCCCAGTGGCATACAAATATTAGACATAAAGTACCTTTATGGGGATGCCTGGGTGGCTCAGTGGGCTAAAGCCTCTGCCTTCGGCTCGGGTCACGATCCCAGGGTCCTGAGATCGAGCCCCATATTGGGCTTTCTGCTCCGTGGAGAGCCTGCTTCCTCCTCTCTCTCTCTGCCTGCCTCTCTGCCTACTTGTGATCTCTATCAAATAAATAAATAAAATCTTTTAAAAAAAAAGTACCTTTATGTTCAGGATTTTTTTCAGCATGCTTAAAAAGGTTTGATGCCATTAGCTGACTCTATGTTGCCACTGTAACACAAGCAGTCAGTCTACATCCCTGGAAGAACGAATTTTACCAAAAAATGATGGGGACATTGTAGGATAAACCTTCAGTGAGCTCCACACTATGATTCCAATTTACTTAGAAATGATGCCTCTATTATCTCTTATACATATTGAAGATTAATGTTTAGCTTGGGTCCTGGTTATCTGGGAAACTAGAGGCTATTGGAATAATCAGTAGGTCATTATGAAAACAGAGCTTATAGAGCAAAAAAAAAAAAAAAAAAAAGAAAAAGAAAAGAAAAGGTGGTTGCCATTGTATCTAATGATCTTTGTCAGCGCAGTGAAATCCCCTGAAATTGAAAAGTTCACCATGCTCCACAAAACAATGACATGGCCCAAGGAAGCCAGAAGCCCACTGACTTTGGAGGATTCTACAGTCAGCGCTCCTCACATTGGAGCTTGTTGATTTGGTCACTAGCTTTCAGCAGGGCCTAAAATTCCTAGATATTACCTCCAGAGAGAGATGTTTAAGCCATTAGAACCACCAGGAGGTGAAAGAGCTCATGATTCTATCCTGGGAGATAAGAAATGGGAACTATAAATTGCAGTCAGTGGATAGGTTAGCTCATCTCTAAAGTTTTTCCTAACTTAATGCACTAGGACAGCCCACAGTGCCCATGAAACCTTCCAAAGAATTTCCACATTTATGTACAAAGCATTAGATAGATGGAACACTTTGTGAGTTTAGGTCACTTACTCAGAGACTTAAAAGCAAAGTGGGATTTATTAGTAAAGTAGAGCCCTTACTATGTATCTCATAGAGTCTGATTATATCATAAGCACCCAGTGAAAAATAGCCTTCATTATTACTATACATACACAAATGCATGTATAGCTTTCATTATTACTATACATTGTACTATATTCCTTGGAATCCTTGGGTAATATTTAAAACCCCTTGAATAGTTGGGAGTACTTATTGTATGTTTAATAAGTAAGATTGTTGAGTAATTATTTCCACTGAATCTCATGTAAAGCTTTGCCATTTATTACAAATAAAACCTAATAGAATAAATAAATAGTCAAAGTAATTGCAGAAGTAACACCATATTCCACCTCTACCTAGAGTAAAACGGACATGAACATGTAAAATGATGCAAAATAAAAATCCATTTACTCATTCTAATACTATTTATTGATATCTGTCATGACCCGAGCCGAAGGCAGAGGCTTTAACCCACTGAGCCACCCAGGCGCCCCCAGAATTCAGTTTGATTTAGGTATTACAATGGGACAAAATACATGTTTTTTTTGGTTGAAGGCCCTTAGACCACTCATTTATTAGCTTCCAGTTTTCTCATTTGCAAAACAGAAAAGATAGCAAGAACAGTGTCACTATTTGTCATTTTCACAGGGACCTGTGGAGTTAAAGAGATATAAAAGGTAAAGAAAGACAATTCCTTTGTAACATAGATTCTATTATCATATCAGGAGATGAAGATTTAGGAAGATTAAGTACCTTGTAAAAGGTTATACAAGGGAGTGACTGAATTGTGCCAAGGCTCGTAAACTGTTATTACCATTTTCATCTTGGAGATATACAGGAAAGATAATTCTTGTATTTGTCACTTGGCTCTCTTCACAGTTTTATACAGCAGCTACCATTTAATACCTGGGTACCATATCTGTACAAAGCTTCTGATTTTATTGTGCATAAGAATCATCTGGTAAGTTGCTTTATAATGCAGAATGTGTGATGCCCTTAGCCTCTCAAACTGATTCACTATATCTGGTATGGACCCAGAAATCTGCATTTTAAACAACCATTCCCAGGTGATTTTGGCCCAAGTGATCCACAGAACACATTTTGAGAAACCCCTGTCTGAATGAGATGGGGAATTTTTAGTGGAAAAGTTAAGACATCATTAAATATTATTAGAACCTAACACAGTGAGATCATCTAGGCCCTATCAACATACATAGTCACATTAATCTGAAATGACATAAAAGTTTAGGATGATTCAATTTTCCTTTGTTTGAATGTATGTGAACCAAGTCCAAAAGAAAGATTTAATACATATAATTATATGTTTATATGCAAGGTAGATGCTTGCTTTCTGTGATAGAAGAAAATAGGAAACCATCACTGATCAAAGAGTATTGTAATTCATGAATTTTCAACTGGGTTTGATATTAAAATCCTTAAGAGAAATTTGTCATATCAATTTAGTAGATCAAAAAGAAACAGTGATATTTCTAGATTAGGGGAAAAAGTCTAAAATTAATTGAATAAAAAACAAAACAAAGAATTTTAAAACCATGAGATAATCTTTCCACAAATCTTACATAATCCATTCTTTAGAAATTATAGAATAAGGTATTCTATTGCTGTTTTTGTAGATCTTCTATTCTGTCTCCTTATTAAATTGACTTCAGCTTTAAATTGATCTGCTTAGCATACAGCCATTGACTTTATACCTAAAGGCGTCTGGTCTAACCACCCTCTGTCTAATCCAGAGCTAGTATTAAATCAATGGACAGGAGTGATTCATGGCTTCCTTAAGGTTACTAAAACCTTGCAGTCCTTTCCAGTACAAACATCAAAGGGCTAGTATTTTGTCGTTGTTGTTGTTAACTTGCTTTTAATGCTACAAAATTTTAATGACAAAATATTTATGATATCCTGGTAATGTGTAAGAAGAATATTAAGTTCAAAGGCAAGTAAGAGGCCGCGCCAAGAGCTTTCTACCTGTAACAGAGTTTTTGAGATAAAATCTCTGTTTTTGTGGTAAAAAAACAAGACATTTTTCCAAAAATGTATTTAGTCTCATGTATACTTTGTGGTTTGCTGCATGGTTGATGTATGATGTGACCATCAGGATGCCACCCTCCAAAATGCATTCCAGTAACAAGTATAAACTGCCTTTCTGGAGGAAACAAAAATATCCTACCAATATGTACCAATATATGTTTGACATCTAATAAACTCGAAGTTAGCAAGGAACTTAAAAACTGCCTAGATTAATCTTTCACCTAATGCTGGACCTATACTATATAGCCTGCTGGACTGCTGTTATTAAAAATTTGACCACGCTGGAGACTTTGGCTTATAGTTATAAAAACAGATGGCTGGGCCCCCAAAATACTTTAAGAAAGTTTTATAGTTAAGGAAAAATCTAGAAAAGGTGATTTTTTTTCTCTGTACCAGTATGTCCATTAATTTCTACTTTAATGCTGCTTAGTGGAAGGAAGCTTTCTATAAATATAAAGAATTAAGAACCGTAGGAATACTGGGGCACCTGGGTGGTTCAGTCATTTAATCTACTGACTCTTGATTTTGACTCCGGTCATGATCTCAGGGTTGTGAGATTGAGCCCCACATTGGGCTCTGCTTAAGATTCTCTCTCTCGGGGCGCCTGGGTGGCTCAGTGGGTTAAGCCTCTGCCTTGGGTTCAGGTCATGATCTCAGGGTCCTGGGATCGAGCCCCGCATCGGGCTACCTGCTCAGCAGAGAGCCTGCTTCCCTCTCTCTCCCTCTACCTGCCTCTCTGCCTACTTGTGATCTCTGTCTGTCAAATAAATAAATAAAATCTTTAAAAAAAAAAAAAAGATTCTCTCTCTCCCTCTCCCTCCATTCCCTCTTTCTCTCTCTTAAAAAAAAAAAAAAAAAAGAAAAAGAAAAGGCAATATTGATTTAATTACAATTAAAAAAAGTAGAAATAGTTCACAATTACTAAACAATTAGTAGTACTAGACATTGTAATAAACACTTTACATTTACTCATTTCAATGATGTTATAAGAGATATGGTGTTATCACCATATATTACAGATGAGGAGACAGTGTTGAGGAAATGTTGAGCATCTTGCCCAATTTAACAAAATCAGTGACTGGCAGAACAAAACTCCAACTTTTTTTGCTTGATTTGGAAGCCTGTGGCTTTTCTCTTGAAACCATTTGCTTCTCCTATTTAAACTGTTTTCAGTTAACTGAAAAAATTCCTAGCAATCACCACAGGTCTCATCTCTTCTCCACCCACCTCTGACATCAGTTCCAGCATTATGGAGAGTCATACTTTTGAAATGGAAAGAGGGGCACCTGGGTGGCTCAGTGGTTTAAAGCCTCTGCCTTCAGCTCAGGTCATGATCTCAGAGTCCTGGGATCGAGCCCCGCATTGGGCTCTCTGCTCAGCGGGGAGCCTGCTTCCTCCTCTCTCTCTCTCTCTCTGCCTGCCTCTCTGCCTGCTTGTGATCTCTGTCTGTCAAATGAATAAATAAAATCTTTAAACAACAAAAAACAAAAAACACTTCATTGAAATGGAAAGAACATGCGCTTGTGCATAAGATCAGATCTCCTACTTAATCTTTGTGTAACTTTGGAAAAGATGCATTATCTTTTGTGATTCAATGTCCTCATCTGTAAAAACGTAGAAGGTAATCTAACTCCATAGCGGAAGCTAAGTGTCGTATTCCTCTTCCTTCAATCTAGAATTAAGGAGTGCTGAGGGTAGGGTAGATGGACAAAAGTAAGAGAAAATTTATCTTCACTCCATCACTATATGACATGAACCACCCTCAGCCCTAAACAGCTGCATTAGAACTATCTGGCTGAAATAATCAAGGCTGCTGCATTATAGTCTATTACAAAGACAGATTAATGAGAGTAATGAAGGGGAAAAAAAAAGAGAGGCTGTTAGTTCTGGTTATATAGCTATTAATTTATGTCACTTCTAATATTCCTGGATATTAATTCTGTAGATACACATTCTCCCAATTCAACCAATGCCCTATATTGCTAATTTTCAAGGGAATATTCCAGACTTGAATATTGAGCATATTGAATGAGAAAACTCTTGGCTTAAGAACAACTTGATTGAATCTTAACAATGCATTTTTATTGCATATTTAATTCCAAGGACAAAAGCATATTTTTAGTATAATCAAAGCATTAATCACCATATTTATTCAATTATTTTGAATAGTTTAGTGCGGTTGTTCCTACCCCTCTATTGCATGGTCTAATAGTTAATTAACACACAGTATATGTTTCCAACCCTGTTTTATTCTTTTTCTTTTAGTTGTAGGGTATTTTTTTTTATTTAATTTTATTTTTTTCAGTGTTCCAGAATTCATTGTTTATGCACCACACCCAGTTCTCCATGCAATAGTGCCCTCCTTAAACCCACCACCAGGCTCACACAACCCCCCAACCCCTCTCCCCACCAAAACCCTCAGTTTGTTTCTCAGAGAGACTGTGAACTCTAGGAAATACTTCCTATTTAGAAAAATCTCTTTCTTTGAAAGCGTACAGTTTCTACTAATGTATGTCTTCAGACATCTTTCAATAAAGTTATATGGAGAAAATATGCATTCTCCTCGGTAATATTTCTAAAAATTGCCATTCACCATTCTAACCAGAAAATACACACATACACATACACACACACAGACATAGTTGTAGGGTATTTTACCTTTGGAAACTTTTTTCCACAAAATCTGCTCAATCCTTTGTTTCTACTTGATTGATTGTTACACTGAGTTTTCCCTTATTTTTTTTAAGATAGAAATACTCAAAAAATACTCTTCTTCTTGTGCTATTAATTTTATTTTTAACTATCTTTTAAAGAGTAACAGAATTGTCACATTTATAGTTGAATACCAAGACCAATCATGAGTTAAAGAGATAGTAGGTAGTGTAGCGTAGATGACATGACTACTCACTTTCCATTCCAGGGAGTGAACCTCATTTGAGGGCAGTGGGGAATATTGGAAAAGCTCTAGGCTTGAAGTGTTCTGTGTCCCAATTGTGGTTCTGACTTTGGGTCCATTCCTTTCCTTTGTAAGGGCACAATTTCCTTATGAAATCATGAAGCTGAATTGGCTCTTAGTTTATTTCTCCCTGGAAAAATCATGGGATTGTAGGGTTTGGTGTGTGTGTGTGTGTGTGTGTGTGTGTGTGTGTGTATCCATGCAACTCTTCAATATAAATCTAATTATAAATAAATCTTGGACACCATAAATTTATTTTATATATTATGTGTGTATCTTACATACTACATGTGTATCTTATATACTATGTGTATATCTAAAACTAGACATAGATGAATCCATCATAATTTTTAAAAATTCTACCTTACCACACCCCATTGTTTTTCGGTAAGGCTGGTCCCCAAAGATAAGAGGCAGAATCTTTTATAGGTAGTTCAGGATGATATGTAGAATTCTCACTAACTACTTTCAGAATGCAAAACCAGTTGCTTTCTGTTATTTATTCCTTTTGTTCCCCCCTAAGAGATGTGATTGACCTGAACTAGGCACTTAAGCGTGCAATGATTTTATCGATGGACAACTGAGGGGAATAAATCAAAGTGCTTCTATTCCACAAGTAGGGAACACTGGACTGAGAATAACCTACTAAATAAATCTCTTGGAGGAAGGCCAACCATTATTTACACACTTAGAGTCATATTATTCCTAGGTCTCTGTCTCAGATTATTTATGATTGCTTTTAAATTTTTAATATGCATCACTATACATCGAAAAGGCACAAACAAATACCAGAATAATGGTCCTGTTTTACATTAATTTCCACACTTAGCCAGTTGTAATCACCTTTCTTTACTGATATTTTTAACACTTCCTGAATATTAACAATAAATTTAATTAGCATGTTTGTCACCTCTTCTGTTTCCTTCATAAGCATCTCAAATTACTGGACTCAAACTACCCTTATAGCACCCAATCATAACATATCCCTCAAAGAGAATTATCATTTATTATTGTCTTTGACTTTTAGTCTTTGAACTCCTAAAAAAAGAAGAAAAACCACATAGCTGTGTTTTTCTTTTTCTTTTTTTTTCTCTTGTTCTTCTTCCTTCTTCCTTTTTTCTTCTTCCTCCTTCTTCTTCTGAGCACACAGTGTTACCTTAGTTTCAGGTGTACAACATAGTGATTCAGTATCTATATATGATGCTTTTTTTGCCACAGGTATAGCTAATATCTGTCACTATACACCGCTATTGGAGTGACTGTTTCCCCTATGCTGTGCCTTTTATTCCTATGACTTATTCATTCCATAACTGGTTGCCTGTGTCTCTCATTCCCCTGCACCCATTTTGCCCATCTCCCTTACCTCTGGCAACCATCTGTTTTTTCTCTATAGGTTCGAGTCTGTTTTTTGTTTGCTTAAGTAATTGTTTTGTTTTTTTAGATTACACATGTGAGTAAAATTATGTGGTATTTGTATAGCTGTTTTCTTCACATTTCTTGAGTAAATTTTTGAAATAAAACATTTTATGGAACTAATGTTTTGTATCCTGATGCAATGATATAAAAATGAACTGGTATGATATGCTAAGAGTAAACTCAACCTGCTTATTCTCCATTTATTTATGATATTCTAAGTTCATACATTCGTTTTAACTTTTGTTTTAATTTTTTCCTGCAGCTACTTTGCTCAGATTCAGGCAAATACCTAGAAAGAGATTCGCTAGGTTATAGAAGTGGATATATGTCTAACTTTATGAAAAACTGCCAGGTAGATTTCCAAAAAGAGTGGAACTATCTTACACTCTAACTAGCAAAGCACAAGAGTTCCAGTTCCTCCAAAGCCTTGCCAACATTAAGTATTATTAGTCTTTTTACTTTTAATCCTAATGGGAATGTACAATGGCACAGCCACTCTGTAAAAAGATTTTGGTGGTTCATCAAAATGTTAAACATAGTTATGTGATTCAACAGTTCTGACCCAAGAAAAATGAGAACCTATATCCCTACCAAAATTCATACATGTACATTCACAACAGCATTATCCATAATTAAAAAGTAAAAAACCTAATATTCATCAACTAATGAATGGTTAAATAAATGTAGTATATTTATACAATAGAGTGTTAACCATAAAAAGATGATGTATTGGGGCACCTGGGTGGCTCAATTGGTTAAGGGTCTGCCTTTGGCTCAGGTCATGATCTCATGGTCCTAGGATCAAGCCCAGCCTTGTCAGCTTCCACGTTCAGTGGGGAGTCTGCTTCTCCCTCTTCCACTCCCCCTCCCCTAGCTTGTTCTCACTCTCTCTCAAATAAACAATTTTTTAAAAATAATGTATTCATACCTATTACAATATGGATAAACCTTGAAAATTATGCTAAGTGAGAGAAGGCAGTAACAAACACCATATATTGTATGATTCCATCTTATATGAAATGTCCAGAACAGAAAAAAAACTATGGGGGCAGAAAAATTTATGATTGTATAGGGTTTGAGAGGGATAAAGGAGAATGAAGAGTGAGTGTGAGTAATTGTGGGATGTCTTGGTGGGGACAAAATGTTCTAAAATTGATAGAGGTGATGGTTATACAAGCTGGCAAATACACTAAAAAAAAACATTGAATTATACATTTTATATGGGCGAATTGTACAGTATGCAAACTATATCTCAATAAAGCTGGGGTTTTTTTTTGTTTGTTTGTTTAAAAAGGACATATACAGAGGTTGTAACAAGTGCAGAGTCCCTGAGGCAGGAACATGCTGGACGTGACTGAGAAGCAAAACTCTGGATAGCGGGAGTGGAGTAAAGACAGAGAAGGTTGTGGGTCATGAGGCTGGACAGGTAGGGAAGGGTCAGGATATACAGGGTAGTATAGCCCATGAAAAGGAGTTTATATTTTCTTATGAATGTTTTAGGAAGCCACTGGAGGGTTCTGGACAGAGAAGGAGCATAATCTGATAGGTATTATTTAAAACAAAACAAAACAAAACAAAACCTCCCTACTGCCTGTGTGGGCTGGGAGCTACAGAATGGACACAGGGAGGACAATTGGAGGCTCTGGCAGGAGGGTGAGAAATGGTTGTAAGACGAGGATTTAACCTGTGAAGGCTGTGAAATTGTTGGACTTGAGATATAGCATGAAGTTGGAACTATTGGATGACTGAATTTTGGGAGAGAAAGGAGAGCATTAGGGTGAACCATGTGCGTATGTGTATGTGTATATTTGGGTGTGCATTCCACTTCATGATAAAGAAAAAGCTGATTTCATTATATTGTTGTAAAGGCTCAGACATTTATTTGGAGGAGGAAAGAATGCGATCACATTTCTGTTTCTCTAAACTCTTATATAGTTTATTCATTGATTGTGCATATTCAAATAAACTCAGAGAATATTCTTAATGTCACTGATGTAAGAAATGAACTATGCATAGAGTTCAAACAAAGTGTATTATGTACATAGTAGTGACCTGAGAGGCAGTCATAGTAATGTCTTTGTGGACTCACATATTTCTCTGTCACAGTTTCAAGTTGTGGTGCTGTATTGAATGTTTGCAATTGATTGCATCTCATTAATTTTTTGACTTAGTTTTAGATAACTGTCTGGGCTTTAGGGGAAATTACTGTTGCATATTTTTAGTAACTCTATTTACCTTTGCACATTGCTGCTTCTTAAATCTCTGGCTATTTGTGTACTAAAGCTCATTCTACAAATCAAAGTCTTACTTAAATTAAGCCCTTGTTCTCTTTATGTAATCATAGTTGGCCTTTTGGTAGCAGTGAGTTTATTATTATTTTTTAAGTATAATTTACATCTGGAAGGAGTTCAGGATTGTTTAGATTTTCTACTTGGTGATCATTTATATGCACACTGCACCTCATATATACAGATGTGAAATCAGAACACAGCTAGCCACAAAATGGATCAAGTACAGAGTTAACTGCAAGAAATCATAGTGAGATATAGCCAGTTCATTTGTGTTTTCATTAGAAAACACTGAATTGTTGAATTATGCTATGGTTGTTGAGTGGTGAGTTACAATAAAGAGGCCTGTAACTATTGCCTAAGGCTGTTATCAAGGTAAATAAATGACTTGAATATTTAAAATAAATGCCCACCCCCCCCCCAAAAATAAAATAAATCCCCCAGGGGTGCCTGGCTGCCTCAGTCCATAGATCACAGATCAAGACTCTTGATCTTGGGGTCAGGAGTTCAAGCCCCACCTTAAGTTAGAGCCTACTTAAGGAAAACAAATAAATAAAATTAAAATAAATAAAAGTAAAAGAAATCTGTCCTTCTGCAACCCTTTTAGTATTGTAGGTTGGCATTCATTTCAGAAAATTCCTTTATGTTTGACACAGAACTCAGCTTCATATTTCTAGTTTCCTATGTTCCTTGCAGGTGGACCAGGGGTTCTTCCAGTAGGTGCTCTTTCTGGTTTTAATGATAGCAAAGAGTTTTCTAATTCCCAGAAGTGCATGATATTTTTTACAGCAATTGTCATCCACAAGAGACTGTGGAAACCCAATAATCTATCTCTTATTCATTCTTCGTGGGTAGGGTATAACCTTGGCAATCAATCTCACAGTATGGCCGACATTAATGCTGCTTGCCAACAAGTCTCCTGGGGCTTCTTCTGTTCTGTTTTTATTTTCACATCGGGAACACTCTCCAAGGTTGAGAGTATAGTGGGCGCTTGTGACTCCCATGGTATTGAAGCAAGAGCTGTAAGTGCTCCTCCTCTTCTTCCAGGAATAAACAAAGTTGGGGCCAGTTCCTATTGCCCACAAAGAATTTTAACTGGACCGAGATGTCTGCAGGCTGAATCAATCAGAGAAGGCAGATGTTGGGATTTTGAGGTGAATACTAAATAAAGGGAAGAAGAACCCCTGGGAAAGCAGACTGCGTAAGGGCAAAGAGGCAGCTCCTTCTGATACCAAGGAAACACTGTGCCATTCTTCTCTACATTGCTTGGGGTTGCAAACCAGCCATCAAAAACGTGTGGAATGCTGGCAAGCTGCTTGACTCTAGCAATACCCCATAACTGTTCGATAACATGAATAGCATTTATTGTTGTTTTTATTATTATAGTCAATCTGATCTTCCCTCAAAGTAAGATAGCTTGACTTTTTCTTAATTTTGTACTGTAATGACCAGTGGTCTACAGTTGGAATCAGCAATCCAGGGTACGTACTGGTCAGCTGATCTCAGTGGAAACTCGTCCTAAATAATCCACGTAGGCATATAGTTCTGCCCCAACTTGCTCTTAGAACTTGGAATCATTAAGCTAATATGCTTATATTTCATAAACATAGTGAAATTAAATCCATAAATAGGTAGCCTAAATATCTATTAGTTGAATGAGAATGTAGAGAACAGTTGTATATTTTCTCAGCAGATCTATTAATAATAAACTAAGAGCGTGAGATGGTCTTGCTAATATTTAATTTTTTAACCCTATGTAACATGTATGAATCAATATAGCCACATGTACTTTTGTAGATGTAGTAGTAGTGATGGTAATGGACCCCCAAATTACCTTTTTATTCCTGTGACTCTTGTTTTTTCAGCCATCACATACATTGAGGGATCAGGGAACTGGGTTACAGACCTTTTAAGCAGAGATGGTAGTTGATACAGTTGAGAGTTCATTATCTTCTTGGCTAGTAATTCTAGATAGCTTGCCTCATAGTTTTTAATAGAAAATCTCCATTATCTGCCTGTGATCCCTCAAGAGAACGGAAAATGGGATAATAATGTTTTAGCTTACCAAGTAGAGTAAGCAGATCATAAAACTGTTACATCCTGCTCTGTGGTACTGAAGGAGAAACATTGAAACCATAAACCTATTCTGGCTGGCTAGTCACCTTTCATCCATGGAATAGTTTAAGTGAAACACACAAAAATAATTTAACAGTGAAAAGTCTGTACTCTGGAGTCAAACATTCTGTAATATATCCACATAAGTTAATGATCTTAAGTACAAATTTCCTTATCTGCGAAATGGGGTATTAATTGTACCTGATGTGTATGGTTCTAACGAGGAAGTTATATATGACATTTAGTACTAGTTTAATACATATCTTCATTATTGAATCACAATGTTTCAATTGTCCAAGGGGAGGAAACAATAGTATTGGTTATAAGAAAGTCCTCATACATAAATGAACATCTCTTTCATTGCAATTCCCAGTGTAGAAACAGAAAAATTTTTTAAGAAATGATCTGGTTATTAAGGTCATTATCTTATCACAGCCAGAGATCACAAATCTAAAACAGGTGGATTTGGTAAGACAGGGCCAATAAATCATGGATTTATTTTTGCTGGTACATAATTCACATAACATAAAATTTACCATTTTAAGTGTGCAGGTCAGTGGGGTTTTTTTAGTACATTCACTATGTTGTGTACCATCACCACTATCCAGTTTTGGAATATGTCCATCACCCCAGTAGAAAACCCCAAAACCCTATATCTGTTGGTAGTCAGTCTGTATTCTCCTTGCTCCTCTTGTAATCACTAATTTACTTTCTATCTCTGTGGATTTGCCTATTCTGGATATTCCATATAAAGGGACTCTTAATATGTGTGGCCTCATATATCTGCCTTTTTTCACACAGCATAATTTTTTCACAGTCCTTCCATGTTGTTACATGCAATAATACTTCATTTCTTTTTGTGGTTGAATAATACTCAGTAGTGTGGATGTGCCACATGGAGTTTATTCATTCATCAACTGATGGATATTTAAATTCTTTCCATTTGGGGGCAATTATGTTTCTATGAATACTCATGTACAAAATTCTATGAAAATGTTTTCACTTCTCTTAGATATATATCAAGGGTTGGAATTGCTGTTTCAATTTTATGGTAATTGTTTTACTTTTGAGAAATTCCCAAACTGTTTGCCACAGTGACTGTACCATTTTACATTCCTGCCAGCAATATATGAGAATTCCTATTTCTTCTGATACTTGCCAAATCTCTTTTCCTTTATTTTTGATAATAGTGATCCCAATAGGCACAGAATGCTAGCTCATTTTAGTTTTGATTTGCATTTCTCTGATAACTAATGATGTTGAGAATCTTTGCAAATGCCAAGTGGTGATTTTTATAACTTTATTGAAAAAAAAAAAGTCTCTTCTTTAGTTTATGAACCCTTTAAAATTGGATTATATATCTTTTTTTATTGAGTTAGAAGAGTCCTTTATGTACTTGGGATACCAGACCCTTATCAGATAAATAATTTGCAAATATAGTTGACTCTTGAACAATTTGGGGTTGGGTGCTGATGCCCCACACAGTTGAAAATCCCCATATAACTTTTGACCCACCCCAACACTTGACTATTAATAGCATAATGTTGACTGGAAGCCTTACCAATAACTGTCAGTTAACACATATTTTGTTTATTATATTTATTGTATAATGTATTCTTACAGTAAAGTAAGCTAGAGAAAAGAAGATGATACTAAGAAAATCATTAGAAAGAGGAAATATACTAAGAGTAGTATGAGAAATCTGCATATGTATGGACCCATGTGGTTCAAATCCATGTTGTTCAAAGGTCACTGTAATTTCTCTCATTCAGTGAGCTCTCTTTTCATTTTCTTTTTTTTTTTTTAAGATTTTATTTATTTATTTGACAGACAGAGATCACAAGTAGGCAGAGAGGCAAGCAGAGAAAGAGAGAGAGGAGGAAGCAGGCTCCCCGCTGAGCACAGAGCCAGATGCTGGGCTGGATCCCAGGACCCTGGGATCATGACCTAAGCTGAAGACAGGCTTTAACTCACTGAGCCACCCCGGCGCCCCTCTTTTCATTTTCTTAACTGTGTCCTTTGACACACATAAAAGTTTTTAGTTTTGATGAAATTTATTTTTTCTTTGGTTGTTTATGTTTTGAGGTTATTCTAAGAAACTATTAGCTAATCCAAGTTTGTGGAAATTTACACTTTAGTTTCCTTCTAAGAGTTTTATAGTTTTAGCTCTTAGGTCCTTTAACATTTAAGTCTTTGTTCCATTTTGAGTTAATTTTTATGTTGTGTGACATAGAAGTCCAATGTGGATCTCTAGTTGTCTTGGGCATGGGTTTTTTTGATAGTGCAAATCCTTAGTAGTTTGAATAGCTAGTGACACCTAGATTGATTCTGTGTCTTACCAGTCATGCTTAATAGTTGAAACCCTTGAAAGATACAAGGAACAATCATTTAAAAAAATTTTCAATTAAACAGAAGGTTGGAAGGATAGGAGCAATATAAAGAAAAAATAAAAAATCACTTCTATACCTAAAACTTGAGGCGATCCAATTTCAATATTTCATAACATATTTTTCTATCCTTTTATTTGTGTTTATGTCACAATTATTCATTCCATTGTATAAATTTCTTTTCAATTAATATGAACATATTACTGTGGCAATATTTTTAAAATTTTAAATACCTGCAGTACTAAGCCATGTGACTGTGCAATCAATTTCATTCCATATTGTTACTATTTTCATATAATAGTGTTACTATGAATATTCTTGTACTTTAATGTATATATATGACTCTGATTACTTCCCTAGGTAAAATCTTAGATTTGAATTTCATTATCAGAGGCTTCTGATTGATGTTGCCAACTTTCTAGAAATATTCTGAGTGGCAACTGACTTTGTCTCTAGCATTTCTTTTTGATTCTTACTTACGATTTCCATATCTCTGCCTACATTGCTCTTCTGTTCTTCGATGCTATCTATTTTACCCATTAGAGCCCTTAACATATTATTATAGTTGTTTATAGTTTCTAGTCTGGTAATTCCAACATCCCTGCTATGTCTGCTTCTGATGCTTGCTCTGTCTCTTTAATTTAATTTGCATGGTTTGTCCTTTTTTTTTTTTTTTGGAATGCCATATGATTTTTTCTTGATAGTCAGACATGATATAGTGGAACCATTATAAACAGGCCTTTAGTAATGTTTTGGTGAAGGGTGGGGAAGAGAGGCATTCTAAAGTCCTGTGATTAGGTGTCAGTCTTTCAGTGAGCCTCAGCCTCTGGACTGTGAGCTTTTTGTTTTTCTCAGGTTTTTTATCCCCACTTAGGTGGAGCAGGTTGGCTACAAGGAGCTGAGCTGGATACTTTCCTACCCACAGGTCAGCTATGCTCTGATAATACCCTTGCAGGTTAGGCTCTGATTAACTACATTGCCCAAAAGGTAGGCCTTGTTAAGAACAAAGTGTATTTCTAAATTGTTCCTTTTCCCCTCTTCCTGCTGGAAACACAAAGTGATTTTTCTCTGATACTCACTGTGGGAACTTGTGAAGCTCTTAGAAGTAAATCTCAAAATATTGTGGGGTCTCTCCTATGACTGCTCCACCTGTCATGTTTTTAACTCTTGGACTTATCACACCAAGCCTTCAGGAGTTTATTGATGACAGTGCAAGTTTTCCTACACTTGCACTGGTTTCAAGTTTGTTTTTGTTTGTGTGTTTATGAGCCATGACTCCTTCTATAGCCTGCCTGTCTTTCCAATTTTGAGGCCAACAGTTTGTCCTATTTCCTCCCATCTCTTAAGGTTCCAGAAAGAGTTGTTGATATTTCAGTTCATTCAGCTTTTTACTTGTTATTAGGACAGAGTGGCAATTTATAAGATCCTTACATGTAGAACCAAAAACTAATGATGAACTTTGAATTCTTTTAATAGAAATGTAGCATTTAGAAAACATAGGGAAGCCTAACCACTGCTTGCTTGAATGGAAAGAAGTTCAGAGAAGATGTGAATCAGTTACATTTTTACTTTCAAAGATAAGAAAATAAGGATGAGCGGCACCTCGGTGGCTCAGTTGGTTGACTGCCTTTGGTTCCAATCATGATCCCACAGTTCTGGGATCAAGCCCTGCATTGGGCCCCCTGCTCAATGGGGAGTCTGCTTCTCCCTCTGCATCTCCCCCTGCTTATGCTCTTGCTCTTTTGCTCACTCCTTCTCAAATAAATAAAATCTTAAAAAAAAAAAGAAAAGAAGAATAGGTATTGACAAAAATATGCCATAAAATCCTCTAAACCAGAGAGCTCAATGAGTCAGCATTGTAAGTTTTCTGAGAGCAGGACCTAGATACCATTTCTTTTCTAAATTCTTCTAACATAGAGCAGTCAGTTAGTAAATGGTGATTGGCAGTCTGGAAGAAATGTCATTTCTTACAACCATGGGTTAGTTACTTCAAAGTATCTAAAAGGCGTACAGCATGCTCCAACCATAGCTTGTGGGGATGGGTAGTCTTGTGGAGCTATGTTTCCTACAGTATGACTCTTTGCCTATCTCTTGACCTGGCTAAGTAAAGCAGAGGTGAGCAGTTAATAGGCTGCTCAAAAACCCATGATGTGGCCTCCTCTGAATAGACAAATGGGACATTTATATTCTAACTCTTAGAAATTTGACCTGGGGAAAGCTAATGTGATGAAGAAGAAGAAGAAGGAGATTCAGCGAATGAGTTTGTCATCAAGGACATAAAGTAGAAAAGAACATAGGAATAATAACAGACCACAGGCATGAGAGAGAAGATGAAGCAGAAACTATAAGATTAAAAAAAATAGAGTGCAGGTGTTCAAAAATAGTAAGAAGAGATTGGAATAAGATGGCAGAAGAAGTGAAGATCATCTGTATATTCCTATTATGTTGCTTGATTTGCTTTCGATCCAGAATACCACTCTACATAAGGCCCAATTCAACTCCTGTTACATGAAATTCCATCTCACTATTCCACATGCATCCTTTGATACCCCACCCAGCCAGCGTTTACTTGGCTACCTTACTACAACAGGGTCTAAATAAAGCAACATATATTAATTCTGTTTTATTTATGTAGATAAAACTTAATTTAATATCCAATAAGACACACACACACACACACACACACAAATACATTGGATGATTTTCCACAAACTCCATAAAGTAGAAATTGCTTTTAATTCACAATAGTTGAACGAAATGTGACCTTTATTTGATCTGATTTTATTACCTAGTTATCCGCTTAATTCATATTGCTTATATTCAAGTTAAAACTTATGTGATTTAAAGGAGTGAATCTAATCATTAAAGAACAAAATAGTGTCTACTGGGGCATCTGGGTGGCTCAGTGGGTTAAAGCCTCTGCCTTCAGCTCAGGTCATGATCCCAGGGTCCTAGGATCAAGCCCCTGGGATCAAGCCCCGCATTCCTCTTCTCTCTCTCTCTGCCTGTCTCTCTGCCTACTTGTGATTTCTGTCTGTCAAAAAAAAAAAAAAAAGAATTTGTTTAAAAAAAAAAATAGTGTCTACTTACATTCTTCAGACTATAGGCAGTTGACCAGTTGAGATTTAAGAGTGTTTCCCAAAGGCATTTTTTTAAAAATTAGTAAGTTGGCTTATGAATTCCTTAGACTTCCTTCAGAGACACCAATATAGGTCTTTTTAGAAGTTTAATAGTGATTTGAAATTGATATTTTTAGCTCAACACCAAAATTACTGAATTCTTATAGAAACCAGTATAAATTATACAGAATAAATTTGCTTTATTTTTGCTTTTGCTCTTAAATATAAAAATGCACAAAAAAAATCTTTTACCAGAAACTTCTCTTTATAATTAAAATCCTATATAGGGGCATCTGGGTGGCTCAGTTGGTTAAGTGTCTGCCTATGGCTCAGGTCATGATATCAGGGTCTTGGCATGGAGACCCACACTGGGCTCCCTGCTTGTCCTTCTCCCTCTGCCCCTCCCCCCAACTTGTACTCTCTCACTTTCTCTCTCCAAAAAATAAAATCTTTTTTTAAAAAATTAAAATCTCCTAAAGTACCTTAGTATTTCAGTATGGTCACTTGGAAAACAAGATCCATGTAGCAGTGGACATTGATTTTTAACTAGAAGTCAACTATATTATACAAAGTCAATATTAAAAGAACAAAAAAAAATTCTCAGAAATTCTGATGCAGTTTATATGCTGGTTGGCTCACTGCCAGAAACACTTGCACTATTGATGCTTAGTACATGCTTATAAGGTTGGTGACTTGACAGAATAGATAGAAAAAAAGGAGTCTTACTTGTTTATAACACAGAAGATTTAGATGAAAGCAGAATAGGGGAAAAGAATGTAAGGGGAAGCTGAAAGATTTGGAAATAATTGGAAAAACTGGAGAGAATCTTAGAATCAATACACTTGAGGAAAATTATATGCTATGTCCACAAATCTACCCCACAAACAAACAAGGGAGGAGTATGATTCATAAAGCAGTATTAAATCTCTTATCCTGGGGGCGCCTGGGTGTCTCAGTGGGTTAAAGCCTCTGCCTTCGGCTTGGGTCATGATCTCAGGGTCCTGGGATTGAGCCCTGCATCCGGCTCTCTGCTCAGCGGGGAGCCTGCTTCCTCCTTTCTCTCTGCCTGCTTCTCTGCCTACTTGTGATCTCTCTCTGTCAAATAAATAAATAAAATCTTAAAAAAAAAAATCTCTTATCCTGGGGCACCTGAGTGGCTCAGTGGGTTGGGCCTCTGCCTTCAGCTCGGGTCCTTATCTCAGGGTCCTGGCATTGAGCCCCACATCAGGCTCCTTGCTCAATAGGGGGTCTGCTTCTCCCCCCACCTCCTGCCTCTCTGCCTACTTGTGATCTCTCTTTCTGTCAAATAAATGGATAAAATCTTTAAAAAAATATTTTATCCTATAATTTTCTAAGTACTTTATGAATGCAAATTAAAGTAGAGGTGAGCATGTCCAACTAGCTCTAAAAGAGACTACAGACATCTGTTTATGTACAATTAAACATTGAGAAAATTTCGTTGGAATACTATAGTAGTTCTTTTGTTACCATTGTATAAAGGAAAAGGTGACTTTTTTCCCAGTATCATTGCAAAATAGATATTCTAAGAACTGTCTCACCTACAAAGCATCATGTTTGTGAAAATCAATCATATACTTTGAAATATGGCAGATTAGAATACTCCAGAGTACCTTTCATAAACAAAAGCAAATTACTCTCATGAAATGTAGCCTATACCATGTCCTTCAAGATAATTATTTAATCAACCAATTAAATGATTTTAATAAAAAATAGGAAAAAAATCACCATGAGAGAAAATCAGAAAAAAAATTTAATTATATAAGTAGAGCCCAATATTAGATACTGAAACAATCAGAAAAATGTATTTTAAAAGTATAAATAAACACTTAAGGGATAAAAAGCAAAATTGAAAATGTAAGCAAGAGAAAAGAGATTATTATAAGTAACCAGGGAATTTTGAAAAATCAATACCTCTAACATTTAAGATAAATACATAAATATTGATATTTAATGTTATGATAATCCCAAAACATTAAATTGTAGAACAGACATAGTTAAAGGGAAAATTAATGAACAGGAAAATCTGAGGAAATTCTGCAGACTTGAATTTAGAGAGATGAAGAGATCAAAGTTATAAAAAAGAATTTATTAATCAAGGAAAACAGAATAAAAAGTTCTTGTATTTGTCTCAGTGTATATCTAGGTACAGTATAAAGAAGCAACAGTCAACATTCAGGGTGCTAATAGTTGAGACATTTTCAGAATAGATAAATGAATATTAATGGCAAATTCCAAATAGTATGATTAAAAAGAAAGTCCTATCTGGCTTTACTAAAAATTCAGAGTCCAAAGACACACTAAAAGGAATTACTTAAAAGTTATTTGAAGAAGTAAGTAATGAAGTAAGAATGAAACGAAAGATTCCTACCAGGTAAGAGCAATGCCTGCATGGGGAACTTCTCAATAATAATAGGAGCAAAGAAATAATGAAATATTTCCTTTGGAATATTGAGAGAAATAAAAGGGTTAACATAATATGTACCTATAAACAATTATTCAAGAAGAGAACCAGATTAAACAAGTTTTAGAAAAATAAAAATGAGAGAATATACTAGCAATAGGATATGTGAATATACTTCAGAAAAAGAAAAATCCCAGAAAGATATGAGGTTCAAGAAGGAATAAAAATTAATGATGTGGAATGAAATTAATAAAACAGTGAAGTTACTGTTAACAATAAAATTTGTGTTAAAAGTATGAAAATAAAACAAACATTGTTTCATATAACAATTTTGGAGTCTATGACATTGTCCAAAAAACGACATGTTAAGATGAGAGGAGTTAATTGGAGTAAGAGTGTTTGGTTTCTTCCAAAACTAGTATTGTTGAGAAGAAGATGAAGGTGTTGATTAGTTTTGATTTCACATTAAGCATGCAAATTAAAGTTTTAAAGATACAAATATATAATAGAATAGGGGACAGCCTGCTTTTTCTGTAAAACAATAAATAATCCAAATATTGCAGTCTTCAGTCTTTGTAATAATTCTTAATTCTTAATTCTGTCATGGTATCATTAAGACAGTCATAGACAATATGTAGAGAAATGAGCGTTGCTTTGTTCCAATAAAACTTTATTTACAAAAACAGTAGGCCAAATATGACATAGGGGCTGCAGTTTGCTTACCCTCAGGTTAGAGTGGATAGCCATCAAACACACAGAAGAATAAAACATTCAAAAGTGACAGCTTAATAAACTCTATCAGACTAAATATAGGAAATAAAATAAACAAGATTGAAAAAATCAAATGTATCCATAATTATATAGATGTAAGTAGAACCAACTGCAACTATCAACTATATTCATACTCTTTGTAAGAAGGAAAACTAAAATCTTAGGCCACCAAAGGTTGGAAGTAAGTATATCGATAAGAATCACCAGGAAAATGCAAATAAATAGAAAGCTATTCTAACTGCATAAATTTTATAGGAAACAGACTTTAAGACAATGAAAAAGAACATTGTTACTTATAAAGAAGATGCTATAGAGTGATAAATGATAAATTCAGTAAGATATAACACTACTAATATATAATGTGAACAATGACAAGATTATGAAGAGAAATAAGGACAAATGTCACTATAATGGGAACTTACATCTCAGGAATTGGAAGGAAAAAACAGGAAAATATGGGCAAGGATATAGAAAATTTAAAAAACACAATAATGAGATGTGTCTAATTAATAATTACAGAACTTTATTTTCTGCATTGGATGAAGACCAGTCCATATAAGTCTAAATAAAGTTAAAAAAAATTTTTTTTGCCTGGGAGATTTCCTTTTTTTAAAATTTTGATTTCACTATAATTAACATACAGTGTTATATTAGTTCAGGTGTACAATGTAGTGATTCAACAATTCTACACATTACTTAGTGCTTATCATGATCGGTGTACTCTTAATCCCCTTCACTTGTTTTACCCAACGCCCTCACCCACCTCCCCTCTGATAACCATAAGTTTGTTCTCTAAAAGTCTGGGTTTTTGTTTTTGTTTGTTTGGGCTTTTTTTTTTTTTTTTTCTGTCTTTTTCCCTTTGTTCCTAAATAAATTTTAGACTATCATTTTAGGCCACATTCACCTACTTTAAGACAGCTATGTTAGGAATCAACTTAATTGGGTAGCTTTGATAACAAACCAGGGAATAATTAAGTCTCCCACAACAATTTGTATATTCAAGTCATTGCCAATAAAAGTTCTGCTAATGGTTTGCTTGAAACATACAAAATCTAAATATAAAACGTATATGGAAGAATACGACCAATAATGGCAATTCTGAGAGAGAAAAAAACCAAAAACCCAGGAGCTTACTGTAGCAGAATTTAAAACTTAAAAATCTATGGTAAGCAAGACAAATTAACCACGTAAAACTGAGCAAAAAAACCCAGAGATAAACCTTACATACATGGAAATTCGATATATGATTTGGTATCATTGCAGGTGATTAGAGAGAAATGTACTGTTCAAGAAATGATGCTGAGAAAATAGCTCAACATATGAAAAAATAATATTGCCTTCCTACCTCACAACACATGGGTGCACACACAAACATATACATATAATAATTCCAAGTGAATAAATGACCTAAATGTGAAGGTTATATCTTGAGACTTAGAAAAATCATACAGGAAAATAACTTTATGTTCTAAAGTCATTGATGTCTTTTTTGAACTGCTATTTCTGTCCTCTGAACATTCAACTGATCTTACTATTTGCTGGAACTAAGCCACTAAAGTTGCGTTACGACTACATGTGGTAAATGCCTGAAGCAGAAACCTATGATTATGTGTACATGAATGATTCAGAGTACAACACTCCACAGTACAACAACTGGGGTACTCCATGGTATGACCTAAAGCACATTAAAAACACTTTTTTTTCATAAGCAAATGTAAGATTGCACTCTGACAGTTCTGAGTGATAGTAATGACATTTGAAAACTAGACACCACACTCTTGGGCTGGATATAATGAATGAGTCAGAATAACTCAGAACTGGGATTATTAAAAATATTTGCCCTACAAATTATTTTACAATGCTGATGACATAAGCTTTGTGGGTGGCAGCATAGATCTTAGGTAGTGTAAGTAAATTGGAAATTAGAGTTTAGGTGCTTAATTTTTCCCTTTGCTAAGTTTTCATGAGACTATAACATAATTTCAGGGTAGGGAAAAACTTTCTACTGGGACTTTAGTTGTGTCATATTTTGTTTGACTATCAACATTCAAACAAAATAGGGAAGAAAGAAACAACACAAGTGGTAGAGCAGCTTTTATTTGTAGAGAGCTCAAAGGTTTCTACATATTTGATAGATACACTAGTTTCAATCTTAAAATAATAGAAGCTAAGCAGTAGAATTGGATGTTGAATTGGACTTTTTCTGGACACTGTGTCTAAAAATGAAGTACTAAACAACTGAGTGCATATATCCCTTCAAAGCTTGTAATGGAGCCAAATTTTTTTTTTAAGATTTTATTTATTTATCTGACAGACAGAGATCACAAGCAGACAGAGAGGCAGGCAGAGAGAGAGAGGGAAGCAGGCTCCCTGCTGAGCAGAGAGCCCGATGTGGGACTCGATCCCAGGACCCTGAGATCATGACCTGAGCCAAAGGCAGCGGCTTAACCCACTGAACCACCCAGGCGCCCCATGAGCCAAATATTTTTTATTAGCCTAAAATATGACTCCTACTCCTAGCTTCTATAAATTAAAAAGAACTAGAAGGCATATCAGTAGTGTGATAAATGGTTGATTGAGGAGATTTTCCCTTCCCCTCACCATGGTTGTGGGCCACTCAGTAACTCCTTCCCATCAAACTAAGTGATGGAGGCTCTGAGATTAGAAATGCCTATGAGAAGAAGAGCCTGGCATCTCATTTTCTGGTTGGATGTCTGCTTATCCAGCAGGCTTTGTTTTGCAATGGAAGTGGGGAATAGGATTGGGAAAGAAAATTCAAGAGAGTAGGTCCAGACTGGGGGCAGCTACTGAACAGGCTGCTTTCATACTGCTTGATTTGGTAGGAATATAAGAATTTTCCAGGAATCAAGTAGATACTGCAGAAGGAAGCTCAGTTTGATTTATCTTGGAGGTATGTCACTTATGAGAGCTGACTGCTAGGCTAGATGAAGATAATCCCATAAGAAAGATGGGGTGAGGTATACAACCAACTGCAGGAGAAGTCAAACTGGAGCATATCTCCCCCTTCATGGAAGAGGGCAATAGAAAGGACCTTCCAACAAGGTCACACAAAATGCTCCTTACAATGTCTGAAAGCCAATTTCCAGTGAGTGTCATATTTTTCCATCTTTCCCATCCCTTCATTCATATCCCAATCCATTGAGGAGGGAAGAGACTGAAAGATAGAATGAAGATGTGTTTTATAAGCAAACTATTTCCAAGAAAATGTCAGGTAAAATTTAAGAAAGAAGGAAGTCATGTCCATGTGACCAATAACAGATTCAAAAAGCCTGATGTTGGGTATTAAGAAGGGCATGTACTGCATGGAACACTGGGTGTTATATGTAAAAAATGGATCTTGGAACACTACACCAAAGACTAATGATGTACTGTATGGCGACTAACATAACATAATTAAAAAAAATTAAAAAAAGGAAAAGGAAGGGAAGGGTAATAACTACCCAAATAATTAAAGAAAAAATTTATCTGATAAATAAGAACCCATATATAATTTTTACTTGCTGATAGTATAATTGAGGAGTTTACCAGACATATCATGGTGAAATTTCAGAATTTGAAGACTAAAAGAAAATGTTCTAATATGTAATATGTTACCTACGAGGAGAATCAAACTTGTAATTTGTACATTAGAATTAGACTATGGAATAGCAACTACTAGATTCTTAAATGAGAAGGTCTGAAACATGAGAATCTATTGTTTTAGTTAACTTAGCATTTATCTGTTAAGAAGAAAGATACTTATTAATGCACAGTATTAAAAAATTATACCAACTACCTATCCTATATAAAGAAAATAATTGTGAAGAGATTCTAACCAAGTGACAAACCCCAAGGAGGGCATCAAGAAAGGGGATAATAAAGAGAGGAAGAAACATTAATGAGCAATGAAATCATCTCTCCAGTTGTAGACACATAGATGGATAATATTAAATAATGATGCAGAAATTAAAAATTTACAAATCTAGGACAAAAAGAATGAGAGGATTAATTTTGGTAAAATCTAAAAACTGAGGTGAGAGCAATGATGAAGTAAAGACCGTTAATCAAGGTAATTTTAGGGTGGAAAAAGTAAAGGTGTTTTACAAGTTTGATATTTGGGCCATGGGAGAAGGCACATTGTTGGAGGGGAAACAGTTAGTGCCTTATTTGCATATGATTGTTGAAAGCAAGTGCTTAATTATGTGTTTTATAAGTATCCTATTTGTGAAAGAGAAAATTAAAGATGAACTTTAACAAAAGGAATAAATGGAATGAATAGTGACTGATCATACCAGTTAAAATGTAGATTGGTAAAATAGGAAACCATGAAGGATGACAGTCAAATCAAAATGGAAGAAATAAAATACTAGATTATTGTACTAAATGCAAATGCCTTTAAATCCCCTAGATCAGAGTTTCAGCTTGGACTAGAACATAAAACCCAGAAACAGATACTTCACAAGAAATGCACTTAAAAATAAAAGTAGTAAAGGCTGATGAAAATGGACAGAGAGATAACAGGAAACTACAAATAAAAAGCAATTGGTTGGGCACCTGGGTGGCTCAGTTGTTGGGTGTTTGTCTTCGGCTCAGGTCATGATCCCAGGATACTGGGATCGAGTTCCACATTGGGCTCCTTGCTCTGCAGGAAGCCTGCTTCTCCCTCTCCCACTCCCCCTGCTTGTGTTCCCTCTCTCACTGTTTCTCTCTCTGTCAAATAACTCTTTAAAAAAAAAAAGAAAGCAATTGGTCATAACAATATTAGACAATATAGGATTTAAATTAGGAACACTCAACAATATAAAGAGGATAGTAGATAACAATAAAAATGATTCATGAAGACAATATAGCAGACATAATTGTGTATTTCTAAACATGACAGCTGATACACTAAAACTAATTTCACTGAGAGGCTATCTTGCTAAGTAAAATTGATAGATTTTAATATACTCCTTTATATTGGGAAATACTTAATATATAAAAATTAGTAAAGACATTGAATGAATGAAAAAATACTATATATAACATTAAGATGTGAAGTTTAGATATATTTATATAAAAATGATAAAATGTATATATCCATGAACATTTACATATTAGATTCTGTACTTAGAAAAGTAAAAATTATGCTACAATTTCTATTCAAAATCTAATAAAATTTAAAATAATGAAAATAACTGGCTATAAAATGTTAATATCTTAGAAATTAAACATCCCTGTAGATAACCTTTGGATCAGAGAAGGTAAAAAATGAAATTACAAGCACAAAGCAATAAGAAGGAAAACATTTTATCACAAATTATAGGGCACAAAAATCCTTTAATAAATAGAAAATGAAGTTTACATACCGTCATTAGACTAAAAATAAACAATATTACTATTTATCTCAAGCAATTGGAAATTGCATAATAAAATAAACAGGAAAAAGGAATTACTAAATACAAAAGCTGAAATTAATAAGATACAAACAAAAAAAATAGTACATTGAATAACTAAAGCTCAGCTTGGATCTTTGGGAAAAAAAATGTCAAATACCATATTAGGCTGATTAAGGAAGAATTGAAAACAAGGTAGTTTGGTATCAAAACTCTTCACAAAACTGAACATTAGTAGATTGTAAGAGATAATTTTATGGCAAACTTTTTAAAAACTGAAGGAAATTAACAAATATAACTCCCTAAAGGAAAAAAAAATGACTAAATAAATGAACACAGAAGAGATTATAAAGATGATAATAAGGCTTACCATTAAAATGAAGCAGTAAGACAGGGGGATTTGTGACTAATCTGTGTCTAAACTTTAAAGATAAATTCTGTTAGTTAAAATATATTAGACTATTGAAAATGATGAATAATTGGCAATTACCTTCTTTTTTTAGTTGACATATAATGTATTATTTGCTTCAGGAGTAGAGGTCTGTGAATCATCGGTCTTACAAAATTCACAGCACCCACCATAGCACATACCCTCCTCCATGCCCATAATCCAGCCACCCTATCCATCCCCACCAACCCCAGTAACCCTCAGCTTGTTTCCTGAGATTAAGTCTCTTATGGTTTCTCTCCCTCCCTGGTCACTTCTTGTCTCATTCCTCATATCAGAGAGACCATATGATCTGTCCATTTCAATGAGGGGGGGTGTTGAAGTCCCCTACTGTTATTGTATTATTGTTGATGTGTTTTTTCTTTTATTTTGTTATTAATTGGTTTATTTGATTGGCTGCTCCCATGTTAGGGGCATAGGTATTTAAAATTGTTAGATCTTCTTGTTGGAGAGATCCTTTAAGTATGATAGAGTGTCCTTCCTCATCTCTTATTGTCACTGTTGGTGAACTTGCTCTTGGCTGGATGTTCTTCCTGATCTTCTTAGGAAGGAGCCTGTTGCAGTGATTCTCAGATGTGTTTGCCCAAGGCAGAATTGCACCACCCTTGCCAACGGCCAGGCTAAGTAATCTTCTAGGATTTGTTCTTTGTAGCTTTTGTTCCCTGAATGCTTTCCATACAGAAAATAGCAGCCTCCCAATCTCCAGCCCTGTAGGAGCTGTGAGCTCAGGGCCCTACTCCTCAGTGTGCCCTCAGAGAAAGGCAGTCAGTCACACCTGTATCCCTGGTCCCTGGCCATGCTCCGTGCTCTCCCAGCCTGTGACCAAGTGTTTCTGTCTCTGTACATGGCCCCATTTGGAGTCTCCAAACCTAGCAGATTCCTGCAGCGTGCTCCCGCACTGCTCCTCCCAGAGGAGGAAGGATAGGTTCTCTCCTGATCTGCCATTTATGGGGTCCCTGCTTGGAGAGCAGTGGCCTGACCATGACTTGGATCACAGTTTATAGTAACCCCAATCTGAGAGCCCACTCCTCAGCTCTGTCTCTGCAGCCAGCTTCCCTGCTCTGGTACCTGGGAGCTCTGCCATGCTCAGACACCCCTGGTCTTTTTGTGACCCCACAGGTCATGAGATCACAATCTCATGAGAGCCCTCCCATGAGGGCTCCACCCCCGACTCTGGAGTGGTGTCCCTCAGTGGAGCAGATTTCTAAAAGTTCCGATTTTGTGCTTCACTGCTCTACTGCTTGCCAGGAGCCATCCCTTCCCCTACAGTCTCTCTTCCCACGTATCACCTCGGATTCACTTCTCCACATGTCTTACCTTCCAGAAAGTGGTTGCTTTTCTGTTCCTAGAATTGCTGCTCCTCTTCTCTTCATTCTCCTGCTGAGTTATAGTTGTTCAGAATGGTTTGATAACTATCTAGCTGAACTCCTGGAACCTGATGATATTTAGGTCTCCTACTCCTCATCTTGGTCCAAGACTTGACAATTTTCAAGGCTACATAACTTCAATAGAAAAGAATAATACAGGTAATGTCCCAAAGATGATGATACATGAAACTATCTGATGAATATAGTTGTAAAAAATGTTATTAAAGAAATCCCCGTAATGCTTGGTTGCTTCAGTAAGAGAAAATCTGTCAACATAACTCAAAATACCCCTCCCATTGTTGGAGAAAAATAATGTGTTGATACCAATAGATTCTGAAAAATCCTTTGATAAAAATCAGCAGTAATGCCTAATAAGAATTCAATTAAGAGAAAAATAGATTTAAGCTATTTAAATAGCATAAAAGTTTTTCAAACAAAACTTACATCATATAATGAGAATATCATTCTTATCTGAATTAATATGTAAGTTCAATGAAATTACATGTAGAATTTCATTTTGTAATGATTGGATCATAGCACTTTAAAATTTATATAAACATAAACAAATACAAATTCCTAAGGATAACTAATGGAAGCCTTGATTTACCAAAAAGCAGAACTATAATGCTAGTATAATCAAATCATTGTGGTGTTTGGACAAGAACAGGCAAATTAAGAAGTACAATAGCATAATAATATCCAGAAATAGTTAACAGTATATATGATTTTTTAAATCATA
The DNA here is from genome assembly GCF_902655055.1 of Lutra lutra. Lineage (NCBI taxonomy): Eukaryota > Metazoa > Chordata > Mammalia > Carnivora > Mustelidae > Lutra > Lutra lutra. Next base: position 69,613,391 of record NC_062288.1, read on the forward strand.
GCGAGAATGCTGTTTAAATTCAGTGTAGGGGGAAAATGGCATATTCAGTAAATGGGGTTGGCACACTTGGATATACATTTTGAAGAAAATTGAACTAATATAAATTAAAAGTTTATAGAAAGTAATTTTTAATCAAATAAAAGATCTTTTTTAAAAGACTTTATTCATTTATTTGTCAGTCAGAGACAGATCACAAGCAGGGGGAGCTGCAGGCAGAGGGAGGAGCAGGCTCCCTGCTGAGCAAGGAGCCCAATGCAGGGCTCAATCCCAGCACTCTGGAATCATGATCTGAGCCAAAGGCAGATACTTAGCTGACTGTGCCACTCAGGTGTCCCTAAATAAAGGATTAAAAAAAAAATACTTATTTTAGAGGCAAAGGGTTTAGGAGGATGAGCAGACTCTACACTGAGCCCACAAGGGGCTGGATCTCAGGACTCTGAGATCATGCCCTCAGCTGAAATGAAGAGTCAGATGTTGAAGTGACTGAGCCACCCAACCACTCCTCAAATAAAGGACTTTAATGTACATGAAAAGAAACATAAAATAATTTGAGAAAAATAATATTAAACTTGAATAGGAAATGTCACTATCAGCTTATGACTTCCTTTTACTTTTTTTTTCCTGCAATTTTAATTACACAGTACTCATCACTACAAGTGCACTCCTTAATTCCAATCACCTATTTCATTCATCTTCTCACCCACCTCCCCTCTGGTAGCCATCACTCTGTTCTCTATAGTTAAATCTGTTGCTTGGACATGCTTGGATGGCTCAGTTGATTAAGCGTCCCACTTCATTTTGGCTCAGGTCCCACACTGGGCGCTACATTGAGCATGGAGCTTGCTTGGGATGCTCTCTTTCCCTTCTCTGCTCCTCCTACCATCCCCCACCACGTTCATGGTCTCTCAAAAATAAAGAAAAAATTTTTAAAAATTAAAAAAAAATGTCTGTTGCTTTGTCTTTTTCCCCCATTGCTCATTTGTTTTCATTTGTTTCTTAAGTTCCACATAGGAATGAAATCATAGAGTATTTTCTCTGATTTCATTTAGCATCACATTTTCTAGATTCATCCATGTCATTGTAAATGGCAAAGTTACATTTTTATGACTGAACAATATATATTCTCATTCTCTTTCCCACTTGTGTTCCCTTTCTCTATTTATCTACCAGATAAATTTTTAAAAATCTTTTTAAAAAAAGGCATTACAATTATATAAAAGAATTTTTATTTATTTCAGAGAGAGCAAGAGAAAGAGCATGCACAAGCAGGGGGAGGACCAAAGGGAGAGGGAGAAGCAGCCTTCCCACTGAGCAAGGAGCTTGATATAGGGCTTAATACTAGGACCTCAAGATCATGACCTGAGCTGAAGGCAGATGCTTAACCAACTGAACCACCCAAGTACTCCTATTTTTAACTCTTTGAGGAACCTCCATACTGTTTTCCAGAGTGGCTGTATGAGTTTGCATTCCCTCCAAGAGAGCGAAAGTGTTCCTTTATCTTCATATCCTCAACACTAATTGTTTCTTGTGTTTTTTATTTTAACCATTCTGACAGATGTGAGGTGATATCTCATTATAGTTTTGATTTGTGTTTCCTGTTAAGTGATAATGAGTAGCTTTTCATGTGTATCTTGGCCATCTGTATGTCTTTGTTGGAGAAATGACTTTTCATGTCTTTTGCATGTTTTTAAATTGGATTATTTGGATGTTGAGTTTTATCAGTTCTTTATATATTTTGGATACTAACCCTCTACTGAATATGTCATTTGCAAATATCTTCTTCCATTCTCTTGGTTGCCTTTTAGCTTAGTTAATTGTTTCCTTCACTATGCAGAAGATCTTTACTTTTATGTAGTCACAATAGTTTATTTTGCTTTTGTTTCCCTTGCTTCATTGTGCCTGTCTAGAAAAAAAGTTGATACAGCTGATGTCAAAGAAATTACTGCCTATCCTCTTTTCTACATTTTTTAAGGTTTCAAGTCTCACATTTAGGTGTTTAATCCATTTTGAGTTTACTTTTGTGTATGGTATAAGAAAGTGGTCCAGTTTCATTCTTTTGCACATTGCTGTCCAGTTTTCCACTTTTTACCATGGGGTGTCCTTTACTGCTTTGTTGAAGATTAATTTACCATATAATTGTGGGGTTTTTTTTCTGCATCTTCTATTCTGTACCATTGATCTATGTGCCTATCTTTGTGCCAGTACCATATTCTTTTGATTACTACAGCTTTCTAATATAACTTGAAATTCAGAATAACTGTGATGCTTCCAGTTTTGCTTTCCTTTTTCAAAATTGCTTTGGCTCTTCAGGATTTTTGTGGTTTCATACAAATTTTAGGGTTGTTTGTCCCAGCTTTGTGAAAAGTGCCATTGGTATTTTGACAGGGACTGCACAAAATGTATAGATTGCTTTGGGTAGTATAGATATTTGATAGATATATATAGATATTTGCTCTTCCAATCCATGAGTGAGCAATAACTATCCATTTCTTTGTGTCATTTTCAATTTTTTTCATCAGTGTTTTATGGTTTTCAGAGTAAAGGTCTTTGATTTCTTTGATTAGGATATATCTAGGTATCTTATTGTTTTTGGTGCAATTGTAAATGGGACTATTTCCTTTATTTCTCTTTCTGGAGCTTCATTATTAGTGAATAGAAGTGCTACAGACTTCTCTAGATTGATTTTGTATCCTGCAATTACTGAATTCCTGCATCAGTTCTGTTTTTTGCTGGAGGCTTTTGGGTTTTCTATACATAGTGAAAATTTTACTTCTTTAACACTCTGGATGGATTTTCTTCCTTTTTGTTGTCTAGTTACTGTGGCTAGGACTTCCAGTACTATGTTGAATAAAAGTGGTGAGGGTGGGCATACATGTCTTGTTTCTGACCTTAAGGGAAAGGCTCTTAATTTTCCCCCATTTACAGAGATGTTAGTTCTGGGTTTTTCATAGATGGCCTTTATTATGTTGAGGTATGTTCCCTCTGAACCTATTTTGTTGAGGGTTTTTAATCACGAATGGATGGTGTACTATGTCTAGTGCTTTTTCTGCATCTATTGAAATGATCATATGGTTCTTATCCTTTCTCTTATTGATGTGATGTGTCATGTTGATTGATTTGTGAGTATTGTACCTTCTTTGCAACCCCAGAAATAAATCTCACTTGTTCATGATGAATGGTTTTTTTTAATGTGGTTGGATTTAGTTTGCTAATATTCTTTTGTGGATTTTTGTGTTTATGTTCACCAGAAATACTGGCCTTAGTTGTGTTTTTTTTTTTTTTTTTTGTAGTGTTTTTATCCAGTTTTGGTATTAGGGTAATGTTAGTCTCATCGAATGGAATTAGAAGTTTTGCTTACTTTTTCAATTTTTTTTATTACTTTGAGAATAATAAGTGTTAACTCTTCTTTAAATGTTTGGTAGAATTTGCCTGTGAAGCCATCTGGTCCTGGACTTTGCTTGTCATGAGTTTTTTGATTGTTGATTCCATCTCTTTGCTGGTTATCAATCTGTTCAAATTTTTTATTTCTTCTTGTTTCAGTTTTGATGATGTTTCTAGGAACTTATCCAATTCTTCTGCATTGTCTATTTGTTGGCATATAGTTTTTCATAATACTCTCTTACAGTTGTTTTTCTGTGGTGTTTTTTACCTCTCCATTGTGATTTTATTTAATTGCATACTTTCTTTTTTTTTCTTAATATGTATGGCTAGAAGTGTATCAATTTTAATAATTTTTTTTTCAAAGAATCAGTTCCTGGTTTCATTGACCTGATCTATTGTTTTATGTTTTCTTTTGTTTAGTTTCTGTATCATTTATTTCTGCTCTAATCTTTGTTATTTCCTTCCTTCTGCTGGTTTTAGTTTTTTTTTTTTTTTTTTTTTTTTTTTTTTTTTTTTTTAACAGCTCAAAAGCCTCACATTTATTACCAAACCAACCGACTGGTGCAGAGCTATAGTAACAGAAAAATCTTTCGCTGATAAATGGTATCTATTGGCCAGGCAGAAAGGTGTTTACAGGGGGACGGAATAGAACACATGATCTTCAGTAGCTTAATTAAATACGTGGTGCCCATTAGGTGTGACATCACGTGATGTGGGACGCCTTAGAGACCCAGCTTGGTTCTCCTCCAGTGCCTCCTCTTGGAGTTGTACCTGATTTTATTACCAGTTTTCATCCGAATCCACTGGGGAATGGGACGATTCTGCTTTTGTTTCTTGGCCAGGAACCGCTTGATCCTGAAAGTCTTGTGAGAAGACATGGTCAATTAACAGCGAGCGGCACACAGCAGGATGGCGGCGAAAAAGAGCTGGTTTTAGGTTTTATTTGATGTTCTTTTTCTAGCTCCTTTTGGTGTAAGGCTAAGTTGTTTATTTGACATTTTTCTTACTTCTTGAGGTAACCCTGTATTGCTGTATACTTCCTTCTTAGAACCACTTTTCTTGTATCCCAAAGGCTTTGGGCTGTTGTGTTTTCATTTTCATTTGTTTCCATGTACTTTTTTTTCTTCTTTTTTTTTTAATCTGATTGTCCCAGTCACTGTTTAGTAGTGTGTTTGTGACCTTTCCAGTTTTTTTTTTTTTTTTTTATTCTGGTTAACATCTAGTTTCATAATATGGTCAGAAGAGATGGGTAGTAAAACTTCAGTCTTTTTTAATTTGTTGGGGTTTGTTTTATGACCTAATATGTGACTTATTCTAAAGAATGTTCCATGTACACTTGAAAAGAATGTGTATTCTGCTCTTTTAGGGTGGAGTGTTCTTGAATATATCTGTTAAGTCCATTCAGTACAGTGTGTCATTCAAAGCTATTATTTCTTTGTTTATTTTCTGTTTAGTTGACCTATCCAGTGATGTAAGTGAGGTTTTAAGTCCCCTACCATTATTTTATTATAGTTTTTTTAAAAAAATTCATTTATGTTTATTATTAATTGTTTTATATATTTGGATGCTCCCTTATTGGGTGCATAAATATTTATGTATTATGTCTTCTTGCTGGATTGTCCCCTTTATTATTATATAGTCTCCTTTGTCTCTTGTCAAAGTCTTTGTTTTAAGTCTGTGTTGTCTGATATCAGTATTGCTATCCTGGCTTTCTTTTGACATCTATTTGTGTGGTAAATATTTCTCCATCCCCTTACTTTTTTTTTTTTTTTTAAAGATTTTATTTATTTATTTGACAGAGAGAGATCACAAGCAGGCAGAGAGGCAGGCAGAGAGACAGGAGGAAGCAGGCTCCCTGCTGAGCAGAGAGCCCGATGCGGGACTCGATCCCAGGACTCTGAGATCATGACCTGAGCCGAAGGCAGCGGCTTAACCCACTGAGCCACCCAGGCGCCCTTCATCCCCTTACTTTCAATGTGCATCTGTCTTAGGTCTAAAGTGAGTCTCTTATAGACAGCATATAGATGGGTCTTTTTTGTTTGTTTGTTTCTGGTTTTGTTTTATTTTATCCATATGTCACCCTATGTCTTCTGATTGGAACGTTGGGCCCTTTTACATTCAAAGTGATTATTTATAGATAGGTATTTATTGCCATTTTATTACTTGTTTTGGTGGTTTCTGAAGACTTTATCTGAAACTTTCTAATCTTTCTCTCTTTTATGGTTGCCTGTTTTCTTTAGTGATATATTTGGATTACTTTCCCTTTATTATTTGCATGTCAATTACTGATTTTTGACTTGTGGTTGTCATTAGGTTTGTATATAACATCTCCTACCTATAGTAGTCTAGATTAAGCTGATGGTCAATTAAGTTTGAACCCATTCCTTACTTTTCTCCTCTCCACGTTTTAGGTGTGTGGTTTCCTATTTTACATCCTTTTATTTTGTGAGTCCGTTGACTTATAGCTTTTTAAAGAAATATTCATTTTTACTGCTTTTGTGCTTCTTACTTTCATACTGTCTTCCACTCAGAGTTTTCTTTAATATTTCTTAAAAGGCTGATTCAGTGGTTATGAACTCCTTTAGTTTTTGTTTGAATGTGTAAGTCTTTATCTCTCCTTTCATTCTTAATGGTAGGCTTCCTGGATAGAGCATTCTTGGCTGCAGGTTTTTCCCATTGAGCTTTTGAATATATCATGCTTATTCTTCCTGGCTTGCAAAATTTCTACTGAAAAATCCATTGAGAACATTATGGGTTTCCTTTGTATGTAGCTATTTTTCCCTCTTTGTCAATACGTTTTGCTGTTTTATTACAGTATGTATTGGTGTGGCTTTGCTTTTGTTGGTTTTTGGGGGGAGGGGCATTCTGTGTGCGTCCTGGATCTGGATATCTGTTTCCTTCCCACATTAGAGAAATTTTCAGCTATTGTTTTTTTCTTAAGATAAATCTCTTCTTCAAGATCTTTTCTCCTTCTGGGACTCTTAGATTATGGATGTTACTACATTTTATGGAGTCACTGAGTTCCCTGAGTCTGTTCTTATTTTGCATAATGCTTTTTTCTCTCCTTTGTTCAGCTTGATTACTTTCCATTACTGTAAGTTCTAGGACATTAATTCAATCCTCTGCTTCTTCCAACCCACTCTTCATTCCATCAAACGTGTTTCTTATTTTGTATATTAAGCCCTTTATGTCCGCTATGTTATTCCCTGTCTTTGTGTTAATGGTCTCACTGATATCCTCCACTCTTTCCTCAAGACCAATGAGTATCTTTATGATCATTGCTTTAGATTGTCCATCAGGCTTGTTACTTAGATCTGTTTTGCTTCGATCTCTGGCCATGGCCTTGTCCTGTTCTTTCATTTGGGATAAATTTCTCTCTCTCCTTATTTTGTCTAAGTCTTTGCGCCTCTTTCTCTGTGTTAGGAAAGTCAGATATGTCTCCTGTTCTTGAGATAGTGGGCGTGTGTGTGTGTGTGTGTTGTGCTTGTGTTTGTTTAGTATTTATTTAGTATTTATTTTGCTTGGAGCTTTATTTGGTGCTTGCCATTAATTTTTGGAAGATTATCAGCCATTATTGTTTCAAATATTTCTTGTCTGTTTGCTTATTTCAAATACATATGCATATTATATCTTTTGACATTGTCCCACAGTTTGTGGATGCTCTGTTCTTTTTTAATTTTTCTTCCCTATCCTTTTTTAATTTCAGTTTGGGAAATACCTTTTGATCTTTCTTCAGAACTGATGTCTAGTCTACTGAGGTCATTGAAGGCACAATTTGTTTCTGTTAAAGTGGTTTTGATTTCTAACATTTCCATTTACTTCTTTGTTAGAGTTTTTATCTCTATGCTTATCTTACTCATCTGTTCTTGCATAGTTTCTCTTTATTACATTAAGTCCTTAAAATGTTAATCATAATTATTTTTAATTTTCTGATAATTCTCACATCTTTATCATACCCAAGTCTGGTTATGATTCTTACTTTGTCTTTTCAGACTTTTTTTTTTTTTTTGGCTTTGTTATGCTCTGTAATTTTTTGTTGAAAGCTGAACATGTTGGATACAGTAATGGGAAATGAAGTAACTAGGTCGTTAGTATAAGGATTTATGTGTTAACATGCTGTTTTATTAATATGTTTATTACATTAAAATAAACAATTATTAATAAATTAACATATATTAACATTTAGGAGTTGGGCGAATATAGCCAGGAGTTAGAGCTTTCCAGAAGCTTCAGATTCCTCTAGTGTCCTTGTTTTTGTCTTCCCTTTTGACTTCAGGCATTCCTAAATACTTCTCCTCAGAGAGTCTGTGTGTTTTAGCTCTTTAGCTGTCATCCAGCTAAATCCTGTTTTTATACTGTAATCCTGTGGTATGGTGTTAAGGTATATGGAAGGGTGAGTGTTCTATAATCTTTCACTTAAATCTCAGTCTTTTTGTGGACCGTGTTATATCAAACCTTGATATACATGTGTTTCTCTAGTGGTATAGTTCTTTTTGTTCCTCCTTGACCTCTATTTCTTGAATCTGTGACCACTGATTACTATATATATCCCTCCCAATTGGGTGAGACAGGAGGTCTGGAAAAAGCTAGGTAGGAGGAATTCCCTTTCCCCAGCAGGGCATTGGCAAAGGACTTTCTTCTGGAAAATAGCCATTTGTTATGGAGAAGGCTCTTGGCTTGTTTTGCAGTGGTTGCTCTTCTGTTCCAGCTGTCAGAGACACTAGGAGATCTTCCTAGAAAAGAGGATAAGAACTTGGTGAGATTCTGGAAGAAAAAGTCCCTTCAGAGTAGGGTTGTCCCTCTAGCTTCTCATTCTTTACTTGTTCATAATCAGTCTCCAGAAAGTCATCAAATCACACTAAAGCACTCCTACTGCTTTATTGTTCCATGTAAGTAGATATCACTTGATATTTCTTCATTGAGGCACCTTTCCAGATTTTGGGATGATGGTTTATCTGCAACTCCAGTTCCTTGATAGATTCAAGAAAAATTCTTTATTTTCAATTTGTATAGCTTTTTGTTGTTATTGTAAAGATTGCAGTCATTTTTAATACCTTCACATGCAGGAGCTGAAACTGGAAGCTGTATGACTAAAAAAAATGAGTATATAAGAATATAAAACTTAGTATAACAAAAATATAGCATAGAGAAAATCAATTTTAGTAAGACCTAGTTTTTGGAAAAATCTGTTTGCAACCTAGATGACAGCTATAGAACATATTGCTATGCAATACAAGAACTCTTACTGACACACAAGGTAAAAATGAGTTAGGAATATGATCAGTTAACAAAGAGCAAACCAAATGGCCAATAAATAAATGAAAAACTAAATTAAAAGTTAAGTAACAAAACTTGAAAATATTAAATAATTGTAGCACTCATATTTTGGAAGAAACACAAATTGTTGCAACCTCTTTTGGAAAACAAACTGGCAGCAATCATTAAAGTAAAATGTACACAAACCCGTAACCCTAGACTACTCAATGTTCTATAACCATTCCATATAAATAAAAGTAGATCAGGGCATGCACGTGGAAGTTGATAGCCTAACTGTTAATAAAGTGAATACTCAATACTAGGAAAATGTTTAAGTAAATTGTGAAATAACCAAATTATGGGATATTTTGAACTCATTGAAATGAATAATATGAATTGGAGCTATATCACTTGGCTTGGAGGAATTGCCATAAATTATTTATGAATGAGAAAAGCAGATTGTTAAAAGTATGTTTAATATGATTATAATGTTGAAAATAGTAAAAATAAAAAAAAGCATATATGCTTATATCTACATAAAGAGTTTGTCAAATTTTTAAATTATTTTTATGATATGATTTTATATGGCAAAATAATAGAGCATAGGAAATTTTTAAAATTTTTTAAAATTCCTCTATATGCATGGACACTTGTATAATTTTGAATAAACAAGTTGAGATGTTTAGAAAAACACATAACAATTGACATGAGTTGGCTCAGAAGATGAAGGAGGGATGGAGCAAATGATGGACTTTTTCTTCATACATTTTGTATTCACTTTTTCAAAGTTTATATTAAAATACAAATTTGACAAAAGTCAAATATACAAGCTATGGAGAATTTTAAAACATATAGTAATATACTTCCATAGATATTTTACCGACAATATCAGCCTGGATTTGGTGAGGATAACAGTTATAAGTATTACAGGAATATAAGGGATTTAGTATAGGAATCAGTGTTACATGGCTTTATTTTTTTTTTATTTTTTATTATGTGAATGTATTATTTATTAAGAGTAATAATATAAAAAAACTTTCAAGTAGATAATTACATGCTTTCATTTTTTCATGTTGTTTCTAATATATGCCTTTAAAAAACAATTTATTTAAATTCTAGTTAATTAGCATACAATACCATATTGGTTTCAGGAATAGAATTCATCACTTACATACAACACCCAGTATTTATCATAACAACTGCCCCCCTTAATACTCATCACCCATCCAGCCCATCCCAACCACCTCCATCCATCAACCCTCAGTTTGTTTTCTATTGTTAGGAGACTCTCTCTCTCTTTTTTTCAGTGTTACATGGCTCTAAGAGTAGCTGAGGGAATGATACTCTGTAAGGCTATATCTGGATTTTCAGAGAAGGTTTTTACCCACTTTAGCAAAGCCACTGAGTCCTATGGCCCAGGTCTCTCTAGAAAAAAATGTTTTTCACTTCCTCAACAGGTGGAACAGCCTTAACAGAAGACTGTCTTACCACCAAGTCCTCTTGGTCATAAGCTTGGTTATTCATAGTTCCAAACTTAACCAAGTTGTTGTGACACAGTCTCGTGCAGTCTACTTTTTTGTCAACTTGGCATTCATACAGTTCTTTTAAACTTTCAAATCAAGATAATAAGTACATCATGCTTCCTGGCTAACATAATGTAAATATTAATCATGAAGTGGCATCACATCTTGTGAGGAACTAAATTTGTTGCTGTATTATGTTGGTTATAAGCACATCACTAGCTTTAACCCACATTCAAAAGAAGTGGATTGCATAAGAACATAAATATCCAAGGGTAGGGATCATTGGGGGTCATCTCAGAAGTATGCCTTCCACACTGGGCGTACTTCTCTCTGCCACCATTGTGTATTAGTAGATCAGTTGTACCAGTCACCACTTTGTTTGTTTGTTTGTTTGTTTGTTTGTTTAATTCCATGGCATAAGGAGCTCAAAGTGACTCTGACATTCTCTGCTTAGAGAATGCAGCCATTGCTTTATCTTCTTATGGATTCATTCCATTGGGAATGAAGATTTCTATCCCACAGAAACCTTTTGAGTAGGAAAGACAAATTCAAATCCAGTTCAAATGTCTATTCCAGTAACAGCAAATCACTGCCCCTTCAATGAAAATGTAATTAATTTGCCTTTCTTCAGCTCCCTGGTTCCTCTGGGACTCATGGTTTGTCTCTATCACTGGCAAAGTGGGCACTCAGCATTGATAAAACCAGATTAGCCTTGTTAAGTGGATGCCCACATTGATGATTTTATCTGTTCCCACTCTTCACTTTAGAACTAGGAGCATGGCAAGAGTGTCGCTTGAGATAACTGCTGTAGGTGTTAGGACAGCGTAAATCACTTGGCTTTCACAAGCCCCCTTTTTGAAAAGTAGATCACTGTGCTGTTTTGTGTCCCTAAGAATTTGTGTTAGTTCAGAGCTAGTGTCCAGTAATACCTAAGATGTTTATTTCTTTCCCTAAAGCAGAAATCCCCTGGTAAATGGCCACAGATGCAGGTTCTTTGGAAAAAACTAAATGAGCAATTTACAAAATACACTCTTGACAGTGTGGTGATATCCTTTCTCTTCATTTAAGGTGCTCTGAGTCTGCAAACCACTCAAGTCTGAGAAGTGGATAAGGGCTACAACTCTTGTAGCAATGCAAGTTGAGCCTCTATTTAACAGTCCTAAAGGTTTTGCTTATACAAATCAAATAGACTTGATTTAGGAGGCTGTTCATCTGTACCAGTCCTAGGGATATAATTATTGAGACACAGACAAAGATCTCTACATGTCAAACTATGTGACTACTGCTCTATCCCTGCTACCCATTATGGTAACTATGCCCATTTTCACCCTGGTAATCAAGTGCCAGTAACAATTAAATGCATCACATACCTCCTATCACTTCAGAATCCTACCATCCCCATTGTTCTTTTGGGCATCGATTCCACTGATAGCCTCCTCCACAGTCATTTCTGATATGGAAAGAATAGTCATTGGATAGCCTTTCAAGGTTGAATGTTTCTCCCTTACCAATATATTTCTGAAAAACTTGAGGTAGAGGGTGGATGTGAGCAGTGGAACACAATAAAACAATCCTATCTCTGTAAGCCTTTGAGTACTGCCTTCTTCAGTAAATTTGACCACTGCAGAGACCCAGTTACAGTCAACCAACCAACCAAGCTGTCACAGTTATTCCCAGTTGTTCAGGGTAGCACACTGATTCCAAAATCACCCAGTGATTCCTATAAGCCCAGCTGAATCCAATATTATATTTCTTCCTTCCTGTTCTAATATCCTTAGAGTTCATTTTCAAAAGTATTCCCCCAGTTTGCACAGATATAAGTTGTGAAAAGATTGTATTTCTTTTGATGTGCATGGTATTGACTCCAAATTCAGACTTGGTATTTTTTTCCTAAGATTTGAGCCCGTCCAGTTAAAAGCTAATAAATGAGTGCTGATGGAGTGGATCTTGTGAAAATGAGCATTCACCTACATGGCTACAAATTGTTTTGAGGAGTAAGAGGAGGTTTCTACTAGGTGGAATTTGTGGATTCAAGGTCTTCAGGTCCATTGGGATCTATCCAGATGTCTGTCATTAGGCTTACATTCCTTCCTGTTAATTGTCTCTCTCTCTCTCTCTCTGTCTCTCTCTCACCCACATACACAAGTAAGAAACCCTGAGAATTTATGGATTTGATTAACATTTTAATTTAGTCACTTGCAGTATCAGATTTTGTATTTGGTTTTCAGAAATTTCAAACGTGCAACTAAAAAACAATAGGTAATCTTTCAGGATAGTCATAGATGTTTCTGGTTTCTTACCCAGAAGTTGAGATGGGAATTTACAGCCTTGACTTCATCATTTATTTTTTTCCCAATTTTTCCAATGTAGTTACAATAGCCAAACATCCCCTCTACTCAATACACCCCATCCCTATATTCCATATTATTATGATAATGCTGTTTTTTGTTTTTAAGTTGGTACTTAGTTACCCAAAACTATAGGTGACTTCACATGATAATTTAAGAAACTATTTTACAACTCTATATCATGGTCAATATCTAATTTGCCACTCACAGGTTATTAATGCTTTTAAATCTAGTTACATTATAGAACCAATTCTAGGTTCCCATCTTTAAGAATCTGTTCCCCTGGATCCACTTTTGTACCAAAAGCTATATCAGTCTGGGTTTGTTCGGGAAAACTGAGACAAGTATTACAGGAATTAGTGGTTTAATATGGGAATTAAATTTTATATACATGCACAGCTGGTAGTGATCTGTCTGGAAGGCTGTGGTTAGTGTGTCAGAGAAACTCATTAATCATTTCATCCTGAAGCAGTAGTACTGAGTCAAAAATCTCAGAGGATATTCATGAAGTTAATCACATGAAACCTCAAAATTGGGAACTCATGAAGAGGTCTGAGGAATCACCACAGTGAATGAAGTCTTCATGTTTGAATCTCACAGTCTCCCAAGAAAAGCAGCTTCTGCTTCACCTCTGCCTTTCAAATATTTTGTGAGAGCCCCCTCACAAACTTTTGGCAAGTTCCAACTTGACATAATACAGGGAGAGGAACTCTGTGGAACAAATTTCCTAGACTTGAATGGAAATAGTCACAGTATGTCAGGTTGTCAACAGATAATCTAGAACCACCTAGTTCTTTCCTATCTCCACTATGATTTTCTAAATATCCAAACTCTAAAAAAGTCTAGGTGTCTTTTAAAACATCTTGTATTAGGGTGTTGAGTTCAACCACCATTTATTGAGATCTCTGTTTCAGATACTATACTAAAATATGGAATACAAAGACAAGAAAGTCAAATTTCTTCAAGATCTCATAGGCTAGCAGGAAAGAAAAATACAGCAACAGAAAAGTTATGTTTATTTGATGGCTACTACAGCAATGATATAAATCAAGGTACCATGAAAATAATGGTATTTTGTCAGATGGAAAAGTTAAGGTCATTCTGAGTAAAAAGAACAGGATGTGAAAAAACATATATTCCAAAAGATGAAATATTTAGAAGAAATGCAAATAGTTTTGTATGGCTGGAAATTAAAAGAGTTCAAAAACAAAATAAGGGATTTTAAGTTGGAAAAGCAGGAGGAGGTAAAGTCAGGAGGAATATATAAGGTTTAATTGTTTTTTGTAGGAAATTGAAACCAAATAGATTTAGGCCCTGGAGACATGATTTGTATGAAAATCACTTTTATAGCAATGTGGTGGTGGAATTGGAATGGATTAAGGATGGAGGTAGAAAGGTATGTTAGAAAGCAATTGCCATAGTCTAGATGAAAATTAAATAAATAATATGGTAGTTGTAGAAGAGGGATGGTTTCAAAGGGAAGTTGTGCTTAATTTAGTGATTGTTTGGTGGGATATGGAGATGTGCAGGGAGAAATGATCTGGCATAACCTTTCTAGTTCTGGCTTTGTTGACCAAATAAATAGATAAAAGCTATTAGCTAAAATAGGAGCTCAAGATAATGTATTCTTTTAAAGAGCTAAACTATGGAGAAATATCTTGATTTGTTTTATTACTTTGAAATGGAACTAATTTTAATATTATAAAATGGACAAAATGTTCCTGTGTTCCATGGTACATAAAGACAATACTCTTTAATAACATCCAAATAAGAAATGTAATGTATGTACAAATTTAGCTACTCAGTATGACCTTTCATATCTATCAATTAGAAACCCGTGTAAATAGTATGCTGTGAATGTCAGAAAATGTACACAAGGTGTAAGAAACTTAAAGAATTAAATCTGAGCTATTCACTTTATGTAAGTCAACACATATTATATCCGTTTTCTTTTTTTTTTTCTCTCCCACTCTTCTTTATTAATTTGTAAATTCTGAGTTCACTAGTTACACCCTTGTCATAGTTTTCTTTCCATAATAACTCATATAGTTCTGTTCCTAAGTACACTTCCTGAACAAATAAAGGAATAATTTAATTAACCAAATGGGAAGTACTACATTATCACAACGTACTGATAGCAGCATTAGATTAGGGTCAGGAGATCTGGGTCCTTGAATCCGTTCTGTCACCTCAGCAGGTGACTTAAATCTCTTCAAGCTTCAGTTACATTATGTGAATGATTGATTACTTCTATTTTTGCACTTATAAGACTACAGTTTAATGTATTTTTTTTAATTCCCTACTGAATAGAATAAGCAATGTATCCTAATCATTTTGTTTTCCCAACAATTGGTCTAGTACCAAGCATATGGTAGAGGCTTAATGGACAATAGTTGAACATTTAAGGAGATCTCTTAGGTTAGGGTTTGGAAGGTGGGGTCAAAACAGTACCTTGAGAATCTGTAGGACCTAGGGTTTGGGTTAGGGTTTGGAAGGTGGGGTCAAAACAGTACCTTGAGAATCTGTAGGACCTAAGATGAAGAGAAAACCAAAAACTGAGGCTAGAAAGAGCAATCATAAATCCCGTGGTGAGTTTGGAATACCTTGACTCCAGTAGAGCAAGTCTGCTCACGGGATCAAAAGGCAAAAGTAGGCTTAATCCTGAGCAAGAGTGATTTGTATCTGATCTATTTTGACCTACTGTGGGAAGTGCTAGGTTGGAGACTGTAATATACTAAATAATTGGAGACTTTCCACTTCTGATTTGTCACCACTTGTTTGGTTGTAGGGGTGGTGATGGTGGTAGTATAGCATAGTTAATAAATTAGATTATGCTGTTGTTCTTTACACTTTCATTTCAAATGTATTCTTCAGAATCAGAACCATTATGTGGTTAAAAATCTACCTAGGCTTCCACCAATACTTGTTCAGATCATGTCTTCATAAGGGTGCCTGGCTGAGGCATATGAATCTACATGGAGCTCTGATTGCCAAGTCATGATCTTGGGAAGAGGAAAGGCAGAAAGTAGACACAGGAAGAGCTATGCTTTTTAGTTGATCTCTCTGACAGAAACCTTTTTATAATTTGCATTTTTTTAAAACAATATGAGTCTTGAGTTGGATTTTTGACTTACTGAGCTATCATTTGAAATCCTTTCTCACCTCCCTTCTGCTACCTAAAGTGCTTGACAAAATCTTTTCACAAGTAATATTTTGTTAAATGAAAATAGTTCTAACTTGAGTTTTGTATTTTCCAGACTGAATAGTTCCAAGTTTTCCAAGCATTTTCTATACCATTGAATTTCTTAGAAATTTACACTTATTTTTCTGCCTCTTGCTAGTCCTTAGTTTTGCAGAGATCTCCTTAAAAAGCTTATGTTTGAATTCCAGCTCCACTTTTTACTAGTTTTATGACTTTGGACAGTTATGTAATCTCTATTTGCCTCAGTTCAGTTATTACCTGTAAAATATTAGTTATTTCACAAGTATTTATTAAGCACCAACCATGTACCACACAAGCTTATAAGAGGTTGAGAAACAGTAGTGTGAAATACAAAGTTCCTTGGTTTAATGGAAATTACATTAATTTTTATGATGTTTCTTGGCACATAGTAGATAATATTAGTTATATGTGTATATGTTATATGAAATATGGTATATGTGTATTGTATGGAAGTGATAAATGCTGTAAGTTTTGTGTCTATATATTTCTGTGTGTCTATGTAGGAAGGTGATGCCCAAAGTAGTCAAAATATATCAGGTATTTTCTCATACTGTTGAACGCATAAATTTTAAAACCTTCTTAAATTTGAACAGATATACTTCTTTTAAGGTAGCATAAAATTGTTTTAGTAGCCGGGTTAATCATTGCTCTTGTTAAGGCTAAAGGCAGCTTACACCTTCAGTTACTATTTGTACAAAATAACACCGAGTGCTGTTACTAGTTAATATGAGAATGATTGGCGTGTGGAGCGCAAGTCTTTGGGAAAGACCAGAACTTATTCTGTGTGTGCATGTAGGGCTAAGTTTCCTTGACAATGCCTCTGCTTTACTGTGAACTCTGCTTTCACTCTTTTTGCCTTTGATCTCCTGCCCACTCTCCCCAGCCAAGTGTGTGCTGGAGCCAGCTTGTACCTGCTGTTCAGCTGATAGATAAAAATTCAGGAAGTTTTCAAGCTGGTTGAAAGCTACTGTTGTTGGCTTAAAAATGGCTATTTACACAGGAATCAGCAAATCCTATACATCAAAACTTTTTTTTTTTTTTTTAGGACAGTGTAGTAGAATATTGTTCAAACAATACTTGACCAATGTCTCATTATTGTGTCTTTAGTTGCCAATTTTTATTTTTTATTTTTTTTTATTTTAGCCATCCTCACAGGTATGAGGTGATATCTCATTGTGGTTTTGATTTGCATTTCCTTGATGATGAGTGATGTTGAGCATCTTTTCATGTGTCTGTTGGCCAGCTGTATATCTTCTTTGGAGAAATGTCTATTCATGTATTCTCATTTTTTAATTGAATTATTTGGGGGTTTTGGTATTCACTTTTGTCAGTTCTTTATATATTTGGGATATTAAGCCTTTATCAGATATGTTATTTTCAAATATCTTCTTCCATTCAGTAGGTTGTCTTTGGTTTATTACTCCCTTTTATGTGCAGAAGTTTTTTATTTTGATGGAATCCCTATAGTTTATTTTTGCTTATTTCCCTTGCCTTAGGAGATCTATCTAGAAAAATGTTGCTAGGGTTGATGTCAGAAAAATTACTGCCTGTGCTCTCTCATAAGATTCTTATGGTTTCAGGTGTCACGTCTAAGTCTTTAATCCATTTTGAGTTTAGTTTTGTGTATGGTGTAAGAAAGAGGCAAGTTTCATTTGTTTGCATGTAACTGTCCTATTTGTTTAAAAGATTGTCCTGTTGCATGAATATTGACTCCTTTGTAAAAGATTACTTGACCATATAATAGGTTATTGGTATTTTAAGACATTATTTTTTAAAGATGAAATATGATAGTGGGAGTTCCTAAAAACTTTCATGACCGTAAGAATCTGTTTTTGTCACTGATGTATCTCAACCACCTAGAAGATTGCATGATACATAGTAGGTATTCAGTTAAGTATTTGTAGACAAACTAATGCTTTACTTATAGTTACTAAACTGAAACAATATAGTTAAATAACTTGAGGCCATGCAGGTAGTATGGAGAAGAGTTAGAATTCAAATATAGGCAGTCTTTTAAAGTTTTGTTTGTTTTCCAAAACTACAGGAGTTAACAGGTCTGGACTGTGATTTAGTCACATTCCACCCAGGTGATACCCTGAGGAAGAGAAAAGAAAGCAGGTGAGCCCATCAAATCTTCTTGTCAACTGGAACGTAGAACGTAGGCTGTACAGAGTAATACTATTATTCAAAAGGAAGGAGACTGACTATTTAGTGTTCCTAAAAGAATTCACCTTACAGGACTGCCTACCTCCACCATTCTTGGGTACTGAAGCCTACAGGCAGCACCAGAGCGAGGACATAGGTGAGAACTGACACATGGCACAAACAAACAGCTCAAGTCATTGATAGACTTTCAGGAATCCATATCCCTGGACTTGTCTTATGTCTGACATGAATGGGTATCACACACAAAATTGTGTGTAAGCACAATTCTTGTGTCCAGATCTCATGATATATAATGAAAGAAACATCATGCTGGCCAGTGGGAACCATCTGCTTGTAAAACTGGTTCTCCTGGAACTGGGTCCCAGTCCTTGGACTGAGGATCCTCAAAGGCCATCCCAGAGTTCCTCAGAGGATCTGATCAATTTTATGTGTAGTATAAGGGACCAAAGAGTGCTCTATAAAGAAAGAAAAAAAAAAAAAAAAGGGAAGATATGGCACATGTGGTACTCCACCTGCAGGAACTACTGGTTCCAGGCAGTCCCAGCCACTGGAGGGAGACTTTAAAAATCTGTAGAAGGCATTTCTAGCAAAAAGACCCAAATAGGGTCTGGTCCTGGCCAAGATCCAGGTCTTAGCTAGTCCTGGTCATTGGAGTGAGACCAAGGTTTTAATGTAGGTGTTTCTGGTGACCAGGTTCTATGTAAGACCAGGTTTGAGTTTAGGGCCACTTGCCAGAATGGCCAACTCCAGATAGTACCAGACACTGGAGGGAGACAGAAAATGTCAGTGAAGGAAATCCGAAGCCTAGAGTTCTTTGAGCAAACTGTCATAGGGGACAGTCTCTGCTTGGTGGGTCTGAAGGTGGTAATATTTCCTGGATAATGAATTATCATTATTATTATTAAACATTTTCTTTATTTATGCAAGACAGAGAGGCAGAGAGAAAAGCAGGCTCCCCACAGAGCAGGGAGCCCAACATGGGGCTCAATCCCAGAACCCTAGGATCATGACTTGAGTGGAAGGCAGACACTTAACTGACTGAGCCACCCAGGGGCCCTGGGTAATTAATTATTTAATAAACAAATACTATGAGGCAGAGATTCCTGGAAAATATTATGTAAGTGCTATAATTCTGGGGTATTAAATGGATATGTCTCACAATTATAGCCTCCTTTATGATGTAAATAAGAAGTATATACGCCATGGGAAGTAACCCTTTGGACTTCACTTGTAGAGATTTCATCTATTATTCCATGCCAGCGTTTCACATGTGAAGATAGAACTAGGGTAACTATTCTTGATATCCTAGGCATCTTCTGCTTTGTCTGAAACTCTTGTGTCTTTCCTTAAAATTATTAGTAAAATGTAACACTTGGGAAGATCTCCGGTTCATTCGTGTCTGATTTCCTAGCCTGATTTTATGTCACTCAAATGGTGAATATGGTTGGCATTTGGGAGTATGAGCCATGGGCATGGTGTTACACCAGATTACTTACTTCCTCTTCTGCTTAACTCAGAAACAGCAGGTATCAAAGCAACAACTTTAGTCTTTTCCTTAAGTAGGGGTGAAGAGAAAATTGAAGAAGAGCAACTTAGTTTATTTAATTTTTTCAATATTGTATATATTGCAAAATGAGCACCACAATAAATCTACTTACCATCCATCACCATCCATATGTACTTACAAGACATTTATATTATAACTGTGAATTTGTTACTTTTGACCTCCTTCATCCATTTTACCCACCTCCCAACCTCTGCCCCTGGCAACCACCAATCTGTTCTGTTTATCTATGAGCTCAGGGTTTTATTTTTTCTTAGATGGCATATAAAAATGAAAGCATATGATACATGCCTTTCTCTGACTTATTTCATTTAGCATCATTCCCTCACGGCCCATCCATGTCATTGGAAATGGCCATATTTCCTTCTTTTTTTGTGGCTGTGTGATATTCCATTGTGTGTGTGTGTGTGTGTGTGTGTACACATATGCATATATAGTTAGGTGGCAAGCTTATATATATATATATATATATATATATATATATATATATATATACACACACACACACACACACACCACTTTAAAAAAAACAGTGTAGTTGACACACAATATTAATTTCAGGTGTGCAGCTTAGTGATTTGACAAGTTTATGCATTATGCTAGGTACACGAGTATAACTACCATCTGATCCTTTTCAACACTATTATGATATTACTATTTGTATTTCCTTATGCTTTGCTTCTTAGTCCTACAACTTACTCATTCTATGACTAGAGGCCTGTATCTCCCTCTCTCCTTAACCTATTTTGCCCAAACCCCCTAACCCCCATCCCTCAGGCAACCATCAGTTTGTTTTCTGTATTTATAGTTCTGATTCTGCTTTTTGTTCATTTTTAAAGAATACATTTATGAGTTGTTTTTGTCTTTCTCAGTCTGAACTATTTCACTTAGCATAATAATCTCTATGTCCATACATGTTGTCTGAAATGACACAATCTCATCCTTTTTATGGGTGTGTAATATTCCATTATATATACCACATCTTTATTCCTTCATCTTATAATTGGCACTTAGTTTGTTTCCATGTCTTGGTTATTGTAAATAATGCTGCAATAAACATAAGGATGGTTATATCTTTTTGAGTTAGTGTTTTCATTTTGCCTTAGTAAATACCCAATAGTGGAATTATTGGATCATATGGTTATTTCTGTTTTTGATTTTTGAGGAAACTCCCTACTGTTTTCCACAATGGTTGTACTAGTTTACACTCCCATCAACAGTACACAAGGGTTCCCTTTTTTCCCAATCCTTGCTAACACATGTTTCTTGTGTTTTGAGTTTAGCCATTCTGAGAGATGTAAGGTGATATCTCACTGTAGTTTTGGTTTGCATTTCCCTGATGATGAGTGATGTTTTGCATCATTTCATGTATCTGTTAGTCATCTGTATGTCATCTTTGGAAAAATGTCTGTTCAGGTCCTCTGCCCATTTTTAAATCGAATTATTCTTTTGGTGTTGCATTGTATCAGTTTTTTTATATATTTGGGATATTAACCCCTTATTGGATATATCATTTGCAAGTATCTTCTGCCATTCATTCATTGTTTCCTTTGCTGTGCAGAAGCTTTTTAATTTGATGTGGTCCCAAGAGTTTATTTTTGCTCTGTTTTCTCTTGCCCTAGGGGACATAACTAGAAAAATATTGCTATGCCTAATGTCAGAGAAATTATTGCCAGTACTCTTCTGTGATTTTTTGGTTTCAGGTCTCACATTTAGGTCTTAAATACATTTTATTTTGTGTATGGTTTTAGTCCAATTTCATTTTTTTACATGTAGCTGTCCAGTTTTCCCAGCACTGTTTATTGAAAAGACTGTCTTTGTATATTCTTGACTCTTTTATCGTAGATTACTTCATCATAGAAATGCGGATTTATTTCTGGAGTCTCTGTTCTCTTCCATTGATCAATATGTTTGGTTTTGTGCCAGTACCATACTGCTTTGATTACTATAGCTTTGTAGTATATCTTGAAATCTGGAATTGTGGTACTTCCTGCTTTGTTGTTCTTTCTCCCAATTGCTCTGGCTATTTGGAGTCTCCTGTGGTTCCATACAAATTTTGGTATTATTTGTTCTAGTTTTATGAAAAATGCTATTGATATTTCGATAGGAATTGCAATGAATCTGTAGATTGTTATGGGTAATATAGACATTTTGACAATAATCTAACCTATGAGCATGGAATATCTTTCCATTTGTGTCATTTTCATCAGTGTTTTATAGTTCTCAGAGTACAGATTATTCTGTATAACCTCTTTGGTTAACTTTATATCTAAGTATTATTTTTGGTTCACTTGTAAATGGTATTGTTTCTTTAATTTCTCTTTCTGTGATTTCATTGTTAGTGTATAGAAATACTACTGATTTCTGGGTATTAATTTCATACACTACTGTATTACTGAATTTGTTTATCCATGTAGTTTCTTTTAGGATTTTCTATGTATATGATCATGTTGTCTGCAAATAGTGACAATTTAACAAATTTACCAATATGAATATGTCTTATTTCTTTTTATTGTCTGATTGTTGTGGCTAGGAATTCCAGCACTGTGTTGAATAGTTGTGGCTATTGTGGACAGCCTTATCTTGTTCCTCACCTCAGAAGAAATGCTGTCAGTTTTTCACTATTGAGGATGATGTTATGTGTGGGTTTTTCATATATCGCCTTTATTATATTGAGCTGTGTTCCCTTTAACCCAATTCTATTGAGAGTTCTTATAATGAATGGATGTTGAATCTTGTCAGATGCTTTCTCTGTATCTGTTAAGATGGTCATATGATTTTTACCCTTCATTTTGTTGATGTGGTGCATGACATTGATTCATTTGCAAATATTAAACCATTCTTGCATCCTGGGAATAAATTCCACCTGATTGTGGTGAGTGATCTTCTTAATGTATTTTTGCATGCAGTTTGATAATATTTTGTTGAGGATTTTTGCATCTATCATCATAGGGGGTATTTGTCTGTAGTTTCTTTTCTTTTCTTTTCTTCCTTTTTTTTTTTTTTTTTTTGTGGTGTATTTGTCTAATTTTGGTATGGGATAAGCCTGGTCTCATAGAATGTATTTGGAAACTTACTTTCCTCTTCGATTTTTGGAATATTTTGAGAAGAATAGATACTAAAACCTACTTAAATGTTTGATAGAACTCACTTGTCAATCCATTTGGTCCTGGATTTTTATTTTTTATTTTTTTTTGTTATTTTTTGATTATCAGTTCAATATTATTACTCATAACTTGTTCAGAATTTCTGTTTCTTCCTAGTTCAGTTTGGAAGATTCATTATTTCTAGGAATTTATCCATTTCTTCTAGATTGTCTGGTTTGTCCATATATAATTTTTCAGAGTATTCTCTATTAATCTCTTATATATCTGTGGTGTTAGTTGTCACTTCTACTTTCTCACCTCTGATTTTATTTGAGTGCTTTCTCTATATCTTGATGAGTCTGGCTAAGGGTTTGTCAATTTTGTTTATCTTTTCAAAGAACCAGCTCTTGGTTTCATTAAATATTTTTTTAGTCTTTACATCATTTATTTCTGCTCTAATTGTTTAGTATCATGTTGTTTAGTCTCCACATGTTACTGTTTTTTGTTTGTTGTTTACCATTTTTTTTCTTATGATTTATTTCTAGTTCCATCCTATTGCAGTTGGAAAAGATGCATGGTATGATTTCGGTCTTCTCAAATTCATTGAAACTTGTTTTTTAATGTCCTAATATATGACCAACTTTGGAGAATGTTCCATGTGTATTTTTAAATAATGGGTATTAGGGTTTTGGATAAAATATTCTGTATATACTTGTTATGTCTATTTGGACCAATGTGTCATTCAAAGGCATTGTTTCCTTACTGATTTTTCTGTCTGAGGATCTATCCATTGATGTAAGTGGAATATTAAATTCCCTGCTATTATTGTATTACTATCAATTTCTCTTTTTATATCTCTTAATGTTTGCTTTATGTATTTAGGTGTTCCAGTGTTGGGTATGTAGATATTTAAAATTTTTCTATCCTCTTATAGGATTCATTGCTTTGTCAATATGTCATGTCTTTTGTCTCTTGTTACAGTCTTTGTTTTAACATTTATATTTCTGATTAAAATATTGCTACCCAAGCTTTCTTTTTCTCTTCTTTTCTTTTCTTTTTCTTTTTTCTTTTCTTTTCTTTTTTTTTTTCACTTCCTATTGCATGTTGAATGTTTTTCTATTCCTTTACTTGCAGTTTTTATATATCTTTAGGTCTGAGATGAATCTCTTATAGGTTGTATATAGATGGATTTTGTTTTTTTAAATCCATTCTGCCACTCTGTGTCTTTATTAGAGCCTTTGGGGCCTTAACATTTAAAGTAATTATTGAGAGGTATGTACTTATTTCTATTTTAAAAAATTGTTTTCTAGTTGTTTTTGTTGGTTTTGTTCCTTCTTGCTCTCTTTCTTTATGATAGTTGAGAATCTTTAGTGTTTTGTTGGCTTTCTTTCTCTCTATTTTTTTGAGTATGCTAGGTTTGGGGTTTGGGGTTGCCATGAAGTTCATTTATAACATCCCAAATAAATAGTAGTCTATATAAATTTGATGGTCATTTAAAATTCAAACACATTCTTAAGAGAAAGAAAAAAAATATTTTTTCCTTTTTCACATTCTCTGCTGTTTTGCTCCCTTCACCACATTTTATGTATATGTTGTTATATTGTACATTTTTTATTCATATTTTTCTTATGTCTAATTATGACCATTTCTTTTCTACTTAAAAAAATCACTTTGACATTTCTTGTAGAGCTAGTTTAGAAGCAATAAGTTCCTTAATCTTTCATTTGTCTGGGAGACTTTCTCTTTCCTTCAAGAATAACTGATAATCCTGTTGGATAGAGTACTCTTAGTTGTGGGTTTTTTGTCCTTACAGCACTGGGATCAATATATTATGCCACTCTCTTCTGGCCTGCAAAGTTCTGCTGAAAAATCAGCTGACTGCCTTATAGATTGTCCCTTGTAGGTAACCTTCTGTATCTCTCCTGCTGCTTTTAAGATTCTTTATCTTTAATCTTTGGCATTTTAGTTAGTATGTGCCATGGTGTAAACTTCTTTGGTTCATCTTGTTTGTAACTCTGTGCTTCTTGGACTTTTATATCTATTCCCTTCCCTAGGTTCAGGAAATTCAGTTATTTCTTCAAGTATTTTTTTCTCTTCCTACTTTCTTTCTTCTTCTGGGACACAAATAATGCAAATATTTGATTGCTTGATGTCGATAAGATCTCTCTTTTTTTTTTTTTTTCAATTTTACTTTATTTATTTTTATTTTTTTTTTTCATATGCTTGCTTTATTTTTTTTAATTTTATTTTTTATAAACATATATTTTTATCCCCAGGGGTACAGGTCTATGAATCGCCAGGTTTACACACGTCACAGCACTCACCATAGCACATACCCTCCCCAATGTCCATAATCCCACCCCCCCTCCTAAACCCCCCATCAACCCTCAGTTTGTTTTGTGAGATTAAGAGTCACTTATGGTTTGTCTCCCTCCCAATTCCATCTTGTTTCATTTACTCTTCTCCTACCCACTTAACCCCCCATGTTGCATCTCCTCTCCCTCATATCAGGGAGATCATATGATAGTTGTCTTTCTCTGATTGACTTATTTCGCTAAGCATGATACCCTCTAGTTCCATCCACGCTGTCGCAAATGGCAAGATTTCATTTCTTTTGATGGCTGCATAGTATTTGCTTGTGTATATATACCACATCTTCTTTATCCATTCGTCTGTTGATGGACATCTAGGTTCTTTCCATAGTTTGGCTATTGTAGACATTGCTGCTATAAACATTCGGGTGCACGTGCCCCTTCGGATCACTACGTTTGTATCTTTAGGGTAAATACCCAGCAGTGCAATTGCTGGGTCATAGAGTAGTTCAATTTTCAACATTTTGAGGAACCTCCATGCTGTTTTCCAGAGTGGTTGCACCAGCTTGCATTCCTACCAACAGTGTAGGAGGGTTCCCCTTTCTCCGCATCCTCGCCAGCATCTGTCATTTCCTGACTTGTTCATTTTAGCCATTCTGACTGGTGTGAGGTGATATCTCATGGTGGTTTTGATTTGTATTTCCCTGATGCCGAGTGATGTGGAGCACTTTTTCATGTGTCTGTTGGCCATCTGGATGTCTTCTTTGCAGAAATGTCTGTTCATGTCTTCTGCCCATTTCTTGATTGGATTATTTGTTCTTTGGGTGTTGAGTTTGCTAAGTTCTTTATAGATTTTGGACACTAGCCCTTTATCTGATATGTCATTTGCAAATATCTTCTCCCATTCTGTCAGTTGTCTTTTGGTTTTGTTCACTGTTTCCTTTGCTGTGCAAAAGCTTTTGATCTTGATAAAATCCCAATAGTTCATTTTTGCCCTTGCTTCCCTTGCCTTTGGTGATGTTCCTAGGAAGATGTTGCTGCGGCTGACGTCGAAGAGGTTGCTGCCTGTGTTCTCCTCAAGGATTCTGATGGATTCCTTTCTCACATTGAGATCCTTCATCCATTTTGAGTCTATTTTCGTGTGTGGTGTAAGGAAATGATCCAATTTCATTTTTCTGCATGTGGCTGTCCAATTTTCCCAACACCATTTATTGAAGAGGCTGTCGTTTTTCCATTGGACATTCTTTCCTGCTTTGTCGAAGATGAGTTGACCATAGAGTTGAGGGTCTATTTCTGGGCTCTCTATTCTGTTCCATTGATCTATGTGTCTGTTTTTGTGCCAGTACCATGCTGTCTTGATGATGACAGCTTTGTAATAGAGCTTGAAGTCCGGAATTGTGATGCCACCAACTTTGGCTTTCTTTTTCAATATTCCTTTGGCTATTCGAGGTCCTTCTGGTTCCATATAAATTTTAGGATTATTTGTTCCATTTCTTTGAAAAAAATGGATGGTACTTTGATAGAAATTGCATTAAATGTGTAGATTGCTTTAGGTAGCATAGACATTTTCACAATATTTATTCTTCCAATCCAGGAGCATGGAACATTTTTCCATTTCTTTGTGTCTTCCTCAATTTCTTTCATGAGTACTTTATAGTTTTCTGAGTATAGATTCTTAGTCTCTTTGGTTAGGTTTATTCCTAGGTATCTTATAGTTTTGGGTGCAATTGTAAATGGGATTGAATCCTTAATTTCTCTTTCTTCTGTCTTGTTGTTGGTGTATAGAAATGCAACTGATTTCTGTGCATTGATTTTATATCCTGACACTTTACTGAATTCCTGTACAAGTTCTAGCAGTTTTGGAGTGGAGTCTTTTGGGTTTTCCACATATAGTATCATATCATCTGCAAAGAGTGATAGTTTGACTTCTTCTTTGCCGATTTGGATGCCTTTCATTTCCTTTTGTTGTCTGATTGCTGAGGCTAGGACTTCTAGTACTATGTTGAATAGCAGTGGTGATAACGGACATCCCTGCCGTGTTCCTGACCTTAGCGGAAAAACGTTCAGTTTTTCTTCATTGAGAATGATATTTGTGGTGGGTTTTTCATAGATGGCTTTGATAATATTGAGGTATGTGCCCTCTATCCCTACACTTTGAAGAGTTTTGATCAGGAAGGGATGCTGTACTTTGTCAAATGCTTTTTCAGCATCTATGGAGAGTATCATATGGTTCTTGTTCTTTCTTTTATTAATGTGTTGTATCACATTGATTGATTTGCGGATGTTGAACCAACCTTGCAGCCCTGGAATAAATCCCACTTGGTCGTGGTGAATAATCCTTTTAATGTACTGTTGAATCCTATTGGCTAGTATTTTGGTGAGAATTTTTGCATCTGTGTTCATCAAGGATAGTGGTCTGTAGTTCTCTTTTTTGATGGGATCCTTGTCTGGTTTTGGGATCAAGGTGATGCTGGCCTCATAAAATGAGTTTGGAATTTTTCCTTCCATTTCTATTTTTTGGAACAGTTTCAGGAGAATAGGAATTAGTTCTTCTTTCAATGTTTGGTAGAATTCCCCCAGGAAGCCGTCTGGCCCTGGGCTTTTGTTTGTTTGGAGTTTTTTGATGACTGTTTCAATCTCCTTACTGGTTATGGGTCTGTTGAGGCTTTCTATTTCTTCCTGGTTCAGTTGTGGTAGTTTATATGTTTCTAGGAATGCATCCATTTCTTCCAGACTGTCAAATTTGTTGGCGTAGAGTTGCTCATAGTATGTTCTTATAATTGTCTGTATTTCTTTGGTGTTAGTTGTGATCTCTCCTCTTTCATTCATGATTTTATTTATTTGGGTCCTCTGTCTTTTCTTTTTGATAAGTCTGGCCAGGGGTTTATCGATCTTATTAATCCTTTCAAAGAACCAGCTCCTAGTTTCATTGATTTGTTCTATTGTTTTTTTGGTTTCTATTTCATTGATTTCTGCTCTGATCTTTATGATTTCTCTTCTCCTGCTGGGTTTAGGGTTTCTTTCTTGTTCTTTCTCCAGCTCCTTTAGGTGTAGGGTTAGGTTGTGTACCTGAGACCTTTCTTGTTTCTTGAGAAAGGCTTGTACCGCTATATATTTTCCTCTCAGGACTGCCTTTGTTGTGTCCCACAGATTCTGAACCGTTGTGTTTTCATTATCATTTGTTTCCATGAACTTTTTCAATTCTTCTTTAATTTCCTGGTTGACCCATTCATTCTTTAGAAGGATGCTGTTTAGTCTCCATGTATTTGGGTTCTTTCTAAATTTCCTCTTGTGATTGAGTTCTAGCTTCAGAGCATTGTGGTCTGAAAATATGCAGGGAATGATTCCAATCTTTTGATAACGGTTGAGACCTGTCCATAAGATCTCTTAATTGATCCTCATTTTTTTAAAAAAATTATCTTCTTTTTTTGCTCTTTAGCTGTGTACTGTCCATTATCCTGTCTCCCAGATGGCTGATCTGTTTTTCTGCATACATTAATCTATTCTTGGTTTCTTGCAGTTATTTCATACTTCAATTCTGGTTGATTCTCTTTAATATTTTCTGTCTCTTCATTGAAGGTCTCATCTCACTGTGTTCTTCCACCCTTTTCTCCAGCCACATGAGAGTCTTTATGATTATTACTTTAAATCCCTAATCAGGCATATTGCTTATCTCTGTCTCATTTGTTCTTTTTCTGAGTTTCTTTTCTTGTTCTCTTTTTGGAAGCATATTCTTATTTCCCCATTTTTCATTATTTTCTGTGTTCCTGTGATTAGGCAAAATGGCTACTTCTCCTAAACTCGAAGTACTGGTTTTGTGTATGGTATCCTCTATGTAGAGAGTATGCTGGTTGGCTGGAGCTATGGCTATGTATGCTAACTACCCTTTTAAACAGTGGCGTGTCTTTTTCTCTCTTGCTGTTCTCTTGACATACTATCTTGGGTTGTTGAGTAGTTCAATCAGCCCTCAGTTCTTCTACAAGAGGAATTATGCTATTAATAGGTAGGTTTGGGTGTTTTCTAAGGAAAACATGGGTTCAGAGTCCTGATCTGTCACTATTAAATAGCAAATACACATATATCACAGTTTCTTTATTCATTCATCCATCCACGGACTCATAGATTATTTCTTATCTTGGCTATTTTAAATAATTCTGCAGTGAATGTTGGGTTGTATATACCTTTTTGCTAGGGTTTTCATTTTCTTCAGATAAATACCCAGAATTGGAATTGCTGGATCATATGTTAGTTAATTTTTTTTAAACTGCATTTTTAACTGCAGTAGTGCAGTTGCTGGGTTGTAGGGTAGCTCTGTTTTCAACTTTTTAAGGAACCTGCATACTGTTTTCCAGAGTGGCTGCACTAGCTTGCATTCCCACCAACAGTGTAGGAGGGTTCCCCTTTCTCCACATCCTTGCCAACATCTGTCATTTCCCGACTGGTTTTAGCCATTCTGACTGGTGTGAGGTGGTATCTCATTGTGCTTTTGATTTCTATTTCCCTGATGGTGAGTGATGTGGAGCACTTTTTCATGTGTCTGTTGACCATCTGGATGTCTTCTTTGCTGAAATGTCTGTTCATGTCTTCTGCCCATTTCTGGATTGGATTCTTTGTTCTTTGGGTGTTGAATTTGATAAGACCTTTAAACATTTTGGATACTCGTCCTTTATCTGATACATCATTTGCAAATATCTTCTCCCATTCTGTTGGTTGTCTTTTGCTTTTTTTGGCTATTTCCTTTGCTGTGCAAAAGCTTGTTACTTTAATGAAGTCCCAGTAGTTCATTTTTGCCCTTGCTTCCCTTGCCTTTGGTGATGTTTCTAGGAAGAAGTTGCTGCCACTGAGGTTGAAAAAATTGCTGCCTTTGTTCTCCTCAAGGATTTTGATGGATTTCTATCTCATATTCAGATCTTTTGTCTATTTTGCATCTAATTTTGCGTGTGGTGTAAGGAAACGGCTCAGTGTCTGCATTTGGTCCAGTTTCTGCATTCTTCTGCATTTGTCTGTCCAATTTTCACAACACAGTTTGTTGAAGAGAATGTTTTTTCCATTGGACATTCTTCCTGCTTTGTCGAAGATAAGTTGACCATAGACTTGACAGTCCATTTCTGGGCTCTCTATTCTGTTCCATTGATCTATGTATCTGCTTTTGTGCCTGTACAATACTGTCTTGATGATTATAGCTTTGTACTAGAGCTTGAAGTCTAGAATTGTGATGCCACCAACTTTGGCTTTCTTTTTCAGCATTCCTCTAGCTATTCGAGGTCTTTTCTGATTCCATATAAATTTTAGGATTATCTGTTCCATTTCTTTGAAAAAAAAAATTGATGGTGTTTTGATAAGGATTGCATTAAATGTGTACATTGCTTTAGGTAGCATAGACCTATAGCATAGACATTTCCACAATATTTGTTCTTTCAATCCATGAGCATAGAATATTTTTCCATTTCTTTGTGTCTTCCTCGATTTCTTTCATGAGTACTCTATATCTTTCTGAGTACAGGTTCTTTGCCTCTTTGGTTAGTTTTATGCCTAGGTATCTTATGGTTTTGGGTGCAATTATAAATGGGATCAACTCCTTTATTTCTCTTTCTTCTGTCTTGTTGGTGGTGTATAGAGATGCAACTGATTTCTGTGCATTGATTTTATATCCTGATACTTAATTGAATTCCTGTATGAGTTGTAGCAGTTTTGGAGTGGAGTCTTTTGGGTTTTCCACATAAAGTCTCATATCATCTGCAAAGAGTGAGAGTTTGATTTCTTCTCTGCCTATTTGGATGCCTTTAATTTCTTTTTGTTGTCTGATTGCTGAGGCTAGGACTTCTAGTACTATGTTGAATAACAGTGGTGATAACGGACATCCCTGCCATGTTCCTGACCTTAGGGGAAAACTCGCAGGTTTTCCCCATTGAGGATGATATTTGCGGTGGGTTTTTCATAGATGGCTTTTATGGTATTGAGGTATGTACTCTCTATTCCTACACTGTGAAGAGTTTTGATCAAGAAAGGATGCTGTACTTTGTCAAATGCTTTTTTGGCATCTATTGAGAGGATCATATGATTCTTGTTCTTTCTTTTATTAACGTATTATATATAATTGAATGAGTTGTGAATTTGAACCAACCTTAGAGCCCAGGAATAAATCCCAATTGGTTGTGGTGAATAATTCTTTTCATGTACTGTTGGATGCTATTGGCTAGTAATTTGGTGAGAATTTTTGCATCCCTGTTCATCAGGGATATTGGTCTGTAATCTTCGTTTTGATGGGTCTTTGTCTGGTTTTGGAATCAAGGTAATGCTGGCTTCATAAAATGAGTTTGGAAGTTTTCCTTCCATTTCTATTTTTTGGAACAGTTTCAGGAGAATAGGTATTAATTCTTCTTTAAATATTTGGTAGAATTACCCTGGGAAGCCGTCTGGCCCTGGGCTCTTGTTTTTTGGGAGATTTTTGATAACTGCTTCAACCTCCTTACTGGTTATGGGTCTGTGCAGGTTTTCTATTTCTTCCTGGTTCAGTTGTGGTAGTTTGTATGTCTCCAGGAATGCATCCATTTCTTCCAGATTGTCAAATTTGCTTGCGTATAATTGCTCATAATATGTTCTTATAATTGTTTGTATTTCTTAGGTGTTGGTTGTGATCTCTCCTCTTTCATTCATGATTTTATTAATTTGGGTCCTTTCTCTTTTCTTTCTTTCTTTTTTTAAAAATTTATTTGACAGAGAGATCACAAGTAGGCAGAGAGGCAGGCAGAAAGAGAGGGGGAAGCAGGCTCCCCGCTGAGCAGAGAGCCCGATGCGGGGCTTGATCTCAGAACCCCGAGATCATGACCGGAGCCAAAGGCAGTGGCCTAATACACTGAGCCACCCAGGCGCCCCTCTCTTTTCTTTTTTTGTAAGTCTGTCCAGGAGTTTATCAGTCTTATTAATTCTTCCAAAGAACCAACTCCCAAGTTTTGTTGATTTGTTCTACTGTTCTTTTGGTTTCTATTTCATTTATTTCTGCTCTGATCTTTATTATTTCTCTTCTCCTGCTGGGCTTAGGCTTTCTTTGCTCTTCTTTCTTCAGCTACTTTAGGTGTAGGGTTAGGTCGTGTACTCGAGACGTTTCTTGTTTCTTGAGAAAGGTTGTATTGCTATATACTTTCCTCTCAGGACCACCTTTCCTGTGTCCCAAAGATTCTGAGCAGTTGTGTTCTTATTTTCATGTTTCCATTAATTTTTTTATTATTTAATTTCTTGGTTGACCCATTCATTCTTCAGTAGGATGCTCTTTAGCCTTGATGTATTTGTTTATATGATCTGGCCATTTTAGTGAGGGGGATGTTAAAGTCCCCTACTCTTATTGTATTATTCTTGATGTGGTTTTTTTTTATTTTGTTATTAATTGGTTTATATAATTGGCTGCTCCCATGTTAGGGGCATAGGAAATTAAAATTGTTAGATCTTCTTATTGGACAGCCTCTTTAAGTATGGTATAGTGTCCTTCCTCCTCTGTTATCATAGTCTTTGGCTTAAAATCTAATTCATCTGATATAAGGATTTCCACCCCAGTTTTCTTTTGATGTCCATTAGCATGGTAAATGGTTTTCCACCCCCTCACTTTAAATCTGGAGGTGTCTTTGGTTCAATGAGTCTCTTGCAGACAGCATATCAATGGGTCCTGTTTTTTTTATCCATTCTGATACCCTGTGTCTTTTGATTGGGGCATTTAGCTGATTTACATTCTGGGTAACTATTGAAAGATATGAATTTAGTGCCATGTATTTATTGCCTGTAAGGTGACTGTTACTGTATATTGTCTCTGTTCATTTCTGGTCTACTACTTCTAGGCTCTCTCTTTGCTTAGAGGACCCCTTTCAATATTTTCTGTAGGACTGGTTTGGTGTTTGCAAATTCTTTTAGTTTTTGTTTGTCCTTGAAGTTTTTTTATTTCTCCTTCTATTTTCAATGACAGCCTAGCTGGATATAATATTCCTGGCTGCATATTTTTCTTATTAAGTGCTGTGCATATATCATGCCAGTCCTTTCTGGCCTGCCAGGTCTCTGTGGACAATTCTGCTGCTGATCTAATATTTCTAAGGTTGGATGTTGGATGTTGGATGGACCTCTTGCCTGAGCTGTTTTCAGGATTTTCTCTCTGTCTCTGAGACTTGTAACTTTTACTATTAGATGATGGGGTGTTGACCTATTTTTATGATTTTGAGGGGTGTTCTGTGTGCCTTCTGGATTTTGATACTTGTTCCCTTAGCCAAAATAGGGAAATTTTCTCCTTTGATTTGCTCCAATATACCTTCTGTCCCCCTCTCTCTTCTTCTCCTGGGATCCCAATTATTCTAATATTGTTTTGTCTTATAGTATCACTTATCTCTCAAATTCTCCCCTCGTGTTCCAGTAGTTGTTAATCTTTTTCTCCATCATTTGTCTTCTGTATCACTAATTTTCTCTTCTGCCTCATTTATCCTTACAGTAATAGCCTCCATTTTTTATTGTATCTCATTAATAGCTTTTTAAATTTCAACTTTGTTAGATTTTAGTTCTTTTATTTCCTCAGAAAGGGATTTTATTTCTCCAGAAAGGGATTTTCTGGTATCTTCCATGCTTTATTCAAGCCCAGTTAGCACCTTGATAATCATCATTCTCAATTTACTGATTTCCTAATTGATTAGGTCCCTAGCTGTCAGTACTGGCTCTTGCTCATTTTTTTGTGGTGAGTTTTTCCACCTTGTCATTTTATCCAGATAATAATAGATGAATGAGAGAATGAAAGATTAAAAGGGTAGCGACAACCCCAGAAAAAAACTGAGTCAGGAGAGACCTGAAACTGAGGGGAGGAATAAAGGGAGGAGAAAAGAAGAAGAAGAAGAAGAAGAAGAAGAAGAAGAAGAAGAAGAAATAATATATATAATATGTATGTGTGTGTGTGTGTGTGTGTGTGTGTGTGTATTAGACTGGTGAATAGAACAGAGACAGACACTTGATTTTGCATGCATTTTGATCCGTTAGAAGAAACTACCTCTCAAAATTTTAGAGAAAGAAAAAGTATATATATATACAAAAACAAGGGTAAACACAATGAAGGGTTGGAATATGACTCTAAAGATGAAAATTTTAAAAATATTCTAAAAAAAATATTCTAAAAAATGGTAAAAAGTTGGTTTAAAAAAGAAAAAAAAAGGAAAGAATGTAAATAGGGTGGAGACTAGAACAAAGCCATGCAGTAGATTTAGGGTATATTTTGATCTATTAGAAGAAATTTTATCCCAAAATATTAAGGAAAAAATCCTGTATGTATATGAAAAATAAGGTTAAATATAGTGAAAGGATAAGATATGACTATAATAATGAAGAATAAAAAAGATTTTTAAAAAGGTATTAAAAAGATAAAATTAGTTAAAGAATGTTAAAATAGGAAAGAGGAAAATTTTTTAAAAATAGAATAAGAAAAAATTTTAAAAATTAACTTTGAAAGACTAAAGAATCATGGGGATAAAACCCATGAATTATATTATTCCTTCCCCTAGCTCTGGAGTTCTGCAGTTCTCATTGATTTGTGAACTTGGTCTTGGCTGGATGTTCTTACTGATCTTCTGGGGGAGGGGATTGTTGCAGTGATTCTCATATGTCTTTGTCTGAGGCACAATTGCACTGCCCTTGCCAGGGACCAGGCTAAGGAATCTGCTCGGGTTTGGTGTCAGGGACCTTTGTTCCTTGGCCTTTGATCATGGCCTTTGATCATGGTTTATGGTACCCCTGAGCCGAGAGCCCACTCCTTGGCTCTGTCTTTGCAGCTGGCTTGCCTGCTATGATACCTGGGAGCTCAGCCACACTCAGGCATCCCTGGTCTTTCTATGACCCCACAGGTCCTGAGAGCACACTGTTTCCACAAGGGCTCCACCCCAGCTTTGCCTCTGGAGTGATGTCCCTCAGTGGAGCAAACTTCTAAAAGTTCCAATTTTGTGCTCCACTGCTCTCTCACTCATCAGGAGCCAGCCCCTCTGCCTGTGGCCTATCTTTCCAAATGTTGCCTTTTGATTCACTTCTCTGCACATGCTACCTTCCAGAAAGTGGTCGATTTTCTCTTCCTAGAATTGCTGCTCTTCTTCTCTTCTATTTCTTGTTGGGTTTGTAGCTGTTCAGAATGTTTTGGTAACTATCTAGCTTAACTCCTGGGACCTGATGATATTTAGGGTTCCTACTCTTCCACTATCTTGCTCCTCCCCTGATGTGATAGTTACATCTTTTCATGTTTTTAGGAACCTCCACATTTCTATAGTGGCTGTACCAATTTACATTCCCACCAGTAATGTACAAGGTTTCCCTTTTCTCCATATCCTCATCAATACTTCTTAGATTTTTTTTTCTTTTTTGAGAATAGCCATTCTCACAATTGTGAGGTGATAGCTCACTGTGGTTCTGATTTGCTTTTTTTTTTCCTGATGATTAGTGATGTCGAACATATTTTCATGTACCTGTTGGCCCTCTGTATGTCTTTGGAAAAATGTCTATTCAGATCCTCTGTTCATTGTTTAAATAAGATTTTTTTTTTATTGTTCATTCTTTCTTTCTTTCTTTCTTCCCTTGCTATTGAGCTGTATGATATTTTATTTAAGATTTTATTTTATTTTTTGATAAGAGCACACACAATCAGTGGGGTTGGGGGAGAAGGAGGAGCTGACACCCCACTGAGCAGGGAGGCTGATGCAGGGCTTGATCCCAAGATCCTGAGCTGAAGGAGATGCTTAACTGACTGAGCCACCTAGGTTGTATGAGGGTTTTTTCGTTTGTTTGTTTGTTTGTTTTTTAAGATTTTATTTATTTATTTGACAGAGAGATCACAAATAGGCAGAGCAATAGGCAGAGAGAGGGGGGGAAGCAGGCTCCTTTTTGAGCAGAGAGCCAGATGCAGGGCTTTATCTCAGAACCCTGAGATCATGACCTGAGCCACCCAGATGCCCCTGTGTGAGTTTTTAATATATCTTACATATTTAGTCCTTATCAGATACATGATTTGCATATGTGTTCTCACATTCACTAGGTTGGCTTTTTATTTTGTGGATGGGTTCCTTTGCTGTGAATAAAGTTTGTAATTTTTTCTTTTGTTGCCTTTGCTTCCAAAAAAGAAGTATCATGACCACTGTCAAGGAGATGACCACTTTTGTTCTCTTCCAGGAGTTTTATGGTTTCAAGCTTTACATTCATGTTTTTAATCCACTTCAGTTATCTTTTGTGTATAGTGTAAGATAGTGGTCTAGTTTTATTCTTTTGCATTTGGCTAATTTCCCCAGTAACATTTCCTTTTCCCATTGTATATTTTTGGCTCATTTTTCATAAGTTAACTGCCCATACATGAATTTCTTTCTGGACTTTGTGTTCTATTCTGTCTGTTTTATTCCAATGCCATGTGATTTTGATTACTACAGCAGTGTAATATAATTTGAAATCAGGGAGTGTGATGCCTCCAGCTTTGTTCTTCTTTCTCAGGATACTTTGGCTATTTGAGATACAATCCATCTAGTTTGTAATTCAGTATTCTCAGAGTTATAAGCTATTTCTATTTACATGGGTAGCTGGCAAATTAATTTAGAAACACCTATCAATTGTCAATGTTAATAGAGACAGAGCATTCACAATTCAAAGGATGCATCACTCTATCAAAATAAGCTATGTACTCATTCTATCCTAACCCTTGCTCTGTAAAAAAAAGAATTATCATAACAAAGCCCCATGTTTTCTAATTTTTTGTGTGTGACTACACATTTCAAGGACAGGTTATCCAAACAGAGGTGTTGATTTGTATGCATAAAGTACTGCCAGAATCTCAGAGTTTCTTTGACTTTAAGTGACTTCAAGAACTCAAGGTTAACATTTTTGAACATTTGTACAAACTTTAAGTGGTAGGGTAACGTCTGAATTCTGTAGACTAATTTATTAATTAAATTCAACTGATGTGTAGTGTGTTTTTTGAAGAACTGGCCTGAAGCATAGCTTTTAACCATTATAATTATTTTTACTGTAAATTTATTGAAAACTTACTATATGCTAGGCATTGCCCCAAGAACTTTCTGTTGAATATCTCCTTTTATCCTCCTGGTAACACCTGAGGGATAAATACAATTATCCCCACTTTACAGATAAACAGGTAGGGAGAAAATACATAGTTTGCCCATGGTTATATTATTGGTAATTGCTCTGAGTCAAACAGTTCATATAAATTTCAACCCGGAACCAAACTTAAAGATCAGAATGGATATAAAACCCCAGATGGAATAGCCCAGCAATTGGAGATGACTCTTTACTAGCTATTTATATCTAGGTCCTAAACTGAAGGACTGGACCCACAAATCCAAAAGTGCTAAAAGATTGCAACCAGCCCATTCTCCATAGCTGTTCATTTTAGGGATATGGAGCCAATTATAAATTATATATATATATATTTTTTTTCTTTTAGGCATACTATTATATCCATTCCCATGTTCACACTACAGTTTAAGGAATAATCTAGAATGGATATACGATGGAGTGGTAGGAAGGTGGTGGTTGTATTTGATGAGTTTTGTCTTCCTTTATCATTCATTAGTCAATTGTACTTATTAATAATTTACCCATATTATACAATACCAGAAGTTTTTGATATTTGGTAGGTAATATGATGTTATCCCAACCTTTATACATTTAAAAATTAAAAAAAAAAAAAAACAGAAAAAATTAAGAGTATAAGAGAAAATGGATATGGATTACTTTATAATTATATAAAAACATTATGGAAATGATTGACATGTGCAAAGCTGCACATTATTTAATGTATACATCTCAACGAATTAGGAATTATCACAACATGGAATTTTCACCACCATCAAGTCTATAACATATCCACCACCTCCCACAGTTTCCTCTAAACCCTATTATTATTGTTATTTCTGTGATATGGACACTTAAGATTTACATCTTAGCAACTTTTAGCTGCACAGTACATAGTTGTTAACTCTAGGCACTATGCTATATAGTAGATCTTTTGAAATTATTTATCCTACATAATTGAAATTTTATTTACTTGTGGCCATCACCTCTCCATTTTCTCCTCTGCCAAGCAACCACCATTCTGCTCTCTCCTTCTATGAGTTGGACTATTTTAGATTCACATGTAAGTGAAGTCATACAGAATTTGTCTTTTTGTCTTAGCTTTTTTCACCTAGCATAATGCTCTTCAGATCCATCTATGTTGTTTCAATTCAGGATTTTCTCATTTTTCCATGCTTAATAATGTCCCATTTTATGCATATATTTTATTTTCAATTATCTATCAGACACATAGGTTGTTTCCATATTTTGGCTATTGTGAATAATCCTGTAAGGAACATGGGAGTGCCATGAAATATCTTTGACATTCTGACTTTAATTGTTTGGATAAATCCTCCAGAAGTGGCAGTTCAGTTCTGGATCATAAGATGTAATTTTTTAATGGAATCTTCGTACTGCTTTCCATAATGGCTGAACTAATTTAAGTCATCCCCAACAGTGTAGCAGAATTGTTTTCTCCACATCTTCACCAACATTTATATCTTGTTTTTTGGATAAAAGCCATCCTAATAAGTGTAAGGTGTCATCTCTTTGTGGTTTTGATTTGTATTTGCCTGGTCGTTAGTGATAAATTCCACTATACATTTTAGTGAGATTTTCCTTTATGTGTCATGTACATCTTTATATTATTTGTAATTCACATATTATACTTTATACTTGTATAAATATACACATTACAAATATACACTTTAGTACTTAGTTTTATGGTCACTTTTATGATCATTACTTAAAATTACGTATATTTTTATACTATTGTGGTAGCAATGATATTATCTTTTATCCCATCTAAGTAACGTGGCTTTATTTATTCAAAAGCAAAGTAGTTTCCCATCAGTTTATAGTTGGTGGATGCTTTGCATTACATTTTAAATGCTGCTCTGGAAATAGGCAATTAGTTATAAACCAGGCCTGCTATTGTCATTTATTGATGAAGAAACACTGATACTGAGTTCCTTCTTTTGTAAATTCGAGATAAGCTGCCTTCCAAAGACATCTAGATAAGAGGAATCAATGTACATTGTCATTTTGACAGGCTATACTCTCCTGTTAGTTTACACATACGCTCAAGGAGAGAAAACTATCAGATACTTTTGCGGATAGTGATGACCAAGAGAGAGAGTCTGGGGTTGGTATCTGAGGACAGCCTGTCAAGGCTGAGTGGAAACACAATCACTTGTTCTAATGCATGCCATTGTCCTACAGGGGGGAGCCATGATGACAGTTGATCCCTCCCTGCAGTTTGAAGTGCTTGCTAATGACCTGACTGCAATTCTCATTCCTCTCAACAAGGATCCTAAATGCTTCCTCAGGCCAGCAAGGTACTGTGAGCTATTTTCATTATATGTGTTTTTAGACCATTACTCCTGTTTTGAAATCACTCTTTTCTGTTGGGGTAGAAACACCAAGGACAATTTATTTGCTCCCAGATGATATGGAGAAAGGACTGGTTCATCTTAGAAGTTGAGTGAAAAGTGATAATTTTTACTATAGACAATTTAAAACTTAGACATCTTGGTGGGGTGGGGAGGATGGTATTAACATAAATACTACTTAATTAACTATAGAGGTATATCCACTATGAATTTCAGCTTTCACAAGGACCCATGAAGCCCAAATCATGGCCTCAGTCTCATGAAATAGCTGTTATTCACAAATCTTTCTTTTTAGGAAGTCAACTTTTCCCCTTCTTATGCTAGAAAAATTTCTAATATTTTTATTACTACATTAAACAAATACAGATATACTTTTACAGACTCAATCATCAGAATCAATGTGTTAGAACCAAGGGTACTAATTATTTTATTCTGAAGTCTGAATTTTTTTATTCTTAAAGAAAAGATAATCTTAATAATTATCAGTTAAAACCAGTAAAACAAGTATAAATACTAACCAAACGTTATTATAAGGGAATTTTAGGTGAATCACAGACTATTTTTACTTACATGAAATAAAGAGCTCGATGGAAAGGAACTTTAGAATAATTAAAGAATAACAAAAAGTGACATAATTACTTGAAACTTTTCCCAGGAAAACAGAAATATTGGTATGTTTAACTTGCAAAGTAACCTAGATTTTCTGCTTTTTAGTCTACATGAGAAAATGTAGTAGATTGATTTTAAGCCTACATGAGAGAATGTGATAGGATGAAGTAGTAAGTGAAGTGTCTTGCCAGGTTCCGCAACTTAGTGCTAAATAAATGTTGAAATATGAATGGTGGTCTCTGACTTCTATTTGCTAAAGATAAAAATTTATGATGCGTGTACTGCCTGATTTTTCTCTTAATACTATTCTTACAGTGTTATAGGACAAAAATGACAAGAATATTGAAAACCCAAAATTATTTTCATTGCTGTTGTGGTTTTATAAGGTAATAGGGATCGTTGTATCACTGATAGAACTAATGGTATCCATGACAATTGTGAGTACTGACTCCATAGATTGATCTTGTCACAATCAATTTTGCATCCTATGGCCTGTTGGGCTAAGTTAGTATAGACATGGTCCATGGAGTGTAAAGTGTTTGATCATCTGATGTAAGGCTAAAGAAACCCATGCCAAAAAGATCTATAATATAAACGTGCTAAAGTTACTTTTATTCTTCTAGATTATTCCCCTTCTCAGTTGTGTTAATTTGTCCAAGGACAAAATAAGATATAAAGAAATAGCCAAGAATTAGTTTTCATAGACTTTGGGGAAATTATTACTGAAAGTGATTATTAGTTCAACCAACAAATCCCACTGGATGGGTTCTAATAAGGATGTGCTTTGTACAGAGATTGAACTTACCAAAAAATTTAAAAAAAATCATCCTGTCAAGGAATAACTTGATCTTTTTCCTTTAGATTATTAATATAAATTGATTTATGGTTTCCTGAACCTGAATTTTAGTTGGTTTTAATTCATTTTTGATAGCATAAAGAAAGAAAACGACTCTTGCTAAATTATTCTTCCTGTTGTTTAATAAGAGTGAGCACTGCACCACGTTATGGCTCCTGAAAATCCATTAGTCAATTGTGAAATATATAATTATAGACTATTATGAAAATAAGAAATTTTTATTACACATATGCTTTTGACAGCCTGCAATTAGTTTAGACTCTCTAATTAACATATGTTTTACTTAATGGTGAGTGATTAGGGATTATCATTTAATTATGGATAATTTCAAATACTCATCTATTTTTTTGCGAATCTTAGAAATAAAAATAATCATTTGTTAAGAGCAAGGAGAGTGTGATTTCATGCTTTGTTTTTGTCCAGTACCGAGAATTATTATGAAATAAGTAGTAATAAAATAGCTTTCCTCTGAGTAAATCGCTGAATATTTCTTGCCATATATATCCTATCACATTTATGAATGCTTTTATGAGTTATTCATGAATAACTTTGCACATAAAGAAGAATCAATAGTACAGAGAACTATAGAAGTGGTTGTGATTTGCATTAATTGAATACCGTTTTTTTCCCAAGTAGTTGTTCTAAACACTTAGATTCATCAATCTACCCTTATTAGAAGAATGTATATTCAGGTTACAGACAAATTATACTTTCTCATGTCATAGTATCTGACCATCTTTGAATAGTTCTTTTGTCTTTGTATAATATTTGATGAGCTCACAAAAGTTTTTCTACTTGGTGGTTTTGCTATATCTAATAAATAAATTTCTATGTTTAGAAAAACATATAAATAGGAAAAACATGAAGCATAATAATCCATTTCTTCCTCTTTATACCAAATGAAACTGCCATCAAATTACAATGCTTTTGAAATGTTCTTAATTGTTTTCTCTTTCTATAAATCTGGAATTAATGAGATTAATTAATACTTATAAAATCAGAATATCTTTATTGAGGTTTATAAGCAAGGGAAGGATATTTAGTAATTTCTTGTAATATCCATCTCAGTATTTATGGTTTAATTTGCATTTTTGACAGAATACATTGCTTTAAAAAAAATCCACATATTAAAAATATAAGTAGAGAGACTCTAATTAAGTTAGGCTGTGTAGATGTTTACTGAAAGTAACTAATGCCCTAAAGCAGATTTTCAAAAAGTGGGGAGAGGGAGTGAGAATGATCTTCTGTGGTTGTATTTAAAACATAAGTAGCCTAGATAACCTAGTTTTTTTTTTTTTTAACAGTCCACACAGTTTATTCCACAATGTAATAGGAGAGAACTTCGATTGCAATAGACATAAGGCAGATACAGGGTAGATCTCTGGAGTACATTCTTTATACAGATGAACAAATAACTTCAGGTTTCACAACATGTGGCAGGCATGATTTGTTGTATACCAACAACCATTCGTTCCTCCCTTCTTCCTTCCTAAAAGAGCCATGATTTTATTAGGGTAAACGATGTGCCTACCCACCCAGGCACTGAAAACCCCATTCCCCTTCGCCAGGTTTCCCAGGCTTGTGAACCGGCACCTTACGAAATAAAAGAAGAAATCTGTGAGGGTCTTTTGAGAAAGACTTTTTTCCCAAATAAAAGACACAGACTTGAAATGCAAAAGCTTTTGCTTCCTACTTTCAGTCTTTGATAGGGAATGAAATATCTGGAATAACAACAGCCACACCATACTTGCTGAGGAAACAACTATGAGGACAAAAAGCTACCATGATAAAAATATCAGTGGGAAAGAACAGAGAGAGCCTGGGACTTTAGACTATATTGCTTCTCTGTTTTGAAACAAACCTCAATGAGAATGTACTGAGTAACTTATTATGGCAGGCAGAGTAATGGTCCCAGAGATGTTTGTACTCTAATCCCTTGGACTTGTGAATATGCTACTCTTTAGGCAGAAGGGACTTTGTCAGTGTGATTAAGATACCTTGAGATAAGGAGATTGTCCTGGATTTTCATGGTGGGCCCAGTGAAATCACAAGAGTCTTTATAAGTGGAAGAGGGAGGCAGAAGAGTCAGAGAGAGTTGTGACTAAAGAAAAATAGTCAAGGGATACATGTGGTTGCCTTTGAAGATATGTAGGAGCAAG
Source organism: Lutra lutra (assembly GCF_902655055.1). Taxonomy (NCBI): domain Eukaryota; kingdom Metazoa; phylum Chordata; class Mammalia; order Carnivora; family Mustelidae; genus Lutra; species Lutra lutra. The sequence continues at coordinate 69,656,324 of NC_062288.1, forward strand.
GGAATGTTTCTAGGTACTAGAAGGTGTAAGAAAACAGATTTAGCCCAGAATCTCCAAAAAGGAACATACCTCTGTCAACACCTTGATTTTAGCCCTGTAAAACCCATGTTAGAATTTTGACCTACTCTCATGTTTTTCTACTTGGTAAGATAGAACCATAAGATGTTGGTGTTTTAAGTTACCAATGTTGTGGCAATTTATTATAACAGCAGTATACTGCTAGTATATAGCAATATAGAAAACTAACAAACATTAACTACAACTCCAATATTATGACAACTACTAGCAATAATAAAACAGCTAATATTTATTGACCTCTTACCATGCTCCTGCAGCAGAAGAATTTTGCAAAACTCTAATTTAAATCTAACAACAGATTTTTTAGCTCCATTTGAGAGATGTAAAAATTGAGGCTTCAATTAAAAGGTAAGTAAACAGGTTCTGCCTAAGCATCCAGGAAGTCTGACTTCAGCAAATTCTCTCGAGATGACTTTCTATGTGCTTCTTGTTGGGTTAACTATGGGTTAAACAGAATCTCCTTTTGGTTCAGTTCCGGTTATTGGAAAGCTTCCTAAAAGATTCTCTAAGTTTAATATTTATCTAAACAGCAAAATATAAATTATTCTTTTAGAATTATCTTATAGCACTTCAAGATTATAATTCAAGCCACTAATTCTTAATGAGTATAAATGCAGAGGGACAAATGACAAATGTCAGGCCTGGGTCAATTTTAAACAGCTCCTAGGATATAGAGTTGAATCTGAAGCCTCAAACAAATCACCATTTTCTTGTCCCAGATTAATAAAATATATTCCTTAATCAAGTTTTATATTTTTTAGATTTCTATCATCCAGGACTCCCAAATATTTTGATTGAGGTAAAGATGTTTTCATTGTATGCCTAACTCCATCCACCTGCTTTTATCCTCTTACTAAAAAAAATATAATCTGTAATGTTATTTATTTATCTGAGAATAAAGCCATATTACATTTAAGATATAGAAGATATAATGTATTTCTAGTAAACTTGTCTGCACAGTAATTTTTCCTTAATTTCCCCAATGTTTTTCTTAAAATCTTTGCATCTTTAATCCTACCAGAGTTTGCTATTTTTTTAACCTACTTATTGGCCTTCTGAATCTGATGAATCAAATCCACAAACTTTTCCTGAATAGGTCTTTTTTTCTTGATTTACATTGTGTATAATTGTGGGCTGAAATTATTTTTTCTAGATACATTTCTCATTTTCTTGACACCTTTTAATATGTTAATAGCCTTCAACTCCTATTTTTCATTTAGATAATATCTGATGATGACAGCCATTGCAGTATAAATTGTATACTAGGTAGTAAGGAATGCATTTTGACAACTGCTTCTCCACACATTAGGGCTTGTCCATCTTGGCTGAAATCTTTGTCTACCTACCTTAAGTAGGTGGGTACAGAAGATTCCAGCTTCCTGACATTCATTGGAAAGACAATAAAGCAACCAATTTCAGACATCATTCTTAGAGGCTACATAATAATGCTAATGAAAATAATCATGATTATTTTGTGGGGAGCCACAGGACCCACCATTTATCATATCTCCAAGGCTGAAAGATACAGAGACGTATTTAGAACTTCTATGGAATTCCTCAGTCGGTACCCTGTAACCACTACAGGTTTATAAGAGAATTACAAAGGACAAGGCCAGGCCAAAAAAGATACCAAAGGGAACAAAACACTTAGAAATATTGGGGATTTGAACCCAAATTTCTCTGTGGAATTCTCGCCTCAGTGAGTTGATTAATTACTGGTTTGTAAATTATGGTCTCCGGATCAGCAATGTTACTATCACCTGGGAACTTATAGCATTCTACTATAGACTTAGTCAAATTCATGAAGAAGCCCAGGGATCTGTGTTTTCACATTCCCTCTAGGTGACTGTGAGGCATGTCAACATCTGAGACCAATGGATTAGATTCTGGGAAAGCTAGGATTAGAGTCTAGTTCAGGCAATTTTTTGATGCCTCCTTTTCTGTAAGCTGTGCCCCAGCTATCTGGTATCTATTAGAAAGTAGAGTGACCCCCCCCAGGGCAGAGAAGCAGCCATACAACAGGCAAAACAAAAACAAAAGCTTAAAATATTAAAAAAGAGAGAGAGAAAGAGACATTAATAAGAAAAACCCACATAGGCAGAAGCACTTTTAACTTCTTTTCTCATTGAGAACTCTATTCCCCAAAACAGTGAGTAAAAACGGTCCTCAGAGCTGGACCAGCTGGACATATGATGTGATCAAGTTGCTTGCTTTTTTATGAAATGTATTAACATATCAGAGAAGTAAGTTAGAAAAACTGTCAATTAATTCAGGTTTCCACAGATGACTGGTCTTATTCCTAAGAAAGTTGCCACCTTTGTGTGAACAGACAATCCCCCTTACTGTTGCCAATTTATCTTTAAGGAAACTTTTGTGGCTCTCCACACAAGATGTGCTATACAAAAACAGCACACCTACCAAACCCAACTACTTAATGGTTGTAGACAGCTAACAGTTTGAAACTGAATAATGCATGATGTGTGGTGTTTCCTAGGATTGAGTACATATCTATTAACTAAATATTTTTATTATGGTTTGGAACATTGCAGTTTTCTGGTTTTGGAACTTTGTAGTTTGATGATAATATATTTAAATTTCTATTTTATTCACCGCATCTGATTCCTTATTTCAGATTTAAGTGGAGGTGTACAACTTGTATTAATAAAAAACTTGTTTCTGGGGCACCTGGGTGGATCAGTGAGTTAAATGTCTGCCTTCTGCTTGGGTCATGATCCTGGCCGGAGTCCTGGCATGAAACCCCATCAGGCTCCCTGTTCAGCAGGGAACCTGCTTCTCCTCCTCCCTCTGCCTGCCTCTCCCCATCTTGCGCTATCTTTTGTTCTCTATCTCCAAATGAATAATAAAATCTTTAAAACAATGAAAATAAAAAACTTGTTTCTTGTTACTACTACTGAATAAAGACTAAACATATATATGTTTATATATAAATGTATATTTATATAAATATTTTACATTATACAAATATCATTCATATACATATACATATGTGTGTGTGTGTATAGGAAAAGAGCATCAGATTCTTAACTTTGCATGTCATGTATCTCCATTTGTCCTTGTCCAGACTTCCTGTGAACATTCCTCTTAATGGAACGAAAACAAAGACTTTTCACAACTTTTGGGTTGCAGCCCTTTCCTGTAGCTAACAATAATACATGTCATCTTTCCTCAGTAGGCAAACTGTTTGGTGGAAGACTTTTCCAAATTTTCAAGCCTAATACTAGTTGAGGGACTCTCCCTTTTTTATGTAAAGTATTATAGTAGCTTCCCCAGATGGTATCTCTTGTCCCAGTTTTTCCCTTCTGATCCACCTTATTATTAGATAAATGTTTCTAAAATTTCTTTAACTTTCATCAAAACTTTCATAGGTTGTCATTACCTGTGGACTTAGTAATTTCTTTTTTTTTTTAAGATTTTATTTATTTATTTGACACCGAGAGAGTTCACAAGTAGGCAGAGAGGCAGGCAGAGGGAGGGGGAAGTATGTTCCCTGCTGAGCAGAGAGCCCATGCTGGGCTCCATCCCAGGACCCTGAGATCATGACCTGAGACCAAGGCAGAGGCTTAATCTACTGAGCTACCCAGGCACCCTGGACTTAGTCATTTCTATTTCATATCTTTAAAAACAAAAACAAAACCAAAATTGTATTTTTTAGGATATTTATTTATTTATATGACAGAAAGGAGTACACGGGGGTTGGTAGGGAAGCGGCAGGCAGAGGGAGAAGGAGAAGCAGGCTCCCTGTAGAGCAGGGAGCCTAACGAAGCACTCGATCCCAGGACCCAAGCTGAAGGTAGATGCTTAACTGACTGAGCCACCCAGGCACTGCAACTATTTCATTTCTTACATTATATCTAGATTTTGGAAAACACACAAGTATAGGTATGCATGCTCATGTTGGATTGAGAGTGTCCTTTTCTTCTTGGTTTGCTAAGAAATTTATTTTAATAGTGTTTGGTCTGGAAAAGCACATCTGTGTAAATAATCATATTTCCCTGTTTATTCTCTTAAGATGGAGAACACTTGTTTTCAATTATTAAAGCATCTTTGAATTCCTAGAATAAAAGCCACTTACTCATGGTATCTTTTTATAATACATGTTGTGGACCCAGATATTTTGTTAAAAATTTTTGTTTCTGTTCATAAGGCATACTGACTTGTTTTTAGGTGTCTTTTCTTTCTTTGTGTAATGCTTTTACCTGCTTTGCACCAGTTTCATACTGGTCTGGTTCTGACTTCCATAAAATGATTTAAAAAGTGTTCCCCTTCTATATTCTCGAAATAATTTGTGTGTAGAATTGCTGTTGTATTTTCTTTAAATGTTGTAGATTATAACAAAGAAGCTATTTGGGCCTAAAATTTGCCTGTGGAAAGATTTTAATTGCATTTTCAATTTTTTTTAAAGATTTTTATTTATTTGAGAGAGATCACAAGCAGGCAGAGAGGCAGGCAGAGAGAGAGGAGGAAGCAGGCTCCCCACTGAGCAGAGAGTCCAATGCGGGGCTCAATCCCAGGACCCCGGGACCATGACCTGAGCCAAAGGCAGAGGCTTTAACACATTGAGCCACCCAGGCGCTCCTGTATTTTCAATTTTTATTTTTATTTTATTATTTATTTATTTATTTTTAAGATTTTATTTATTTATTTGACAGATAGAGATCGCAAGTAGGCAGAGAGGCAGGCAGAGAGAGAGGGGGAAGTAGGCTCCCTGCCGAGCAGAGAGCCCAATGTGGGGCTCGATCCCAGAACCCTGGGATCATGACCCGAGCTGAAGACAGAGGCTTTAACCCACTGAGCCACCCAGATCCCCCTGTATTTTCAATGTTTTATAGATATGTGGCTACTCATATTTTCTCTAAGTTCTTTTTTCACTTTTGGTAATTTGCATCTGTCAAGGAATTTACTCGTTTTGCCTAAACTGACATAAAATTTTTCAAAATATTTCTTTAGCATCCTTTCAGTGACTGTAGAATTTGTAGAGATATGCCATCTTTTATTCCTGATATAGACCTTTTTTTCTTTGTTGGTCAAGCTAGGGGTTTATCAATGTAAATGATTTTTCTAAAAAAAAATTGCTTTTGATTTCATTAAGTTTCTCTTTTTCCTTTTATTGATTTACTTTATGTTTCCTTAATTTCTCCTTTGCAAGCTTTTGTGATTGAAGCTTTGATGATTTTAGGCTTTCCTTACTTTTTAATATAAATGTTTAAAGCTATAAATTTCCCTCTAACTACTGCTTTATTTACATCTCACAGTGGTTTACATGTTTTCTTTTATTATAATTTGTACAAAATATTTTGTAATATGCTTTATGACTTTTCTGATCTTTGGGTTATTTGATGTAGTGCTGTTAATTTTCAAAATACTTGTTAGTATTCCCTGGAACTAAAAAAAAAAAAATCATGTTGCTTACTTAATTATGCTGTAGTTAGAGAGCTTACTCAATTTGAGTTCAGTATTTTTATATTTATTGAGACTGTTTTCATGGTCCTACAGATTTATCTTTTCTTGGTAAATGTCCCATTTGCACAAAAAATATCAGATTCAGTGTTCAGTGAATATTAATTATATCAAGTTAGTTGATAGTGTGATTCAATTTTTCTTTGATCTTGAATTTTTACAATTATTTCTAATGATTACTGAACAAAATGTGTTGAAGTCATCATTCAAGAATGGTACCAACACATGTATATTATTATGTTTTCTTAATGAATGCTTCCTTTTATTACTAAGAAATTTGTCTCTATCCTTGATAATTTCTTGTCCTGCAATCTACTTTGTCTGATATTTATATACCCACTTCCACCTTCCTTATGATTAACATTTTTGTAGCATGTCTTTGTTCATCCTTTTACTTTTAAGCTATGTATGTCTTTACATTTAAAGGACATTTTTGTAAGAAAAAGAAAAAACAACAACATTTCTTGTGGACAGATATTTTGATCATGCTTATGGTCCAGTCTAATAATTTCTATCTTTTAATCTATTTGTTTGGTCCATTTATATTTAATGTAAAATATGATGTAATTGAATTTAAATGCAAAACAATATCTGTTTTCTCTTCATACCATTGTGGGTTTTGTTATTGTTGCTATTCCTTTTTCTCTCTTTTCCTGCTTTCCCTTGCATTGAATATTTTTTTGTCTTTCATTTTAAATGTATTATTGAAGTATAATTTATAACTCTTTATTTCATCTATATTTTATTGGTTGTTGTAGGGTTTAGAGTAACCTTCTTCATCTTATCAGATTGTACTAAAAAACATGATAACACTTCACATATATTGTAAAAACTTCAAGACAATTTGTTTCTAGTCCCCCCCCTATTCTTTATACTTTTTGTAATACATTTTATTTCTACCTAGGGAATAACCCTGTAATACATTGTTATTCCTTCATCTTTTATCTCTCAAAGAAATTTTAAAATGTGAACAAAAGGGTACCTGGGTGGCTCAGTCATTTAAGTGGCCTATTCTTTTTTTTTTTTTTTTTTTTTTTTTTTTTTTTACATATAATGTATTATTTGTTTCAGGGTACAGATCTGTGATTCATCAGTTTTACACAATTCACATCACTCACCATAGCACATAACCTCCCCAGTGTCCATCACACATTCTTCCCACTCCTCTTCCCTCCAGGAACCCTCAGTTCCTTTCCTGAGAATAGAGTCTTTTATGGTTTTTCTCCCTCTCTGCTTTCATCTTGTTTCATTTTTCCCTCTCTTCTCCTATAATCCTCTGTATTGTCTCTCAAATTCCTCATATCAGTGAGATCATATGATAATTGTATTTCTTTGATAGACTTATTTCACTTAGCATATTATCCTCTAGTTCCATCCACATTATTGCAAATGGCAATATTTCAGGGGTTTTGAAGGCTGCATAGTATTCCAGTGTGTGTGTGTGTGTGTGTGTGTGTGTGTGTGTGTGTGTGTGTGTATACCACTTCTTTATCAATTCATCTGTTGATGGACATCTAGCCTCTTTCCATAGTTTGGCTGTTGTGGACATTGCTGCTCTAAATACTCAGGGGCACGTGCCCCTTCGGATCACTACATTTGTATCTTTAGGGTAAATATGCAGTAGTGCAGTTGCTAGGTTGTAGGGTAGCTCTGTTTTCAACTTTTTTAGGAACCTGCATACTGTTTTCCAGAGTGGCTGCACTAGCTTGCATTCCCACCAACAGTGTAGGAGGGTTCCCCTTTCTCCACATCCTTGCCAACATCTGTCATTTCCCGACTGGTTTTAGCCATTCTGACTGGTGTGAGGTGGTATCTCATTGTGCTTTTGATTTCTATTTCCCTGATGGTGAGTGATGTGGAGCACTTTTTCATGTGTCTGTTGACCATCTGGACGTCTTCTTTGCCGAAATGTCTGTTCATGTCTTCTGCCCATTTCTGGATTGGATTCTTTGTTCTTTGGGTATTGAATTTGATAAGACCTTTAAACATTTTGGATACCCGTCCTTTATCAGATACATCATTTGCAAATATCTACATCCCATTCTGTTGGTTGTCTTTTGCTTTTTTTGGCTATTTACTTTGCTGTGAAAAAGCTTTTTACCTTAATGAAATCCCAGTAGTTCATTTTTGCCTTTGCTTCCCTTTACTTTGGCAATGTTTCTAGGAAGAAGTTGCTGTCGCTGAGGTTGAAGAGGTTGCTGCCTGTATTCTCCTCAAGGATTTTGATGGATTCCTATCTCACATTGAGGTCTTTCATCCATTTTGCATCTAATTTTGTGTGTGGTGTAAGGAAATGCTCCAGTTTCATTCTTCTGCGTGTGGCAGTCCAATTTTCCCAACACCTTTTGTTGAAGATACCGTTTTTGTTCCATTGAACATTATTTCTTGCTTTGCCAAAGATTAGTTGACCATAGAGTTGAGGGTCCATTTCTGGGCTCTCTGCTCCATTCCATTGATCTATGTATCTGTTTTTGTGACAGTGCCATATTGACTTGATGACAGCTTTGTACTAGAGCTTGAAGTCTGGAATTGTGATGTCACCAACTTTGGCTTTCTTTTTCAACATTCCTCGGCTATTCAGGTCTTTTCTGGTTCCATATAAATTTTAGGATTATTTGTTCCATTTCTTTGAAAAAAATTGATGGTGTTTTGATAGGGAGTGCATTAAATGTGTACATTGCTTTAGATAGCATAGACATTTTTACAATATTTGTTCTTTTAATCCATGAGCATGGAATGTTTTTCCATTTCTTTGTGTCTTCCTTGATTTCTTTCATGAGTACTCTATATCTTTCTGAGTACAAGTTCTTTGCATCTTTGATTAGATTTATTCTTAGGTATCTTACGGTTTTGGATGCAACTGTAAATGGGATCGGATCCTTAATTTCACTTTCTTCTGTCTTGTTGGTGTATAGGGATGCAACTGAATTCTGTGCATTGATTTTATATCCTGACACTTTACTGAATTCCTGTATGAGTTCTAGCAGTTTTGGAGTGGAGTCTTTTGGGTGTTCCACATAAAGTATCATATCTGCAAAGAGTGAGAGTTTGACTTTTTTGCCAATTCGGATGGCTTTTATTTCTTTTTGTTGTCTGATTGCTGAGGCTAGGATTTCTAGTATTTTGCTGAATAGCAGTGCTGATAGTGAACAGCCCTACCTTAGGGGAAAAGCTCTTAGTTTTTCCCCATTGAGAATGATATTCACGGTGGGTTTTTCATAGATTGCTTTTATGTTATTGAGCTATGTACTTTCAATCCCTACACTGTGAAGAGTTTTGATCAAGGAAGGATGTTCATACTTTCTCTGCATCTATTGAATGGATTATATGGTTCTTGTTCTTTCTTTTCTTGGTTTATCTCATTGATTGATTAGTGGGTGTTGTACCAACCTTGCCTCCTAGAGATAAATCCCATTTGGTCGTGGTGAATAATCCTTTAATGTACTGTTGGATGCTATTAGCTAGTATTTTGGTGAGAATTTTTGTACCCGTGGTCATCAGGGATATTGGTCTGTAATTTTTTGATGGGTCTTTGTCTGGTTTTGGGATCAAGGTAATGCTGACCTCATAAAATGTGTTTGGAAGTTTTCCTTCTATTTTTATTTCTTGGAACAGTTTCAGGAGAATAGGTATTAATTTTTCTTTAATGTTTGGTAGAATTCATCTGGGAAGCCATCTGGCCCTAGTCTCTTGTTTGTTGAGAGATTTTTTATGACTGTTTCAACTTCCTTACTGGTTATGTGTCTGTTCAGGCTTCCTATTTCTTCCTATTTCAGTTTTGGTAGTTTATATGTCTCCAGAAATGCATCCATTTCTTCCAGATTTTCAAATTTGCTGGTGAATAGTTACTTCTAATATATTCTTATAATTGTTTGTATTTCTTTGGTGTTGGTTGTGATCTTCCCTCTTATGTTCATGACTTTATTAATTTGGGTCCTTCCCCCCCCCCCCCCTCTCTCTTTTTTTTTTTTTTTTTTTTTTTTTGGTAAGTCTGGCCAGGGGTTTATCAATCTTACTTGTTCTTTCAAAGAACAACCCCCTTGTTTCATTGATTCTACTGTTCTTTTGGTTCTATTCCATTGATTTCTGTTCTTATCTTTATTATTTCTCTTCTCCTGCTGGGTTTAGGCTTTCTTTCCTATTCTTTCTCCAACTCCTTTAGGTGTAGGGTTAGGTTGTATATTTGAGACCCTTTCTTGTTTCTTGAGAAAGTCTTGTGTTGCTATATGCTTTCCTCTCAGGACTGCCATTGCTTTATGCCAAAGATTTTGAACAGTTGTGTTTTCATTTTAATTTGTTTCCATGTATTTTTAAAATTGTTCTTTAATTTCCTGGTTGACCCTTTAATTCTTTAGTAGGATATTTTTTAGCCTTCTTCTATTTGAATTTTTTCCAACTTTCCTCTTACAGTTGAGTTCTAGTTCCTAAGCATTGTGGTCTGAAAATATGCGGCAAATGATCCCAGTCTTTTGGTACTGGTTGATACCTGATTTATGACCCAGGATGTGATCTATTCTGGAGAATGTTCCATGTGCACTAGAAAAGAATGTGTATTCTGTTTGGGGGGATGGAATGTTTTGAATATATTTGTGATGTCCATCTCATCCAGTGTTTCATTTAAAGCCTTTATTTCCTTGTTGGTCTTTTCTTAGATTATCTGTCCATATCAGTGAGGTGGGTGTTCAAGTCCCCTCCTATTATTGTATCACTGTTGATGTGTTTCTTTGTTTTTGTTATTAATTGGATTATACAATTGGCTGCTCCCATGTTAGGGGCATAGGTATTTAAAATTGTTAGATCTTCTTGTTGGACAGATTCTTTAACTATGATATAATGCCTTTTCTAATCTTTTTTTATAGTCTTTAGCTTAAAATCTAATTCATCTGATAAAAGGATTACCACCCCAGTTTCCTTTTGATGTCCATTAGCATGGTAAATGGTTTTCCACCCCCTCACTTTAAATCTGGAGGTGTCTTTGGGTCTAAAATGAGTCTCTTGCAGACAGCATATCAATGGGTCCTGTTTTTTTTTATCCATTCTGATACCCTGTGTCTTTTGATGGGGGCATTTAGCCAATTTACATTCAGGGTAACTATTGAAAGATAGGAATTTAGTGCCATTGTATTGCCTGTAAGGTGACTGTTACTGTATATTGTCTCTGTTTCTTTTTTGGTCTACTACTTTTAGGCTCTTTCTTTGCTTAGAGGACCCCTTTCAATGTTTCCTGTAGGGCTTGTTTGTGTTTGCAAATTCTTAGTTTTTGTTTGTCCTTGAAGCTTTTTATTTCTCCTTCTATTTTCAATGACAACCTAGCTGGATATAGTATTCTTGGCTGCATATTTTTTCTTGTTTAGTGCTGTGAATATATCATGCCAGTCCTTTCTGGCCTGCCAGGTCTCTGTGGACAATTATGCTGCCAATCTAATATTTCTAAGGTTGGATGTTGGATGGACCTCTTGCCTGAGCTGTTTTCAGGATTTTCTCTTTGTCTCTGAGACTTGTAACTTTTACTATTAGATGATGGGGTCTTGACCTATTTTTATGATTTTGAGGGGGTTTCTCTGTGTCTCCTGGATTTTGATACTTGTTCCCTTTGTTTCCCTTAGGGAAATTCTCTGCTATAATTTGCTCCAATATATCTTCTGCCCCTCTTTCTCTTTCTTCTTCCTCTGGGATCTCAATTATTCTAATATTGTTTTATCTTATGGGATCACTTATCTCTCAAATTCTCCCCCATGATCCAGTAGTTGTTTATCTCTCTTTTTCTCAGCTTCTTTATTCTCCATCATTTGGTCTCCTATATCATAATCTCTCTTCTGCCTTATTTATCCTAACACTAAGAGCCTCCATTTTTTTATTGAACCTCATTAATAACTTTTTAAAATTTCAACTTGGTTAGATTTTAGTTCTTTTATTTCTCCAGAAAAGGGTTTTACTTCTCCAGAAGGGGATTCTCCAGTATGTTCTATGCTTTTTTCAAGCCCAGCTTGTATCTTTATAATTGTCATTCTGAACTCTGGTTCTGACATCTTACTAATGTCTGTATTGATTAGGTCTCTAGCAGCCAGTACTGCCTCTTGGGGTTTTTTTTGTTGTTGTTTTTTGGTTTGTTTGTTTTTTTGTTTTGTTTTTTTGAGGCGAGTTTTTGGTTTTTTTCATTTTGTCCAGAGAAGAATAGAGGAATGAGAGAGCAAAATGCTAAAAGGGTTAAAACGACCCCAGAAAAATATACACTAACTCAGTCAGAGAAGAACCAAAACTGAGGGGAAAAGAAAGGAAAAAATACATATTAGAGTGGTGAATAGAACATAGCCACACACATGGTTTTGGGTATCTTTTGGTCTGTTAGAAGAAACTCCCTGCCCAAATTTTAAAGAAAAACACATATTTATATACAAAACCAAGGGTAAACATGATGAAAGAACGGAATATGACCGTAAAGATGAAAATTTTAAAAGATTTTTAAAAAGGAATTGATACGATAAGAAGTTAGTTGAAAAAAGAAAGAAAAGGTCACCTGGGTGGCTCAGTGGGTTAAGCCTCTGCCTTCGGCTCAGGTCATGATCTCAGGGTCCTGGGATCGAGTCCCGCATCGGGCTTTCTGCTCAGCAGGGAGCCTGCTTCCCTTCCTCTCTCTCTGCCTGCCTCTCTGCCTACTTGTGATCTCTGTCTGTCAAATAAATAAATAAAATCTTTTAAAAAAAAGAAAGAAAGAAAGAAAAAAGCAAGAACATTACCAACGTGGAGACTAGAACAAAGCCATATGCTAGATTTAAGGTATATTTTTTTGTCTTTTAGAAGAAACTGTATCCCAAAATTTTAAAGAAAGAAAAACCTGTATGTATACAAAAAAATAAATTTAAGGGGCGCCTGGGTGGCTCAGTGGGTTAAGCTGCTGCCTTCGGCTCAGGTCATAATCTCAGGGTCCTGGGATCGAGCCCCGCATTGGGCTCTCTGCTCAGTGGGGAGCCTGCTTCTTCCTCTCTCTCTGCCTGCCTCTCTGCCTACTTGTGATCTCTCTCTGTCAAATAAATAAATAAAATCTTTAAAAAAATAAATAAAAAATAAATAAATTTAAATACAATGACGAGATAGAATATGACTATAAAAATGAACATTAAAGATTTTTTTAAAAGGTATTGGTAAGACAAAATAGTTAAAATAGGATAAAGTAGGAAAGAGGAAAATTTTTTAAAAAGGAAAGAAATAACAAAAATTTTAAAAATTTAACTTGGAAAGACTGAAGAATCATGGAAAATAGCCATGAATTCAATGTGTTGTATTCCCCTAGCACTGGTGTTTTACAGTTCTCATTGATCACAAACTTGGTCTTAGCTGGATGTTCTTGGTCTTCTGGGGGAGGGGCCTCTTACAGTCTCAGTTGTCTTTGCCCAAGGCAGAATTGCACCACCGTTGCTAGGAGCCAGGGTAAGTAATCTGCTCCAGTTTGCTCTTGGTAGCTTTTGTTCCCTGAGTGCTTTTTGTACAGCCTCGGAGGACAAGAATGAAAATTACGCCCTCCCAATCTCCAGCCCCCGAGGAGCTGAAAGCTGGGGGCCTCTGTCTTGTGTACCCTCAGAGAAAAGCAGTCAGTCACTCCACTCTCCCTTGTCTCTGACTGTACCACGAGCTCACCCAGCCTATGACACAACGTTTCTATCTCTGGCACATAGCCCCACTTGGATTCTCCAAACCCTGCAATTCCTGCAGTGTGTTCCTGTACCCCTCACCCCAGGGGAGGAAGGAGGGGGAGTCTCTCTGGGTCTGTCACTTGTAGGATCCCTGCTCAAAGAGCAGTGGTCTGGCTATGCCAGGGATCACAATTTATGGCAATCCTGAGCTGAAAGCTCACTCCTAGGCTCCATCTTTGCAGCAGGCTTTCCTGCTCTGATACCTTGGAGTTCTGCCACACTAGGCACCCCTGGTCTTTCTGTGACCCTGAGGGTCCTGAGACCACACTGTCCCAGTGAGGATTCCACCCCCTGCTTAGCTATGGAGTGTCATCCCTCAGTGGAGCAGACTTCTAAAAGTTCTTATTTTGTGTTCTGCTGCTCTACTGCTTTTCTGGAGCTGGCCCCTGCCCCTGAGGTCTATCTTCCACTATATTGCTTTGGATTCAATTATCCACATGTCCTACTTTTGAGAAAGTGTTGCTTTTCTGTTCATTCTCTTTCCTTCTATCCCTACCCCTTTAAAATAAATAAATCTTTAAAGAAAATGTACAAGATGTCATTTATATTTGCACATTTTTATCATTTGAGAAGTTCTTCATGGTTTATTCAGATCAGTTTCCATTTGGTATAATTTTTTTTCTTTTTCTTTTTTTTTCTTTTCTTCTTCTTTTTTTTTTTCCTGGAGAACTTCTTTTATCATTCCTTTTAATGCATGTCTGCTGGTGATACATTTTTGTCAGTTTTCATTTGTCTAAATATGAGTTCTTCTGTTCTTGTTCTTCTTCTCTGAGCATAAAATTCTGAAATAACTTTTTGGCACTTTGAAGTTCTATTTTCTCATTGCAAACATTGTTTTTCAAGAAGTCTCAAGCCATTTTTATATTTTTCATATATATATACAATGTTTTGTTTTTCTGATTGCTTTAAAGATTTTCTCTATTTGATGATGGCATGCCTTGTTGTGGTTCATATCATATTTCACTTTCATCTTGCTTTTGAGTCATTTAATTTTTTACATCATTATTTCTTCAGATATTTTTTGCTGATTTCCCTTTTGTCACTTAAATTACACACATGTTAGACTACTTTAAATTGTCCCACAGGTCACTATGGCTTTGTTTTCATTTTTCTTTTAGTCATTTTCTTTCTGCTTTAGTTTGGATATTTTCTATTGCTATGTCATGGAATTTATATATCATATATATATACACATATGTAAATATATATACACATTTATATATATATTTATACATAAATATATATACACATATATATTTATATATGTATGTATGTGTGTGTGTACATGTATATGTAGAGAGACTATTTAGAGAGATAGATATCTCTGTAGTGTTTTTTGCACTTAGTTTAGTCTTATACCTAAGGTACAAATCTGAGGTCTCTATTGTCTGCTGTGATTATTCAACAAGGGTTCTCCACCCTTGCTGATGGGTATGTGAGTGCCTCCCAGGGCAGTTTGATCTCTGGGAATAGTTCTTATCAGCTCTCCATTAGCTCTTTGCTTGGATTATGGAATTTCATCCTATGTTTGATAGTTTAGCATTCAAAAACAGACTTAAGAACACCATAAAGTTTTCTAGAGTTCTTTCTTTCTATACTTAGTCCTGTCGATACTCTTTCTGGAAAACCATAGCTGCCTTAGAAAACCCTAGTTTTAGGAGCACCTGTGTGGCTCAGATGGTTAAGCATCTGCCTTTGGTTCAGGTCATGATCACCAGGTCCTTGGATCGAGCCCCATGTCAGGCTCTCAGCTCAGCTGGCAGTCTGCTTCTCCCTCTCCCCGTGCTTGTGCTCTCTCTGCCTCTCTCTCTAAAATGAATAAAAATCTTTTAAAAAAGGAAAGAAAGAGAAAGTCCTAAGTTTGATCCTTGCCTTAGTTCAATGAAACCCACAAGCTGTGCTTGGGTTTCCCCTCCATATATTGCAGACTAGAATGTTTCTCCAGGCCAAAAGCCAGGAGGATTGAAAGGCACTCATTGGTTTTCCTTCTCTCAGAGATCACAGTATTCAAGTCTTAAAAGCAGTTAGTTCATATACCTTTTTTTTTTATTTTTTAAAGATTTTTTTAGATTTTTGGCTATTTACAGGGAATGGGCAAGACCAAATTGCTTGCTTCAGTGTGGTATGTAAGCCTTAGAAAATGGCTTACAGTGACAAGTCAAGAGGTGTCTGTTAATGTCTGAAAGTGACATCAATGTTATATGAAGGAGAAGCTTTCAAAATATGTTTGGCAACAAACAGAAAAACAAAAAAAGCAAACTCGTTTCATATTTACAACTTCCCAAGTTTGGATTCTTTAATTTAGACAAGGAATTTAGATAATAATGCGTATTAGACATTATTTTCTTGGTTTTCATCTGTATAGGGAAACAATTTAAGCAGAAATAAAAGTGGAAAAGCTGCTCTGAAGTTTCTCAAGTTCAGAGGAGACTGATGTCCAGATTCCTGGTTTGCATTAGAGGAACTAATTTCTTTATGTTCTGATTTAAATCCCTTCTAAGTTGAATGTGGTTTCTTTCAGTATTTACATCAGTTCTGCCAAGTTTCATAATATTTGCTTGGGTATCTGATCACACTTTAATGTTCTTTTAACCTCTCTCATACTTTGAATCCCACAGAGCTGTCATTTCTGGGGATTGGTGATGGGATCAATAAAACCACTGAGAAATTTAGAATATTGCTTTGCTGTGGACCATTCCTCCAGGGATAAGAGAATCAATCAAAATAAAAAATTCTTCACCACATTTATCTATAAACAGAATGTGCTGATGTGGAATAATCTTGACATAATTTAACTTAGACATTTTGTGATTCTGACCTCTGAACTTTTGTCTGTGAACTCTTTCTTGTCCTCTGCTTATTTTAATTACTATCTGGAGCCCAGCTAAAGTTCCATTTCATCTGCTAAGTCTTTCTTGACCATTTCAATGTATATTGATCTCTCTGCCCTCTGAATTCTTAAACCATTTATGACTTGCATATAATTGACCATATATATATTGTTACATATTTCACATATTTAATTTATGCAGTGTTCTTGTTCCTATCTCCCTGTGTGTGAAGTAATTAGTATTTGCTCATTTGCCCATTTATTCAAGTATACATTAGATATCTACTCTGTTAGGCATTATGTTAGGAGATAATCTAGATTGGTAAAGTAAACACAGTCCTCACTCATGCAGATTGCAATAGCAGAAGTCATATGCATTAAGAAAAATGTATACAAATGTATAATAATAAATTCTTTGATAGAAAATAAGTTCTTTGATAGAAAATAACTGGGCTTTATTTAAAAAAGAATATTAAGCAAGAATTAATTAACTTTGAGTGTCAGGAAAAGTCTGTCCATGAAAAGGATGTTTATCACTGAAGAATGAAAAGTAGTTAGCTAGGCAAAGAGTGTGAGAGAAGAATCTTCTCAACATTAGACATGGTATGGTATAAAACCATGGGCTGGGGAGGAATTCAAAAAAAGGAAGAAAAGTGGAAGACATTGTGGCTAGGGCACAGTTGACAATAGTGAGGGATGAGTTTGGAAAGGAAAGCAGCAGTTATATCTGTGGGACGTTATAGCCCCATTGTGGAGAAAATTGAATTCTTACATCTATTAGAAATTTTTAATTGGGATACCTGGGTGACTCAGTCGGTTAAGCATCCAACTCTTGATTTTGGCTCAGGTCATGATCTCAGGGTTGTGAGATCAAGCCCTGCGTTGGACTCTGTGCTGAGTTTGGGACCTGCTTAAGACTGTCTTTCTCCTTCTCCCTCACTCTCCTAAAACAAAACACAACAATCAAAAGGAAATTGGTTAATCATTATATTCTGAATAAAAATGAGCCCAGGAGGCAGAACATCCTTTAAAAGATGAATGACCTAAATCCCCAAGAATATAAGATAAAGCTGTACTAGTGTGGTAGTTCTGAAACTTTAGCGTTACTCAGAAAAAATCTGTGTGCTTATTAAAAATGGACATTACTGAGATTTCTGCAGAATCTCACCCTGAGGGATTCTGAGTCCTATTTTCGTTTTTTTTTTTTTTTTTTTTTATAAATACCCAAGTTATTTTTCTGATGCAGGTAGTTGTGACTCCATTCTGTGAAATATAGGTCTAAGCAATGAATTGTTTCCTTTAAACAACAAATAATATGGTAGAAATGAAGCTGAATGACTACAAGAGGAATGAAAAGAAATACAGACAACCCACTCGAATAAAAGGTAAGGCAGGTCTGTACCTACAAGAAATTGTTGTACAATGGAAAATAGATTAAGTCTTGAAATATTAGAAGTTCCACTATTAAACTCTAAATTACAAAAGTCCCAACTTGATTTTTCAACATCAAAGAATAGGTGGCTGTGCCTGATATAACTTTTTATCCTGCACTGTATTTGTCATAGAGTTGGTGTTTAATGCATAAATATTGAATGCATGAATGACTGCATTAATGAATATTTTCTTGATACCTCTTATCTTAAATTTTTCCCAAACTACTTATCACTCCCCTCACAGCTTGGAGGAGAGGCAAGGTCCTGATAGCTGTAGTAACTGATGTATTGCATCTTGGAATAATTTGAATAAAATAATGTCTGGAAAAGAGCAAGGATTAACTCAAAGAAAATAATCTTCAATCTATATTCTCATAATACTTCATAAATGTTTCTATTCATATGTAAAATAATTATGTTATTTCTAATTGGACTGAGGTTCTCAAGGATAGAAACTGTACCTTATTTATCTTTATTATCTATAGAGTCACCTATGGTGTCTCCTTTGGTTGGTAGTAAAAGAATTTATGTTGATTGAGTTAAATTATGATTATATTGCAAATATTTGGCACCTGGATTGAGGCAATTTTGGAGATAAAAATCTTTTTAATACTTCTCAGTTTTTACAGCTGTACTTTTTATCATTCCCCCAAATTATAGTGGGCGCTAAGAGCACAGACATTGACTACACAAGCACCATTGGTGAAGAAGATTAGTGCTCCCCACCTCTAGGGTTAGAATTTAAGTTAAGAAAAGTGTTATGTAACAGATATTGAAATGCAACTTTTAACCTTGAGACTAATTTAGTATTTCAGGTGAACACAGATTAAAAATGAGTTGATATCTTGACAATATGATACCAACAGCAATAGAACAAACTGATATTAGATGGAGATAACCTTCTTAGTTTGTGGATTGAAGGGCTGAGAAAACATAGGTTGGTAAGGAATGTCTCAGAACTGTGAGCTGGGTGATCCAAGGCAAAGAAAGTATCAGGGATGATTTGGGTTAGGTCTTCTGAACCTGGAGCTATAATCTAGTGATGATGGTAGTGGAAATAAAATGAGAGATATATAGTGGTGTCCAATTTGTAACACAATCAGATGATATTTGGCCAACAGAGGTTACTCCATGTGTGAATTTTGGAGATTGAGCCATACCAGAATGCATGGGTAGCAGAATCTAGCTCAGGTAAAAATGGTTTGTTAGAGAGGCTATAAAGCTGTGGCTTATGTCCAGACCTCAGGTTTAGAAGGGGACTAGAGAACTAGAAAACTAGGCAAATTGATGTGAAAATTATGCCAAATCAGTGTGTGGTAAAAGACTTCTAGTTAATCTAATGTATTGATTATGAGAGTCACTTTATGTATGTGGAGGGCTACAGAGTGCATAAACAATTCACTTAAACTGCACTTGATTTGATCGTTTTATAAGGCTGACCTCGCTCATTTTGAAACAAGCAGCAGACAAGAAGCAGTATTAACTTGCTTGGTTAAGAAAAGCATTGCCTTAATAGCCTAAGTATTATTTTACAATTTTTCTCCCCCTGTCCACTAAACCTTATTTATGAAGAGCATTTTCAGTTTTTCTCTAAGAACATTTTCAACAGACGATTTTGTGTCAGCTGGTGCCTGGCTCTTCATCAGCTTCTTTCTAAATTTAATTTTCCTGTTTCCTTTCCTTGCTCCACTGAGCCCTTCCTTAATTATCAGATTACAGTGTTCAGCATGATTCCTGGAATTGTTCGTTTTGTCAACCAGAAAGAAAACAGACCTTTGATATATGTAAGGCTGTGCCTTCTCATTTAATGATTCTCCAATTAGTGTCCCAGTCAATCTCAGGAACTGCATCTAAAATAACCAGTGAGCAAACTTTCCTTCTTTGCTGTTCCCCAATCTCTCATCCACTGCTGGCTTTCTCCATAGATTGTGAGGCAGGATTTTGGTGAAATAGTCATATAGTGTTATGTGGATATCACATCACTGTGCTTAGTTCTCTTACTCAATGAATCTGTCCTAGTCTCTTTTCATGTAGAGCTCTGTGTACATATCTTGCTCTGCCCCTAGATCTCGCATATTTTCATTAATTAGATAAGTAGCTATTATAAGCTTCTGCGTGCACTGAAGGGAGAAAAAAACAAAACAAAACAAAACAAAAACCTTGGGCCAAAAAGCCAAAGTAGTATGTCAGGGCTGGTTTCATGGATGTGCAACCTGAGTAGCCACAGAGGGCCTATAATCAGAATAGCCCTAACTTCGATTTAATGGTTTGGTGGTGGTGGTGGTTTGAAATTCTTAGCAGTTCTGTCTTTGAACTTGTATTTGTAAGTGGCATTTCATGGCAGTGGAGCATGTCTGAGAGTAGAGGAGATTAGCACAAAATGTATGCTCACCTTTTTGGCTACCTTATTTGCATATAGTGTTTGATGCCCCGTGAGCACAGAAGTCTGGTGGATGCACAATGCAAGGATCTTCAGCAGAACAAAAAGGGAGTGTTAAGCATGTTACATCTACAACTGAACTAGCAGTTGTGAACCAGTCTGGGTTGCTGTGTTTTCCATCTGAACCTGAACTTGTTTCAAATGCAGAAAAAGGGCAGTGGCACTCTTAAAAAAAAAAAAAAAAAAAAGAATGACTCTGAAATAATAGAAAATATGTACATTGGTTTCTGCCTCAGTTCCTGGCATAGAACTTCTAAAACCTTTGTAGTTTCTAAAGTGATAAGAGCACTAGGAGCATCTTTCATACTTATACTTGTTTTTGTTTTTGTTTTTTTTATTTTTATTTTTTTTAAAGATTTTATTTATTTATTTGACAGAGAGATCACTAGCAGGCAGAGAGGCAGGCAGAGAGAGAGGAGGAAGCAGGCTCCCCGCTGAGCAGAGAGCCCGATGCGGGGCTCGATCCCAGGACTCTGAGATCATGAACTGAGCCGAAGGCAGAGGCCTTAACCCACTGAGCCACCCAGGCACCCCAGTGAGAGATACTCTTGTAGCTCATAGCCCTTAACCTGGGTGATCTCCAGATAGTATCAGAGTTAAATTACAAGATCTATCTGGTGTTGGAAAATTACTCGTATGGGAAACCCCTGCCATTAACACACACACACACACACACACATACACACACACACACACACTTAGTGATCGCAAATGTCAGAATTGAAGTGTTATGTGTGAGTAATAAAGAAGGAGTAAGAGTATTTTTCCTATACAGTGTCCAAGGAATCATATTATATCCTTTCTTGCTCATGTTACTTCCCTGTATTAGCCAACCACTTATGTTGAAAATGACATAGAAGGAAAGGGACAGGGAAACCATAGTTGCTTTCCTTCTTTACTCATCCATAAGCCTCAAGTAGAGAGTGATATGTACATATATCAAGAAGTGAAATAAAAACAAATAGGTTATGCAGTATTTCCATTGTTCTGCATTGTATATACATGTACAAGCTACAAAATAGGAATCATATAATTTTGGTGATTCTGCAATTGAGTTAAATATTTCCAATGTTTGCATTTAAGATAGGTATTCCACAATGTAAACAAGAATGGTGAATTCATGCTAATAATAAAAAAATATTATTTTCTTAGAATGACATTCAATGGCAAACAAACAAACAAATACCATGACAAGTCAGGAGAAAGACCAGTAAGAAAGGAAAAAGTTTTGTTTTAGCACCTTTAACAGTGCTTTTGTTTCCACTTTTTGGAAAGAAGCCCCACATTTTCTTTTTACTCTGGGTCCTGCAATCTTATAGCCTGCTCTGTAGAATGTTATCAGGATCACTTCTATTTTTCCTTCCTTTTTTGTGGATTTCCAAAAAGTGTTCATGGCCTGGGAAGAGGCTGAGTGAAGAGCGTACCTGTGTAAACCTCCGCAGTGTAGGCTACATCATACAAGCTGGCTACTCTGGTACATCTTGGTTTTCAAAAAAATCCTTATCTTCCAGAGACGGAGACTCTATCATAGAAGAGGCCCTGCTGTGTGAGTCTTTGTGTTGCCTTTTTTCCCTTCTCTTTTTTCACAGTTGATGGTGGCCCCACAGCCCTTTGGTTACCAGAGCCCTTAGAGTCAAAAATGGAGAGGGCTGTGCTTCAAATGATGCATCACTTCTAGGTTACTAACAGCTAATAACACATGGTTGGAGTTCCAGAGTTAGTGACTCTGGTCCAGCACAGCTTTTAGATGTCAAGGCACTGAGCCTATAGTAGCATTATTGTGTGAGTGAGTGAGTGTGTGAGTGAGTGAGTTTGTGTGTGTGTGGGTGGGTGTGGGTGCGTGCACGTGCGCGTGCGTGTATGTGTGTGTTGGGGAAGTGCAAATTGAGGGAGAGTCAGGGCATGTGTTAGTAGTGGCAAAAGACCATGGGTGATGATCATTTTTCTTCCTCCCCACTTCTCTACAATGAGCCTACCCAAGCAATGAGAATTTTCTGAAGATTATTTTCTTCATGTGAAGATCATAGAGTATGTATTCTAACTTGTAAAATGCTGACTTTTACAGATTATAGAAGTAGCATACAGACTACTTTGGAATATATAGGAAAGAGTATGAAAATAAAAGAAAAAATGCCTATAATTTCATCAATTAGACAGTGATAACATTTTGGTTTATTTTTGTCTTTCTTCCTTTTTTGTTTCTCTCCTACCTATGAGCCCTTCTTCATTCCCTCTTTCTATATATCCCCCAACAATGTAGACTTACACTCATTATGTGGCTTTGTCACCTGCCTTTTTCTTTAACATTATGCGAGCATTTCCCATGTCATTAACTTGTCTCTGAAAACACTATTTTAAAGTTACATCAGAACAGCACTTACATAGACATGCTGTAATTTACAGATCAGTCTCTTTTAACAGTTGTATATGGAGGTAGTTTACAAATTAATCTTCTGTGGCTGTGTATGTATGATATCTACCTACTTCTTAAACATTCAGAAAATATCATAGAGACTAGTTATGTCTACAATATCCATTGAATTAAGCAATGACCAATCCAGTGCTTCCTGCAGTTTTACAATTTAGATTATAGTATAGTCAGTTCAATCAATTGCATGGTGACTAAGAATTTAAAATGACCAAAAATAGAATAGATTCAGTCAATTTGATATCTGTGAATAGAAATAGCTTCAGTCATCACAAGATTAATCAGTAAGGTGTTAACATAAACCAATAAAGCAGAGAGACTTCACATTAAGAACTTTATATCATTTAAAGTCTCACCCCATTATCCTTTCCATGCAAGTGCCCTCAGGCTTTCGAATTAATTGCGTGTGGTTTAAGAAGATTTAAGATGAGGGCGATACACTCAGCAGAGAGCAAACTTGACCACTGCTATCTTACTTTAATTAATCTCTTTATTCTCTATCTTTTCAGTTCACCCAACACCTGAATCAAAAAAAGTAAAATCATGTCCTTTTGAGGTGAGGAAACAATTGAGTTACACAGTTATCTGATATAGAGAGGATCAAGGACTGTAAAACTTAGAATTCCTAACAAGTGGACCAGAATTGAAAGTCCTTTTACAGTGGGTTTTCATGCTTCAGTGACAGACTTTTCTTCCAGGTTCCCTGGATTGTGCCCTTAACCCCTTGGGGTTTGTGAACATAAAGCTTTCTCCCTTTGACTTACAGCCTAGGCTAGCATTCTAAAAATGATCAGGTTCAAAAAGCTACAACTTTTTTTTTAACTCTGTAAGAATTTAAGTTTCCTTTAGAAACCAAAATCCTCTTGAGACGACTGAAAAATGCTTTCTTTTTCCATAGCAACCCTATTATTGTGCACTTGGGAACTTGGTTAGATTGTAAGTACTTTTGTTCATGCATTCATTCATTAACCCTACGAATATTTGTTGACTACATATTGTGCCTAACACCATGCTAGATGAATAAAAACTATGGACTCTTTCCTCTTGGAGTTTACTCTTTGGGGAGAAAAGGCATTTAATCATATGATCAAAGTGAAATAACAAGTGTGAAAGATGCTGGGAGAAGAGGTGGTTTGTACTATAAATGCCTATAATAGATAATAGTTACAGAGAATAGGAGGCTTCTGTGAGTTGAAAGATGAGTAGATATGTGCCATGGGAATGGGCAGGGGAAGAAAGAGCATTTCAAAAAAGGGAATTGTATTGGCAAAAGCTGTGAGGGGAAGCAGTATAGTAAGTAAGAGTGTATGACCTGATCAGATTCACATTTACAGAAGATCACACTGGCTACAGTGAGCTAAGTAGATGGGTCCTGAGGTCCTAGAGCTGTGAGTTTCTCTGGGTTGGTGATGAAAACCCTGCTATAAAGAAGCCCCAGAGATGATACAGATTACTCATATAAATATGTTGCTAAAGCTATCCAATAATATACTGTATTATTTACAATTCATTTTACCTAAACTATAAAAATATAATTAAGGGGAAAAAAACAATTGTGCCATTAAAGGCCCTGTGGGACAAACCACATTTGACATAGAATTTGAGAGTCTGGTAAGAAAAGATAAAACAGAGCATCTTCAAAACTGTTCTGTTCATGAGGAAGATGGTGGCAGAGTAGGAAGACCCTAGGCTTGTCTTGTCCCACAAACACAAATAGGTAACTATCAAATCATCCTAAATACCCCGGAAATTGACCTGAAGACTGATGGAACAAACCGCACAACTAGAGAGAAGAGGCCATATTGAAGATGGTGGAAGTGTGGAGAAATGGTTTAGGGGAGAAACTGATCCTGGGTGTTGTGAAGGGGAAGGAACTGTACTCAGAAGGGCAAGAGAAACAGGAGCACACAGGGGAATGCACAAAGAGAACATTTCCTGAAAGCCATTGTCTTGAAAAACAAGAGGAGCAAGTTTCATAAATTGTTGCAACAAGCAGGGCTTAAAGCCTGAAGTTTAAGTTCAGCAGCTTGGCTAGGATAGAGCCCAGAGGGCACTGTGCTGCTCCTAGAGAGAAGGCAGGCAAACAATTCAGAGGTAGACAGTGTGGAAAGAGCAATATGAAGAATGCCTGGGGCACAGAGAAGAAGATTTTTCACTCTCCTCAGAGCTAGTCCTTTAGAGGCGGCATTCATGGACACATCTCTATGGAGAAAAGTTGCTGGCTGGTGCCTCGTCTCCACCACCACCTCAGCATAAACACAGAGCTGCCTGTGAGAAACAGCACAACAATGACACTGGCTACCAAAACTGGACCTCAAGTCCATCCCCCTCCACTCTGGTGTGACTGTCCTCGGTCATGCTTGACTCAGTCTCAGTGCAATGGGCCACTCCCCAGAAGACCAATACAAACTCCTGCCCACATCATGTCTCCCAATCAGAGAGATCAGTCGGCTTCATTTCTGGTGGAAGTGGTGTCAAGTGGGGTGCCTGAGTGGCTCAGTCATTGAGCATCTGCCTTTGGCTCAGGTCATGATCCTAGGGTCCTGGAATCAAGCCCCACATTGGGCTCCCTGCTCAGCAGGAAGTCTGCTTCTCCCTCTTACACTGCCCCTGCTTGTGTTCTTTTCTCTTTCTCTGTGTCAAATAAATAAAATCTTAAAAAAAAAAAAAGGTGAAGTAGTGTCAAGTCTCATTTCACAAAGAGACCAGAGCACACCTATTTAAAACTTGTCACATTTAGGCCAGGGACCAAAATGACTGGCCTGAAGGATAGAGCAGCCCAAACACAGCATCAGAGTGCATGCAGCAAGCACCCACTGGCAATAATCCCTGAAGCACCATGCCCTGTACACTATGACTCTTTCTTCATAAGACCATTACTTTCAGGAGCAGAGGCATAACTGGCTCTTCTAAAACACAGAGGAAGGCAGCAATTAAGACAAAATGCCAAAATGGAGGAATTTGTCCCAAATGAAGGAACAAGTTAAGGTCATAGCTAGACATCTAAATGAAACAAATATAAGTAACATGCCTGATGGAGAATTTAAAGCAACAATCATAAGACTACTCACTGGGCCTGAGAAAAGATTAGAAGACATCAATGAGACCCTTACCACAGAGATAAAAGAGTTAAACCAGAATCAGAGATGAAGACTATAATAAGCAAGATTAAAAACCTACTTGATGCAATGAGCATCAGGCTGGAAGAAAAAGGAACAAATTAGTGGACCAGAAGACAAAATAATGGAAAATAATGAAGCTTAACAAAAAAGAAAGGGAAGAATTATGCAACATGAGAATAGAGTTAGGGAACTCAGTGACTCCATCAAATATAATCTTCATATTATAGGAGTCCCAGAAGAAGAAGAGAGAGAAAAGAGGGCAGAAAATTTATTTGGATTTTCTAATCCAAATTAGATTTGGATTAATCTAATCCAAATTAGATTGGATTTGGATTAGATCCAAGTCTAATTGGATCTAATCCAAAATTAGATCTAGTTTTCAGCTAATATTATGAAAACTAGAGAAGGACATGGATATCCAGAGCTAGGAGACATAGAGAACTCCCATCGAAATCAATAAAAGCACATCAACACCTGTAAATTTGCAAAATGCAGTGATAAAAAATGTTAAAAGCTGCAAGTTGAAAGGAGTCTTTAACTTATAAGGGAAAAATCCATAATGGTAGCTGCAGATTTCCCAAGAGAAATGTGGCAGTCCAGAAGGGAGTGGCATGATATATTCAAAATGGGAAAATATATTCAAAATGGGAAAAGCCTGCAACCAAGAATATTCTATCCACCAAGGCTATCATTCAGAATAAAAGATAGCTTCCCAGACAAACAAACACTAGAGGAGTTAATGACCACTAAACCAGTTCTGCAAAAAGTACTAAAGGGGACTCTTTGAATGCAAAGGAGAGACTAAAAGTGACAAAGACAAGAAAGGATCAGAGAAAATCTCCTATAACAACAACAAAAGAAGTAATAAAATGACAATAAGTACATATCTTCTAATAATTACTCTGAATGTAAATGTACTAAATGCTCCAGTCCAAAGATCTAAGGTTTCAGAATGGATTAAAAATAAAGACCCATCTATATGCTGCCTATAGGGAACACATTTTAGACCTAAAGTCACCTGCAGATTGAAATTGAGGGAATGGAGAAAATTTGTCACACAAATGGATGTCAAAAGCCAAGTAGCAATACTTATATTTGATAAGCTAGACTTTAAAACAAAGACTATAAAAGAGACAAAAGCACTATATAATCATAAAGGGAACAATCCAACAAGAAGATATAACAGTTATAAATATTTATGCATCCAACATGGGAACACCCAAATATATAAAACTATAACAAATATAAAGGAACTGATTGATAATAACACAGTAACAGTAGAAGACTTCAACACTCACCTTAAATCAATGGACAGATCACCTAAACAGAAAATAAACAAGGAGACAATGGCTTTGAATAACACACTGGACCAGATGGACTTAACAGATACATTCAGAATGTTCTTTCCAAAAACAGAATACACCTTCTTTTCAAGTGCACATAGGACATTCTCCAGAATAGATCACATATTAGGTCAAATATCAGGTCTCAACAAATACAAACAGATCAAAGTCATAACCAACCAAAGTTTCTGACCACAGCACTATGAAACTAGAAGTGAACCACACATGAAAAACTAGAAAAATCACGAGTACGTTGAAATTAAACGACATGCTACTAAACAATGAATGCGTCAACCAGAAAGTCAAGAAGAAATTTAAAAATACATGGAAATAAATGAAAATAAAAACATAGCTATTCCAAACCTTTTGGATGTTACAAAAGCAGTCCTAAAAGGGGAATGTATTACACACACACATATATATATACATAATATGTATATTTTATATATATATATGTGTGTGTATATATATATATATATATATATATATATATATATATATATATAATCTATCTTGCTTCTTTAGGCATATATGCCTAAAGAAGCAAGATAAATCTCAAATGAACATGAACAACCCAACCTTATACCTAAAGGAACTAGAAGAAGAACAACAAATGAAACCTAAGTAAAAGTAAGGAAATAATAAAGATTAGAGCAGGAATAGATGATATAGAAACTAAAAAACAAAATAAAACAACACCGAAAAACCCCACAATTAAACAGATGGATGAAATCAGGAGCTGGTTCTTTGAAACAATTAATGAAGTTGATCAACTTCTAGCTGGACTTATCAAAAAGAAAAAAGACCCAAATAAAATCATAATGGAGAGAGGAGAAATAACCAATACCACAGAAGTACAAATAAAGAATTTTATGAAAAACTCTATGTAACAAATTGGACAACTTGGAAGAAATGGATAAATTCCTAGAAAAATATAAACTACAAAAACTGAAATAAGAAGAAATAAAAAATTTGAACAGACTGAAAACCAGCAAAGAATTGGAGTCAGTAATCAAAAACTCCTAACAGGGGCGCCTGGGTGGCTCAGTGGGTTAAGCCTCTGCCTTCGGCTCAGGTCATGATCCCAGGGTCCTGGAATCGAGCCCCGCATCGGGCTCTCTGCTCAGCGGGGAGCCTGTTTCCTCCTCTCTCTCTCTGCCTGCCTCTCTGCCTACTTGTGATTTCTCTCTGTCAAATAAATAAATAAAATCTTAAAAAAAAAACTCCTAACAAACAATAGTCCTACTGTTCCAGGTGGCTTCACAAGTGAGTTCTTCCAAATATTTAAAGAACAGTTAATACCTATTCTTAAACTAATCCAAAATATAGAAAAGGAAGAAAAGCTTCCAAATTCATTTTATGAGGCCGGCATTACTCTGATATCAAAACCAGGTAAATACACCACACACACACACACACACACACACACAAAACATGCACACACACAAACACACACACACAAAAACTACAAGCGAATATCTCTAATGAACATAGATGTAAAAATCCTCAATACAATATTAGCATACCAAATTCAAGAATACATTAAAAAAAATTCACCATGGTCAAGTGAAAGTTATTCCTGGGTTGCATAGGTTGTTCAATATTTGCAAATCAATCAATGTGATACACAACATTAACAAAAGATAATCATATGGTCATTTCAGTAGATGCAGAGAAAGCATTTGAGAAAGTACAATAAGTCTTTATGATAAAAGCCCTCAAAGTAGGTTTAGAGGGAACGTATCTGAACATGATAAAGACAATCTATGAAAAAGCCATGGTTAATATCCTAAATGGGGAACAACTGAGAGCTTTTCCTCTGAGTCAGGAACAAGACAGAGATATCCACTCTCACCACTGTTAACATAGTACTGAAAGTCCTAGTCACAGTAATCAGACAACAAAAAGAAAAGCCATCTGAATTGGTAAGGAAGTCTAACTTTTGCTATTTCCAGATGATACGATATTCTATATAGAAAACCCAAAAGACTGCACCAAAAACCTGCTATAACTGATACAGGAATCAGTAAAGTTGCAGGATACAAAATTAGTGTGCATAAATCTGTTGCATTTCAGTACCCTGATAATGAAGCAGCAGAAAGAAAAATGAAGAAAAAAACCCATTTATGATTGCACCAAAAATAATAAAATGTCTAGGAATAAACTTAACCAGAGGTGAGAGACCTGTACTTTGTATTCAGTCCCATTTAAAACAATAAGACAACCTAGAAATAACCAAAAAAGGTGAAAGTCCTGTACTCTATTAACTCTAAAATACAGATGAAAGAAATTGAAGGTGACACAAAGAATAAAAAAATATTCCATAGTCATGGATTGGAAGAAAAAATATTATTAAAATATTTTTTAATACCCAAAAGCCAAAGCCATCTACACACTTAATGCAATCCCTACCAAAATACCAACAGCATTTTATTTAAAGAACTAGGACAAACATTCCTAAAACGTGTATGAAACCACAAAAATCCTGAATAGTTAAAGCAATCTTGAAAAGCAAAGTTGGAGGCATCACAATTCTGGACTTCAAGTTAATTACAAATCTGTAGTGGTCACAGCAGTATGGTACTGGCACAAAAAAATAGATGCTCAGATCAGTAGAACAGAATAGAAAATCCAGAAATAAACACACAACTCTTTGACAAAGTAGGAAAGAATAACCCAAGGGAAAAAGACAGTCTCTTCAATTAATGATGTTGGGAAAACTGGACAGAAACATGCAAAAGAATGAAAATGGACCACTTTATTATACACAAAAATAAATGCAAAATTGATGAGAGACATAAATGTGAGACCTGAAACCATCAAAATCCTCAAGGAGAACACAGAAAGTAACTTTTGACATCAGCCATAGCAGCTTCTTTCTTGATATATCCCCTAAGGCAAGGGAAACAAAAGCAAAAATAAACTATTGGGACTTCATCAAAATAAAAGCTTCTGCACAGAAAAGGAAACAACTGGAAATGAGCAGGAAACCATTGAAATGGGAGAAGACATTTGCAAAACATATCCGGTATAAGATTAGTATCCAAAATGTATAATGAATTAATAAAACTCAGCATTCAAAAAAATGAATCATCCAATTAAAAAATGGCTAGGGGCACTGGGTAATCAGTTGGTAGAGCAACTATCTACCTCTTGATCTCAGCTCAGGTCTTGATCTTGGGGTTGCAAGTTTAAGCCAGGTCGTGAGTCTAAGCCCACATTTGGCTCCATGCTTGGCATGGAACCTACTTAAGAAAAAGTGGTCAGAAAACAGGAAAAGACATTTTTCCAAGGAAGACCTACAGATGGGCAACAAATATGTGAAAAGATGTTCAACATCACTCATCATCAGGGAAATACAAATCAAAACTGCAATGAAATTTCACTGTGCACCAGTCAGAATGGCTAAAATCAAGAATATAAGAAAAAAAAAACAACCCACAAAGACTAATAGGTATAGGTGAGGATGTACAGAAAGGGGAACCATCTTGGCATTTTTTGTGGGAATCCAAAGTGGTGCAGCCACTATGGAAAACAGAATGGAGTTTCCTCAAAAAGTTAAAAATAGAACTATCCTATGATCCAGCAATTGCAACACTAGGTATTTACCCCAAGAATACAAAAATATGAATTCAAAGGGATACCTCCACACTGATGTTTATAGAAGCATTATATACAATAGCCAAATTATGGAAACAGCCCAACTGTCCATTGATTGATGAATGCATAAAGAAGTGACATATATATATATATATATATATATATATATATATATATATATATATATATAGTGGAATATTACTCAGCCATAAAAAAGAATGAAGTTCTTTTTTTTCCAATGACATGGATGGAGCTAAAGAGTATTGTGCTAAGTGAAATAAGTCTGAGAAGGACAAATAGAGTATGATTTCACTCATATGTGGAATTTAAGAAGTAAAACAAATGAGCAAGGGGAAAGACAGAAAGGGAGGCAAATCAAAGGACAGACTCTTTAGAGAACAAACTGATGGAGGGGAACAGTTGGGAGGTTGTGTTAAATAAGGGATGGGGATTAAGGAGTGTGCTTGTGATAAGCACTGACTTTTGTATGGAAGTGTTGAATCACTATATTGTACACCTGAAACTATTATTATGCTGTATATTATTATACTGTTAACTAACTGGAATTTAAATAAAAACTTAAAAGAAAAAGGAAAACTCTTCTCTTTAACAGCACAGTGTATCAGACTAGGATGGCAGTGGAGGAAAAGTTTTGAAAGAGGCATTGCTCTGGGTAATAAAGATGCAGTGAGTGGCAAAGGACAGAGTCCCTTCCCTCCAGGTACTCAGTCTGGTGGTACAAGCATGTGATCATGTCCCTGCATGGCATGTTTTCAGACAAGAGAACTCAGAACACAGATCCAAGAACCCACAGGACAAAGCATACACCCTGATGTATAAAGCATCAACAAGGTTTCACAGAGGGTAGGATGCTGGAACTGATGTTTGAGAGGAAGAATTCTCAAGGTGATTATGAGGAGGACAAGCAAAAAGAGGTAAAGGAAGGTAAAAGAATGAGTAATGTGTTATGTAATGCTGAGAAAATTACCACAGAACAATGTTTTCCAAAAGTTAGTTTGCAACTGCATTTGCATGACAGCATAGCAAAATGGAAAAAAAAAAAAGAATGATAAGGAACACACATATTTTCAAAGATACACAGATTTCCCAGGCACTAGGAATACAACAATGAACAAAGGCTGCCTGTGTGAAGTTTACCCTCTAATGCGTGTGTGATTACCCTCTAATCAAGTGACAACCATTAGACACAGGAGGGCAAAGTGCTTTCATAGAGACCAGTGCTTTGAAGTAAAGTTTTATGAAAGAAAGTGACTGGAGGTCCTATTTTAGGGACTGGGGGAAGCATTTCTACTGAAGCAAGAGTTAGATGAAGATAGGAATGAAGTGAGAAAGCGAGTCAGGCCACTAGCCGGACAAGTGTCTGTTCCTGGTAGAGGGAGTAGCAAGAATGAAAGCCCAGGGGCAGGAATGTCTTGGCATATTTAAAGATAAGAACAGCAGACCGGGAGTGAAGAGAGTAGAAAGGAAAGAGATAGGATGTGGTCACGACAAGATAGCTGAGCATCAGGTTAGATGGGTCACATTTCCGCCTCACATTTCTTGTAGGGGGTCACAATAGGGAATTTATTTATTTATTTATTTATTTATTTTTTTAAGATTTTATTTATTTATTTGACAGAGAGAAATCACAAGCAGGCAGAGAGGCAGGCAGAGAGAGAGGAGGAAGCAGGCTCCCTGCTGAGCAGAGAGCCCGATGCGACACTCGATCCCAGGACCTGGGATCATGACCTGAGCCGAAGGCAGTGGCTTAACTCACTGAGCCACCCAGGCGCCCCTCACAATAGGGAATTTAGATTGTATTCTCTCTGTTTCCCTAAGTGTATTCTTTGGAAAGCCTGAGATAAACAATTTTAAAAAATTATTTCATGGTGGGGGTGCCTGGGTGGCTCAGTGTTAAACCTCTGCCTCTGGCTCAGATCATGATCTCAGGGTTCTGGGATTGAACCCCGCATCGGGCTCTTTGCTCAGTAGGAAGCCTGCTTCCCCCTCTCTCTGCCTGCCTCTCTGCCTACTTGTGATCGTTCTCTGTCAAATAAATAAATAAAGTCTTTTTTTTTTTTTTTAGTAAAAAATTGTTTCTTCGTAAAATATATTGTGAAGTACAGCATGCTAGGTCCCCCTGTGGCCAATTCGCTATGTCTTATCATGGTTCTTCTCGAAAGAAAACCTTGGGGCAAGGATATAGATGCTGATGCTGCTTTTCAGAGGTGAGCCCAAGGAACAGGAGTGAGAGACTGGGAAAGGGAAACAAGGAATGTTAAGTTGAAGTTGTTTTATTGAATTGCTAGTCAAGAAATTGTATCTAGAGCTATGTAAATCTCCATTTGGGGTATGATCCATAGAGAATGTTCTCTTTAGTGCTGGACATTATGCTTCTCTTAATTTGATTTAAAAGAACATTTCTTTTTGGTAATTACTTCACATTTTGAGATTTGAGTCCATTAACAATCCCCAGTTTTTGTCCCATGTGTGGTAATGTGATGACTCACTGGTACGGGGTTGGAGACCTCATGTGGGTGTTCTTGGCAGCTACTGGTCATTGTTACTTTAATCATGTCATTCTTGACAGGGATATATATTTCCTTATTACTTAAGGGGCATAGAATAGCTCTGAGATTGTTCGTATTCATTTGATAAGTCTTTGAATTACTTGTGCATTATTTTTTGAAGTCTTGAAGGATATTTATTTATTTTTTAATTTTTTTTTTTAAAGATTTTATTTATTTATTTGACAGAGAGAGATCACAAGCAGGCAGAGAGGCAGTCAGAGAGAGAGGAGGAAGCAGGCTCTCTGCTGAGCAGAGAGCCCAATGCGGGGCTCGATCCCAGGACCCTGAGATCATGACCTGAGCTGAAGGCAGCGGCTTAACCCACTGAGCCACCCAGGCGCCCCTATTTTTAAATTTTTTATTGTGTTATGTTAGTCACCATGAAATACATTATTAGTTTTTGATGCAGTGTTCCAAGATTCATTGTTTATGTACAATACCCGGTGCTCCATGCAATATGTGTCCTCCTTAATACCCACCACTAGGCTCACCCATCCCCCTCCCCTCTAAGGACTTTTAATCTAATTGAGCTTTACCTTGTTAGAATTGGAGTATCACTTAAACCTTTCATGGTATTTTTTTTTTAAGATTTTATTTATTTGACAGAGAGAAAGAGAGATCACAAGTAGGCAGAGAGGCAGGCAGAGAGAGAGAGGGAAGCAGACTCCCCATTCAGCAGAGAGCCTGATGTGGGGCTCGACCCCAGGACCCTGAGATCATGACCCGAGCTGAAGGCAGAGGCTTAACCCACTGAACCACCCAGGCGCCCCCTTTCGTGGTATTTTTGATCCTAGTTTTGATACGTATGGATTTTTGTCCCTCTTAGCTTCATTATACATGAATATCTCATCAAATGCCATAAATGTTTCTATACAAGTTGTTGACACATACAGAGCATAACTGTTCTTTCGTGTTTGAGTCTTGGGGAAAAAATCTAGGTGACAGAATATTACATGTTACAGTCCTACATAATATGATTAAGTGGACCTGGAATTAAAACAGGCAGATATCAATATCAAATGGAGGAAACCAACATACCTAAATACCAAACAAAGCAAAACAACTTTTTTAAAAACCCTCAAAACAAATGAGTACTATAAGATGCAATAGCAAAGCAATTAGTTTTTTTTTAATGAATAACCATTCTTATGAGGAACAGTGGCAAACATTATGACATGATCTAATACTTTAAAATCTGAGAGCTTTTTCATTCCTCATTCCCTATTAGATAGTGAGGGTTTTTTTTTTCCCCCAGAAAGTTTATGGGAGTTTAATTATTCTCCAGAGTCTAGTATCTGCCAAACAGCTCACTACTCCTTTAAATTTGGTTAAATTCCCTGTGGAGTAGTAATATGCCACTTTTGACCTCCATTTTAATGGAAGGATTTCTTTTATGCCCTTTCTTAATGACTGCTCTAATTAATATGTATAAGTCAAAAGGGCTGATTTACACTACCTGGATTTCATAAAGAAGAGGAACCAGGAATTCATGCAATAAAAGCTTTATCTAAATACACAGTAAGATGCTCAACAATGCATACTAAAAGTGAATTTCTCATAGGGGAACATCCAGGCAAAATGTCAGTGCCAAGCAATTCCACTGGCAAAATGTAAAGTTGTGTTTTCTATCATCAGGGGGCTCTACTGTAAAGAGAGCTCAACAAAATTAGTAGTGTTTGAATGAAGGCCAGATGAAAAGAAAGGCAACTTCTGTTTTGTGGGGGACCGTCTTAAAACATTCCAATACCTTTTAATGGCATTTCAATAACTCTGGCTTTGTTTTAGTCCTTTCTCTGCCTTACAAATAAGCAATGGGAGAAAGATTGGTCACTCTTACTTTTTTATATCATCTTCCTAAGCATATTATCTAAAGTGGGCTCCTTCCCCCCCACCCCCAAGAGTCAATTTGTGATGACAACAATAAAGAAACTTAGAAATTCTAAAAATTTCCAAATTTCACCTTCATTTTGTGTTTTAGAATTACAGCAAAACTTGGCAAAGAAAACCCTGAATATAAAGAAGATAAAGAAATTATGAGCTATGATTACTCAGTGAAAGTAGAATGTACAGATTTTAAGGAACATCCTTGTAATATTTAGTTAAGAATCTACTATATACAGTTTCCCTTCATCTATCTTTTCAGAGCTAATTCCAAATTTTTTTGGAATAATTTGTAATAATTTGTAACAAATAAAATAAAATAAAAACAAATAAAATAATTTGTAATAATTCCAAATTCTTCCTCTTTTAATTCTTCCATCCTCCCCTGGTAATCTGTGAAGGAGTTTTACAGTAGTTTTGTCTCTGTGAAGTGATAATCTCCTGTGGAATTTTTGCAAAAATTGACATGAAAAACTCATTTGACTTAACCCATAAAGGTAGTATGCTAGTTGCTAGGGATGATTCATAGACGATGAAAGGATGATTTCTCCTCTTAGAGACTGTGCAAGCAAGATCAGTAGAGGAGAAGAAAGATAAGGAACTCGGTAAAAAATAAACCAGGATTTGCTCAACACTGTAACACAGACACCTAATAATTGTGAGGGCATTGTGAGGACGGAGGTTGAAGCAGAGAAGCTTTACAAAAGAAAGGACTTGTGAGTGGGTCTGAAAAGGTTTGAATTGGAAAAGGTCAATTCAAACAGAATAATCCAGCAGAGGCAGGAGGAATGGAAAGTGTTGACTAGCTCAAGGCCAGTGGTGAAGAATCTAGGTTGATTTAAGTGCAGGATTTTTTTTTTTTTAAGATTTTATTTATTTGACAGAGAGAGATCACAAGTGGGCAGAGAGGCAGGCAGAGGCAGAGAGAGAGGAGGATGCAGGTTCCCCGCAGAGCAGAGAGCCCGATGCGGGACTCAATCCCAGGACCCTGAGATCGTGACCTGAGCTGAAGGCAGAGGCTTAAGCACTGAGCCACCCAGGTGCCCCTAAGTGCAGGATTTTGATGGGGAAAACCTCTTGGGGGTAAAAGGTAGGCAATAAAGCTGGAGAGACTGTCTAGAGTCGAATCTCAGATGGATTGGAATGGACTAATGATGGTTCGCATACAATGATAGTACACACGGATTTTCCCTCAGAGGAATGGCATGAGTGAAGTTATGTTATAGGAAAATTAATCTGAAACTTGGAATAGGATAGATTAAGGAAAAGATTAGGACAGGAAGCATAATTATGAAGTAAATGCAGTAGGTTCAGGTAAGAGTAATGAAAATGTTAGGCTGGGGACAATGGCAGTGTGAATAATACAATATATGTCTGCTAAAGTTAGTGTGGCTTTATATTCCTGACAATCTGATTCTAGGAAAGGATTTGTGAGCTGAGAGGGTTTTTTTTTTTTTTTAATATACTAAAAGGTAAGGATTTTAAAGGAATTTTTTTATGTCTTCCTCACTCTCCTTTTAGATAATTAAAAAAATTCTCATTTTCTAATAGGCTATTTATATAAAAAATACAGCCCCAATGTGTCTTTAAATATTCAAAACCTAAGTATCATAGCTCATGATAAAAATGTAAGCCTTTGGGGCACCTGGGTGGCTCAGTGGGTTGGGCCTCTGCCTTCGGCTCAGGTCATGTTCCCAGGGTTCTGGGATCGGGCCCCGCTTGATCTCTTGATCTCTCTGCTTGGCAGGGAGCCTGCTTCCCCCTCTCTCTGCCTGCCTCTCTGCCTGCTTGTGATCTCTGTCTGTCAAATAAATAAATAAAATCTTTAAAAAAAAATGTAAGCCTTTTACTATTTATATGAATTTATCTATTTCTACTCAGGAAGTATGAAGTATTCTTATGATCACATCCTGTCTTTGCAAAACACATCTCTTTTTTGTTTTCTTCCAAGACTGATCATAGTATTCGAGAAGTATTTTACATAGTGCCACTCAGTGAAAACCATAAGCTACTGGGAGTAAGAGTGAAGAAATTCAAGTGACATTGATTGATTTGCTACAGGTTACTTTGAAGAATATACTTCACCCAACTCAGTTGTTCTGCTAATATTAATTTAAATGCTGATACTTATATACCATGTTCACAATTTAAGCATAAATGAAATGTCACAAGATTTCATTATATAACCCAATCTAAGGATTATAAAAGATGACTGATGCTATATGTTTCTCATTTAAATATTTGTAGATAATCCTAGAACTAAATCTATTCCTGCTGTTACAAAGTGACAGAATGATAATTCCTCAAAAATTTCTATTAAAAAACTGCAAGTGGACTGTTGATCTTTGACTCAAGAGCACACTAACCCTCACATCAACATAATTTAATCATCAACATAAGTAATGGAAAAATTAACTTGATATTCAATATGTTGTAATTCTTGCCTCATACATACCATGACTATAGATTTTCCAAAATGAGTTAATTTTACATAATGAAATGTCATACTAGACATAAAAACTCTTTTGTATTCTTTTATAACTTTATTTTGAGATAGGAATTATCTCATTTTTTCTTTAATTGGTAAATGATTTTTTATAATGTTTGAAAGTAGTTCTTGAGTGAATAATTCATTTCTATACATCTACATAAAAATGAAAATTACCTAACAATTAGAAATTTGAGAAATGGAATCAACTTGGCCTTTACAGTTTGTATAATGTTTCATCTAATTGTCATATCAACTCTACTGGGTTTGAATAGCATCCTCATCAAAATTCATGTCTACTTAGAACCTGCAAATGAGACATAACCTAGAGATTGGATCTTTGCAGATATAATCAAGTTAGGATGAGTTCATACTGGGTTAGAGAGAACCTAAATCCAAAATGACCAAAGTCTTTATAAGAAAAGGTAAATTTGAACACAGAGACACACAGGAATAATGCCATGTAATGATGAGGCAGAGATTGGAAAAATGTGTCTGTATATCAGGAAATGTCAAAGATATAAGCAACTATCAGAAGAAAACAGAGGCAAGGAAGAATTGTCCTCTGAAACTTCAGAGAAGGCATGGTCTTGCCAATATCTTAATTTGGTAATTCTGGGCTGCAAAACTCAGAGAATAAATTTCTATTGTTTTAAGCCATCAAGTTTGTGGTAATTGTTATGGCAGCTCTAGAAAACTAATGTGTTTAGGTAGAAGCAAGTATTTTTTTTCATACAATATTTCACCTTTCTTCCCTCCCCAGAGATAATCCATGTCTTTGATTTGGTCTGTATATTTCTGTTTCAAGTATGTATGTGTGTGTATTGTTATACATTACTATCTTTGTGAATACATTTTGTATGTATGCACATATACATGTATCTACAAAATGCAGTACTATTTCATGATTTAAAACTTTAAACTTCCAGGGAATATATCATAACATATAAACTATTATTCAATTTCCTCCTTTTCACTCAACTTTTGCTTTTGTGTCACTTCCTTTTTGATAAATATAGATCCAGTTTTTTTCATTTTTTAAATTTCAGTATAATTAACATACAATGTTATACTTATTTGCCTAAATTAATAAAGTATCTGTGGAGAAGATGAGTATTTTCGACTGTCTACTGTGGGAGAGATCTTTATATAATTTTTTTTATCTGATCTTCCTAGTAACTGGCAAGGCAAATATTAGTACCTACATTTTAAAGACTAAGGAAATGGAGGCTCAACAAAGTTAAGAACATTTATGGTTATTGCTTACATGTTTTAATTTCAAAGTCTTCAGTCCTTTATCTTGCTTCAGGCTGCCTTGTGAAGTAGTACAGTGTTAACAGGAGTTCTGGCCATGTTTGGGTGCTTGTCTGTAGGAGTTGCTGTATGAAGGATTCATGTGTTAGGTCAAATGTTAAATAAGATAACTTCTAAGTCTTTTCCAGTTCTGAGGTTCTAAAAAAGATCCACCCGGTCAAACAGAATTCTAGAATATTAATGGATTTTAGATCCCCTACTGAAACCTGGAACTCTCCACCAAAGCATATAGACCGCATCCCCATATAAGGCCTGAAATGGGGAGGCAGCCCTTACTGAGAACATTATTCAACCCATTTAATCCCTGACCACTTCGCTCTGCTCTGTAAAGGCAGCAAAGTGTTCTTGGTTCCAGCTAAAGCAGTGACTTTTAAAAATCTTCAGGCTCTAAATGGAAATTTTCACATATCTAAATACTTCTTTATTGTGTTTGTAACCAATATCAAAATTCTTATATCTGTATAATGTTAAAAGTACAACTGGACTATGGGTTCAGAAGGTCTGGATTCTAATTCTGGATTTGCCATAAATTAGCAAATGATGTAATCTCTTTATTTTTAATTTTTTTAAGGATTTTATTTATTTGAGAGAAAGAGAGCAGGGTCAGAGGGAGAAGCAGACTCCTGCTGAGAGGGTAGCTTGATATGGGGGTTGATTCTGGGATTCCAGGATCATGACCTGAGTCGAAGGCAGATGCTTAAATGAGTGAGCCACCCAGGCATCCCTGAGGTAATCTCTTTAAATATTCATACCTATAAAATGAAGAGAGAGATCATTGCTTATTCAGCAAACATTCATTGAGCTTTACCATGTGCTGGAACTGGTGCCCTAAATGATAGAAAGCATAGAATGGAAAAGATAAACTTGTCAATATGTGCAAAGTGCTACCTATATCTGTGTTAAATTTTTGTAGGTATCATTTCTCCTGATAATTTGTAATGTTTTGTGTATATGAGAAAAATATCTTAAACTGTTTTTTAGTGTTGTATTATTTAATCAGAATCATTTCAAAAAGATCTTTGTTTCCACTTATTTTTTATTTCCATAGATGTTTAGATTAAAAAGACAGCGCAGACCATAACTCGCTGACAAACACAAAGAAAACTGTTAAACATGGCAGCGTCAGCATTTTAAACCCAACATTTGAATAAATGTTTATTCAGTGTATAGGTGTATGTATGTCGTATATTCCACATTGAAATTTTAGCATATGACACAATTCCCAGATCAAAATAAAATAAAAAAGAACATTAAATCATATCTTTATATTCAGGCTAGTTTAAAAAATAAAAAGAGAACTTGTAAAATTTGGGGTTGACAATTCAGATCAAACTGGCTCAAATTGAGGGAGATTAAATAAGGATTGGATAACATCTTTCCTTTTAGTTCCAAGATAACTGGTATAGGAAGAGATTGAATTCTGGGTGCCTTCATGGAACTGCAGGATAATATCAGAACAAGAAGGAACTGTAAGAAAAGATAATCTAGTTTAATTCTTCAGGTAAAATCCCTGAAGTCCAGAGTTGACTAGAAACTTGCTCAATGTTTACTGTATAAAAAAACCCAAGAATGGTCATGATGAATGCTATTCATGTCTGTCTATATTCAGGTTCAATACAATAATCTATTTTCTGTCTATCAGTCTTGTGAGAGAAAAATTTTTAACTACTTTTTACATATGTGTGTATTTTTCTATTGAGTGTTTTACACATTTTGGTATAAAATTCAGGGAATTCTTTCATATTTTTTCCAGCAAAACAATACCATTTTTTAGTATTCTTCAGTCATCCAATTAGGTTGGCTTGATTATATAGTTGATGCACTCTTACATATCATAAATTTATGTACCTAGAACATGACATCTGTATTTTTGTAGTATTTTTTGTATGCATGTTAATATGGCATAGACCATGTTTTATCAATTAAGCCTGAGTATCTCATTATAGAGGTTAATTGTTGTCATTTTTTAATAGTAGTTACTCTACCTACATTGAATACCTCAAGATATACAGTAGATGCTGATAAATGATGTTATTAATATTTGTGAAGCTACTTAAAAGTTTATTTCTCAAAAAATAATGACAGTTTATTAGCAGTCAAACAATTTATAGCAGACCAATTATAAAAATACCCACTAACGAAAAAGTACTTTGAAATGAAGTAATTGCCAACAATGCTGTCTCTCTATATTAGGCAATTATTAAACAGCAGATGCTATTCTGTTCCAACTGTTATGTAAGAGAGTATCAAAATGTCAGGGAAGAGTTAAGGTACAGTTTGAAGAAGCATAATCAACATTGTATCGCTTTTTAAAATTTTTAAATGTTTAATTAACATATAATGTATTTGCTTTAGAGGTTCAGGTCTGTGAATCATCAGTCTTACACAATTCACAGTACTTAGCATAGCACATACCCTCCCCATTGCCTATAACCCAGCCACCCTATCCCTCCCCTCCCACCCCCCAGCAACCCTCAGTTTGTTTCCTGAGATTAAGAGTCTCTTATGGTTTGTCTCCCTCCCTGGTCTTATCTTGTTTCATTTTTTCCCTCCCTTACCCCATGGTCCCCCTGCCCTGCCTCTCAAATTCCTCATATCAGAGAGATCATATGATAATTGTCTTTCTCTGATTGACTTATTTTGCTTAGCATAATACCTTCTAGTTCCATCCATGTAGTTGCAAAAGGCAAGATTTCATTTTTGATGGCTGCATAGTATTCCATTGTATCACTTTTATTGTGAAAAGAAATACATATCTATTGGTTTCAGAAGGAAAGTCACTGACAGTAAAGTTGGACAGAATTCTTGACTTGGTGGGGATACATAAAAGAGGTTGATTTTCAACAGGCAGGGTGACCTCCTAAAAATGTGTCTGAATCTCTAACAGTTTATGAAGTTTTTATGCTTATTCAAAGTAATAATAGGTTAAAGAAATGGTTGAGAACCCTGTTTCTTGGTTAATACTTCTGGACCACATATTAAAAACAAAAAAATCCTGAGATGCAACATGTGCACATCATCAATGAACAGTTTTATAAGCATAGGACAAGCACCGTACTTTTTATATTCTGGTTTTGACACTTAGCCAGGTCATCTAAACAACAGTTATATTAATTCAAGAGCTATTCTGTCTCCATTTATTTACCTTTGCCTTCCTCCCCCCTTATCTTTCTTTCTTTCCTTTTGCATAGATATAACTATTATGTATCTGTCCTAGTTGCTTATTATTTTCCTTCTTATCCAGTATTCATTTTTGATAGTTTACACTTTCTATTTAAATATGATAAAAAATCATGAAAACAATCAACTGTTTTATTGTCTTTTAGTGGGAAAATATCAGAAATCGTATGAGAAAGTCAATCTTTTTTTTTTTTAAAGATTTTATTTATTTATTTGACAGAGAGATCACAAGCAGGCAGAGAGGCAGGCAGAGAGAGAGGAGGAAGCAGGCTCCCTGCTGAGCAGAGAGCCCGATGCCAGGACTCTGAGATCATGACCTGAGCCGAAGGCAGCAGCTTAACCCACTGAGCCACCCAGGCGCCCCGAAAGTCAATCTTTTTAAGACAGTTTATCCTACATAGTAAACCCAAAGGATGTAGATGGTTCAATAACCAACAATATGTTTTCAAATCTAAGTCAGTCTATGAATAAATCCAGGTTGGGATCAGTTGAACTTACTTTTATGAACCAGTAGCCACATTTCACATACAGATAAAAGTCTGGTGATGAAAAACAGTATTTAGTGACAGGTATTAGTTGGTATTTGAATATACTCAAAAGATGATATTGAATACAGGTTTATCTATGCCAGATGGCATATTGCCAACAAAATGACTTGGCCATATTTTATATTTGTCTTTCTTTGGGTTCCCCAAGTCAACTGACTGAAAGATTATAACTGTAGTTAGTCATTTCATGAGTGAGAACTTTACCTAAATATGCATTTTAAATACAAATCCGAATCCATTGAAATAATTATAGATCCAAAACTGGACAAACTTCCCCAAGCTTAATATGGTAGTACATGAAGATTATGAATAGCTTAAAAAAGGTCTCCAAATAGTGGTTAAATAATGGGAATGTACTTATTATACACGTGGAAAATTATTCTCAAACTAGTCTTTAAATACATGTATATAGAATGAGATTATATTTTTAAAATAAAGTGGATTGTAGATTTTTTTCTTTATATTTTTATTTTTTATTGTTTATGCACCATACCTAGTGCTCCATGTAGTACATGCCCTCCTTAATACCCACCACCAGGCTCATCCATCCTCCCACCTACCCCCTTCAAAACCTTCAGTTTGTTTCTCGGAGCCCACAGTTTCTCATGGTTTGTCGCCCTCTCTGATTTCCCCCAATTCACTTTTCCTTTCCTTTTCCTAATGTCCTCCATGTTATTCCTTATGCTTCACAAGTAAGTGAAACCATACGATATTTGACTTTCTCTGCTTGATTTATTTCACTCAGCATAATTTCCTCCAGTCTCATCCATGTTGATACAAAAGTTGGGTATTATCCTTTCTGATGGAAGCTTAATATTCCATTGTTTATATGGACCATTCATCTGATGAAGGGCATCTCAGATCTTTGGCGATTGTAACCATTGCTATTCACTACATCTGTATCTTTGGGGTAAATATCCAGTAGTGCAATTGCATGTTTGTAGGGTAGCTCTATTTTTAATTTTTGAGGAATCTCCACACTGTTTTCCAAAGTGGCTGCACCAACTTGCATTCTCATCAACAGTGTAAGAGGATTCCCCTTTCTCCACATCCTCTCCAACACTTGTTATTTCCTGTCTTGTTAATTTTGGCCATTCTAACTGGTGTAAGGTGGTATCTCAATGTAGTTTTTATTTGAATTTCCCTGATGGCTAGTGACGATGAACATTCTTCATGTATCTGTTAGCCATTTGTATGTGTTCTTTGTTAAATGTCTGTTCATGTCTTCTGCACATTTTTTGATGTTATTTGTTTTTTGGGTATTGAGTTGGAGGAGTTCTTTATAGATCTTGGATATCAACCCTTTGTCTGTAGTGTCATTAGCGAATATCTTCTCCCATTCCGTGGGTTGCCTCTTTGTTTTGTTGACTGTTTCCTTTGCTGTGCAGAAGGTTTTTATTTTGATGAAGTCCCAAAAGTTTATTTTTGCTTTTGTTTCCTTTGCCTTTGGAGACATGTCTTGAAAGAAGTTGCTGTAGCTGATGTTGAA
Organism: Lutra lutra; assembly: GCF_902655055.1. Taxonomy (NCBI): domain Eukaryota; kingdom Metazoa; phylum Chordata; class Mammalia; order Carnivora; family Mustelidae; genus Lutra; species Lutra lutra. Next base: position 69,700,237 of record NC_062288.1, read on the forward strand.
GAAGTTACTGCCTATGTTCTCCTCTAGGATTTTGATAGATTCCTGCCTCAGGTTGAGGTCTTTTATCTCTTTCGAGTTTATCTTTGTGTGTGATGTAAGAGAATGGTTGAGTTTCATTCTTCCATGCATAGCTGTCCAATTTTCCCAGTTCTATTTATTGAAGAGACTGTCTCTTTTCCACTGGATATTTTTTTCCTGCCTTGTTGAAGATTATTTGACCATAGAGGTCAATATCTGGACTCTGTTTCACTGATCTATGTGTCTGTTTTTGTGCCAGTACCATCCTATCTTGGTGATCACAGCTTTGTAGTAAAGCTTAAAATCAGGCAATGTGATGCCCCCAGCTTTGTTTCTCTTTTTCAACATTTCTTTAGCAATTCGGGATCTTTTCTGGTTCCATACAAATTTTAGGATCGTTTATTCCAACACTTTGAAAATACTGGTGGAATTTTGACTGGGATGGCACTGAAAGTATAGATTGCTCTGGGCAGCATAGACATTTAAAAAATGTTTATTCTTCCAATCCATGAGCATGGAATGCTTTTCCATCTTTTTGTGTCTTTTTCAGTTTTTTTTTTTTCATGAGTGTTCTATAGTTCCTCAAGTACAGATTCTTTACCTCTTTGGTTGGGTTTATTCCAAGGTGTCTTATGGTTCTTGGTGCTATAGTAAATGGAATTGATTCTCTAGTTTTCCTTTCTATATTTTCATTGTTAGTGTATAAGAAAGCAGTGGATTTCTGTGCATTGATTTTGTATCCTGCCACATTACTGAATTGCTCTATGAGTTCTAGTAGTTTGGGGGTGGAGTCTTTTGGGTTTTCCTTATGAAGTATCACGTCATCTGCGGAGAGTTTGACTTCTTCTTTGCCAATATGAATATATTTTATTTCTTTTTCTTGTCTGATTGCTGTTGCTAGGACTTCTAGTACTACATTGAACAATGGTGGTTGAGAGTGGGCATCCTTGTTATGTTCCTGATCTTAAAGGGAATGCTTTCAGCTTTCCCCATTGAGAATGATATTTGCTGTGGCTTTTTCATAGATTTTATAAAGTTGAGGAATGTTCCCTTTATCCCTATACTTTGAAGACTTTTAATCAGGAACAGATACTGTATTTTGTCAAATGCTTTTTCTGCATCAGTTGAGAGGGTCATGTGGTTCTCTCTTCTCTTATTGATTTGTTCTACCACACTGATTGATTTGCAAATGTTGAACCTTGCTTGCATCCCAGGGATAAATCCCACCTGGTCCTGGTGGATAATCTTTTTAATGTACTGTTGGATCCTATTAACTAGGATCTTGTTGAGAATTTTGGCATCCATATTCATCAGGGATAGTCTCCTTTTTGATGGGGTCTTTGCCTGGTTTGGGGATCAGGATAATGCTGGCTTCATAGAAAGAGTCTGGAAGTTTCCCTTCTGTTCCTATTTTTTTAAACAGCTTCAAAAGAATACGTATTATTTCTTCTTTGAATGTTTGGTAGAATTCCCCAGGGAATCCCTCAGGTCCAGGACTCTCATTTTTTGGGAGGTTTTTGATCACTGCTTCAATCTTGTTACTAGATATCAGTGTATTCAGGTTGTCAGTTTCTTCCTATTTCAGTCTTGGAAGTTTATAGGTTTCCAGAAATGCATCCATTTCTTCTAGGTTGCTTAACTTATTGGCATGTAACTGTTGATTATAATTTCTGATGATTGTTTCTGTTTCCTTGGTGTTAGTTGTGATCTCTCCCCTTTAATTCATAATTTTATTAATTTGGGTCCATTCTCTTTTCTTTTGGATTAGTTTGGCTAGTGGTTTATTGATCTTATTAATTCTTTCAAAGAATCAGCTTCTAATTTCATTGATGTGTTCTACTCTATCTCTAGTTTCTAATTCATTGATCTCTGCTCTAATCTTATTTCCCTTCTTGTGTGTGGGGTTTTCTTAATTTGTTGATTTTCCAGTTCCTTAAGGTGTAAAGAGAGTTGGTGGTATATTTGAGATTTTTCAGGGTTTTTTTTTTTTTTTAGTGAGGCTTGCAAGGCTATGTATTTCCCCATTAGGACTGCCTTTGCCTGAAGGCAAAGGTTTTGGACTGATGTGTCTTCATTCTCATTGGTTTTCATGAATTGTTTAAGTTCTTTGATTTCCTGGTTGATCCAAACATTCTTGTGCAGGATGGTCTTCAGCTTCCAAGTGTTTGTTCCTTCCAAACTTTTTCTTGTGGTTGAGTTCCAGTTTCAAAACATTGTGGCCTGAGAATATGCAGGAAATAATCTTAATCTTTTGGTATTGGTTGAGCCCTGACTCATGACCCAGTATATGGTCTGTTCTGGAGAAAGTTCCTTGAGAAGAATGAGTCTTTAAATATATGTATATAAAATGAGATAATATATTTTTAAAATAAAGTAGATTGTAGATTTTTTATCAGTAAGAAGATATCAATAATAAAAGATCTTTTTCCATGTTAAATTTTCCTAAATTCAAAAGGAGGGCATAAAGTTGACCCTAATAACCTTTCTGATACATGGATTGGAATATAAAATTCATGGACTACTGGAAGATGTCAAGATTTTATTATAATTCATATTCTAGCCCTATCATTCTGAGTCTCAAGCAAATCCTTAAACTTTGTGTTGCTTTACTTTCTTCTTGTACAAAAAAGAAAAAAAAGTTTTAATAATACATCTGAACCCACCTATTGCAATGTTATTATAAGACTTAGTGTGATAACTGGCACAAATAAAGTCCTTAGCAAATGTCTGTGAAACATTGGTGATCATGTGCATAAGGGTTAAAGAGTAAGGCAGTATGCAAATAACGTGCCTACCTGTCTAAATATTCACCTGTTTTGTTGGGGTTTTTTTGTTTTTTGTTTTTAACAATTGGGTTACTTGGATTTCATCAGGTTTTCCATTGATCTCCTTTTTCTGTTCCAGGATCCATCATTGCATTTAGTCTCCTTAAGTCTTTTCTAGCACTTTCTTAGTCTTTCTTTATTCCCAAGACTTTGAAACTTTAGAAGAGTACTGAAATTTGTGAAGAGTACAGTCCTTTTGTAGCATGTCCTTTAGTTCAAGTCTGATATTTTCCTCATGATTAGATTGAGGCTATGCATTTTCAGCAAAAAACTTCAAGTGATGTACTTCCCTGAGAGTGTACATAATATTATTGTATCAAGTGGTTTCAGAATTACTAACCCATAGACTTAGGAGAAACAAGTTTACTAACCACAGTACAGTACCTTAGTGTTTTTTAAGGGCTGAGCTAGATACATATGCTACTGCAGATCCCCTGAGGCCCTTTTGAGTGCATTTTCTCTTAATTTCATACCTGAAGCTATCGCTAGAGTTCCCTGAGAAAGCCACTCCATGCCTGCAAGCCCACATAGCTCAGGGAAAGCCACTCCATGCCTGCAAGTCCACATAGCTCCAGGGAATATCTGGTTTCTTTCCATTTTCACTTGGGACCATAGACTCAAGTGTAGAGTTCAGTGATTTGTAGCTGAGATTATTCTGTCTGTGTTCTCAAAAGAGTTAATTACTCTCTTGATTTTTTTATGGTCTCAGTATGTACACTTAAGTACATGTTTATTTCACACGCTCAAACATGTGAAAGCAGAGGTCAAGAACTGAGGGGCCCAAGATTTTTTTTACCCTATTTGAAAACCACCAAGGTAACTTATTTGAGTTTCATGGATGATTAGCATAAGACATATGAATCCTGGGTCAGAAACCAAAATGTTATAACTCACAGCGTAGCAGGTATCATGAGCTTTATTTTCCTGTTTGTTCCTTTATCCCCAAGTCCTATAGGAGTGATACAGAGGCAGATCCAGCTGGATGCAGTGCACACAATAGCTTTGGGTTACAATTAAGAAACCTCAAACTTTTGTAAGGGAACTGCAAGCTAATCTTTCAGGCACCATCACACTTTATTTCGAGATACTTTAATGTTTATTCCCTAAGATTGACAGCCTTCTCCTACATGGCCTCATGCCATTATCTCTCCTAAGGAAATTAGTATTAGCAATTAACTTTTTCTCCATTATTTTTCACTTTGCTCTCATGCTAGAATATTAGTATCTTTGGTACATTCAAGCTTACATGATGGTATTCACTAGAGTTAATTCACTAGTTTTATCAGTAAGAAGATATCAGTAATGAAAGATCTTTTCTCTAGTGTTCTATTTAGAGTTCTCCAGTGAAAGCAGTTAGGTGTAAATATATTTAAGATGTCTGTTGTGTCCTATGGGACCATGAGAAAGGATTGAACTGGCAAAACTTTTTGCTAGAAAAGAAAAAAGTGATATTTAAACATAGTTGCAAATATAATAATTGTGACAAATATAAAATAGTAGCATCAATAATAGCTGGCACTTATAAAGCTCTTATTATGTACTAGGCACTATGCCAAGGTTTTACACCATTTTTTCTGTTCATTCTTATAGCCATACCAGCAAGCTTTTGTAGATGAAAAAATAACTTTCTCAAGGTCAGTGAGTTAACAGTAGAACCAAGACCTGAGCCCAGGTCTGCAGAACTATGCTCTCAACTGGTGTTCAGTATTTTATTGTTCACCCTCTGTTGGTGTGAGCTTGACTGTTTCTTTAGCACAGATCATTTCCACATTTGGAGGTGGCCCTATATATCTCTAGGATTGGTGGCTTCCCATATCCTTTAGAAGCATCACCAGATTCAAGACTTCAACAAGAGAGAGCATGCGGTGTCAGAAGAAATGGTTTCAAAGTCATCCTTAGAGACCTCCTCGGTCCTGGAGTCAGACATAACAAAGTTCAGATCCAAGCATATCACTTAACTTGTGTGGGCACTAGGCAGGGCAGCTAAATTCTGTATGACTTCTCTTCTGCAAAGTGTGGATGACAGGGATACTTGTATCCTAGAACAAAGTCAGTGATCAAAATATTCATGTCACTGATGATTCTTCACTTAACACTTCCCTCTGGGGAGGGTCCTATACCAATTTCCATAAGGGGAGAATGAGAACAGCAAGAGCAACTGAAGCCTAAGTCAGAGAAGTTGCTCTGGTCTCAGGACAAATGTGTGCATACAAGGCCCCAGTAGAAAGTATGTCACATTTAGCCAGTTCTTAGCTCCCTTCAGGCAGCACTGATGACAAGCAAAAGCCATGAATGTGAAACAGCATTATTTATTGGCTGAGCTGCCTTGACCTGATTCAGTGAATAAATCAACCGATGTCCAGTGCTCAGAAACACTCCTGAGAACATGGACTTAAACATTTCTCCTTTGCAACTTTAGTATTTTTCTGTGTTAAACACCTTTTCATAAACACCCTCTACTCTTACAGTGTGGAGGAAGCCACGGTTGACTTTGCCTCTAATTACTCTTCACTTCATTTGCCTGATGCTCACCTCCTAATGACAGCCATGAGCTTTTGGGAGATAAGAGGGTGCTCACTTTGCCAGTGCATCTGAGCTTGGGGAATGGGCAGTGTGACTCCAGTTTGAGCCCCTGCTCAAACTCCAGCCATATTCTGGGCTTTTCTTGCCTTTATAATCAGTTCTGCATACTTATGACTTTCTGACATTAAGGTAAAAATTTCCATGTGATCGGCTAAAACTAGGTTTTTCCCTTTCCTCTTAATAAGTAGGGATAGCTGCTTCAGAAGACTGTTCCACTGGTTATGATGTTAACTTCTATTGCAACAAGGAATTCTTAGAAGTGCCTCTTCAGGGCACATATAGCATGGAGCACTGGGTGTGGTGCATAAACAATGAATCTTGAACACTGGAAAAAAAATTAGTAATAAAAGAAAGAAGTACCTCCTCAGAGAATAATCTCTATTAAAATTTATTGTTGTCCATGATTGTTAGGAAAACACCCCAAACTTGGTGTGACTCATGCCTTCAATCATGATGTCCTTTTAACACTCTTGAAGACCAGATGAAGGAATCTTACTCAAAACCTTATGTTCTACTCAAAACCTTACTCAAAACCTTACTCAAAACCTTATGAACGTTGTGAGTTTGACATGTTGCATTATTCCACAATTTTCTTCCATGAGATTTTGGGACATGTTACTAAAGAAGTATACTGCATCCACCAACACCAGTTTCCCACAGCAACTTCAGTTATGTATAGGCTTGGCATGCATTTGATTACATGGATTTAGCTATGGAGGAAAGTGGATATCAATGACATAATTTTGGAAGTGAAACTGTGACCATCTAATCCAATAGTTCTAAATTTTTTTTTAGCCATTCATTTCTTTGTGAAAATGAAATATGTTATGTTCAGTAGAAAAAAAAAAATTAAAGGCAGTCCAACCAACGTAGAGTTAACTGTGGTTCTGGTGATTGTGCAGACTCCTGCCTGATCAGCACCATCTCCCTGCAATTTTAGTCCCTTTCCTCCCACCAAGCAAGCCCTAAATAATTTCTAGAGTTCCATGGAGCACATATGGGAAATTATTTATCTAACCAATCCTCTCAGTTCAATTATCACTCACCAAATATTTGTTAAGCACCTCCTCAATTGCTGACACTCTACTAAGTACCTAAGAAACAACTGACTTTGGTTTCACTGTTAAAGGGTTTACATTCTAAGAGGATTGATCTAAATTTAATATGTTCAGTATTCTGATTGAAGTTTGCTTGGAGCATATGGAACTGCAGAAGTAGTCTGGGAACTGTAACAAAGGACTTTCTATAGAAATTGATCTGATGTTTGACTTGCTAGAATGAAACCATGGTGGAAACATAAACAGGATCCAGAATTGAATTAACTGATACAGAGTTAAGAACCTCAGCTTTGGAGCCAGGCTACCTGGGTGGATCAGTTTGGGCTAGAGAAACTAAATTTCAGTACTCCCCCTATAAAACGATGGATCACACTTGATTCAGGGTGTTGCAAATATCAAAGTAGATAATGTATGCACAGTGCTGGATCTCATGCCCAGGGCATGGTGGCTATTTGCAGACTAGTCTGTCATATATTCCCCTTCTGGCTCAAGCCCATGATTTTAAGCGAAAAAAAGACTAGTTTTTAGGCATAGTGCCACATAAGAGACTGCTCTCTAAAAAATATCTTCAAGGTGCTGATGTTTTTTAAAATTTGCCACTTCATACCCTTTGGGTCGAAGAATAAATGCCTCAAAAAGTACAGGCTTCTGGAATTGCTACTGACACTGCAGAAAAGCTTTTTAGCATTTAGAATATTTTACCTACCCTCTAAACTTGGTTGTTGGAGAATAAGCCTGATGTCATGAGCCATTTCTGCAACATTTCTGTCTATAATTTGAGAGGCACATAAATTCAGGAGTAAAGGTGATCTGCTATAAAAGGAAGTGGTAATTGATACGTACCCATCATTGCTTAATGCAGTTCAGCTGCGAACGTGTACACATATTCCATTACAGGGCAATTTAAATTCTTTATATATTTTAATCATGTCTGATATAGATGAAACAGATGAATTGCTATCGACTTTTTTTTCAAGAAACTATTCAGAAATAGGTAACAGGTGGATATAATGGGCTGTGTTTCAGACCAGGACAGTTGTTATTTTCTTTTCATTTACCCTAACTTTATTGCCATGACTGGAAATAAGATTCTACAAAGGAGACTTCCCCTAATCTCTGTGTATGCAGAAGATGAGTGATATTTTCATGTTACTATTTTTCATGTTTCTTATGATTGACTGATTAGGATTTCATTTACTGTTACTTTTTCTCCAGTTCCCATCAGTTTGAAATAGATGTTGAAAGATGCCCCTAGGTATATCATAATTGTTTCCCATCAACCTTTTTTGCCTTCAGGTTTCTGTGCATGTCCTTATTAAATAAATGTTTGTAAAAGTAACCTTACCATTCTGATTTTCCACTGTGACTTTACTAGATAGATTGTTCATCATTTATTATCATCTAGCAAACATGCCTCAAGACTTTCATTTGAATCTGATGATGCTTGCTCAGGGGAAAAATAAATGAACCTAGTACTAACAGAAGCTTTAAAGGGATTTGGCTTTACTTGGTGCATGATTTCTTCTTTGTGTGTTTTAAGAGGAAGAAACAACCTGTTCTGGAGGGAATTACAGCTAGATTTTAATTTTCAACTCTTCCCAGAGTGCTTGGAAATTCACACATCCTCACCCAAGTTTTCTTAGCTATATTTTAAAGGCTTGACTTAAAAAATTCTTTGCTTGCATTTTCTATACTGCTTCTATTGTCTGACCTAAATGACACAGAACAATATCTTAAGTGGCTGTACTCTCAAGATTCATTTCACAATGGACTACATTTAGCATCCAGTCCAGTGACATTTCAGAACTTCTTTCATATTGATCTTCAATTTTGGATCATGCAGAAACAGTACAACTGGGTTCATTCCAGCCAATTCCAGGAAATGTGGCTCCTAAGCATAAGTGGTCAACAAAGCACCTGTTTACAGTAAATGTGTATTTTGCAAATAGTTCATAAACACTGTCAAAATAGGCAGAAAAACATTCTCATGAAAAAAAAAAACGTCTGTTCATCCAAGACAATTCCCTTCACTCTTCTATAATTCCTACTGGAGATTGTTCTGAGAACTAGATTAACTTATTTCTTGATTGTCAGACACAACAAAATTGTGAGTCAAACTAAATTCTGGATTTCAAGAGTTCAGAAGTAAGTACTCTGTACTCAGAACAAAGAAGCAGGTTGTTAGCTCTTTCTCATGCAATTTACTCCATTAAGTAATTACTGTATTTGTTAAAAAAGGTAACAATCAGGATTTTCTTTCTTTCTTTTCTTTCTTTCTTTCTTTCTTTTCTTTCTTTCTTTCTTTCTTTCTAGAAAGTGGGGGCGGGGGGGGGCAGCTGGAGAGAGAATCTTAACCAGGCTTCACGCCCAGCATGGAGTCATACACAGGGCTCATCTCAGGACTCTGAGATCATGACCTGAGGTGATATTAAGAGTCAGATGCTTAACCAACTGAGCCACCCAGATGTCCCAGAATTTTTTTTTTTTTTGAAGCTGCCTGGAACATCAACTTATTTGGCAGAGGATTCTACTGTGAATCTGTGTAGCCCACTGTGAACCTTGGAGATGAGACCTTTTTCTATGATGTGGTGAACATTTTTAATGGTCTCATGCATTTAGAATTTGAAGGTTTTCTTTTTTTCTCCTAATAGAAACAAATGTTGGAATAATAGCTCTGCCTACCTTTGGGACTTCCTCCTCCTGTGCTATGGCACTGAAAGGACACCAGTGGAATGGAGTATTCATTAGCATAATTACTTTCATTCTTTCATGCAACAAATTATGTTAAGTGCATACTATGTACAGGCACTGCATGAAATATTGGAGGGAATAGAGGTAGACCAGACAGTTTATTCCTCAAGGATTTCTCCATAAGAGAGGCCAAAAAGTGAGTCAACAGTCACCAAGTAGAGTGAAGAATGTTTTGACAGATGTGCCACTTGTTATGTGGGAGCACAGCAGGGTGACTAACTCAGCTTGCCACAAGTATCATGGAGAATGTAGCTAACATTTAGCTCTGAAAGACAAAGAGCAGTTGCTGGGGTTGTTAGGGAGAACAGGGTCTGGGATAATGTAGACTAGAATACCCAGTATGTGGTGAAAGGGACTGTTATTAGATGGGAGAGGATGTTATGAGAGATGAACTAAAGAGGGCAACAGGAGCCATTTCATGAAGGGGCATGGATGTGATATAAGATGAGGTACTATGCTGAGAACTCCAGGAAGGCACTAGGGGTTCTTTCTTCCTCCCTTCCTCTCTTCCTTTCTCCTCCCTTCTTCATTCTACCTACCGCGTCCCCCCCCCCCACTCTCTCCCAATCTTTCTAGATCTTTATTAGGTATAAAAAAACCCCACATGTCTTTAAGAGGTGAAATTTGGTAAAATTTTCACACATTTCTATATCCACAAAAGCATCAACACAATCAACATTGTATCCATCATCCTAGAGGTCTCCCCCTGCCTCTTTGCAATGTGTTTCTTCCCCATAGATTAGTTTGCATTTTCTAGAAATTTATATAAAAGAATGGCAAAGTAAGTACTTAAAAAAATCTGGCTTTTCACTCAGCATAGTTATTTTGATATTCAATAATATTGTCCAGTACTTGATTGTATGAATATAGCACATTTGTTTATCCATGTACCTGTTGGTGGACATTGAGGTTGTTTGGTTTATAAAGCTGCTAAGAATATTCCCACATAAAGTGTTTTTGTGCAAACATGGTTTCACTTCTCTTGGGTAAATATCTAGGAATGAAATAAATGGACAATATAATAGGTGTTTAGTGTTTAAGAAAACGTCAACCTTTTTTTCGAACTGTTTCATGTTTTCTCTAGCAATGTGTGAGAATTCCAGTTGCTTCATATCTCCACCAACACTTGGTATAGTCATGTTTTAAGTTTTAACTGTTTTAGTAGATATGTAGCAGTACATTATTTTGGTTTTAATTTGCATTTCCCTAATGACTAATGATGTTGAACATCTTTCTCTTTGACTATTTGCCACTGACATACCATCTTTGGTAAAGTTCCTATTCAGATATTTTGCTCATTTGCTTTTCTTTTTGTTATCATTTAATTTAGAAGGTTCTTTGTATATTCTGGATATAAGTCCTTCAACAGAAATGTGAGTTGCAAATGTTTTCTCCCAATTTGTGGCTTATCCTTTGTTTTCTCAGAGTATCTTTTAAAGAGCAGAATTTCTTAATTTTGGGTTTATCAGTATTTTATTTTATGGATTATTTCTTTGGTATTGTACCTAAGAAGTCTTTGTCTAAACCAAGATCACAAAAATATTTGTGTTTCTTTAGGAAGTTTTAGATTTTTTGATTTAGTATTTAGGTAATGATCAAATTTCAATTCATTTTTATAATAGGTACCTTTATCAAGTTGAGGGAGTGCCCCTTTCTGTTTGCCCAAGAGTTTTTTATAGGAATAGACATTAGAGTTTTGTCAAATGTTTTCTTCTGCATCTATTGAGATAGTCCTATGTATTTTTTTCTCTAGTTTGTTGATGTAGTGAAATACATTGATTTTCAAATATTAAACTAGCCTTGTACTTCCTAGTACAAGGATACAATTTGGGATCAACCCAAATTGGTCATTATGTATTGGGCTTTTTATATACTGTTGAATTTGGTTTGCTAAAATAATAAATTTTCCATCTGTGTTCATGATAGATTTTGGTTTGTAATCATCTTGTGACATTTTTGTCTGGTTTTGATATCAGGGTCAACTTGTTCTCTTAGAATACATTTAAAAATAGTCCCTCTTAAATTCTCTGTATAGATTTGGTATTATTTCGTCCTTAAAAGTTGGTAGACATCACATCTGAAGCCATCTGGACTGGATTTTTCCTTGTGAGAAGGTTTTAAGCTACAAAATCAATTTCCCTAATACTTAGGGGTCTACTCATTATTTCTTTCTTCTTGAGTAAGCTTTGGCAGTTTGTGTCTTTCAAGAAATTGGTCCATTTCATCCAAGTTACTGGTTTTTGGAGGGCATACATTTGTTTATATTATTTCCTTATCTTTTTAATATTTGCAGAATCTGTAGTGATGTCACATCTCTAATTTGTGGCAATGTTGTCTTTCTTTTCCTTCATTATTCTGGTAAAAGGTGTATGTATTTTACTGATTTCAAAGAACTTGTTGATATCTACTCTTACCTTTAGTATTTCCTTCGTTCTGTTCCCTATCTAGTTAATTTAGTCTTTTTCTGGTTTCTTAGTTTGATGCTGAGGTTACTGATTCAAGATCTTCTTTCTCCAGTGTAGACATTTAATGCTATAACCCCCCCTACTGTTTTAGCTGCATCTCATTAATATTTTTATGTTGCAATTTCATTTTAGTTGAATTGAAAAAAGTTTAAAATTTCTCCTTTTAGTTTTTCCTTTGACCCCTGAGTTATTTTGAATCTGTTGTTTGGTTTTCAAAAAATTTTTAGGGTTTTTTTCTGCTATTGCTAATTTAGTTACATTTTGGTCTGAAGTATATTTTGTCTGATTTGAAAATTTTCAAATTTATTCAGACTTTGTGCCCTGGAATATGGTCTAAGTAAATGTTCCATGTGCACATGAAAAGAATATGCATTTTACTTTGATGTGGTGAAGAATTCTATAAATGACAGTTTTATCAAATTGGTTGGCAGTATTATTCAAGGCTTATTTTATCCTTAATGGTTTTTAATCTACTCATCTTGTCAATTAACTGAAAGAGAAGAATATTGAAATGTCTGACTAAAATTATGGATTTGTCTATTTTTCTTTGTAGTTCTATTGGTTATGCTGCATGTGTTTTTGAAGCGCTGCTGTTGCATGTTTAGATTTCTTAAGGTCTTCCTGATTAATTGATTTCTTTGTCCCTTTGCAATAACCTTCTCTATCCCTGGTTATATTTTTTGCTATAAAATCCGTATTATCTGATATTATTTTAGTCACTCCAGCTTTCTTTTGATTTGTGTTAGCTTGACATCTCTCGACCCATTCTTTTACTTTTAAGTAACAATGCCTTTAGGTTTCTTGTAGCTAGCCTTGGTTAAATCTTGATTTTCTTTCATCTAATCTCATGATCTCTGACACTCATTTGGAGTTTTAGATCATTTACATTTAATATGACTACTGATGTGGTTAGGTTAAAATCTATCATTTTGTTATTGTCTATTTTTTCCATATGTCTTTGTTCCCTTTTAATTATTTTCTTCCTTCTTTTGTATTGAATATTTTGAATTTCCACTTAATTTTCTTTGATTTAAAAGTTAAGACACCTTGTTCTGTTTGTTTTACTTTTGTTTTTCTAGTGGTTGTTTTAGATTTATTGCATACATTTTTAAAATATCACAATCTAGTTTCAGATAATATAATACCATTCACATACATGGTAAGAATTTTACAACAGTTTATTTTCATTTCCTTTCTCCTGGTCTTTTTGCTATTATTACCACAAATTATGTCTACTGTATTATAATGCCTCAATATTTGTTGTTACTTTGTCTTTATGGGTCATTTATATTTTTTAAAAAATTACTATGTTTGCCCACATATCTACCCTTTCTGGTGCTCTTCATTTCTTCGTGTAGATTCTCCATGTAGATTTCTATCTGGCATCATTTTCTTCCTGCTTGAATATGTCTGTCTGTCTCTCTCTCTCTCTGTCTCTCTCTTTTTCAGTAGTTCAGTTCTGCTGGTGTTGAATTATACCAATTTCTATATATCTCAAAAAAATCTTTATTTTACCTTAATTTCTGAAATATATTTTTACCAGTTAATGAATTCCAGATTGGTAGATTTTTTTTAACTTTCTCTACCTTAGAGGTTTTACATGCTCTTCTGTTTAGTATTACTTCTGATGAGAAATCTGTCATTTTACCTTTATTTCTCTTTGCACAAGGGGTATTATTCCCCCTCTTCTTCAACCTAGACTTTTTTTTTTAGATTTTTGATGTTTTACTGGTTTTAAACAATTTATTATTATCCTTATGTTATTTACTTTATTTACTTTATTTATTTGCTTTGAATTCAGTAAGCCCGTTGGGTTTATTTGTTTGCATTTTCCTCAAATTTGAAAAGATTTGGCCATTAAAAAAAATGTTTTTCTGTACTCACCCTGCATCCTTTGGGGACCCCATTGCCATTACATATGTCTTAGACTGCTTGTTGTTATTTCACAGTTCAGAGGTTAAATAACTTCTATAATATGGTTATGGTTAAAATAACTTTTATAATATGGAAAAAAAATGATGTGAACCTGAATGCACTCTGTGACAATTGGAACATGATGTAATTAAATATTCTGTAGTCACTTAAAAATAGAGTTTACAAGGACTAAATTGTGCGATTGAAAACAAGTTATAACATTAAATTTTAAAAATCATGGTACTAAATAATTTATATTACATTTTACTAAGTGAAAAAAAGAAACATAGAAAGCTATGATTTGGGACAAAAGTGTGGCAGGAACACATAGCATTGTACTTATTGCATAGTAAAATTATGAGTGATTATATTTTTTACCATTTTCTGGATTTTATTTCATAAGCCTTTTCATTATAAGAAAAATAAACTTTTACAGATATTTAGAACCTAAAATAAGTAACATTTGACATTGATTTATATTACATATATTAATTATATTACATATATTAATAAGTATGAAGGAGGGGTTTAGGCTAACCATTTTTAATTTGGGACTTAGATAACTAATAATATAGCCATTTGGGAGAAGATACTGAGTTTATTTTGAAGCTGTTGAATCTGAAATACTTGAGATAGCTGGGTAGAAATGTCTAGCAGAGTACTGGTTTCAAGTTTCTGAAACTCAAAAATGAGCTCTTGGCCAAAAATATATATTTGGGAATCATTGCTAGTGGTTGAAGCTATAGATTTAAATAAGGTTAACTCAATGTCGTAATTCTTAAGATTTGATCATGATATTTTAAACTTAGCTCCTTTAAAGGATACACTACTCTATCAAAATCATAATTAAGCAAATGTCCTATCCATTGCCTTAATAATCAATTACAGAGTAATTATATATTTATGATATATATTTAATTTTAATATAATTGCTTCCACACTATAGTACTATTGATCAATAGTAATAATTCCGTAAGTATAAAAATTATTCCAAGTTTAGAAACCAATACTGCATGATAATAGTGCCTCATTAAAAATTTTATGTATATTGAATCTTTGAGGGCCACTGTACTCTAAGCTTTTTGAAATCAGTATTTCTTGTTTACCTTACACACAGGCTGATACATAGTAGAAACTCAATAAATATCTGCTGAATGTGTGACAAAGACTGTGTAGCAATGAGATGAAACTGGTGATTATAGAGAGAGAGAAAGAAAATTTTATTTCCCTGCATGTTGTTTCTTGCCCATTTTATTTCTATTTCCTTCCTCATTACATTCTCTTTAATCATTTCACATAGATAAAGGCTGAAGGAGTAAGCATATTTTTTCCAACCTTTTGTTATGTACATTTTCAGACATTCAGTGAATTCAAAGAATTTTACAGCAGCCACATCACTAAGTTTCACTATTTTACTGTTGTTTTATAATATTTACTCTATCATGTATCTATTCATCTATCCCTCTAGTAATCCTCAATCCATCTTATTTCTTGGTAAACTTAAATTGAAGATAGTAGTTCAACTCCTTTTACGTAAATCAGTATAAATATATTTTATAAAATATATTTAAAATAAATATTAATTTTAAATAAAAATATTTTAAGAATTCAAAATTTTTAATAGTCTTTTTAAGGTAAAATTGATGTACAATGAAAAACACACAAGTAAATACATGCTGACTTTTTGGGAAGTTCTTACAGCTGTGTAACCCACACACCCATTAAAATATTTTTCCAGAAAGTTTTCTCATGCTCCTTTCCATTCAATTTCCTCCACCACTATCCCAGAGTAAACTGATGTTCTGATTAGTTATTGCTGCATATTAGCTTTGTTTGTTCTAGACCTTATTATAAATGAGAACATAAATATGTTTTGTATAAGGATTCTTTCACTTAGCATGTTTTGAATTTTTTTATTTTATATTACAGTATTCTTTTTTATTGTAGAGTATAATCTCATGATTTAATTTTTTTTAAATTGTATATTGTAGAAAATAATTGTATATTGTAGAAAACAACTTCATGATTTAAATATTCCACAGAATATCCCACATTCTCCTGTAGAAGCACTTCTGGCTGTTTCCAGTGCCAGGCTCTTTTGATCTAACTGTTGTAAGCATTTCTGTGCAAATTTCTTGGTGAACATATATTTTAATTTCTCTTAGGTAAGTACCTGCTGCACTACAAGGTATATGTATGTTTACTTTTATTTAAATAAATAACCTCTAGACATCGCTTTTCCAAAGTAGTTTTACCATTTTACATTGCTATTAGAGATATATGAGAATTCCAGTCAGGCCACCTCCTTACCTGGTCTTATCAGACTTTTTAACTTTAATGGTTGTGTGGTCTTACTTTGAATACTACTAACGTTCACTGGCCTTTCCCTTATGATCAAGGATCTTGAGCACCTTTTCAGATGCTCATTGGCTATTTGTATAATCTTTAATGAAGTATCTGTTCAAATATTTTGTCTACATTACATGCAGTTGTTTGTATTATTTATTAAATTGTGTGAATTCAAAACTTAGATAAAAATTAGAAGTGAAGGATGACATTTTATAGACTATATTTCTCACTGAAGCTAGTACAGTCTTGCACAGAAGGAGTGGTAAAAATAATGCTACTTTTAATTTGAAGTATACACTCCTCAAAAAATAAACTTAACCTGAAATTTGAAACTTTGAAAGATACTTTACATATTGTGCCCTGCTTTCTAACCAGTAAAGAACTTACTTAGCTTATTCTTTCATGATTTGATAGAATTATTTTGCTTGTGCTTTTGTTGATTACATTTGTTGTAGAGAGCATCAGGGAAAGAACACCAGATTTTTGTGTCTTGCAAAGTACTGTGCCTAGGGTTGTCATTTCAACATGACTATTAAAACCTTGGAAAGGAAAGATTTTTGCAGTCAGGCTCTTACAGCCTTTAGAGGACTGGTTGAGTTGTTAGAAATCACAGAGAAGGGGCACCTGGGTGGCTCAGTGGGTTAAGCCGCTGCCTTTGGCTCAGGTCATGATCTCAGGGTCCTGGGATCGAGCCCCGCATTGGGCTCTCTGCTCAGCAGGGAGCCTGCTTCCTCCTCTCTCTCTACCTGCCTCTCTGCCTGCTTGTGATCTCTCTCTGTCAAATAAATAAATAAAATCTTTAAAAAAAAAAAAAAAGAAAGAAATCACAGAGAAGCCTGGGAGTTTTTTGTGAAAACGGCATAGCAAGACACAGTTTTGTTTTAAATGAGATGTGCCCATCTGGACTGAATGTTTCACGATATGGTCATAAGCTATGTTATAAGCAAGGCCCACTTGAGGGGAGGGGGTTTGACAATAATAAACATAGAAGGGGTTGGTGTTCATTCAGGAGTGGCCAGTTTGTTGTTGTTTTGTTTGTCTGTTTTAGTAGTGGTCAATTTTGAATAGAGGGTAGACCTGCTGGTTGGCTGGCATTCTCTTTTGCCTTTCAGGAGCCTGAAGTACCAAGAATGAGTGATGTTCAGGGATCCTGGGGACAGTGAGCCTGAGGTAACCCAGCATAAGAACTTGGATGTAGCTAGAACTCTGCAACTTACTTGCTCTTTCATTTGAGGGAAGTTACTGAATCTTTCTGAGCCTCAGGTTCTTGAAGATGGGGATGATGATAGTGCTCATATCAGAGCAATGTGTGAAAATTACTGAGATGACACGTGTAAAAAACCTGGTACACAAATTAACACTCTGTAAATGGCAGCTAGTATTTTTTTTACTGTTTATAGTAGAAGTAGTAGTAGCAGCAACAATGTTAGTATTTCAGCTTTAAGGGGGTTACAGACACCAAGCCTTTCCCAGTAATGTAGCCTTGGTGACAAAACATTTTTATCTTTTTCCTTAATTTGCACTTAGTTAGACAGAGATATACTGGTTCATTTTGAAGGCTTTCTTCCTTCTCTAATATCCAAATCAGTTGCCATGGTCACGCTTCCTTCTTCATCACAATTTTAATTCCTAGACCACCTCTGTCTTTCTTCTTTTTGGAAAAATCAGCACTTAGGTCGTCAGCACCTGTGGTCATTGACTTACATGGTCAGCATTTTCCCACCCCTGAGGATCATAAAACCTGAGAGAAATGAAAAACTGCACCTTATCAGAAAAATGCAGAGGCTCCTGTCATAATACTCCCTTCAGGTTTGCAATTAAACCTGGCTCTAGAGATGTTTCACAGGAACCAGGGACATTCTCCCTAGACAGGACTATGGTTTCCTTATGTTTGTTTAAAGCAGAGACAAGAGAACTTAGAGCAAGTACTTTGAGTGACCAAGAGGTAGAGAGAAGCTACTGTTCTTAGAGGCCTCCTCCCTTCTGGGCTTCCAGGCCTGAAGTTTTGAGCTGTGGCATTGTTGAGTCCACTTCTGATGAACTGACCGTGTATGTATCGTTCTTAAGAATACAAAGGAGTTACTCCTGTTTCCTTCAGGTCTTGCCTGAGGTTTGGCTCAGCATGAGGTCCAACAGCCTGGACATATATGTCAGAGGTCAACATGGTTCTGTCGGAGTCACGCAGCTTTCAGGTGTATGTTCATGCTGCAGGAGAGGAAAGGAAGCATATGGGCTTCTCCTTACCCACTTTTCCCCATGCTGGAGTCATTATTTTCCTTTGTGATTCCTCTCGATTCAAAGAGACTTTTTTTTTTAAGATTTTATTTATTTATTTGACAGAGAGAGAGATCATAAGTAGGCAGAGAGGCAGGCAGAGAGAGAGGAAGGGAAACGGGCTCTCTGCTGAGCAGAGAGCCTGATGCGGGGCTCGATTCCGGGACCCTGGGATAATGACCTGAGCCAAAGACAGAGGCTTTAACCCACTGAGTCACCCAGGCGCCCCTCAAAGAGACTTTTTAATACAAAACAAAAGTCCTCTAATAATCCAACCTGAGTTTATTGTGGCCAATAAAAGAAGAGGTTAAGTCAAACAACTTTCTTCCAATAAATAAAACTGCTAGTCCTAATGAAATTGTGTTTTCTTTCTTTATATCTTTTAAAAATGAAAATTTTCTTTTCAACATCTAATTATGTTTTGTAGGATTAGGAGCCGGAAATCTACTCTTTCATTTAGTGACCCAGAATTTGCTATTGTAGAATAAGAATGACTAAAAGAAAGAGACATTAATGTCAAATGAAGAATAAAAGAGTAAATTACTTGTTAATTTAGCTTTGAGTGAATTATAGCTTTATCTATAGCTTTGTCTAAAGAATTTTTTGAGCTAAAGATAAAATAATAATTCAGTTATTAACCTAGTTTCCCTCTCCACCCTATTTGCCCTGCATGGTGTAGTATAAGATCGAACAAAAGTGATAAAGGTGCTACATAAAAATATTTGATAAAGAATAATCCATATGGAAAGACCATATCCCAGAAAATAATAATATTCCCCAAAATAATAATTTAGGAAATAATGTCCTTGGAATTAAGATGATCAAAATTTTACTTGATTTCACTGAATACTTTCTGATCTGTGGTAGTAAGAATATCAAGGAAGAGTCCCTTCAATTATGAGAACAGAAATGCACTTTGATCTCAGGGAATGATCACATTCCATGGAAACATTGCATTAATAGCCTTGTTTATGAAAGGAATTGTAGAGGCTTCTAGTTGCCATAAGTCTTTTACTCACAGGCCCCTGATGTGTCCAGGTAAGAAAACCTTTGAAGACCATAGAAGTGAGACCGTGGCATGGGGAGATAGGAAGTGCCTGTGTCCAGTGGCAGTTGAAGCTCTATTGAGTCTCAGGTCCTCCTTTAGGTGGATTATTGCATATTTTAAGGAAATCCAGCAGGTCTCAAGGATGTAAGGGGAAAGTGTTACAACCCCTTTTTATTTTTGTTCTTCTACTACTGGGGTACTAATCAGTTCTATGATTCTGTTTTTCACTTTGGTGTTCAGAAAATAATTTCCAAATGTACAGTGATAGTTGTGATTACCACTGCTCTTTGTCTTAAGAATTAAGTTGAATACTAATTCATAAGCAATATACCTTAAATATAATTCTTAAATATAAATAAAATATAAGCAATAATACCTTAAATATATGTGATACACATATAACTCTTTTACCCATTTGTTTATTTTTTGAAAGAGTAAGCTTTATTATGACTTTGAAAGTATGTTACAGAACATATACTTTTTGAATCTTTTATAAAAACAAAAATAATCACTCATAATTTTCCCAACAAGAATTAATATCTGTTACTATACCACTAAATATTCCTCCAGTCTTTTAATTTTTCTGCATATATAACCATTTTATTCAGTAGCCCGAACATTGTGGAGTAAGAACATGAAATCTTTAATTTTTCTCCTATTACTGCCTATCTTGTAGACTAGGTTGCTGAATTCTTTAACAAAAACTTACATAGATTCCAAAACTTCCTGGTCGCTTCCAGTTACTAGAGCAAATAAACAAGAAGAAACAACAACAAAATAGACTGCTACCTTCCCTAGATGAAAACTCCTGTCTCCTGTCCCACGTTAAGCACTTTCTTAACTTCATCTTTAGCCATGTTTCAGATGTAGGGCATGAGAAGAGAATATGCTTTGCTCTTTGCATTCTTTCTACTCCCTCACCATAGAGTGAGAGCTGCATGGTCTGCTCAAATACCCCAACTCCTCATTCCTGCACCTGGGAATTCACACAGAATTGTCATCTACCTCTGGGCCAGAAAGAGGGGGAAGAAATAGGACTAACTCCACTTAGGGGATGAACACTGCTTATTACCCGTGGAGCCTGAACTCCTGATGACTCTTTCAACTCCAATAATTACTTACTTATTTTGTTTACTCTTCCACTTAGGAAGTAGGACTTGGGGCAGTTGAAGAGAAGAGCTAGTGAAGTGGTTGGAGTAATAGAGCTTACTTAGTCATCTCTTAATTAACTCTGAGGGAGGTTTCTGACACCTCTCACTGGTATGTCTGACCACAGACATTGGTGTGTCTCTTTGGAAAGCAAAGTACTTGAAGCTGTTTTGTCCACAGTTTTTGATCCTAGCAGGTAATTCTAGGATTATAGAAAAGTTCTACTTAACATTCTGTTACATGTACATTGAGGAAATGAATGCAATGCAATTTAATGCAATGCACTAAAACATGTTAACATACTTTTCTCTTTTGCCTTTTTTCATACCTGCTCTTTTCCAGTGAAAATAAGGCATCCTTTTGCTCGGAGGGTGTGTGTGTGTGTACGCGCACACACACGTGTGTGTGTTGGAGGAGGGAGAGGACAGGAGGTGAGAATGGGGGTGGTTGAACTAAGTGTTACAGCAAGAGTTCATTGAGAACCATTTTAGCTTCCAACTTCCAAAATAGAATTTTACAACAAAACACAAAACTTGAAAGCCAGGCATTATATGGAGAGACTATTCATTGTATTAAGAATAAAGTAAAAAGGAGTCTACTTATGGAACAACTTACATAATATAGGGAGATATAATTTCCCTTCCACCTTTGATTGCCATGACATGAGAGAAAATAACATAGGAAGAGAAGGAAAAATTAGAGAAAATCTAATGCAGAGGCTATGGCTTGGAGAATGGAGAAAAACAGAACGGATAAAGTATGTGGTTCCCAATCCCCATTCTCAAATTTTGACCTACAATGTCAGAGGAGTTTTAGATAAATTGACAAAATATACTGAGTTTTTATCCGAATTCATCATTGGAAAAAGATTATCGCCAATGGGGCCAACAGCAATAACCTGGGGATGACCCCATTAAAGTAAATTCAATAGTGCAGCCTAATTAAACAAGAGGAAGATAAGACTTAAAATTTCTGAGATGTTACCAGTTTCTATAGGTCAGTATAAAATCCATATCTTCCCACAGCCCCCTAACTCAAAATAGATGTGTTGAAACACAGTGGAGTTTCTCTGAAGCTGCCATGCAGAAAGGCAAATTGATTTGTAGAAGGTTTCACCATATGTATAGTCTAGGACAGAGGAGTCCTATGTAGAAGGCTAGGGAAGAGGAGGCCTCTGCTCTGCTAGAAAGGAAATTGATCTTAATCAAATGAAGAGACAAGATCTTGAATTCTACCAGTAGGACATTCAGTGGAGACCTGACCATGGCAGGTAATAGCACCTGTCCAAAACTCCCTCCGAACTGTCCCTTTAACCATTATGAGGATACAATAGGTTCCACAGACACCAGGTATCATCATGAGCAAGAGAAGGTAGAAGGAGAATGATAGAAAATCCTAGACATTCAGCTAGACCTGAACTAATAAAGAAACAATTGAAATTACAGTCCCAGGCATAAAACCTAGTGTGTGTTTGCTTTTTTTCTTTTTCAACTGCTCAGTGTGTGTGTGTGTGTGTGTGTGTGTAGGTTGGGATTTTAGACTTCAAAATTATTTATGGTATTGCTTATAAATGTTATAAAAAAGGAATATCAAATTTTATTCTAACTATTCACTACTACAAAAAAATTGCTATGTTTAGGGGCACCTAGATGACTCAGTTGGTTAAGTGTCTGACTCTTGATTTTGGCTCAGGTCACTATCTTGGGGCTATGATTTTGAACCCTACAGTGGGCTTCACGCTCAATGTGGACCCTACTTAAGATTCTCTCTCATCCCCAGCCCCTCCCCCTGCTCATGCTCACTCTCTTTCTCTCTAAAAAATAAAATTTAAAAATGTTACATTTAATATTCTGAAAATACATTTATATATATCTGAACAAGTATGTTGTAAAGATAAATTTTTAGACCTAGAATTCTTCAGCCAAAAATTACATGTATTATCAATGTTGGTATATTTTGCCAAATTACTGTCATGAAGACTACCAATTTTCATTGCTTACAAAACTTTGTAAGGCCTGCTTTCTCACTCAGTTTTTCTGGCAATATCCACTAAAGTTGGAAATGCTCATAATCCAGAACTCATGTTTAAGTTCTTAGATCTGTAACAATAGAAGTTACTTATGTTTACCAGAAGACATGCATCAAGATATTCACTAGTTTTTGAAATGTGAAATGTTGACAAACATGAAAAATTAGATATAAACCAAATATCCGTCAAAAGTAATGGATAAAGGATACGTTCAAGCAATGGAATGCTGTATAAAAGTTAACATGAGTGCACTTAGAGTATGATGGATTTCAAAAACATGGAAGAAATTTGAAAAGTAGGGATTTAAAAAACATAGATCGTAACACCCAACATATTACTGGTAGACATGTATATTATGAAATGGTAAAAGAAAATATTTGAGATAAATTCACTCAGTTAGTGATAGCAGAGAGGTTGCATTTAGGGTGGGAAGGGAAGGACTGGGAGGCCATACAAACAGGAATTCTACCTTATTATGTTTTATCCTCTTATTAGATATTAATATTAATCTTTCACAAAATGATATATACATTAACCAATTTTATATAAGACCAATATAAATACTGATTTCTGCTCTTTTTTTTTTTTGTATTTTTTCAAAAGGAAGAAATCCAGATTCCTTTGTGCTTAGTCTCTTAGAAGTACCTCAACCCAACAGCTTTTACGGTTCATCCCAATTAATTTTACAAATGTTACACATACAGTAGTGTAGTCTTTAAATCTGCTAAAGTCTCAAGGCTAATATTAACAATCCAGTCTCCCTAGTTTGCTCTATTTTCTTAGAATATTTTTCTTTTTCCAAGTAAAATTCAGTAAAACACTTAGAGATCCGTCATTTTGCATTGTTAGTTAAATCCAATGTTTTTGTCTCCTTTGCATTCTTAAAGTAATAATGAAAATTGCTATTCACATAGTAGATAGTGAAATTCTCACTGATTAAATGGGATGAGTGAAGTTTTTGATGGAAAAGTTTGTAGTCAACCAAGCCAGTTCTGGACTGGAAGCCACGATATTACAGGGACTTACAGAGTGAGTATGGACTCTGGCATTTGTGTGAAAATTCTCTTTGGAGTTACAAAATGTAATAACCTGCCAATTGCTTGTTCTATTGCATTTGACAAAACCACCTTGTTTTAGGTACATTGTTGGAGCTGCTGACTGAAATGTGTAGAAATAGATGAGACACTGAGAACCTAATTTGATTTACGAATGCTGAAGAAGGAGCCCCCAGCACCAAAACGATAGCTCAGCTAGGGCTCGTAGATGGGCTCCTAACCTGCAGCTACAATATTTTTGGAGGCCCCTGTGAGTATATAATTAAGTTAGATTTGTGAGTTACACAGGAAGAAATGCATTATGTTTGTTTTGTAAGGGAAAGTGCATGGGCTTTGGAGATGAACAGGTGGTTATGACTAAATATCCTCTCTAACAGACTGGCTAGATTACTATGCAAAATAGTGGTCCAATTTGACACTCCTGCCTGCAGAGTATGAGAGTTCATGTTGGCTCCAGCTTCCTTAGCATTTGGTATATTCAGACTTACATTTTGGTAGCCTTTGGTACTTATTTATTGTTTTATTTGCATTTTCCTTATTGCTAATAAGTTATAGCATATTATAAGTTTATTGGTCACTTGGTTTCCTCGTCTGTGAATTGTACCTTCATAGACTTTCTTCATTGATTTGACCTTTCCTTATTGATTTGTAGTTCATTGATATTCTTTTTTTTTTTTTTAGTTTTAGTTTTTATAAACATATAATATATTTTTATCCCCAGGGGTACAGATCTGTGAATCGCCAGGTTTACACACTTCACAGCACTCACCATAGCACATACCCTCCCCAATGTCCATAATCCCACCCCCCCCAACCTCCCTCCCCCCATCAACCCTCAGTTTGTTTTGTGAGATTAAGAGTCACTTATGGTTTGTCTCCTTCCCAATTCCATTTTGTTTCATTTACTCTTCTCCTACCCCTTTAACTCCCCATGTTGCATCTCCTCTCCCTCATATCAGGGAGATCATATGATAGTTGTCTTTCTCCGATTGACTTATTTCACTAAGCATGATACCCTCTAGTTCCATCCACGTCGTCGCAAATGGCAAGATTTCATTTCTTTTGATGGCTGCATAGTATTCCATTGTGTATATATACCACTTCTTCTTTATCCATTCATCTGTTGATGGACATCTAGGTTCTTTCCATAGTTTGGCTATTGTAGACATTGCTGCTATAAACATTCGGGTGCACGTGCCCCTTCGGATCACTACGTTTGTATCTTTAGGGTAAATACCCAGCAGTGCAATTGCTGGGTCATAGGGTAGTTCTATTTTCAACATTTTGAGGAACCTCCATGCTGTTTTCCAGAGTGGTTGCACCAGCTTGCGTTCCCATCAACAGTGTAGGAGGGTTCCCCTTTCTCCGCATCCTCACCAGCATCTGTCATTTCCGGACTTGTTCATTTTAGCCATTCTGACTGGTGTGAGGTGATATCTCATGGTGGTTTTGATTTGTATTTCCCTGATGCCGAGTGATGTGGAGCACTTTTTCATGTGTCTGTTGGCCATCTGGATGTCTTCTTTGCAGAAATGTCTGTTCATGTCCTCTGCCCATTTCTTGATTGGATTATTTGTTCTTTGGGTGTTGAGTTTGCTAAGTTCTTTATAGATTTTGGACACTAGCCCTTTATCTGATATGTCATTTGCAAATATCTTCTCCCATTCTGTCAGTTGTCTTTTGGTTTTATTAACTGTTTCCTTTGCTCTGCAAAAGCTTTTGATCTTGATAAAATCCCAATAGTTCATTTTTGCCCTTGCTTCCCTTGCCTTTGGCGAAGTTCCTAGGAAGATGCGGCTGAGGTCGAAGAGGTTGTTGCCTGTGTTCTCCTCAAGGATTTTGATGGATTCCTTTCTCACATTGAGATCCTTCATCCATTTTGAGTCTATTTTCGTGTGTGGTGTAAGGAAATGATCCAATTTCATTTTTCTGCATGTGGCTGTCCAATTTTCCCAACACCATTTATTGAAGAGGCTGTCTTTGTTCCATTGGATATTCTTTCCTGCTTTGTCGAAGATGAGTTGACCATAGAGTTGAGGGTCTATTTCTGGGCTCTCTATTCTGTTCCATTGATCTATGTGTCTGTTTTTGTGCCAGTACCATGCTGTCTTGATGATGACAGCTTTGTAATAGAGCTTGAAGTCCAGAATTGTGATGCCACCAACTTTGGCTTTCTTTTTCAATATTCCTTTGGCTATTCGAGGTCTTTTCTGGTTCCATATAAATTTTAGGATTATTTGTTCCATTTCTTTGAAAAAAATGGATGGTACTTTGATAGGAATTGCATTAAATGTATAGATTGCTTTAGGTAGCATAGACATTTTCACAATATTTATTCTTCCAATCCAGGAGCATGGAACATTTTTCCATTTCTTTGTGTCTTCCTCAATTTCTTTCATGAGTACTTTATAGTTTTCTGTGTATAGATTCTTAGTCTCTTTGGTTAGGTTTATTCCTAGGTATCTTATAGTTTTGGGTGCAATTGTAAAAGGGATTGCCTCCTTAATTTCTCTTTCTTCTGAGTTCATTGATATTCTGAGTGAAAATCTTGTAACTGTTATATATATTGCCAACTGTTCTTGTAGTCTTTAATATGTCTTTTAATTTTGTTTATAGAGTCTCTTGTCTTGCAGAATTTTAAAATTTTGATATTGTCAAATTTTTCAACCTATTTCCTTCATTGATTATACTGTTTGTGTCCTGTTTAAGAAATCCTTTACTATGTCAAGGTCATAAAAAATAGTCTTTTGTAAATTTTTTCTGAGGGTTTCAAAGGCTTTTTGTTCTTTGGGTTTGGTTTTGTTTTCATTTAGTCCTCCAGAATATCTCGATTTCACTTCAAAGTAAAGTTTTAAGTAAGGATCTAACTTTTTCCATATAAAAGCCAATTGACTTGTGCCATTTACTAAGTATCTGAACTTTCTCTATGATATTTAGTTCATTTCTATTTTATATACCAAGTTTCTATGTATTCTGCAGTCTATTTTGACATTTGTTATTTTGTTCTAAATACATAATTTTCATAGATTTCATTATGATTTATTCTTCAACCTATATATTATTTAGCAGTATAAGTTTTAATTACATATTTTTAAATATCTCTATAGTTGGCTATTTCTAATTTAATCGTTGTGTGATAATAGGATATGATCTATAGAATTGCTGTTTTGGGGAATTTGTTGAGACTTCTTTGTGAATAGTGAGTGGTCAGCCTTTGAAAATTTTTATGTGCAGAACGTTAAATCAAAAAAAAATTTATTACTACACTACATCAAAAATTAATGATGTACCATATGCTGGCTAATTGAAAAGAAAATGTTTACATGCACTTGAAAATTAGTTGAATGCGGAATTCAAAACATACCTAGTAGATACAGTGTGGTAATGTGTGGTGTTCAAATCCTCTATAACCACACTAGCTTTAAAATGTTCAGTCTGAGTTTCTAAAAGAAAATTTAAAATGTTCTGCTTGGATGGCAGATTACTGAATTACTCCTTGTAATTCTGTCAGGTTTTGCCTTACATGTTTTGCATAGTGATGTTAGTTGCATCGAAGTCAGGATTTCTGTATTTTCTTTATGTATATTTCATTATTATACACTGTGTGCTTATCTTCAGTGAATTCATTTTTGCTGCTATTTTGTTCTCCTTTGCATGTTTCCTCATGTGAAGTCAGTTCTAGAATGTGGTTTCCCATTTCCTTCAATCTGGCTCCATGAGTTTCACCACTTCTTATCTATTTTCATATTAATCTACTGGGTTTTGGTCTTGCTTAATTCAGTTTAGAATTCCAGCTTCTTTTGGTTGACTCTTTTCTCATCCATGACTCTATGTGAGCTCTAAGCTTCTTTTTAAAATTTAAATTCAATTAATTAACATATAGTTTCACAGGTAGAGTTCAGTAATTCATCAGTTGTATATAACACCCAGTGCTCATTACATTAGGTGCCCTCCTTAATGCCCATCATTCCGTTACCCCATTCCCCACACCTCTTCCCTCCAGCAACCCTCGGTTTGTTTCCTATGATTGAGTCTCTTATGGTTTTTTTTTCCCCTCTCTGATTTCATCTTGTTTTATTTTTCCCTCCCTTCCTCTTGCTGCTCTATTTTATTTTATTAAGTTTCACATATGAGTGGAATCATATGATAATTGTCTTTCTCTGATTGACTTATTTCACTTAGCATAATGCCCTCTAGTTCCAACCATGCCATTGCAAATGGCAAGATTTTATTTTTAATGGATGAGTAACATTCCACTGTGTATAAATACCACACCTTCTTTATCCATTCATCTGTTGTTGGACATCTGGGGTCTTTCCACAGTTTGGCTATTGTGGACACTGCTGCTATGAACATTGGGGTGCAGGTGCTCCTTAGGATTACTAAATTTGTATCTTTGAGGTAAATACCTAGTAGTGCAATTATGGGGTAATAGCGTAGTACTATTTTTTGACTTTCTGAGGAAACTCCATACTGTTTCCCAGAGTGGCTGCACCACTTGCATTCCACCAACAGTTAAGAGGGTTCCCCTTTCTCCGTATCCTCACCAATATCTGTTGTTTCCTGACTTGCTGATTTTATCCATTCTGACTAGTGTGAGGTGGTATCCCATTGTGGTTTTGATTTGTATTTCCCCAATGCCGAATGCTGTTGAACACTTTTTTATGTGTATGCTGGCCATTTGTATGTCTTCTTTGGAACTGTAAGGTATTTAGTAAATTCTCAGAGTCAGTTGGAGGAATTTCTAGTTGTTCTTTGAAGTCTTTTGTGTCTCTTAGTATTGCATTCCCAGAGCAACTCTAGTACCAGGAGATGTTTGGACTGTTTGCACGCATTCCCCTTTTCCACAGCCCTTCAACGTTGAAGTTTATATTTGCCCGTAATGGCTTGTAAACCATTTATCTGCAACCTCTGATCACCCTACTCTATGTGTCCTGTTATTTCTAGCTCCTGAATTTTCAAGGAACTCTTTTCAGTTTTATGTTTACTTAGGTATTTTTAATTTTTTCAATATAATTTCACCACATTTCCTCTTCAAATTCTGTGTGACTGTGTTTGTGTATATGTGTATATAGAGGTGAGGAGATGATAATTCCAAGTAAGTTAATTCTGCTAAATTAACCACATATACCCAAATACATGAGGTTTGTTTTGTTTTTAATTTAAAATTAAAAATAATGTCCTAAAGACATCAGATGACAGATTTTTCTTTTTTCTTTTTTTTACATATTTTTCTCATTTAACTATTAATGATTCTCCTGGCCTTAGATATAGTCTAAAATAAGGATTTTTAAGGGGTGCCTGGGTGGCTGAATTGGTTGAGAAGCCAGCTCTTGGTTTTGGCTCATGTCATGATCTCAGGGTCCTGGGATCAAACCCTGTATCTAACTCCACACTCAGTAGGGAGTCTGCTTAAGTATTCTCTCTCTCTCCCTCTGCCTCTCCAACTGCTCATGCTCTCTCTCTAAAATAAATAAATAAATAAACACACACACACACACACACACACACACACAAAAAAAAAAAAAAAAAAAAAAAAACAGGGATGCCTGGATGGCTGAGTTGGTTAAAAGTCTTCCTTCGGCCCAGGTCATGATCCCAGCGTCCTGGGATCAAGCCATGAGTTAGGCTCCTTTCTCAGCATGGAGCCTGCTTCTCCCTCTTCCTTTTCGGCCCCTCCCCAGTCCCCCACCTCTGCTCATGCACACCCCCACTCACTCCTCCTCAAATAAATAAATAAAATCATTAAAAATAAATAAGTATTTTGAATAGTGGCATAATAGTACACAGAAGAGGTAAAAATTCTTATATCTATTATTTCCCTATTGATAGTTTTATTTGTTGCTACTATATGCAATGCTATAGTAAAAATACCTTCCACTTATTACATATTTGCATTTTTAACCTTTAAAATAGCCAAAAATAGAATTTCTTAGTTGTAATGTATGTATTTTATTTTGCTTCATTTTAACAGATACATAGATTATTCTAATTTTTTCTATAGAATTTACATCGCCATTAACAACATTTGATATTGTCAGTTTTACCACATCCTTTCAGCACCACTGGGTATTACTGCAGCTTTTTTTTTTTTTAATGAAGTATAGATGACATACAATACTACATTCATTTCAGGTGTATAACATAGTGATTCAATAATTACATACATTATAAAATGTTCACCATGGTAAGTATATTTACCATCTGTCACCATACAAAGTTATTTCAATATTACTGACTATAATCTCTAGGCTGTACTTTTCATCCCTGTGACTTACTTATTTTATAACTGGAAATTTGTACCACTTAATCCCTTTCATTTATCTCCTCCTTCCTTCTCTTCTGGCAGCCATAAGTCTGTTCTCTGTATTTATGAGTCTGGTTCTGGTTTTGTTTTGTTTTGTTTTTGTTTTTGTTTTTAGATTCCACGTATGGGTGAAATCATACAGTATTTGTCTTTGTCTTTTTCTTGATAATTTTTCTTGCAGTTTTTAATTTTTGTCAATCTTGTAAGTGGAATATGGTTTTAGTTAGCATTTCTCTGGCTACATGAGGGATTGGGTATCATGTCAGAAGTCATTTGGATTTCTTTTTCTGTGATTTGTCTGTATTCTTGACCCTTGATCATTTTCCTTTTATAGATAAGTCACTGTAGATTATATTGAGGATACTCATATGGCCAAATATATATTTTTTCTTTGATTAAATATGGATTTTGTGTGTAAGTTGTTTCCAATACTGCCTATTCAGATTCAAAATTTTTTATAATTTGATTCTTTTGAATATAACTTTTTTTTTTTAAAGATTTTATTTATTTGTCAGAGAGAGAGGAGAGCGAGCGAGCACAGGCAGACAGAATGGCAGGCAGAGGCAGAGGGAGAAGCAGGCTCCCCGCCAAACAAGGAGCCCGATGTGGGACTCGATCCCAGGACGCTGGGATCATGACCTGAGCCGAAGGCAGCTGCTTAACCAACTGAGCCACCCAGGCGTCCCTGAATATAACTTTTTAACCTAATATATAAAAGTTGTTAAGAGTCTTTTTTGGTCACACAGCCGATTACATTGGCATCATTTAATTTTTATAAATGGGAAAGCTGACTTTGACTAACAATACATGGTACTATCAAAGTAAGTTATTATTTTATCTGAATAGAGTTAATTTTTTATGCTTTTTACCCCTACCTCACCCATATTTTTTCTTATCATAGAAGTCTGGAGTTTTATAATCATTTTCTAATTTAGGCTCTGACCCAAGTCTTCAGGCCAATAAGAGTTCTCTAAATTAGATTCTTCACTTCACTAGGAGTAGTGGTTCTTAAATTAACATACATCAGGGTTATCTGAATGCTTATTAAAACATGAATTGCTGGACTACACACCCAGAGTCTGCAATTTAGCAGATTCAACATAGGATCAAATAATTTCCATGTCTAATAAGTTCTCAAACGATGATGA
Source organism: Lutra lutra (assembly GCF_902655055.1). NCBI lineage: Eukaryota > Metazoa > Chordata > Mammalia > Carnivora > Mustelidae > Lutra > Lutra lutra. The sequence goes on from NC_062288.1 coordinate 69,731,210, forward strand.
GGCTGCTGTCCCAGGTACTACACTTTGAGAACCATAGCTTAGGAAAGCCTTTAACTCCAGAGTCATCCAGAGAACTGTTAAAAGATTTGGAAGTTGAAGTTCTACCTCAGATCAATTAAATTAGCTTCTAATTTAGATAATGTTTCCTTAGCTGTATCCTGAGGACAAAATACGCAGTCAGCTCTTTTTACTTGTGAGGATGGGGAGTGGCCAGATTATCTCAGCTTTTTGGAAGAAAATTTTGTAATTAGTTATTCTGGACATCATTGCATTTTTTATTCCTGTTCTTCGTAGTTATTACTTCTAAATGCAGAGTTTCTTAGCAGCTTCATTTGGGGGAGTAGTTCACAGCTTTGTCAATCCACTCTTGTACCTGTTTTAGAATGTGGAGTGCTTTGCTCTGGTTTCAGAATTCATGAGTATATTCATGTAGCATTTTTTTCCTCTCTTTAGTATTTATGTTTGAGACTTGGAAAAAAAAACAACAAAAACAATCTAATTATAGCTGCATGAGTAGGTATATTATTATTTACTCTTTACAGATAAATAAATTGAGTCTCCATGGAAGGAATTAATATGGTCAGGATTCACAGTCAGTATGATTATGAGTCCCAGTTACTTACAGAGGCAGTGTGGCTCCAGGTGGGTACATTGAATTGTCCTAGAATGTGTTGGTTCATAACTTCCTTGGGAGCTTCCCAGGTGGAAACCGAAACTAGCCCCCAAACATGGAGGGCAGGGAGAGACCAAAGAAAGAGACAGTCTACTCTAGGTCAGTAGGTAATAGTTTAAATAAATAAATGGATCTTAAATATGAGGCATGTCTTAGGTGGCATCAAGATGAGTGGATCCCCGTACCCATCTGCCAAATCTGAAAGATTTATAGAGGCCTTGAATTCAGTCATTATACTCTGCAGGTATTCTCAATACCACATCACTATCTCAAGGCTGTGTCCTTGGAACAGCCTCTGGGAGTGGGAAAGACAAGTGGAACCCACATTCCACGGACAGGAGAGCAGGTGAAGGGCCTCCAAGCATCCAGTCCAGCTCATAGGTCAGCCAGTGGTTATGTCTTTTTAAAAATCTTCCCAAGGCAGGTCTAGTTAGCTCTGTCAGTTAAGCATACGACTCTTGGTTTCAGCTCAAGTCATTATCTCAGGGTCAAGGGATCAAGCCCCACATTAGGCTCCCCACTCAGTGGGGAGTCTGCTGGAGATTCTCTCTCCCTCATCTTCTGCCCCATCTTCCCCCCTCCAAATAATAAATAAATACACCTAAAATAATAAAAATAAAATAAGAAAAAAAGAAAAGAAATCTTCCCCAATAAGATGAACTGTCAGAATGATCTATTTTTCACTCTTGCGTGAATCTACTTACTGGGTAACAGGCAGTTGGCCAAAAAAACCACCTTCTTGACTCTAAGCAGGGAGGTCCACCTTATTGAGTTCAGTGAACAGGGCAAGGAAAGAGACAAGTGTACTCAACATGTATACAAATGGATTGAAGAGATAGAGAAGACTACTTATATCTATCTTCCAGAAGTTTTTTAACATTTCTGTTCTGCTGATGATACCCTCTTTGGATTCTTAGCAAAATTATAGAGTTACATTTCTTCTTACATCTTTTCCATTGCTGTGTGGTATGTTTAGACAGAATAAAGTTAAATTTGTGCTCAGTCCATCAACCTGAAAAGACGGACATCTGAATTTCTGGCTTTAATTCACAGCAAAGAGTCTATGACCTTGAAATACTTTATCTTATGAGGCTTGATTCTTTTCTTCTGAAGATGTAGTAATTTGAAATAGGTAACTTAAAAATTTATTTCTAATTCTAACATTATAAAAAGGAATGATATACCTCCAAATATGACAAGTGAAATGTTTTAGCAGGAATGAACTGTCCCCACATTATTCTCAGATTTCTTATATGTCTCATTATACTGATTTGTTGTGATCATGCAGTAATTTCTCCCCCCCTCCCCCAAAGAACAGTCTGTTTATCTGGTTTTTATAAAGCATTAGAGAAAACAGAAATCACTCCCAAACAAAAACCAAAATGGCATGGGGGAAGGAGAGAAGGAGATAGAGAGAGAGAATGAGAATATATATCTCTGATCTTGAGGTGCTGTTAGTCAAACAAATGAGAAAAGAAATAATTCCAGCTGACTGTATTTCAATTTTACTGGAATGTATTAATGCATATATAAAGTGTTTTGTGGTGCATAGTTAGAATTGCTATATCTATGTCATATATTATCAGGGTGACTGCTATTACCAGAATACATTATATTATAAACCTCTCTACTGTTTCCAGGGAGATGAACTAACAGTGGCATACAGATGTCTCCAATGGCAGGCAGTGTTTCTTTTTGTTTAAAATACTTTACAAAAGAAACCCCAATCAAGAGAGCGCTTCTAAGCATGTTCACCTATGAATACATACCCTTTGAAGATATGAATTTGACTATAGGTATCGAGATATGGATATATAGGGAGAATGTATTCAATTCATTAATGGCTGAGTAGTTGAGGAACTTAGAGAACAATTTCAAATATAACTCCCTTAATCTCCTTCCAAGATGCATGCATGCTCAAGTAATTATGTCATACTTCTGATTTCTAAGGACAACTATTTTTAAATTCTGCATATATGTTTTCCATAATTTGCGGAGTAGGGAATACATTCTGTATAGTGGCAAAACATTCTCCCTTGAAAGTTAGCTGCTCGTTTTAAAAGCATTTTCCTTAAAATAAATAATGGACTGATATAGTAAGCAGTTTGGAGATTAGATCAGAATTAAAATGTAAAGTAGTAGTAGTTAAATTCATTCCTTTTGTTGTGTTTTTTTTTTAAGTGGCTTAATCTCTGTATTTTTGGTATCTCTATTTAATTTCCTTAAACAACAGCTGTATAAGTATGGTCATAATATCTTAGTTTGGGTCTCTGAAAAATAGAGTTTGCGACAGAGATTTACATGCAATAAGTTTATTGGGTGAACGTTCTCAGAACAACACCTGTGAGGAAGTGGAAAGGGCAGGATGGGCAGTGGGAGAAGCTGAACTATCATGGACCTGCAACAAAGACCTTGGCCAAGTCCACAGGGAGCTCTAGAGGTGGCCTGGTCCTTTCCAGTTGTGAATCCAGGTAAGGTGGCCATGTCTTTGTACCCTTCACAGAGAAGTCATTGGATGTGGGCTACCCCACAGAGAGGTCTGGCACTTCTAAGTTGTGAATCCAGGCAACCTGGCCATGTCTTTGTACCGTGCACTGGGCAGTCATTAGATGTGGTCTACCCCACAGAGGAGATGCAAACTTAGGTGAAGAAGCTTACTTCTGCAAAAGGTAACTTCTAATTATTTTGTTTAGGACTAAGTACTGAGACAGGCATGGCATTGGAGAACCAGAATTTTATACTGTTTTCCACAAATTATGGCAGTCACCAGAGAAATAGTATAGAGTATGAATATTAGATGGCAGTGGTGAATTTCCACTTGGTAATTGCACATAAGTATGAAAATGTATTCTAAAATTATGTGTATATAGAATCTGCTTTGCCTAAGGAACTCGAAGTTTAAGTCATCAAATTTGTTTGAATCAAGATGTTTCTTATAATGGGATAACTAAGAATAAATATGCAATCTGAGTAGGGAACGTAAGTGAATGTAAGGAATGAATATGAATTTATGAAGATCTTTTCACTATATATGTTTGCAGAGAACATCATAGATTTTCTGTACCCTATGAGTGTTTAAAAGGAGTTTCTTACACTTATTAACCTGACCTAGTATTACTTTGACTAAAGTGACATATAAGCATACATCTGGAATCTGACCCTCCCTTTCCGGTCCATACAATCAACACTCGAGGACAAAACCTGTCATCTCTTGACTGGACTATTGCAGTAGCGTCTTACATGGTCCTCCATCCTTGCTCTGTACACAATCTGGTTTCAGCACATCAGTCTGCATGATATTATTAAAATGCAAGAAGATGGTAACTGTTTAGCTTAAAAGCCTCTCCTGGCTTCTGATTGTTATTCAGTAAAAGCAGAAGTCCTTATGAGGCCTCCAGGGCCCTACATGATGTGACCGCTAACTTCTCTTCCTACTCTCTGCCATCACTTGCTCTGCTCTGGGCATTCCGGTGTTTTTGCTATTTCCTGAACATGCTGTGTCTCAGGGAGCTTCTATTTGCTATTATCTCTGTCTGGAATGCTCTTTCTCCAGATACTTGTGCAGTTTGCTTCCTTACTTCCTTCAAATACTTACTCATAAAATTTTCTCAGCAATTCTTCCTGGATATCCTACCCAAAATTTCAACAATCTTTTCTTAACCCAAACCTGATGGGCTCTTTTCTTTCTGCACTTAACACTTAGCATTATTTATCAGGTCCATATTTTACTTATTCTTCTTGCTGATTATATATCTGTCCCATGGAAATAAAAATCCCATGAAGGCTGACATTTTTTTGTCTTTTCTTTTATACCTCTAGCCGTAGTGTCAAAAACTCTTGTTTGGCATGTAATAGGTGCTCAGTTAATTTTTACTGACTGAAAGAAGATTTAGATGACAAATGTGAATATATAGTTAGTGCTTCTGCACAATTGGTCCCCAGTCTCAAGTTGCTACAAGACATAGCTAACACTAGAAAGAAGAAGAAAAGAATTTGTCTGAGGTCTCTCTCTTTGGCTTCCTCCAGAGAGCAGGGGTTTTAAGAACAGGGAGATAACTTAATTAGTGTTAATTATGCTCTGGGCCTTCCTACATGAATCAACAAGAAAGCTGAGAGGAGAGATGGCTCTTCAGAATCATGTAGGCACATTTGAGCCCAACTGTGAATCTGAGAGACAACACTGTTATCCCGTGGGTGTCAATAAATAGAAACTTAGGGCTAGTGAGAACAAAAAAAAATGTCATGCTGATTATTAAGAAACTATATCCCATTTTTTTCTCCCCAACTAACCATTACCTAGTTCCTGTTTAAAATGGGACATAAAACTCGAAGAACAATTTAAGAGATTGGCTCTAGGTTAAGTCCAAACTCTGCTATCTATGAAATGCTCTCTGTATTCAGTATCTTAAAAATGTTTCAGTGTCATTTGCAGCATGAATATAACAATTCTTAGAAAGTTGTAGGAGAAATGCTTTAGAATGTCAACTTTTTGGAAAGTATGTTGAAATTTGGTTTTCAGTTTGCATTAAAAATTACTTTTTTGTAACACCATAGGATGTCAGATGCAAAGCTTGCTCCTTGCATGTGACTTCTGTCCCCTTTATAAAGTCTCACAACATCAGAAAAGTTGTGCCTAACTGCTGGTAGGCCATTTGAGGCATAGTGGGAAACTGAGAACAAAGCGCATGGCTGGCGACTATATAAGGCTCACGTGAGCTTTACCTTCTTCATGTGTTATCTGTGGCCATCATAGTTACAGTTGTCTCAGGACTATAACAATGAAGAACTCTGAAACAAATGTCATGAGCGCCACAGGCATTAAGCAGTCTGTGGCCTCTTACTTCAAGATCACTTTGGATGCTATTCTAAAACTATCCAATATAGTGGGACCCCCTTCCCCTGCATGCCTGTGCTGACAGGAAAGCATAAGAGATGTCTTATAGCGCAGTTCTTCTCAGTTCTGAATACTAAAGATGGAGCATGCTGCTTATCCTTTTTACTTTCAGCAAAGCCTCAGAAAAACCAGAATAGCTTATGGCCCATTAGAATGCAGGTGGTATGGGATGCTAAGCATCTCATCACTGCGGCTAAGTACCCAGGAGCAAAATCATGACTTATACATTTTCCAGTCTTCCTTGGCTACAGAATTTTGACATTTGGGGGCTCCACAGAAACTGGATTTGGATAAGCACAGGTGCTGACATGGTATCCAGATACCCGCAAATGATTGGTTGCATGGCCAGTCCTTCTTATTCTCTCAGGAAGGGAATGTAAGAAGGCCGATAAGCCAGTTTTATCTTAAAAGCTATACATACACACACACACATATATTTTTTATAAGCTATATACAAACATATGTGTATGTATATGTGTGTGTGTGTGCACGTGCGCACATGTATATATATGTATATATATATGGCTTGGCTTTATTAAAAATGGGATTTCAGTGTCCAAATGTGGCTCTGATATAGGGTGGTCCACTGTCTCTCTGATATTGTCTATGAGCGGGTCTTGTTTCTTTGGACATTACTATGGCATCAAAATAGCCTATGGATATGGGTTGAGGGCTGTCAGTTTCTGAAAAGGAAAATGGAGCCCCCCATGCCCAGACCTTGCTGCTTGAGGCCCTCTAAGCCTAACAGCATTGCAGGCAGATATTTGCCAGTCAGTAGCTAGAGAGGGTGGATGCTCTCCATTTTTCACTCTGCTCAGCCATCAGAGGAGTTACCTCTATGTGGAATGCCAGCACGTCCCAAAGAAAAATAAATATTTCACCCAATCTCAAATGGCTTTTTGTCAGCACAACTCCCGGATCTTATAGTTTGGGACAATTTATTTGCAGGCTCCTTTTTTTTTTTTTTTTTTTTTTTTTGGTGACTATTTCACCATCACATAGAGTCTAATGTGGCTCAACTTAAGGATTTGAATCTTAAGCCGAAGTGACTGAAAGCCCTCTGCCCCTCACTAGAACATCTGTCTCTTCTCCAGCCAGTCCCAGATTGTATGAGTGGAGCCAAAAAACCTTGCTACAGCTTTCTCCCTTTAGGCTGATCCATGTCAGAACAGCACAGTTTGTAGCACAGCTCCCTTTCTCCACAGCCACAGTACTCAAGTGTTGAGTCATTAGGTATCTTAGTGGCACAGGGCAGCGAGGTATGGGATACCTGGCAACACAAACTGAACAGAGGGTTGTACACATTCCATGTGCTTTGGACTGAAAGGGAAGAATAAGACTGACAGAACAGGCTGCAAGGAGGATTAGAAGAGATTAAAGCTAAGCCTGGCTGGAAGGGTCTGTTAGCCATGTGACTCTCTGAAGGTATTATGAGCTTCTCTGATAAAAGGGTGAGGTGCTCACAATATCTTTCTGAGAATACCAGCACTGTTCCTCTCATGGGCTATTTGACTGTATCCCCACATGACAGACTCCATGGAAATGGAGTGGGAGAATTGTCCTGTTGTTTGCTGAAAGAAATAAGGAGTAATTTTTCTAATATGAAGAGATTGGTTTCTTGCCATTCAGCCCTCCCCACCTTTTACTCAGCAAGGCTGACATTTGTCATCCATGCCTTTATAGAAGAGTTTAAATACAGTCTAACTTCTCTGTTGAATATCTCACTGTAGCTGCTGATAAAATCTACTGTAAAGGAACACAAAGACAATCTCATGAAAATAGAAAGAAATGATTCTATGTACCATAGAGCTGATAAGACAGAGGCATATATTACACTTTGTTCTGCCTTTGGATTGCTAGTCTAAGTCCAAACCTAAAAGTTGTAGCTGTTTGTGTAACTTGAGAATGATCCTTGCATTGAGGAATCGTTTGACCAGGAGATAACACCCTGCATTAAGGAAGTGGGAGCATCTCTTGGAAGACTGGCAGGAATGGTAATGGAGCAATGTGTTGTGCAGAAGAAAATCAACACTTCACAGTAAGAGTGGTATTGAATTCTCTTTGGAGACAAGGTAGAATTTTTGATTATTCCAAAAAGCAAATAGTTTTACTTTTTGTCGAAAAGCAAGACTATGTGATAGAAGGTACTAGACTATTGTAGATTCCATTGAAGCAGGTCCTCTCTCTCCTTTCTGGCATTCCCAGCTCCTGGCCTTTAATGGTGCTGTTCCCTTCGCTGAATTTCTTTCTTCAACCATCTTCCCATGCAAATACCAAGCAGCCTTCATAATATAAGCCAATGGTAGTTATACAATACCTTCTGTGTCTGGTCACTAAATTAAACTTACATATAATATTCACTGCAATCCTGATCACAACTAACTCTATAAGGTAAGAACTATTATTATAAATTTACAAATAATTGGTGACATAAGAATCCAGCAACTTACCCATAGCCCTTCAGTTAGCAAATGGAGAAATCCAAATTTGAATCTAGGTTCTTTGCTCCTGCCCATGTTTTCTTAACCACTGTGCCACATTCCTTCCTATCGTAGGCCAAATTTACTTGCATGTTCATAAAGCTTTCACTATAAATTCCTGTCATAGCCATAAATGCTTTCTTTTAATTTCAACTGTACACATTATTTACAACATTTCCAGTACTTGATCTTAGACTATCCTAGATAATTATTTAAGGTGTTTATTAAATGAATTTTTCCCCATAAGGTTATATCTTCTTTAGGCGCACTATATATTTTTTCACTGGCTTGATAATAAATACTCAGTAATACCTAGTGATTGAACAAACTAGGTCAGTTAATATAGATGCAATAATGTGATAAAATGTTAGAAGAAACATTTCATTCATCATTCTGAAACCATTTTTGCTAAATATTACTAAATTATGACCAAGGAAACTTTCACCATACCTATAGGATCACCCTTTAAAGTGTCAAGCTGACCAGAATACTGTAGAAATTCAGCTCTATTCTGCAGGCAGGACAAGTGAGTACATTCCTGAACAACAGTTCAGTAGTGAATAGGTCAGAGGGCTGTCAAATAAGACACTAAAGTGATGTGCTGAAAACAAGCCAGAAGCAATAGAAAAATCAATAAAGACATCTTAGAAATAGCTGGGGTTGACCAGACCTTCTGGGCAGGATGTGATCTAGTTTATCCAGAAACCAACCACTACTACAGAGACCAAATAGAAGAGACCTAAGTGGCATTAGGCTTCCTTTTTTGAGGCTTTGGGAGATATAACAAGATAAACACATATGTATAATTGACACTTCTGAGTGTGCTGGTAATCAGTGAGCCTGTAAGCTAATTCTGAGCCTCCTGGGGAGCATCCTTGGCATAGAACAAGAAGGCGTTAAATGTCTATTACAGCAGATACACCATTGTCTCGTGATTAAGAAGAGAAACTCTGAGCTGAGGCTGTCTGTCTGTCTCTCATAGATACAGAACTTGGACAAGCTATCCATCTCCTCTGTGCTTCAGTCCTTATTGCAAGTTATAGCACATAGTAAAAAGAAGTCCTATTGTATTAGCTATTTTAAATAAGGTGATAATATAAATGCTATTACATTTATTAGCACAGTGGTTGGCCAAAACAAATATGTGTTCAATAATGAAGATAATACAGTGATAGAGAAGGATGGATGTGGCAGATGTAGGCAGTTAGAAGGTATAAAACCACTCATTTATTCAATAAATGTTTATTGAGAATCTACTCTGCTGGGTGCTGGGTACAGACTCTAAACAAGATCAGTCTGAGCCCTACTTATTTCGAGCTTAACATCTAGTGAAGGAGATAGACCATAAACAAGTAAACATAGAACTATATAGTTCTCAATTATGAAAAAGTGTTATGAAGGAAAATTATGGGGCAGAGAGTGAGAAGAATGGAAAAGGAGTTATTCTGGTATTTTTAAAAGTAAACTGTAGTTGACACCCAATGTTAGTTTCAGGTAGGCAATGGTGATTCAACAAATCTATACATTATGCTACGCTCACTATAAGAAGAGCTACCCTCTGTCACCATACAACACTATTAATACCATTAACTCTATTCCCTATGCTTTATCTTTATCCCCGTGACTTATTCATCCCATAACTGGAAGACTGTATATCCCACTCTCCTTCACTCATTTTGCCCATTTCTACACCCTCTACTCCTCTGGCAACCTTACCTTGTTCTCTGTATTTATGGGTCTATAGCTTGTTTTTGTTCATTTGTTTGTTTGTTTTGTTCTTTAGATTCTGCATATAAGTGATACCATGGGATAGTTGTACTTCTCTGTCTGACTGACTTTGCATAATAACAAAGAAGACTCATTTTAAGTTGGATGGCAAGGACAACCTTGTTCAGGGCATAACATAAAAGCTGAAATTTTATAAAGACCAGGAGAATGCAATGACGACAACAGGTAGAATAGAAAAACCATCCAGGCAGAAGGAGTCCCATCACTTTAAGTCCAAAGGAAGGAAAAATCTTGATTTGATCTACCAGATGAAAGAAAGCTAAAATGATAAAGCAGAGATGGAGAAGGAAAGAATGACTCAGAGACAGGTTGGAGGTGGGAGAACATGTGTAAGTTGGTTCAGGGCTTCATAAGCTACAATGAGAAGCTTAGATTTAATTATAAGGGTGATAGGAGGTTACTGAAAGAATTCAATTTAGGTTGTCTGCTTTATGGTGTTGCTGGGGCAAGAATGGAAGAATGAAAACCAATGAGGAAGCCATCCTCATAGCCCAAGCCAGAGATGACATTGGATCCTGACTTAGGCATGGCTGAAAGCAGTGGGTAGAAAGACAGATAGAATTGAGATGTATTTTAAAGGAAGCATCTATGGGCACACGTGCAAAACCACATTTATTTTTTATATGGAAAAGGATATAGATTGGGGTGCCTGGATGGCTCAGTTAAGCCTCCAACTCAGCTTCAGCTCAGGTCATGATTTTGGGGTAGTGAGATCAAGCCTTGCGTAGTGCTCCGTGCCCAGCTCTTGAGTCTGCTTGAGATTCTCTTTTGCCCTCTCCCTCTGCCCCTACTAGCTCCCTCCACCCTCACATGCACATAAACTCTCTCTCCCTAAATTAAGAAAATCTTTTTTTAAAAAAAAGGATAAAGATTGATGATCCCAGTAAAATGTGTGTTACTTTTTAAATAGCATAATATGAAGATAGCTTTTAAGTAACTTTTGATCTGAGGCCCATTGTATTTAAAGGTCTTACCAGTTCTAAGATGTGCATTTAAAGAAAATTTCTCTGAAATCAGCAGTATTATATAATTGAAGACAGATTAAAAGTAACTCCATATCCATCATTTATTTAAACAGCATGAAAATTCTCAGGTTTTAAATTTGTAACATTTTGTCCATGTGTTACTGTAAAATTATCCAGTGAAAGTATCTTTCAAAGAAATCTTCAGGTTCATGATAAACAGGACCGTAAAGTCTGTGAAATGCAGAGTTTCTGACATCAAAGTGCACTATAGACAGGACACAACAAGAAATGTTGTATACCAAGTGTTCTTGCTATAAATTAATTCCCATAAGCTGAGATAGTAGGATAGGGCTGCCAAAGAAAATGTAGTGGAGCCCATAAACTCAAGGTTGTTATTTATTTCCTGTTAGAAAATTATTCAGCAAGGAGTGCATTTTTAAAGCATTTGTAGAAACTGGGCAGCCAAATCCCTTTGTGATGTTTTGAAATTTCACCCAAAGGTTTAAATATGTTCATAAAAATACCATAATTATTTTCTGACTACACCCTGATTTTTTTTAATTTTCATATTAATGTATTTTGTACTATGATAACATTGCCCATGCACTAGTTATGGGACAACTTACTAGTTTAGTTGATGTAAATCTTGTTCTTTGCTAGATCATCAGGTGGCATAGTCTTTCTAAGTTCATGTGAGGTTTTCTAGAACTGTGGACCAGGAGCTTCCATTCGTGAATCCTGCTAAGAACTGACTATCCTATGCCAGCAGAGCATTAGGTTGTCACTACAGCTGACAGATCCATCTGGCCGGTAGCCATGAGAGATAAAGAGCTCATTTTGAACAAATGGACCATGTGATCCAGGTGGCAATGAGCTGTAGTGGCAGTCCAGAGCCAGCTATACACATAGGCTGAATGAGCAGCTGTCTCTTTACTGGTATTCAAAATAACCTTAGAACCCACTCCCCAGGCTTGCCTTTCCAGCAGCTTCCTCACTTGATTCTACCATATTGGCTTACATGACAACATCACTAACTCCCTAGAGTGATATTACTGAAGGCTCTACTAAAATGAATGTTTCTTACAGAGAATTGTCTTTAGGTTTCTAGGCTATCCCTACAGAATACAACCAGCCCCACAGAAAACTGTTTCCAGCACCCTTGGGTTATCTGAAGCACTCTTCTGAATTCATCTAAAATGATTTGCTCTCTCCTCTGTATTTCTTTTTGAATCTCCTGATATCAATTTAGGTCTTCCTTCTAGATCTGGGATTTTCATAACAGCTATGAAGAAGACCTTAACACTTAAAAACAATTATAATGAGTTATTTTATCATATAATAAATACTTTGGCCATTGTCTGGCCTTGAAGGGATAAGATGGTATTCAAGTATAAGTTTGGTGAATGTGGTTGAGAAAGGAAAGTTGCTTAAAATTAGATGTTAGGGGGCTCAGAATCAGGGAATAAGTAAAGTAATGGATGATAATATTGGATCAGGACAGTTAGGAGTTAAACTATAGGCATAGAATGGTTGACGACAGGAAGGATTTAACTTAGGAAGTAGAGGAGCTATGTGAGTTAGTTTTACCTTTATCACAATTGAGCTAATCATTAAAGCTACAGGATTATTTACTAGAGTTCTGTAAGTAGTATATAAAATCAAAGAATGTTTGCCAGTGTATTCCAAAATGTCTTAATCAAAGCATTAATTCCATGAGAGGTTTTATGAAAATAGGGTTCCATGGGCTGAAAACTGAGAAATGCTGCATAGCCAATCTCCTCTTAAGAGACTGACTTCACAAATTAGATGATTGGATGCTTTGAGATGTCTAGATTAAAAAAAAAAAAAGATTGACTTGCTTAATCTCTATTTTTCCAAGTAAAAGATTAACTCTGAGGAACATAGCTTAATAAATTTTATACGATTTAAGGAAGGAAAAAATAGCCTTTATGAATACTCCAGTAACAAGCAAGAATGTAAATCTGGGCTTCCAAAATTTTGAGGTCTTAACTCTAACAAATCTATTCCATTTATTTATAGATTATATTATCATGTTCTGATATATTAAATACATTATAACATACATAAAATAGACATCCAGAAGTTGGGAAAAATTAAAACATTTAAAATACATATGTTTAATTTTTTAGCAGTTAACATTTTTCTCTTGCCATAGGATTTTAATTAATGATGCTTTTTAGTGAAGAATTTGATTATTTTTTTTTTTATTCTTGTAATTCTTGGTTTAAATCCTGGTTTAAAATTTGTGCTACAGTGAGTCAAAAGAGTGGTTCTAAGTTGATTTTATTTCCATATTTGTTTTAAATGACTGTTACATATAAAAAGGTTAACTCAGGGTGCCTGGGTGGCTCAGTCATTAAGTGTCTGCTTTCAGCTCAGGTCATGATCTCAGGGTCCTGGGATCTAGCCCCGCATAGGGCTCCCTGCTCAGCAAGAAGCCTGCTTCTCCCTCTCTCACTCCCCATGCTTGTGTTCCCTCTCTCTCTGTGTCTCTCTCTGTCAAATAAATAAATAAAATATTTTTTTTAAAAAGTTACTTCAAAGATAAATAAGAAACAAATGGAATATGGCATTGAATTCCATTAACTAATACCTGAAGGGATAATATACGTATATGGAACTCAGTACGTCATTAACAATGGTGGTCATGAATCCATATTTTAAGTAATCTTTCTGATTCTTGTCAGATCTGGTAATGCCCCCAAATCCTTTTTCTGTGGTGTTTGGAGATCCTATCTCAAGAATAGAAGTGTCTTTTTTTTTTTTTTAATGATCTTTTTAGCTTCAGAGGTAGAATTTAGTGATTCATCAGTTGCATATAACACCCAGTGCTCATTACGGCAAATGTCCCCTTTAATGCCCATCACTCGTTATCCCTTCCCCCCATTCCTCCCCTCCAGCAACCCTTTTTTCCCCCTAGAGTTCAGCATTTCTTATGGTTTGCCTCCCTCTTGATTATACATGGTTCCTTAGTGGGAACATTTTAAGGCTTCCCAGACATTTCAACAGGGTTAGTTTAGTTAGAAATACATAATATCTCTACTTAACCAGATGCAGTAAGTGTAAAACATCACAGTATGCTAAAAGCAAGTGAATGATTGAGGTCTCAGTTGTCAGTCTTCACCATCGCGTTTCCTTCAGGATACTCCAAATGCATAGATGACATGTGACTATATGACTATATGACATGAAAATTGATAAGGACCCAAGGCCCATATAATAATATTAATTAGTGGCAAAACATCATTCTTCTATTTTTATATTTAAACATATACACTCCAGTATTCTTCCACCTTTCAGTTGTCTTCCTTACCACCTGGGCTACATGCATCCCATTTTGGAGACCACTTGTCCATATTTCTAGGAATTTCAATTCTAATCTATGACAATTCTGTCATAGTTCTTCATAGTTCTCAGATGAGTGTTTTTGTTTTGTTTTGTTTTGTTTTAGCACCTGAGCAAATGAAGCCACAGATGAAATTTCTCTTAGCCACCAGGACTGCTTCAGGTGTGTTTTAAAATCCCTTAGACAACTAGTACTCCCAGTTCAACAGAGTTTAGCAGAAAAAGGTTTCTGGGAGAAGTAATTTGGACCTGGATGTACAACCAGACAAAATAACAAAAGTTTTTAGAAAGGAAAGGAAAGATATTCTAGCTCAGAAGAGGAGCTCTCAGAGCCATTTTCTTTTATATGACAATAACTTTATGGAAAATTATTGCATTAAGTATTTATGTGTGTATACACACATATAGAGTCCTTTACTACAGTGTGGCACATGTAAAACTTAGAAATTGTGGAATAGACTTGGCCACATTTCTAGTTTGATGATAGTTAACAATTCTAATGTTCAATCTAGCCACATTAAAATTTATAGTTCCTTTCATTGCTAGTCTTAGTCTTTTAAAAAACATTTCTGGAAACTTTTTTTTTAATTAACATATAATATATTATTTGTTTCAGGGGTACATGTCTTTAATTCATCAGTCTTACACAATTTACAGCTCTCACCATAGCATATACCCTCCCCAATGCCCATCACCCAGCCACCCCATCCCTCCCACCCCTCTCTACTCCAGCAACCCTCAGTTTGTTTCCTGAGATTAAGAGTCTCTTATGGTTTGTCTCCCTCTCTGGTTTCATCTTGTTTCATTTTGCTCTCCCTTCCCACATGATCCTCTGTCTTGTTTCCCAAATTCCTCGTATTAGTGAGATCATATGATAATTATCTTTCTCTGATTGACTTCTTTGCTTAGCTTATTTGTATCTTTGGCGTAAGAAACCCAGTTGTGCAATTGCTGGATAATAAGGTATCTCTATTTTCAAGATTTTGAGGAACCTCCATGCTGTTTTCCAGAGTGGCTGCACCAGCTTGCATTCTCAACAGTGTAGGAGGGTTCCCCTTTCTCCACATCCTCACCAACATCTGTCATTTCCTGACTGGTTAATTTTAGTCATTCTGACTGGTGTAAGGTGGTATCTCCTTGTGGCTTTGATTTGTATTTTCCTAACGGTGAGTGATGTGGAGCACTTTTTCATGTGTCTGTTGGCCATCTGGATGTCTTCTTTTCAGAAATGTCTGTTCATGTCTTCTGCCCATTTCTGGATTGGATTCTTTGTTCTTTGGGTGTTGAGTTTGATAAGTTCTTCATAGATTTTGGATACTAGTTCTTTATCTGGTATATCATTTGCAAATATCTTCTCCCATTCTGTCGGTTGTCTTTTGGTTTTGTTGACTGTTTCCTTTGCTGTGCAAAAGCTTTTTACCTTAACAAAGCCCCAATAGTTCATTTTTGCCCTTGCTTCCCTTGCATTTGGTGATGTTTCTAGGAAAAAGTTGCTGTCGCTGAAGTCGAAGAGGTTGCTGCCTGTATTCTCCTCAAGGATTTTGATGAATTCCTATCTCACATTCAGGTCTTTCGTCCATTTTGCATCTAATTTTGTGTGTGGTGTAAGAAAATGGTCCAGTTTCATTCTTCTGCATGTGGCTGTCCAATTTTCCCAACACCATTTGTTGAAGAGACCATCATTTTTCCATTGAACATTATTTCCTGTTTTGTCAAAGATTAGTTGACCTTAGAGTTGAGTGTCCATTTCTGGGCTCTCTATTCTGTTCCATTGATTTATGTATCTGTTTTTGTGCCAGTGCCTTATTGACTTGATGATGACAACTTTGTACTAGAGCTTGAAGTCTGGAATTGTGATGCCACCAACTTTGGCTTTCTTTTTCAACATTCTTCTGGCTATTCAGGATCTTTTCTGGTTCCATATAAATTTTAGGATTATTTGTTCCATTTCTTTGAAAAAAAATTGATGGTATTTTGATAAGGATTGCATTAAATGTGTACATTGCTTTAGGTAGCATAGACATTTTCACAATATTTTTTCTTCCAATCCATGAGCATAGAACATTTTTCCATTTCTTTGTGTCTTCCTCCGTTTCTTTCATGAGTACTTTATAGTTTTCTGAGTACAGGTTCTTTGCCTCTTTGGTTAGATTTATGCCTAGGTATCTTATGGTTTTGGGTGCAATTATAAATGGTCAACTCCTTTATTTCTCTTTCTTCTGTCTTGTTGTTGGTGTATAGAGATGCAACTGATTTCTGTGCATTGATTTTATATCCTGACACTTAATTGAATTCCTGTATGAGTTGTAGCAGTTTTGGAGTGGAGTCTTTTGGGTTTTCCGAATAAAGTCTCATATCATCTGCAAAGAGTGAGAGTTTGACTTCTTCTCTGCCTATTTGGATGCCTTTAATTTCTTTTTCTTTTTCTTTTTTTTCTTTCTTTTTTTTTTTTTTTTGTCTGATTGCTGAGGCTAGTACTTTTAGTACTATGTTGAGAAGCAGTGGTGATGGTGGACATCCCTGCCATGTTCCTGACCTTAGGGGAAAACTCGCAGTTTTTCCCCATTGAGGATGATATTTGCTGTGGGTTTTTCATAGATGGCTTTTATGGTATTGAGGTATGTACTCTCTATTCCTACACTGTGAAGAGTTTTGATCAAGAAAGGATGCTGTACTTTGTCAAATACTTTTTTGGCATCTATTGAGAGGATCATATGATTCTTGTTCTTTTATTAACGTATTGTATATAATTGATTGAGTTGTGAATTTGAACCAACCTTACAGCCCAGGAATAAATCCCAGTTGGTTGTGGTGAATAATCCTTTTAATGTACTGTTGGATGCTATTGGCTAGTAATTTGGTGAGAATTTTTGCATCCCTGTTCATCAGGGATATTGGTCTGTAATCCTCCTTTTGATGGGTCTTTGTCTGGTTTTGGAATCAAGGTAATGCTGGCTTCATAAAATGAGCTTGGAAGTTTTCCTTCCATTTCTATTTTTTTGGAACAGTTTCAGGAGAATAGGTATTAATTTTTCTTTAAATGTTTGGTAGAATTCCCTTGGGAAGCCGTCTGGCCCTGGGCTCTTGTTTGTTAGATTTTTGATGACTGCTTCAATCTCCTTTTTGGTTATGGGTCTGTTCAGGTTTTCTATTTCTTCCTGGTTCAGTTTTGGTAGCTTGTACATCTCTAGAAATATATCCATTTCTTCCAGATAGTCTGACTTGGTGGCATATAGTTACTCATAATATGTTTTTGTAATTGTTTGTATTTCTTTGGTGTTGGTTGTGATCTCTCCTCTTTCATTCATGATTTTATTAGTTTGGGTCCTTTCTCTTTTCTTTTTAATAAGTCTGGCTAGGAGTTTACCAATCTTCCTTTCAAAGAACTAGCTCTAGTTTCATTGTTCTGTTCTGCTGTTCTTTTGGTTTCTATTTCATTGATTTCTACTCTGATTTTTATTATTTCTCTCTCCTGCTGGGTTTAGACTTTCTTTGCTGTTCTTTCTCCAGCTCGTTTAGGTGTAGGGTTAGGTTGTTTACTTGAGACCTTTCTTGTTTCTTGAGAAAGGCTTTTGTTGCTATATGCTTTCCTCTCAGGACCATCTTTCCTCTATCCCAAAGATTTTGAACAGTTGTGTTTTCATTTTCATTTGTTTCCATGATTTTTTCAAAAATTCTTCTTTAATTTCCTGGTTGGCCCATTAATTCTTTAGTAGAATGCCGTTTAACCTCCATGTATTTGTGTTCTTTCCTACTATTCTCTTATGATTGAGTTCGAGTTTCAGAGCATTGTGGTCTGAAAATATGCAGGGAATGATCCCAATCTTTTGGTACCTATTGAGACCTGAATTGTGACCCAGGATGTGATCTATTCTGGAGAATGTGCACTAGAGAAGAATGTGTATTCTTTTGCTTTGGGATGGAATGTTCTGAATATATCTGTGATATCCATCTGGTCCAGTGTGTCATTTTTAAGGCTTTTATTTCCTTTTTGATGTTTTGTTCAGATGATCTGTCCATTTCAGTGAGGGGAGTATTAAAGTCCCCTACTATTATTTTATTATTGTGGATGTATTTCTTTGATTTTTTTATTAATTGGCTTATATAATTGACTGCTCCCATTTTAGGGGCATAGTTATTTAAAATTGTTAGATCTCATTGGATAGACCCTTTAATTATGATATAGTGTCCTTCCTCATCTCTTATTATAGTCTTTGGCTTAAAATCTAATTTGTCTGATATAAGGATTGCCACCCCAGAATGTCTAACAATGAGGCCCACATTTCCAGTGGAAAAAAGAACATTCCTTTGCATGATTAGGAGATTGGAAGAGAGAAGGGGCAGAAATGATGAATATACTGGATTAGGCAGATCAGGAATAGAAAGAAGGCTGTATGTGAAGGAGTCATACTCTACTCTGTCTCCTTGAGAACAATTTGGCTAAAATCTGTATTGCTCAGTAATTCTTTCAGTATAAATGGTTTTTTGTTTGTTTGTTTGTTGTTTTCCTGGAACGTTAAAAGCAATGCTAGGCTCTGGAATGAAATTTATAAGAAAGGAAAACAGAGATATTCAGGAAAAACTAACCTCTGATTTATATAGTATCTATATCTTAAGGTTGTCATGAGAATTCATCCAGATAGGGTAAGTGAAGTTACATAGTACAGTGCCAGACACGTGTGTCTGCAATGATTAGTGGCTTCTGTGCTTGCTACTTCATCACTTTGTACTGTGAGCAGATCAAAACACCTATGTATTGATAATTAAAAATTTTTTTCACAGATAGAGTGATGCAGAAGTGTTATTGATATATAATAATAATGAAATTGCAAGCAGAAATAATATATTTAGCAACGCATATATAAGTGAAAAGTGTAGTGGCCCTTTGAGACTGAAATAGAAAATTTATAGGATAGGAAGGTTTAATAAAGAAAGATCAGTCAATCCCCAAGAATATGTTGGAAGGGGGGAAAATCTCATTAACAATCAAGGAGGACATTGTGGATTGTCATTGAATAAAATCTTAATAATTTGCATCGTAATGTATAAAGTTGAGTTACTGGTTTCTAAGTTTTTCCTAGCTACTGAATGATTTACTATTTATCACATCAACACTTTCTAAAGAAAATTTCCCAATGATAAAATGTCACAGTTGGTTAAAAAAATGTCCCCATCTGGCATCATAGTTGGATCCCATTTTAGTGCCAAGCCATGGACATGATAAAGAAGAGATTGCTAAATTGCCTGAAAATGATAAAAACTGGTAGTTAAAGGGAATCGCCACCAGGAAGGAAAAATTTTAAAATGCTCATATAGTGCTGGTAGGAGTAAAATGTATTCAAGTGCTTTGGAAAAATTTCTTGGGAGCATCTGTTCAAATTAACTGTACATGGATCCTATGACCTAGCAATTCTGCTCTTAGTTTTATGCCTGACAGAAATGCGTACACATGCTCCAAGAGACAGATCTATGTAAGAATATTTTAACTTTATTAAGAAAAAAAAAACCTGGACACTAAATGTCTATTGACAGAATGGATAAGAAAATTGTAATATATTTATATAACAAGAATAGTATATTGTGATGAAAATATATGAACTATAGCTATGTGCAAGAATCTGAGTGATTTTTATAAGTGCAATATGGAGTTAAAAAATAGATACTGTAATTCCATTTGTATGAACTTCCAAAACCTCAAATGTAATCTATGGTTTGAAATCAGGATAGTTTTTGAGAGGAAGATGGGTATTATGTAGTAATTAGGAAAATATATTTGTGGTCTATGACCTAAGGTGGAGCATCTATGGGTAGACTTATCTTTTGACTCATTGAGCTATTTATTTATGATTTGTGTTCTTTTCTGTATGTGTACTATACTTCCATAAAAATGTTTTTGAAAGACAGAAGGGGAGAAAAATTTAACAAGTAGTAGTAATTATAGAAAATACTCATTTCAGACTCTGTGTTAGGCATTTTTCAAGTGCTTTAAATATTATAAAAGTACATAATATTTAATTGCCAGAAGAACCCACTAAAATAACCTCCATTTTAATTAACTCAATTTAATTTATTAATTTATTAATTAATAATTATAAATATGAATATCATTTATTTATTAATTATTACTTACTAATTAATTTAATTAAAATCACCTCCATTTTACAAAGTGGAGACCAAAGATGTAAAGAAATCTAGTATTTTCCCCCATATCTCACAGCTAATAAGGTAGAAGTGGAATTTAACCTGAGATGTTTGGCACTTAGGTCCATGTCTCTAACCCTACACTGGAAGGCCTCTAGTAGTTGCTAAGTACATACTATGACCCAGAAACTCTGCGAAGTATTTCCACATAGATCGCAGCTGCCTGGACACCAAGTATTTATATTGCTTTATATCTAGCAGAGTTACGTCTTATGTCAGGGTCAGGCTCTAAGTCAAAGCATAAGACAAATGTTGCATAGAATCGAAATTATTCTCAAAAATTACTTGGAAAGTGCCTGCATCAACTTTGGGTTAAGTCCAGCTCTGTCAGTTCTGTCTTCAGTGGGGACGGAGGACTGTTTCTTCAGTTGGGCATGAAAGTATTAGGCTTGTATTTAGGGTCTTTCTTATACAAGGAGTGGTTATTTCATGAAGAATTACATTTAAATCAGCAGGAAGAGATACCACACTATGAAAAGCATGTAAGTAGAGACATTAGCTGAAGGAACAAGGGATTTAGTCCTCTATCTTATGTTCAATAGGAGATATATGCGGAATCACTGACATGATTTACATTTTTATATCCTTCTCTTTTTTTTTTTCTCCTCTGAGGTCATGTGGATGAATTAGCATAACTTAAATGTGTGAGAGGCCCTTTCAGTGTTCCAAAAAGGAGACTTCTAACACATGGAACCCGGGCTTTCAAAACCATTGGGAGAACTCTGAGCAAAGATCAGGGAAGCCACTGCCAGAGGGTTAAGAAGTGGAGTGCCTCTGAAAGCTGCTGTGAATCTGAGGCATTGGGGGAGGTGGGGTGCATGGATGATCATCTTATTCACCTGATGTATCAAAGAGGGGGTGATTCTCAGGAGTCATTCTCCCTAAAAACAGCCACAGATTTCAGTCTTATTTGCCTCATTCTTATTGCCTGCTGTTTTGGGCTGAATTGTGTCCCTCCACCTCCCAGTTTATGTGCTCAAGTCCTGACTGGAATCTTGGAATGTGACTGTAATTCCCTTTTAAATTCCCTTTAAAAAGGGAATTAAGTTAAAATGGGGTCACCAAATGGGCTGTAATCCAATATGATTGGTGTCCTATAAGAAGACACTAAGACACCATGCGTTCACAGACATGCAACCATGTGAACGCATAGTGAGAAGACGGCCATTTATAAGTCAAAGACAGTGGCCTCAGAAGAAATGAAACCCGCTGACACCTTGAGCTCATCTTTTAGCCTCCTGAACTGAAATGAGGGAAAAAAACAAACCAAAACTGTTGTTTAAGCCACTCACTCTGCAGTATTTTGTGATAGCAGCCGGGCAGACTAGTGAGGCACCAAAGTGGGCAGTTCTGCAACTGCTGCTGGCAAACATTGGTTTCTCCTTTTCTTCTGCCTTCCGTAATAAGTGTCTCTCACTGGAATATTATTATCCAGAATTATATGGGGAAGAGGATTCTGAGCAAGGGGGTCCCAGGACCCGTGTTGCTGAGCTGATGTCCAAGAGTTCACTACAATCGTTCCCCTAAAAATCTAGACTTCTAGAATATCTAAAAGTTGAATGTCTAGTAATCTAAAAATCTAGAACTCTAGGCAAAATTTCTACATATCTGGATGTTTTCTTTCTTTTTCTAGAATAAAAATGTATACATACTAATACTGCTATTTCTGAAGGTAAAATGAAAACACTGGAGAAAAGAAAGGAGGGCATGTAGGAGTGGTTGTGATATGGACTGCAACCAGAAAGGAAGAGGCATTTTTAAAGACAACATTCACTAAAGGGTCTTAATGAAACTCTGGGGAGTAACGTACTAGCTGCAGTTTGATCAAGAATCATTTGGATAAAGTGCGTTCAACAATACAGTATAAACGGTCTTAAAAATAGAACAAACTATTTAGAAAAGACCATAAATTTGTATGTGTATGTTCATACACTATGTGCAGTTAGCTAAACTGTTAGTCGAAAGCAGATACATATGAGGTATGTGCACAGATCCCTGTAGTAGTGTTCTCCAGAGAAACAGAACCAACAGCATGTGTGTGCATATATAGTAAGAGATTTCTTATAAGGCATTGACTCACATGATTATGGACACTGGCAAGGTCAAGATCTGCAGGGACAGGCTGGAGACACAGGAGAGCCAGTGGTTCACATGAAGTGGAAAGGCAGTCTGCTGAAAAAAATCCTTGCTTGTGGAAACAGTCTTTTTGTTCTAATCAGTTCTTTAACTGATTGAATGAGGCCTGCTCACATTGTGAATGCAATCTGCTTCACTCAGACTTTACCAATTTAAATATTAATGTTCTCCAAAAACACCTTCCAAGCTGACCCTTAAATTTAACCATCACAACCTCCCACATGTAACTGCAAATAGTCTACTATACATTTGGGGCATTAATTTGTATTTTATACTCACAAAAGAACTGGTCTTTACTTGGACAGGTTTGACTAAAAGGATGTGATTGTCTTATCCCTAGTTTTTCCATCCTAGTTTTGCTTCACCTTTCTACATCTCTTGTGAACATTGACATCTCATGACTTTGTATGCTATAGTAGAGTAATTGCAAAGAATTTTCCAGGGTTTTGAGGTTGACACATTCTTTATAATCTTCATCAGCTATTTATTTTAAAATTTCTTGGCCAATCCCTTCTCCTATAATTATATCCCAGCCCTGACAGGCTAGAGAGTTAGGAAATGCTCGATCACTCTGTAAAAATGCCTCTTGCAGTTTTCTGTCATGGGGGCATGCCTTTACTCCTGCTTCTGTGTTGTGGTGATGAGAGGGATTAACTATTTTAGTCTGTCTTTCTTCTGGATGGATACAGAACAGCTTCCCTAAGATACTTTGTGACTATGCAGTCAGCCTCCTCTCTTTGTTTTTATACTCTCTAAGGTACCAGGGATTTTTCTGTAGTGTGGAGAACTCAATTGTGTTTCTAATAATGGCAGTCATGCCAACCTGAACTCATTTCTTTTATGGAGTTGATTTACTAGCTTAGCAAACGAGGGAAAGTATTACCGTGTTTATCATGATATCCTTGTGAACGAGAAGCAAAAATGAGAAATAAACATAAGCACAATTGCATTGATTGGAAAGCCATGATTAAAGATTATTAAGGAATTGATTTCATCCCAAAAGGGTTGTGTATGTATGGCTTGTTATGAATCTACTTTGTTTTCATTTTTGTGATTGTTCTGCCCATGAATGGAAGAAAGCTCTTTAGGTCTCGTGGGAGATACCACATATAAAATATGATAATTTAACCGTGTTGTGGGATACAATGATAAAGCCATGTGTATGTAGGGGTACTCTAGTAGCACTGTGGAAGATACCTTCTCCACATGGGCAGCAGTGGGTAGAGAGAAGTGAGGGGTAAGACTTACTGAAGTAGGCAAATCCCAGGTTGACTCAGTTTCTGGATTTCAGCAACTTCTTGTGTGTACTTGTAGTTAAGTACCTCTTTGGGGGACATTATAGGAAAGTATCCCTTATGTAAAACAGTCACAGCAAAAAAAAAAAAACCCAAAAGACCAAACAGCCTTGATTCCATCCTCCCCCCAAAATCTGGGCTGATATGAGCATGGAAATATTAGAATAAAGACAACAGTAATTGTCACTGGTAACTTCTGGGAACAAGACTGGAGGTAGGTTTGTACTTTCTAAATCATTAGCCTTTTTCTCTTCAGTAAGCATAGACTTCTATAACATAAAAAACTGATCCATTTCTCAATTTTAAAAAGAAGCAATCTATAATCACGTATTGGATTAAAGAGAGAGCTACTCCCCCCTCAATAAAAATGCCATAAGTTGGGGAGTCTGGGTGGCTCAGTGGGTTAAACCTCTGCCTTCGGCTTGGATCATGATCTCGGGGTCCTGGGATTGAGCCCCGCATCGGGATTTCTGCTCAGCGGGGAGCCTGCTCCCCGCCCCGCCCTGTCTGCCTCTCTGCCTACTTGTGCTCTCTCTCTGTCAAATAAATAATTTTTTTTAAATGCCATAAGTTGCTTGAGATCTCTTATTCATTTTTGTTTATACATCTCTATGGGAAAAATGAGGGTTTGCCAACAGATACATCTCATCAACTTATTCATGGACAGTTGGTCTGATTGTTCTAAATAATTTCAGAAACTAGTGAAATTTGTGGTCCTTTAAAACTACAGCACTAGCTGTGAAACTGCTGGTGACATCATTGAACCAAATGTTGTGTTTTTTAACTGACCCGATACAAACCCCTCTCTCTTCCTTTTCCAAGTCAGGGTGCTACTATGTGTCTTGAAAGCACACTTGATCAGCTTCGGAATTTGATTTGTTTCTTTATGCTACTAACACTAGCTTCACTGAAAACTATTATATAACAGAATGATGTAATGCAAAAAATGTGTCATTTTCTCTTTTTTTTTATTATGTTCAGTTAGCCAGCATATAGTAAGTACATCATTAGTTTTTGATGTAGTACTAGTTCAACAATTCATTAGTTGTATATAACACCCAGTGCTCATAACAATGCACGCCCTCTTTAATATACATCACTTGGTCACCCCATTACCCAAACCCCCATAACCCTCAGTTTCTTTCCCAGAGTCCAGAAATACTAAGGGGAGTTCTGTAAGCAGAGAGAAACCCCAGGAGTCACATAGACCAGAAGGAAACAGAAAACCTACAGAAACAGCAAGCTTACAGGCCAATACAATGGCACTAAATTCATATCTTTTGATAGTTACTGTCATTTTCAATAGTATTCTGTAATGTCTTGTTTACATTTCTCCTTCTCTTCAATAATACTGATCGGTTTTGCTTGTTGTCACTAGATTAATGCCAAGAATAAAAAAAGATTTGTCACACATATGGGTAATAATTGGTGACAATCAACATGCAATTGAATGTTTTGAGATCTAGAGATAGCAAGGTACTTCTAGGCACTATTATTGTTGACAGAACTTCTTTACTTGGCTTAAAAGCACAGGTACCAGCTCCTTCTCCTCCTCCCACCTCCCATTTCATTCCACACATCCAGAATCCACTCTTTACACATTTGTGGAAGTCAAAGCCTTTCCAAAGTCTTGGAAGTCTGATTCTCCAGAAAGTCTAGATAGGATTTCCTACCCCAAACTCATGTTAGTGTTATAATGAGTAATGAGATAATCTCTGTTAAATTTTTCAGAGAAAGGGGCACCTGGGTGGCTCAGTGGGTTAAAGCCTCTGCCTTCGACTCAGGTCATGATCCCGGGGTCCTGGGATCGAGCCCCACATTGGGCTCTCTGTTCGGCAGTGAGCCTGCTTCCTCCTCTCTCTCTGCCTGCCTCTCTGCCTACTTGTGATCTCTGTCTGTCAAATAAATAAATAAAATCTTTTTTTTTAAAGATTTTTATTTATTTGACAGACAGATCACAAGTAGGCAGAGAGGCAGGCAGAGAGAGAGAGGAGGAGGAGGCAGGCTCCCCACTGAGCAGAGAGCCCGACGTGAGGCTCGATCCCAGGACCCTGGGATCATGACCCGAGCCGAAGGCAGAGGCTTTAACCACTGAGCCACCCAGGCGCCCCATAAATAAATAAAATCTTTAAAAAAATTTTTTTCAGAGAAAAACCAGAAACCCTAAAGTATTGGTAGATATTAAGGGTGAAAGTCTTAAGTTTCCATCTGTGGCATGTTTAATAGGTTTCTTAAAAAATGGTATGTCCAAGTCCTAACCCTTAATACCTGTAAATATGACCTTACTTGGAAATAAGGCCTTTACACTAAGAACTGCAAAATGAAATCATCCTGGATTTGGAGCAGGCTTTAAACCTAGTGACTGATATCCTTTTAAGGAGTTAGGACACAGAAACACAGGAGAGAAGTTCATGCAAAGATGGAGGGTCATGCAGCCCCAAACCAAAAAACCATTCTAGACGCTAGAAGCTGAAAGAAGTAAGAAGACGTTACCCCTAGAGCATCTGATGGGATTGTGGCATTGTCAACACCCTGGTTTTCAAATTCTGGCCCCCAGAACTGTGAGAGATTCTGTTTATGTTGTTTTTAGCCACCAAATTTGTGGTAATTTGTTACAACAGCCCTGGAAAACTAATAGAGGTCTTCGTGCCAGGAAGTAAGGTGATGCTGTAATAAATAACTAAAAATGTAGAAGTTGATTTTGAATTGGGAAATGGGAGCAGTTGGAAGAAGTTTGATATGCATGATAGAGAAAGCCCAGATGGCACTGAAAAGATGGTTGGTAGAAACATGGCCTTAAAGGTGATTTTGGTGAGGGCTCAAAAGGGAGTGAAGAGTGCAGTAGAGAAATCTTCCATTGTTTTAAAAAATACATATATTGTCAGGGGCAGAATACTAACAGATATGAATGTTAAAGGTACTTCTGGTAATGTTTCAATGAATTGAGGAACACTTCATTGGAAACCGGACAAAAGGTGAGTCTTGTTATAGAGTGGCAGAGAACTTGGCTAAGTTGTATTCTGCTATGTGGAAAGCAGGACTCTAAGTGATGAATTTGAATATTCTCCTGAGGAGATTTCCAAGCAAATTGTTGAAGATGTGGCCTGATTTCTCCTTGCTATTTATAGTAAGACACAAGAGGAAAGAGAATTGAAGTAGTAACTGCTGAGCAAGAAGCAAGCAACCCTTGGTGATCTGGGAGGTTCTCAGTGTAGCCCGATCGCAAAGGCTGCTACAAATTATAAAATTGATTACGGAGAAAACATGTACTAGAGAAAAGGCCAGGGGTGTGGCTGGAAAACCTTCTTCTGAAGGGATGAAGTATGGGACACATAGGTCCAACTGGCCATTTTAGAAGACACCAGCAATAGATAGGGGGTTATCCGGAAAAGTTCTGTGGAGGACCCTCTTGTCTAACGTTGTGGATGCATGTGACAGACACTGTGGGCCTATAAGGTTTTTGAGAATGTTTCATCTCTAGAAACACAGCAAGGTTGAACTGAAGGGGAGAGACAGGGATATAGAGAATGCTATGTAAAGATGAAGGCAGAGACAGGGGTTAAACCTACCACAAGCTAAGGAACCCCGGGAGCCACCTGAAGCTAGAAGCAAGGGCAGACTCTCTCGTAGAGCCTCAGGGGGAAGGTAGCCCTGCTGACACCTTGATTTTAGTCTTCTGGCCTCGGGACCTGGGAGAAAATAAATTTATGTTGTTTTAGGCTACCTTTATGGTAATTTGTTATGGTATCTCTAGGAAACTAATACATCATCTCTTTCTTTATTTCTGGGTCTGCCAGTGCAAATAAAGGGACCTCTCTCACCTAAGCTCAGACTCTGAGTAGGTCAAATGCAGTCCCAGGTATACTGATTCTGGCCTTGGATATTCCAAGAGAATAAATCCCGCTCTTGTCTCCTGATAACTGTTTCTGTGAACAACCTGCAAAGCATTATACAGTGTAACAAAGCCTCATAGGCATCTAAATCTTATCATCTTGGCAATAATTAATTAAAAGTCATTTTAAGTGTTTTGAAAGACTTCTAAAAATTTACAGTCATGGGGGTCTAGGAGATGGGTGAAATATGAAAGGGATTAAGGAGGGCACTTGTCCTGATGAGCACTGGGTGATGAATGGAGTATTGAATCACTATATGGTACAGCTGAAACTAATAATACACTGTATATTAACTCACTGGAATTTAAATAAAGACTGAACTTTAAAACTGAAAAAAAATTACAGTCAGGATGATAAATAAAAGATCACAGGTTCTTGTACATACCCTATCCAACTCTAATTGTCAGACTTCTTGGCTGGTGACAGTGAAACAATAAATGGCTCCTTTGTTTCCAATTTCAAAACCTCTTAAACTTCAGTAGAGTAGGGACAAAAGTGCAGGACAAATTTTTTTAGAATATCTGAGAAGAGTAGTGAATCTTTGGAGTATATTGTATGGATGCTGTTAGATTTGGTCTCTTTTTAAAATAATGGAAACTCATGCATGAATAGTTATTCCTTTGGCTATTAGAGTGAGTGAATGGAAATAAAAATTAGTAATAATTTTTTAATAACTCATCTCCTGGTCCATCGTGTGTCTTAAGCACATAACAATAACAATTATAACAATATATAATTGATTATAACAAAAATAATGATTTACATTAATGTTCAACTTCACAATTTACAAAAGGTTCATTAATAAATTATGTATCTAGGTATATATAAAAATTGATTTTTACAAAAGCTCTTTGCACTCTGTAAAGGAAGTTATCTTCACAACTTACAAATAAGGAAGTTGAGACACAGGCTTTCTCAGTTCACAAAGTAAGTATCAGAACAATGACCGGAACTCAGGACTCCTGATTTCAGCCAGTGATCCTTTGACCATTGACTGTGTAAACATTAACCAAATTATATGAATCTAATCAAGTTGCAGATTTTATTACATTCCTATATTATGATTTGAAATTTTACGCATATGAAAAGCAATGTGCAAACCTCTTTGTTCAATGGTTTGCTTCTCTGAACACATGCTTTGATATTTTTTGGCTTGATAATGAAGGGAAGCAAAAGGTGGAGATGAGCTACATATCAATTTGTTTGTTTCATTGTGAAAAATGGCATGCTAATATTAATATCAGTAGTTTAAGGAGAAAATGCTCACATTGTGTTGGACATATTATGGTGCTTTTTTTTATGATAAAAGAAGATGGAATAGATTTTTTTAATATTATCTAGGACCTATGGGTAGAATTAGGTTGACCCAAAAGGGCAATTCATTATCACTAGAAGGCCAAAGAAACTTCTAGGAAATACTTTTAAAACATTTATATACTAAGTTCCTCTAAATCCTTAAGCAAGGAAAATGATTCATGATTCAATGCAATGAAAGACCAATGTGTTTTATCCTAGTAATTTGGCAGGTTTACAAAGGTAACCATTAAGGTATTTTTCCTTGAACAGAATGAATATGGACACATTTTGAGGGAACATTCAAAGACGTCCTTTAAAATTAATTATTCAGTTTTTTAAAAGAACCATTAAGGGACGAATGGTTTAGCTGAATTGATACCTGGGAAATAATCTCTCTCTAATAGAAATTTGCTTCAATACAGAATGCTTCCTAGAAAATTGCTAAAAATATAATAAATTAAGCATACCAGAGTTGTAACTATTTTCTCCTTGCTGCTGTTGATGATGGTACAATAGCATATTTTCAGAATAACAGTTATTCAGGATATTTGCAACATTGGTGAGTTGAAAATACTTGTCTTTGGGAAATTTATACTTATGAGCCTGAAGGAAGTGGTTAGTCATGCAGTGTGATATGTTTCTATATACATATGTAAATGCACGTAAAAACAAAATGAGAACCCCTACAGCATTTGAATGTTTAAATTAGAAATATAAACTTGAGAGTTAAGAAGTGCAAATGTTAATATTTTGTACCAACCTTGACATACATGGTGTTGCATAAGGAGCTTTTCTAAGATGACTATCATAAACATGGACACCTCAAGTGGGAGGTGGGAGCACATGCTGACGTTCTCAGAAGGTGCATAGTATGGACACTGTTGGGTCTGCAAGCTCAGGAGGTACTCTAGGAGAGACTGGGGATCTCAGGAAATGTAGAGTGATTGGCTCCCTTTTCCTGAATCCTAATGTGGGCTTTCCTTCCAGTCTATGATGAATAACTACTTCACATTTTCTCATTGAATTTATTTGCTCTGTAAAGTAAGTCAAAATTTGAATCTATTGGTTTGTCTGGTTAAGGCCTCGATAGTAAGAAAAAGAAACAGGCCATTTGGGTTCATGTTTTCTTTTTAAAAGACAGTATTTGGTCATCCAAACTGGTTTTATAGTCAATGCATGGTTTTACTTTGCAGATGGATTTGAAGTTCCCAAATCACAGATATTAGTAACCACTCCTTTATTGTGGTTCTCATCTGAATATGCCAATAGAAAAGATAAAAGTCTTGTTTAAATTCTCTAAGGAGAGGATGCCAAAAAAGATTTAGAAATTCCTATTTCTAACTTGTTTGCTTTCCCCACCACTAGCAACTGAGGCATGCAGCTGTGGTATCATTGACCTGCCACGGTTTATTTTTCTTACCTCTGACAACTACTAGTTCCCTAGTCTTTTAATCTTTTTGGAGAGACTAGAATCCTGCTTAGAGCCCATTCTCTTCTTTGTGTTTCTGCTTATAAATCCAAAAATTTCTCTCTGGGGCATAGCCTTCCCTTTTCCCTTTGTTCAAGTTTGATGAGCTCACTCTATACACATAACTCCTAGGGCAGCTTTGCACAGTGGCTGAGGGGGGAAATTGATGGAAATATGTACGATAGAAAAAAATAATAGCTGGAAGAAGATACTGGAGTGGCTGTCCTAGGTATTAAAGCTCTTGATGGGGAGGGAATACCAAAACGTAGTATTAAGTGGCCCATGAGCTCCTGAGAAGATTGACCCTCATTATGAGGGAGCTGGCAGGACACATTGAAAAGATCTTTGTGTGCTCCTGGTGTTCCTCTTAGATCTCAACTTGTGTTGATGCAACTGAAGAAATGACATGCTTAGCTATGGATACTCCTATCAAAATACTGTCCTCTCCACTCAATGCCAAAAGTACCATCACCCCCTAGGAAAGCACCAGTATCAACTCCATTGTGCCCTCTGTCTGAATTTCTTTAAATCACACAGGAGCCCAGGACCACAAGGATGCTCATTCTCAAAAAGCTTGGAATATTCTGTAATCAAGATTATCTTTCACCTTCCTCAACCCAAATCATTCCTCTTTACCCTCTGGAACACACTTCAGAAAAACCTCCCTTCACAGAATACTCTTCTCAGAGTATTCCCATCTTTAACTAAAATCTGACTTTCCCTTGAGGACACCTAAAAAGTCTTCTCAAGTAGCAGTGGCACCTTATACTACTGCGTCTGGACAGGATAATTGTCTTTCATGATTTTTGTTGCTATCAGACTTTTATTCCTTCTTCTCTTCTTCTTTAAAACCTCTGATTCCTTTTGAAGTTGATACCAGAAGATCACCCACTATCCCACCTTATTAAATAAAGTTTATCTAACCAACTTCCAGACTATTTTTCTTCATTTTTTGAAGATTTTATTATGCTATTCATTCCATCACTACTTCTGTCACAATTTTTTATTTTAATATTCATGCACACAATCCTGCTAATATCCTGACTTTTTAGATCCTTGTTCTCTTTTTTTGGCTAGAGTCTTATCCTCTGCATACTTTACCCATTCTCATGGGGTTATCCTAGACTTTGTTATTAGGTAATAGCTCTCCCTCCACAATTTCAATGTCAAACAGCCCTCTCTCATCCAGTCTTCAGATTTTTCTAACACATTCCTTCTATTTCTTTTTCCAAACAATTCATTGACCCATCTGAATTTTCAGTCCACTGGCCATACCACTTGTTCAATTCATACTTTTCTCATCTACCTCAAATTCTCATCTTCCTTCCTTTAAACTTAGATTCTATAGTTTATGCTTACCTCTAGCTTATGCCTTCATTTCCTTGGCCCTTTTCATTGCACCTTCTTATATGCTTGGAAAATCCAACTCTGGTCCTAACTCAGCTCTCAGTCTGCTCTGCATCTACACATGTCTGGAGAAAATGCCAGGACTCCCTGATCTTATCTCAAATAAGTGATCATTATCCACAAATCTGACCCTAGTTCTGTCCAACAACCCTATTGATTTTCTTTGTAAATTTTCTCTTACTCTGCTGGATAACTCTTTTAGACCTTCTTCGTCATTATCACCCATCCATCTCTGCCACCACCTCTCCCTAAGATAACAAACTTGCTTTCTATTTCACTGAAAACATAAAAACAATGAGAAGAGAACAGACACACACTGCCACAACAAAATCTATCCAACCACATGTTTAGTGACAGTGGAGGAACTCTCAGTGACCCTTATCTAAGGCTAGGTCTGTGAAAGAGGCACTAGGTTCTATGCTTTCAGCCCACCTTACGGCATGGCTCCTATAAGAGGTCATTCTCTCCTGCAGCACCCATTTTTCCTTCTTATCTTGATCATTCCCATCAGGTGATAAAGTGGCTGTAATATCATCTCAAAATAATCTAGCTTCTTTATTTCTCTCAACGTCCCCCCTTACCTAAGAGCTATCCTTGTCTCCTCCCTATACCTTTGCTACAACCAATTAGTTATGCCTCTTTCATCTGTTGTTTCCCACTGCCATTTAGCTCAGTCCCTTCCTGCCATCTCACTGAAATATTTGAATAGACTCTTATTACCTTTCCCTTCTTTGGTTCTCCAGCCCAAGCAAGAACATTGGGTTATATCAACACATGATAAATATATGTAGATTTCAAGAATTGAATCTCATAAGTTTTTTTTTTATGTTTAGTATCTGAAAGAACAATTTCTATTGCATTTTTCAAAAACTTTGTAAGGCTACTTCTTATTGAAAAAAATCAGGATGTCTTACTCTGGTAATGAAAATGCACAGTAACACTTTCTGATTTATAAATCTTGATGGCCTTGCTGAATTACTGACCATTTCCTCAATATGTACTGTGGACTTTTCCCATTCCCTTTCTGTATATCTATTGGAATTCTATCCATCCTTTTTCAAAAGAGAAAAATAATTATAAATAGCAATGTAATAAATACCCATCTTCTCCCCACTCAAAATGAAAAACATTTAATAATTTAGCATCTTTTTCTACAGACTTTTTTTTTTGTCAAAATAAATAAAATATCATTGTAAAGAGGGTGAAAGGGTCTTTAATCACCATCTCTAGTCTCATTTCTCATTCTTCCTTATTATCCCCTACTATAGGTCACACCATAATCTTTATTGACTTATATTCTCCCATCTAATCTTTTTTTTGATCTATAAAAGATATATGGTTGAACATAATAAAAAATCTTATCTAAAAATTATATATATAGTTGGATGCTTTCTCAATCTTCTCTTCTGTGGAGCAGAATCAAGGGGCAGGGAGTACTAAGGCATACTTCTGCATGAACTTGCTTGCCATATAGACATAGAATCCTACCCATCCTTTAAAGCCCACATCTAGTACTACCTCTCCATGATCCAGCTTGGTATGCAGAACTCCTGCAAAAATGTTTTTGGCAATCTTTTTTATGCCATGTACCATGAAAATGTGTGTGTGTGTGTGTGTGTGTGTGTGTGTGTGTGTGTGTGTAATTTAAATGTAAATGTTCTTCTTAAGACTGGCACTATATTTTGCCATTTTGACACTATTTTTAGGCATCTGCACCAGCATGTTGCCTAGCAGAATGCACACATATACACACAACCCCCTTTACATACACTCACATAGATGTATATATCTTTCTTTCTGTTCACTTATCCTATTCCAAATATATAAAAATAAAGGAATGAGCAATAGAATGGTTGACTAAGGAACAGGTAATGCTTCAAATTCAGTAGGTGCTCATTATCTAAGTGATGTGCTATACTGCTAATTCTTCATTCCTTTATTACACATAGCACTAGTAAAAAGTAATAAAGGGCTCTTAGCTACTTGAAGTGTTCCCATAACCTATAGGAGCATCATTTGTCTTGGTGGCAGCTAGGAAAGGAGCAAAGAACAATTTGTCTTTTTTTGACTCATATTTCCACTTAAATGTAGAGAGATAAAAAGCAAGAGACAGCTTGTACTAATTAGGAGGAGAAAATTTAAGAGAATATTGCTCTTGGCAGTGTTCAAAATACCAAGGTCAAACATGTACATTCTGTAACTCTTTGCTTCTCAACAGAATAGTGCATTGGGTGAGAGGATTTCATGGAGGAATCTTTTTGGATTCTAAAACTAGGGCCTAGCAACAGAGAGTCAAGAGGTTTCATGTCAATTTCTTAAATGGTCACTGGGAAACCATAAGATCCTGTTTATTCATTAAACATAGTTCTTAAGAACATTAATCTAAGCCAGAAAGATGAATACATCTGGGCCTACTGCTTCTTTGGGGTGCCATTACATTACTTAAAAATGTCTTAGACAAAGGTTCAAGGGCTCCTTCTCCTTCCACTCCCACCTTTTTATATATCTTATAATTTAACAATGTCATGGCTTTTTAACGGACTTATGGCTCATTTGTATGTGATAACCTGTTACCAATTATCTAGTTGCTTGCCTCCACAGAAAACCATACCTCCTAGAAAAAAATCAGTCTGTTCAGTGTGTTTTGGTCATTTATAGACGGATTAAGAAATAAAATAGGTGTTTGTAAAGACTCAACAATTCTTATTTTGTTAATCTGAAAACCCAGTTTTGCCCATAAAAGTGCTCATCAATGCTATTAATTTCTTAGGAAAGAATAAATAAGCCAGCTTTCTGAAGTGTTCTACAAGATCAGTAACACAATACTTCCAAAATTATCTTAACTAACTGAAACTAAATTGCACCTGTCAAAAATAAATAAATACATTTTGGAATGTGGTTACTATAATTTCTACTGTACACACTGATTAAATTTCTAATTTATACACTCTGATAGCCCATAATGGATCTCTTAGGGTCTCCCCTCTAATTGTCAAGTTTCCTATAGAGATCATTAAACCTTAAGCAGAATTAAACACAAGTTTTCTTTCCATTTTAAACTGTTAATAAAAAGTGTTAGTCCTCTTTGTTCAAAGGAGGCTTGAGTTCAATTCCCTTTCTTGTTTTTTCTATTCAGCGTTGTAAAATAATTGCCGTATGCTTAGGTGTGATTTTACCTCATCAGAACAAGTTCCTTTTATTATTAAAACCAGTAGGTAGGCATCTCAACAAAGGAAGCAGGCATATAATAACCCTCACAAAGAAGGAGAAATCCTGTAACAGGTACATGTTATGTTTCCTAAGAACTACATTTTATTCTACCAAGTGTAAGCTCTTTGGGGGTAGTAGCTCTTTCTAGCTTGTTCAAGACTGTATATCATTTGTCCATGCTCGATATAATAAATGCTCAGTAAACATCAAATAAGTGATGTTTCTGACCTTATTGTACTCACACTAAGTATCCAAATTCTAAAGCAAGTGTTGTAAATGTCTGGCCTTTAGTGGTTTATACAAATTAACTATGCCCTTATTATTTTGCACACTAACCTAGAGCATTGCCCTTAAACTTATACATGAAGCATGATTTAAAACTGTGTTTTAGGTTCTGTCATAACTATACCACCCAAGTCCCACATGTGAGAGATTGGATTTTTTATATAAACCAGGAATAAAAGAATACCCCTCTAGGTGAATGCCATTCCTTTCTCTTTCTTCAGTTAGAAAACTAAGGTAAATCTTATTTCACTGGGCTAACAAGAAAAAAGACATTAGCTCATAACAGAACTATTGCCTTTCTTCACCTCTATATTATACTTGGATTCTCCCATTTGAGATACCTTGGAATTTTCCCATTTTTAAGGGCTTTTTATTCAGGTCTTCAAATCTCAGTATCTGGTGTGTTGTCTAACAGACTGTCATTTGACTTTTCTTTAAGGAAGCAACTTTGGAGAACACCACAGACTCTAGCTTTTCATGCTATATTTAGAACATAATTTGCTGCACCTTCTTGGATCGATTTTGCCATCTCAGTTACTTTGTGAGAGATAATTGACATTCTTTGTGCTATGACAACTGTATGTGATGGATTAGTTCTAGTGGTTGACACTGGTTAGCTTTGTATCAGTCACAGAATTTCATGAGCAACCAGATTCAAATTCTATGCAAGACATAAGAGATTTCCAAGAATACAGCCATGCTGAACTTCAGTAAAAGAGCAAACACTTTCTTCTTTAAAGAAATCTTCAATTTTCCAAAGTCATGAAAAAGATGAAAACTCTGTAGACTATTAGTAAAACAGTAGCTACTGGTCAGCATATATTGTAATTGAGGATTTTCTGGGTATAACTATAGTTAAATACTATGATTCTTTTATTTTAAAGCACTAGAGCCTTAAAAATACTATAGTTAAAATCACTTTTTACAAATTAAGAGTAAAATTTAGCATGTGAAAAATTAGAAATCATTTCAAAATTATGAGGTAAGAAATACTTTATGGTTAGTTATCTCTAAGGAAGTACATGATGGGGATATATTCTGGAGGCAATTTCCACTTGTATTCCTGAAGATTAATGAAATATTGATAGAAGTAGTTATGTCTATTTAAACATTGAATGGCAGAAGGCATATCCATAAGAGTTAATATCTTTTGAGGGAACTTGAAAGTTCTATGAGTTGTATTTTCTTTTGTGATCATTAATCTAGTTGTTTACCTCCTCACATTTTATACTCCTAAAGATTATTTTGCTTTAATATTCCAAGTTTAGATATAAAGACCTAGTCTCTATAACCTTAGAAATAAATGTTACTCACTCTTTCACTTAAGTGGTCTCATATCTTACAGCTCCTCTACACTTATCTGATATTACTGTATTTAAACTTATATTGTTCTGACTGAGAAGTGACAGGACTGAGTAATAATAATCTGTATTTGGGGATAGGAGAAGAATGACTTGAATTTGAACTAATGCCAACACAAAGCCAAAATACCCAATTACTAAGTATACTTTATATCACCCCAAAGTATCTAAACAATATAGAGAATAATTTACTAATACATAGATTTATTATTTAAAATGGATCTGTGGAACTTAATTCATTGGTCAGATTCTTCCTGTGTCTGTGTCTATTTCTGTTTCACTTCACAGTTGACCAGATGACTCATATTTACAGACCTTCAGAACCATATCTCTCTACTCTCTTTCTGTAAAACTATTTACATTCAGACTTCATGGGTCTTGATTCCTGTGAGTGTATTTTTGGCTACCAACCATATTGTTCTTTACTGAATCTTGTCTGCCTAACTGAACCAAGTCACTTTAGATGTTCCTCACTTTCAAATGTTTTTTTAGAACACCTCTAACTTTTTACTCCTTTTTAAAATTAAACATCTTCCCTCCCTCTCCTCCTTCTGTCTCCTTCCTGTCTACCTCTTTCCCCTCCCAGCCTCCTCTTTGCTCCCTTCTTTCATTTGTTTTTATTCACTTAACCCATCCTATCAGAGGCTTTTTTGTGCCAAGATGTTTTCGTCAAAATTGAATTCTCACTTGTAACAGTATCAAAACTTATATACGTGGAGTACCTTTCCTGTGTTCCAGTAAATAGAGATAGTAACATAATTCACCCAAAATTACAGGGCCTGTAGTTTATCCCATGGTGGCTAAGTGATGCCAAACTCTGATAGAGCTCATTTGCTGAACATTCCTTCCTTGGGAAATGGTTGATTTGCTCAATTTTATAAAATGGTAGCTATGGTGAATTGTCCCATTCTCAAAGGTATGTCTATTTTACTCATCTCCTATTTTCATAAATAGAGGAGCTGTTGCTCTATTGCCTGTGAAAATATGGGTTTTATAAAAGTTATTTTCACAATAGATAGTAATTAGCCAGTGGAGACTTTGTAAAAGGATACACGCTTCTGGTATAACGTGAATACATTCTGGGCATCTAATATACAACATGGTGATTATAGTTAATAATACTGTATTGCACATCTAAATTTGCTAAGAGAGTGGACCTCAAGTGTTCTAACTACACACACAAAGGTAACTGTGAGGTAATGGATATGTTAGTTAGCCTGATTGCAGTCACCAGTCCCCCATATAGAGGTATAGCAAATTATTATGCTGTACAAGGTAAGTATATAAAATTTTTGTCAATTATAGCTTAATAAAGCTGAAAAAATTTACCAAACATTAAAGTAGTGGATATTATGGTTGTATATGTAGAAGTGTGCTCACGGGAGTTACTGGGTGAAAAATACTCTAGAATAGAGAAGGATAACTCTGAATTAAGTACCCATTGTTGAGGGTGAGTATTCTTTATTCAACAGTGAGAGCTGGAGAAAGCATCTGAGTAATATGGCCTGGGGCACCCAAAGAGAGAACAATATAAAGAGTATAGATAGCTGTACACACAGACATCATGTGCACACACCTTATACTCATGTACACACATACTGTGTGTCTATGTGTACATTAGGAAATCATAGAGGAAAAAGAGTGAGTTGTCAGTTGCTAAGGAAAATAGTTTCAGCTTCAGTCTGGACTAACCAGCCAGAATAGCCAGGTTTTCCTTAAGAATCAAAGATTTATACAATTATAATTAGCTCAGGTGAGTTACCTGTGGTCATTAGATGAGAATTTAGTTTTCTCTAAGTTGCTTTTCCCCAGATTCCTTACCGGGAAAACTAGGTAGACTATTATATCCCTAATACAAGCAGAATATGGGGTGAAATCATCATTTTACCCTATAAAGGAGGGAATTGAAACTTCAGGCCTCTTTACTCTATCTTGCCTACCCCAAGATACCTACCTGGAAAATAAATCAGATTTCTATATACTAAACACAAGCTGAATTTTCAGTGAAATCAGCAAATGCAAAGGAGAGGGGAAGTGGAAAATGGTCCCAGAGCCTCAGGGATGATGGTGCTTATATATATATTTCTTTAATTACTGGGATGATGATATGAAGAAAGCTCATCAAGAGCCATGGTGGGCCTAGAAAGAAGGCTTATGTTGACATGATTATAGATGTTCATTAGAGAAATACAATTGTCAGATAACATAAAAACATTTCTGCACTATTTTGCCAAAGAGTACTTAGATTTCCTGGATTTGTAAGAGTACTTAGATTTCCTCAGTTTCAATTTTGGACTCCCTTAAATTATTTCTTGATATAATTCAAGGTCAATTTACAGATAAAGAATAAAATTTTATGAGTTTATCCAATTTAAGATCCAGAATTTTTACTCCACTTTGGTATTTTTATTTGAGGACAGCTAGCTAAAGGACCAATTCTAAGCTGGCATGGGATGAGCAAAGTCTGATATTACTTCTTAATTAGGATTTTGAACTGCTACATTACTGTAAGTAAAAAGACCTTATTTATTTATGGGTTGTTTTTTTTTTAACACTTGCAAATCCTACTACTAGCAAGACTAGTCACATACCTGTTACTGCGGTTTAAATCCTAGAATAAATAGGGGAAAAAAAGACTTTTGGAAAATTTAAAAGGGCAGAAATACACACTCAATTCCAGAGAGGCTACATATATTAATATTTCCGGTCCTTTTTTAAATCTTCTATTCATTGTTGAAATAATGTATACTATTTTCATATGTAAAAATGAGGTTTGAAGAGATTATTTTGCTGGATGCTTCTTGTCTATTCAGTATTTATATTGGAGTTGGAACTTCTCAACCTAGCAATGCTGTCTGTCATAAGAAAACCCATGGTGACTTGATGATTTGTTACTATTCTTTCTGCTTTATGCAGACATCATTCTCTCAGACATCCATCATCACTCTAGTGTAAACAAGCATCCTCTAAAAGCTAAAACTCCAATGGTTTTATTTGATCATAAATCCCTCAGTAGCAACCTCACCTCGGTTGTAGAAGTTGACTCAGTCTGAAAGCCTATTTCTGCTCTTCAGCCCTTGTGACCTGCCCATGTTCTAAATGGAACATTCAATTACTATTACTCTTCCCGTTTTCTAACCTTTGCCCATTGTGAGCCCTTCAATATGAATAAAAACTTCATTGTTCCAAAGAGGAAATAATGAGTCCAAAATGTATCCATCAAGTACAATGTAGTTGCCTGGCCAGCTCTAGGCTTAGAAAAAGAAGAACTCCCTGCTGTGCCCTCCTGTCTGAAAAAAAAGAGTTCACTGACATCATTTAGTCTTTTCTCCATGGGAGCTTATTTCCTTTTTCTCCATCCATGGCATTTCTAAGATCTACATCCTCAGAA
Source organism: Lutra lutra (assembly GCF_902655055.1). Taxonomy (NCBI): domain Eukaryota; kingdom Metazoa; phylum Chordata; class Mammalia; order Carnivora; family Mustelidae; genus Lutra; species Lutra lutra. The sequence goes on from NC_062288.1 coordinate 69,771,319, forward strand.
AAAGAAAGGGAGAGGAAAAAAAAGACAAGTGTGAAATGCAACTGTAAACTGCATCTTGAAATCTAGAGTAGCAACAGGATAATACTGCAGAGTCTCCATGGCCTCCTGTCAGGGTTTAGTTTCAAGGGATGACAATACATGCCCAAGACTTTTGCTGTAACCAGGAGGATCCTACCCATCAGTTTTCAGGCATCAAACTGCTGTTCTTCCTTTGATCTCAGTAATAGATGACTGGGAAGCACTAAGGTGGAGGCTGAACACTGTACATAGTTTGAAAATCTATGTAATCTTGAAGATTATGAGTGTTGGCCTGTATTGGGGAGCAGGAGGATATAGGCCACAATTAAGTGCTCTGATCAAAACAAGTAGGTATCATAATACCTTTTTCCAAATCTCATTCCTCTAGTATTATCCATCTTAGTGAATGGACACCCAATAGTAACCTGGAAACAGATTGTAACCTCCCTCTCTCATGTTCTCTCAATTCAAATTTCAGATCCTACAATAATGATGAACTCATCTATTCACTTTTCTCCATTCTCTAACTCGCCATCACCAAATCTTGCCTGGATCCTAAAACTGCCCTGAAAATGATCTTCCTAGCTTCAGTTTTTGTTCACTCTAATGTACAGTCCACACTGCAGACAAAATGATCTTTCTAAAAGGAAGACATCCTTATAGTACTCAGTAATATTATTATCCTCAAAAGCCCAGATTTCTTAACATTGGTTTGTAATACTGTGTGGTATCTATTTCCTACTAATATCCCCCTCTTTATCTCTCACCCTCTATCAGTATCAAACTAAATGCTCCCCAGGGTCTCCCACCTCTAATCCTACATTTTGCCCTGTGGTTTCTTTTTCCTTTAACATAATCTTGCCTCATTGGCTTTCTCCCACTTATCTTTTAGGTCTCAGACTGCCCTGGTCCTTGAACATGGTTAGGTTCCTCTAAGATTATCCCTTCAGTTCCTCTCCCATTCCCCTAATTTACATTGTTGTAATCACTGCATGTATACCTTCCCTGTTAGGAATGGAAGCTCCATGATGGCTATGAGGACAGGGAAGGAACCTCAACTTTTGTTTACTGTCATATGCCCATGACTCCATAATGTTTGTTGAATGAAAAGATGCATTAAATTTTCTATACCCTCTGAGATCCATCCTTCCTTCATTCCCCCTCTCCCTCTTTCCTCTCTCCTTTTCTCCCTTCCTTCCATGAGCATATAGGTATTATAAGCCTACAACATGTCAAGTACAGTCCTAGGTCTTGAGGATGCAGTGGTGACAATATGAAAAATAAAATCAACAGATTCATGGAGCTCATATTTCAGTGGAGAGACTAATAAACAAATGTATAACACAATGTCAGGTATTGATAAGTGGTACAAGGAAAATAAAACAGAGCAAGGCATAAAGAGTGTACTAGATTGAGGTGTGAGGAGGGTGGGTGATGGGAATAGGCTATTCTAGACCAAGGGTCAGAGCAGACTGTCTGAATAGATGTTAAAGAAAAATTGCTCTAGACAGAAGTAAACAGGCAAGAAAGATTGTATTCAGGACTACTGGAATGGGGTCGAGACTATTCTAATAGAAGAAAGAGACTGAGCTCAACTCTGCTCGAAACACTTGGGGGAGCTAGTGGAAAAGTACTAGAGGATGTTAGAGGTAGGTGGTCAAATGATTTGACCATCTATATTTGCTAATTTTCCCTTATGGAATTTAGGCTCCTATCCTCCCAGAGACTGGAAAGTAGTGATGCTCTCTTCCTTGATGATTACATGTCATAGGGATGGCTTTTTTTCTTGAGAAACACATCCCTGTGTAGCAAAACTGGCAAGACACTGGAAGATGATTTATGTCTCAAATTGAACAGAGAACATTTTTTTAAAGAAATTGCTCTAAGAAAAGGGAGGACAGGGACCTGAAGTCAGGAAGAAGCCAACCTAAAGAAGACCATTTGGTTAAAGGTGGCATTTGTGCAGAGACCTCAAAGAAGTGAGAAAGGGAGTCCTGAACAGATTTTGAGCATGAGCACTGTCAGCTGAGGCAAGAGCAAGTGCAAAGGCAGCCATGAAACCTGAAGCTTGAATTTGGAAAAGGTCATGGGGTTCTAATGGAGCAAGCAAAGAGGGAGACAGGCAGGAAGTGAGACTGGATAGCTGGGCCAAAGTCAGACCATGGAAGACTTCTAAAGGGAAAAGCTTGGAGTTTATTGTGAAACCCTGGGAAGCTACTGGAAGGTTTACATGAGAGTTTCATGATCTGTAAGGGGACCTCTCAGGCTTCTCTATAAGAAATGAGCTCAAAGGTTTGGGGGTAGAAGCACAAGGATCCTTAGGCAGCTGATAAAATAATTTGGTCATAAATCCTGGAAAGGGTGGTAATAGTGGAGGAAGGGAGGCTTGACATACATGAAGACGTGTATTTTTTGATGAAGAAACAAATAGGAGATAAAAGTAAAAGTAAAGGGAGGCTTGAATTTTTTTGTCCTTATTGATAAGGTGAATATTGGTACTACCATGAGATGGAGAAGATTTGAAGGTTTGTGTGGCATATAAGATAAAGAGCTCAGTGTGAGTAAGCTAAATTTGAGGAGCTAAGTAAGTACGTCACTTGGGCAGTTATGTATCTTACCCTGTATCTCAAGGGTGGTGGTAGAGATGGTTACTTGGGAGTCATTAGAGTATAACTAGTACTTAGATATAGGTCAGATTTCCTCCAGGGTATGAGATAAGAAGAAGCAGAGAACATTAATTTTTTAAATTTATCCCTAACTGACAAGGCTCTATTTTCTGACTCATCCTAATATTTAAAAAAAAAAAAAATCCATTTGGATTAATAGTTACTCACTTTTTCTTCCAGCAAGTCTTTCTTCTGATACATTCAGGGCTGAATTATAGAATAAGCAAATACTGTAAGTCTTCAGCAAAACAAATGTATTAGTCTTTTCAGGCTGTTAGAACAAAGTACCATAGATTGGGTGGCTTACAAACAATAGAAATTAAATCTCTCATTTCTGGAAGCTGGAAGCCTGAGATCAGAGTGCCAACATGGTCGCATTCTGGTGAGAGCCCTCTTTCCAGATGCAGACTGCCAGCTTCTCATTGGATCCTTACACGGTGGGGAGTGGAGAGAGGACACAAGCTCTCTTGTGACTCTTATGAGATCCCATTCATGAGTGTTTCTTAACTTCTACTAATAACCTCCTGAAGAACTCACTTCCTAATACCATCACACTAGGGGATAGGCTTTCAACAGAGAATTTTTGGGGAAAACAAACATTCAGTCGACAACAGCAAGGATGCTGAATATGTTTTAAAGAAGACATTTGGTATTTCGAGAATTTATATGAAATACAAGTAACTGGAGAAATTTCCAACCCTATTTTACAATTAGTATTTTTTTAGAATATGTGTAAACATGAGATAGAAGACACTATAATTTTTTCCCAATATCTCCAGCTGCTTGCTTGCTTGCTTTGGTTAGTTACCATACAATACATCATTAGTTTTTGATATAGTGTTACATGATTCATTGTTTGCATATAATACCCAGCACTCCATGCAATATGTTCCTTCCTTAATACCCATCACCAGGCTAATTCATCTCCCCCACCCCCCTCCTCTCTAAAACCCTCAGTTTGTTTCCTAGAGTCCATAGTCTCTCATGGTTCCTTCCCCGCTCTGACTCCCCCACACCCGCTTCATTTTTCTCTTCCTTCTCCTAATGTCCTCCATGCTATCCTTATGTTCCACAAATAAGTGAAACCATATGATAATTGACTTTCTCTGCTTGACTTATTTCACTCAGCATAATCTCCTCCAGTCCCATCCATGTTGATGCAAAAGCTGGGATTTCATCCTTTCTGTTGGCTGAGTAATATTCCATTGTATATATGCACCACATCTTCTTCATCCATTCTTCTGTTGAAGAGCATCTCAGGTCTTTCCACAGTTTGGCTATTGTGAGCATTACTGCTATGAACATTGGAGTGCATGTGGACCTTCTTTTCACTACATCTGTATCTTTGCGGTAAATACCCAGTAGTGCAATTTCTGGGTCATAGGTAGCTCTATTTTTAATTTTTTGAAGAACCTCCACACTGCTTTCCAAAGTGGTTGTACAAACCTGCATTCCCACTAACAGTGTAAGAGGGTTCCCTTTTCTCCACAACCTCTTCAACATTTGTTGTGTCTTGCCTTGTCAATTTTTGCCATTCTAACTGGTATAAGGTGGTATCTCACTGTGGTTTTTATTTGAATTTCCCTGATGGCTAATGATGATGAACATCGTTTCATCTGTCTGTTAGCCATTCGTATGTAGAAGACACTATAATTTTCAGTCTTAATAATGCCTGGGACTGACTCTGAACTTGGTACTAACCTCCCTAAGAAACAAATGTCAGCTCATCCTGTTCATTGTTTTTATTTGTGTTTTGTATTTTTTTAAGTTTTTATTTAAATTTCAGTCAACATACAATACAATATTAGCTTTAAGTATACAATATAATGAGTCAACACTTCCATACACCAGATGGTGCTCATCACAACTAGGGTCCTCCTTAATCCCCATCATCTATTTAACCCAATGCCCACCTACCTCCCCTGCAACCATCAATGTGTCCTCTGTATTTGAGGCATGTTTCTTGATTTGACTCACTCTCTCTCTTTGCTGATTTATTTTGTTTCTTAAATTCCACATTCGAGTGAAATCATATGAAGAATGATTTCTCTGACTTATTTCACTTAGCATAATATACTTTAGCTCCATCCCTGTTGTCACTAGTGACAAGATTTCATTCTTTTCGATGGCTGAGAAAAATTCCACTCTATGTGGGAACATATATGTGGTTTATACCATATACCTCATATATGTTCCATTGTAATATTCCATTGTATGTATGTATGTGTGTATATATGTGTGCATGCGTATATGTATGTGTGTATATGTATGCACATACATACATTCATATATATGTGTGTATGTAAACACACACACACACACATGCACACCAATTTCTTCTTTATCCATTCAGTAGTCAGTGGACACGAGCTGTTTCCATAATCTGGCTATTGTAGATAATACTGCTGTAAACATTGGGATGTGTGTATCACTTTGAATTGGGATTTTTGTATTCCTTGGGTAAATATGTAGTAGTGCAATTTCTGGGTCATAGGGTATTTCTACTTTTAACTTTTTGAGGAAACTCAATATTGTTTTTTTTTAAATGCATTTTTAAATTTCAGCATTAAATAAAGTAAACTTGACTATCCATAATGATGTTCTGCATTTAACTAGTGGAGATTTTACTTCTTTATTATCTTTAATCAGCAGTAGATGAAATTCAAGGGACTTTAAAAATCAGGTAAATACAGATGAGTTTCACAAAAGCAAAAGTTTCACCATGACTCTAATATTTTGTCCTCAGATATTTTATTTTTGTGGGTTTTTTTCCTACATAGTTATTGAGAAGATGTCAAATACAGGGTCAGACAGGGATATTGAGTGTCCACTACATGCTTGGCCTGGTTCTAAGTATTGGGGTTATAATAGCTGTTTATGAAATGGATAAAAATATTTGCTCTTAATGCAGCAAATATTCAATAAACTAAATGAACAAGTGAAAGTTGTATGCTAAATGGTAATGGATGCTACAGATAAACACGAAAGAGTGTTGAGGAACTAGGGAGGGCTGGGTTCTGGGTAGGTTTCGAATTGGAAGTAGAATGATCAGGGGTGGTCTCATGAAAATATTTGAGTAAAAGTGTGAAAGACATGAAGGAGCCAGTCATGTAGACATCTCTAAAAAAAACATTGCAGGTGGAGGGGATGGGGAAAGCAGAATGATGAGGCTGAAAATGTCTGCATGTTTGAGAAATGGCAGAATAGCCTGTCTGGAGCCAAGTAAAGGAGAATGAGAGCAGTAGGAAATGAGGCTGGAGAAATGGTGGGGACCAGATGATGAAATGCCTTTAAACCGTTGTGGTGATTTGGCACTAAATTGTTAGAAAACCACTAGAGGGGGGCGCCTGGGTGGCTCAGCGGGTTAAGCCACTGCCTTCAGCTCAGGTCATGATCTCACGGTCCTGGGATTGAGCCCCGCATCGGGCTCTCTGCTCAGAAGCCTGCTTCTTCCTCTCTCTGCCTGCCTCTCTGCCTACTTGTGATCTCTCTCTGTCAAATGAATAAATAAAATCTTAAAAAAAAAAGAAAAAAGAAAACCACTAGAGGTTTTAATCAGAGGAGTAACATAAGCTCACAATTTGAAAGGATCCCTTTGGTTGGCATGTAAAGAACAGATATCAGGAACAGGGACAAGAGGGAAAGCAAGGAGAACTCTAGAAGGTTATTGCAATAATACAGGTGAGCTAATGGTTGACAATAACAGTGCACCATAGGTGATACAATGGAGGTAGTGAGTCCTGATCAGAAGAATTTTGGAAGCACAGCTACTAGGACTTGCTGAAGCAATATACAAGGATTGTTAAGAGAAGGGAGTCAAGAACAATGTGAGGGGTTTGGGCCAATAAAATTGGAAGAAAGTTACTACCATTTACTGAGATAGTGAAGACTGTAAGAGAGACAGGTTTGAGGATGAAGATCAATAATTTGTTTTAGAACATTGTAAGTTTGGTGTGCCTATGAGAGGTACAGGTGGAGTTACCAAGAAGGCAGTGGGACTGGTGTTCAGGGTTGAGGTCTAGGGATTCATCTACTTCTCTCTGGTATTTAAATGCACGAGTGTAGGTAGACAATTAGTCTGTGTACTGAACCCAGGGGTGGTCCATTTGTGTTTGGAAATATGAAGAGGAACCAGCAATGCAGAGTGAAAGCAGTGATTATAAGGAAGAAATTCAGCAGAGTGGTGCTACAAAACTCAAGTGAAGCAAGCATTACAAGAAGTGATCAGCTGTGTTCAGTAAAGCTGACAGGCCTAATGAGATGAGGCCAGAGCATGAAGCATTGCATTTAGCAGCATGGAGGCCATTAGTGAATTTGAGCAACTTTAGAGGGATGGTGGGGCAGAGACCTCAGTTAAGAGAGAATCGGAGGAGTGGATGTTGGCATTAGTGAATCTAGGTAACTCCTTTAAGGAATTTTGTTACAAAGGTGAGAAAATGAAAGAGGTCTTTGACTGGAAAAACTGAAGTCCATGGGTTTTTTTATTTATTACTGTCTTTAGATGAGAAAAATGTATGTTAACGGCTAAAAGGAGAAAGAGGGATATATTGGTGTTGCAGGAGAGAGAGAGGAGAGAGAGGAATTGTTAGAGTCATGTACTTGAGTAGTGCAACAGGCGTGAGATTCAGTGCTCAAGTGGAAAAGATGCCCTGGGCTAAGACAGGAGACCAAAAGTCTCTCTCTCCTCTCTGCTCCTCTTTCTTCCTCTTCCCTTGTTTTTAGAATTAAGATATAAGAAGGAGGTGAACCCTACCAGGAGCTTAGCTTCTTCAGCACTAGAATGAGAGTAATGAACTTAGTATTTCAGGTCCCTAAAAGTATTAAAATCCTATCAATTTGTAATGTATTAATGATTTTAGCTCCTATGAACTATCTACTAATTCAGATATGACCATTCTTTTTATAAGTTTGACTCAGATATAAAATGCTTACCTCCACTTGCTTTTTATGTAGGGCATGTTATTTATTTTCAAAATGTTAAGGGTAAATACTTCTGATATTCCATCATAGTGTGGCTTACAAATGATTTTAAAAACATTTATTAAGGATAGCTTTGCATAGGATTCCAAACCTTTTTCTTATCAACCCATTAATTTTTCTAAATAAAATGAACTCTACAAAATGGTGATAACTACAAAACTGAACTATGCATAAAGAATAACTACACATAGAACTTTAAAAAAAAAAAAAAACCTCTTAGATGTTTTTATAACATTTTCTTTTTTAACTCCCCAGGAAAATGAAACTAATGTGCATAACACTGGAATCTAAGTTCCTTTGCAAATCAGAGTAACTGTATGAATTGTTCATTATATGCTAAAATCTAAAATAGATGAATTTTTATCACCCTTATCATCCTTTAACTGTTCTAAATGGTCCCTCTGGAGATCTGTCTTTCTCTCTCTTTCTCTCTTTCTCGCTCCTCCCACCCCCTCTCCTTCACCATTTTTTGGCCATAAAGAGCTGTGAATTCTATTGTCTCTTAAAAACAATTTCACTTCCTATCAATTTTCTTACCTGAAGACTTCCTTGATACTATAATCACTAGCAAAAACCTCAATCTCATATTTCATGTGTAACAGTTCAGCACTTTTTTTTTTTTTTTTTTAGTTTCTCAAACACAGTGTTTTAAACACTCCTGATGTATGTGTGACATTGATGGGTTCCCAGAAAAATGGCTGGACAATCAGCAAGTCTTTGACTCTGCTCAGTGCTCACAACACCCAATATGTCGAGGCTTATCGGCTCTTTCAAGCTAAAGATGGAAGAACTTCAGTCTATTTTTTGGCAACCCAGCATATAAATGTCAAATAAGTAGTGAGGTCATTCCCAGACTGGACTAGACATTGGGAATGGTTCTTAAAAATGTGTTCTGTAGCATTTAATTATGCCCCATGATCTTTCATCACAAACCAAATCAACATATACCAAACAAAAATTCTCAAAATTTTTGTTCAGCCCAACTGTCACTCTTTTTCCTCTTTAAAGCCAACCTCCCTCTCCACACAGTCTGCTGAAACTGTTTTCCTCACAGTTGATCTCTGAATTGCCAAATCCTAGGAGACTGCTTCTATCCTTATCTTTTTTTTAATTTATTTTTTAAATTTTATTTTAAGGAGGCCCCGCACCCAATGTGGGGCTTGAACTCATGACCTTGAGACTGAGTTGCATGCTCTACTGACTGAGCCAGCCAAGTACCCCTATCCTTTCCTTTTCTGTGACCTGGGCATTTAATTCTATTGGTCTAAACTCATTTAACCAAACTCTTCTTCCCTTTGATCTCATGACATTATGCTCTCTTTGTTTTATTCCTGTGTTTACTCCTTTATTTTTAGGGTCCTCTAATTCTGCCTTTACATAAATATTGATATTTAATTCTTCTTCCTGATTCAGAATTCTTCTTGACTTGTCAGAAGAGTGACTTTAGAAGTGCTAACCACAGGTCAAAGACATAAGAGCTAAAACTTTAATCAAATGGCATTTTAATATATTTAGAACTTTGGTTGTAATAGGACAAAAATGAAAATAATTGAGAAGAGAATAAAGCGATAAATAGATCAGAGGAAACTAAGCATGTGCTGTGGTCACAGTATGGGCTTATAGGCTAACATGGTGTGAAATTAATAAAATGCTTGACAGTCAGTAACGTGGAGTATTGAATCCCCATCCTCTTAAATTTTGTAATTCATGTATAAAAACTTAAATATTGGCAAAATTATGTCCTTGGTGAACTGAAATGATAAATGTCTCCCTAATTAGTAAGTCTTATTCAACTCTGCAAATATATAGAATTAAGAATAGGCATGTTTAAAAAGATTTTTAAAAAGATGTTTAAAAAGATTAAAAGCAGTATATGATGGCTTTTATGTTAAAAATCTGTAATATTTAGTATTTTATATTTCTTATACTATTTAATAAAAATTTGTCATATATGAGTTAATAGGCTGGCCTTCAAATTACTATTTAAAATGAGTAGGGGTGTTTGGGTTGCTCAGTCAATCATCTACCTTCAGCTCAGGTCATGATCTCAGAGCCCTGGGGTCTCAGAGCCCTGCACCAGGTTTCCTTGCTCATTGGGGAATCTGCTTCTCCCTCTCCCTTTGCTCCTACCCCCCCATGCTCTCTCCCTCTCCCTCTCTCTCAAATGAATGAGTAAAATCTTTAGAATAGATAAATAATTATTTTGGCTTTTGATTTTTAAGTTGAAATCCATGACAGAAATTGGGTTTGGGTCATTCACTGTTCATTCTGCATGAAAGCTAGAAAGCTGAAATCTTCCTTTCCCAGATTCCCTTGCAGTTATGGTTCTGAACACAAATGAGAGGCAATCTTGAATAAGACCTGGGTTCATAACTGAATAACCTGAGGTTGAGGAGGATCCACTGTGTGGGGAAAGACTGTAGCAGAAGCAGCATGGTTCTGGAGCCAATAGCCCTAACAATGGCTTCCTGATTGAGCAGATGACAGCTTCACTGTTTGGCATCTTCCTAATGGTGTGGCTTCCTTCTAGAGTCAACACAACACCTTCATGTTTCCACATCAACCATCTACAGAAGCAGGAACAGCAGCTTTCCAGCTTTCCATTTTTTCCCCCCACTTTCCGTGTCTTTAGCAAGCTGCCCTCCACATCTGAGAGGCCTTTCCTTTATCTGACTGAATCACATAAACTTGGCTTTCCAGACTCAGTGTATCAATTTATCATAGAAGGTTTTCCCAACATCCTCCATCCATACACCCCATTGTCCTAACTATGAGGTCACCTTCTCACGTGTTCTCTTTTATATCTTGTTTATTTGCAACTTCCTGAGTAGCACCTACCATTATACTCACCAGTTTATTTGTAGTTTCTAACCATATAGTAAAAGGCTTGTGAATAGAAAGTCTTTTTTTTTTTTTTTTTGCTTTTAACTATAAACCCTAGCCCCATGTATGATGGTTGACACATAGTAGGCATTCATTACGGGAATTAATGAAGTAATGAGTAAATAGACATCTGAGTGCCAGTGAAAGACTTCAAATGGCACTTTGGCCTTTCCATTAAAATAATTATTTCTAAACACATATGTGAAAATATTCCCCAAAGGAGAAGCCTAATCACTCTGTAATTCAAATGAAGTAGCAATCTAATCCACTCTTGTACGGAGCTTTCATGAATATCAGTTTCATGAAGCATCATTGAATTCCCTAATTCTTTCTTTCCTGAGAAGTGCCCATTAACTTAACTGAAAAAAAGGACTTGCTGTCAGCTCTGTTTTGGTGTGAGGCAAACATTTTACTACCAAAAATTTTAAGAGGACATAGTGAAACTAAAATAACAAGTCTGATTGGTTTCTTTAGTAGCTTTTCCCTCGTAATTGTCCCATCTTGTTTGTTCGGTTACTACCAAAGGAGAGACAGAATATGGACTCGGGTGGTGGGAAGAATTTTTTTTTACATGTTAGATTTACAATAGATTTACAATATAGGCATTTTAGAATTACAGTGCACTGATAGAAGAAATTTTCAATCACGGTTCTTTTACATATGACTTTGGCAATGGTTGTAGGTTTTTTTTATATCAACAGTATTGTAACAGGGAAGCATAACATTGTAGTACAGAGGAGAATTTGGTAGTTGTGTCTGCTGATGATAATACCTGGTAAATTAAGTATAACTATCTTTTAAAATCTGAATTAACTAAGAGTGTTTATGTCTTCCAAACATCAAGCTGCATAGGTAAAGATATCTGGTAACATTTTCTTTTTCTGATAAAGTAAGAAGAATTTTTTATGTGCTGAATTATAGATCATTAACAAAAGCATGAAATCATTGCTAGTATTATACTGCTATGCTATCTATATAGTAAGGATGAGGAAACTTTCTTTTTTTAAGTAAGCTCCACACACACTGAGCCTGGAGCCCAGTGCAGAGCTTGAACTCAGGACCGACCCTTCCTTCCTTCCCCTTCCTCCTTCCTTCCTTCCTTCCTTCTTTATTTACTTATTATGTTCAGTTAGCCAGCATATAGTACATATTAGTTTTTGATGCAGTGTTCAATGATTCATTAGTTTTTGATGTAGTGTTCAACGACTTATTAGTTGTGTATAACACTCAGTGCTCATCACAACACTTGCCTTCCTTAATACCCATCACCTGGTTAACCCATCCTCCTACCCCCCCTCCCTTCTGTAACCCTCCGTTTGTTTCCCAGAGTCCAGAGTCTCTCATGGTTCATCTCCCTGTCTGATTTCTTCCCACTCAGTTTCGATTAAAAGACTTTAAAAATTTCCTATGTTTGTCAGGTGGCTTTCACTGGATATATGTACTCCCTCAACAAAATATAAGAGCACAGCCTGTCATTCAGCATCCCTTACTTAGAGCTGCAAACCCTCCAGCAGTTCTCTCGTTCTGACCATTGCATGTTGTTTCTAACATTGCTCTGAGCACCATTCATTCACTCAGTAAAGATGGATTCTGTACTTAGCACTATTGCAGATACTAAGGAGCCAGTGGTAATAAAACCACGGACGTGGTGCTGGCATTGGCCTTGTTCATATTTATAGGTGGTGGCTAGAAAAGGGATATACAAGTAATGTTAAACAAAGAAAAGATAGTAATAAGTGCTGTGAGGGAAATTAACAGGAGACATGGCTCTTCATCAGCTCTCAGCTCACAGTGTCTTTGCACATTGTGGGGTGTCTCCAGACTGCTCCCCAATTTCCCCATGATGTTGACAGTGTCCCCTACACAGCTGTTAGTATGCTAAATAACCCTCATGCCAGGCTGGGCAGGCTTTTCTGGGAAGAGGAGCATCTGGCCCATCTTGTACCCGGCTTTCCAGGGCTTAATGGTCCTCCAGTTTTTCTCTCTTGCAGAACTTTACATTTATTACAGAATACTTAATACCCTAGTCAGGAGTATTTCCATTTGAATGACTTCAGTGGTCTGGGCTTTCCTGACAACACGTGTGAATGTTTGTTGAACTATTATGAGACAGAAAGAATCACTTGTGGTGGTGTCACTTGGGTAGAGAAAGTAGTTCTGCACCAAAACAGTGAATATGCCACTTATTTTATGTGGACAAAAATTAGGAATTAGGGAAATGATTTAGATTTGGGATAATTTGAAGAACATCGTTAGTAGCATTGTATGGCCATTTAGCTAGGACTCAGGCATGGCAGTGTTCTGGGTTTATCTCAGGAAAATGGGTTCAAGTCCCAGTGCTGCTAGTCACCATTTCCTGTATGACATTGTGCAAATTATGTTTCTGATACTTGGACTCACCCCTGATAAACCCGAGTAGAAATAACTGCTTTCTTTGTTTGATTTCCAGTAGATTAGGAGGTTTAAATGGGAGTGTGCCACAGAATTATATATTGCTATTGTTTTTCCCTAAGTTTAGAATTAAAAAAAGAGACTAAATAATATTATGAGAATAAAAAGAGAATAAAGTAATACTTATGAGGACCAGTTATATGCCAGTAGTTAGTCAATGTAGACAAAGTTGTCCTTAAGTTACATATGAGGAAACTAATAGAGGTAAGTAATTTACTCAAAGACATGTTGGTAATAGGTAGTACTGAAATGAGAAGTCATCTAATACAGTGTCCTGTTCTCTTTCTTAAGCAGAAACATTTACAATGTAACTTACATTTCATGTCCTTAGAAGATGAGAATTCAAATGTGGTATTTAAACTCCACATTTCAGAGTGGAGTCCTTCAGAATGGTTTGGTTCTTGTTCTTATCCACCAAAATGGGCCTATTTTCACCTGATTTACAGACTATCTCCTTTAAAAATCTAGAGTTCTTGGATTAACATGAATAAGTGAACGATGAATGAATGAATGCCCCTCATATAGGCTGTTGTAAATTGGCAAAACTACTTAAGAGCCAGCCAATGTTTTGTTCTCACAAGGAAGGTTGCATAGATTCCCATGATAATTTTCTAAAGCAATTGGAAAACATCCAAACAAAGGCTTAGGAATGTTGGTTGGTTTATTCAGTATTGTCTCCAAGGAAACTCTCTTTCTCTCTCTCTCTGTCTCTCTCTCTCTCTCTTTTTTTTTTTTCTGTAGCTTGAGAATTAGTGTGTAGGAGGGATGCTGTGGAAGGACCTGTTAAATTATGTTAAATATTCATTTGCTCATTTTAACATCTGGATAAAGACTTTTTTACACTTTGGAAGATGCACATCCAAAGGAAACTTTAATTGACTTGGTGAACTATCTTTCTCCCAAAAAAGAAGATAAATAAACTGGAACCATATATTTTCTCATATTGTAAAAACATAAAAATACCATAAAGGGAAATCAAAGTAGTAATGGGTTAGTAGAACTGCTGAGATAGTTGTAATATTTTTCAAACATTTTAGCATAGTAGTATTGATTTTCTCTACATATATATGCAGAAATATACAAGTGTTTACAATCCTGGTATAGTTTGTAATGAATTTTAAAGGTGTTACAAACAACAGCAGCAACCCATGAATGATTAGCATTTCAAATCCAATGTGGATAGAAGGTATGATGAAACAGCAAATTATACTTTTTAATAAGTACATTGTTCTACTGAAAGAGATTATTGTATTCACTGACAGCCAATTCTGTAGTGATGAATTATTGTTTAAAAGCCTTTCCTGATATTTTTGGAAGCAGTTAACAAATAACTGCTCAGCTAATTTTTATGTATGCATTTATTAATCTTTGCTTCAGTTAAATTTCATACCAGGTTAATGGATAGATGTTTTTGATAGTATATGTACCTTCCCTGCCTTCTCTTTCATTTAAATTTTCCAAAACAGAACAATTTTCCCAACCATGAAAATAGAGCATAATATGGAAAAATGACATGGTTGAGGGTATAATTTCGGGTTTTATACCTGTTGTCCCTTCTAACAAGAGGCACTAATCACCACCTAGAATTTCATTGTTACATTGTCTTCAAATAATGAAACACTTGTTACAGTCCCACAAATTGTGATTAACCTAAGGCCAAATTTCTATTTTATTTAGAACTTCTCTCTTTAGGTCTTTAAAAATAAAGGAAATTCTTCAATCCCTATACATTTTTGGACACCAAAGTAGATTAAACAGAAGGGAAAACTAGCTTGATTATTTTTAAATCAGAACAAATTAAACATTTACATGGCATTGAAGTTTTATGTTTTTAAAATTTTTTTCTCTTACTTTAGTTGTCCTAACCATCGCAGGGTTCTGGAGTAGATAACCAATGATCATTATGGTTTTCTGAATGATCAGTGCTTTTCGGAATAGTCATTAGATAAGCTGTTTCTTTCTACATAAAACATCCAATGACAAATAGGTGACTTCAGAGATGATCTCGTTATTGAAATTGAAGGTGCACAGAAAATATGCCCTCCAAACAAAATGGTCTCCTGCAAAGACCTGAAAGATGAATATTGGGTATTATATTTTTTGCTTTTGAGGGCTTTTTGGTCAGTAAGAAGCTCCAAATGAAGAGCAGATACCCAACTAGTGGTCTCAGGCTGTGTCCTTCTCAGAAACAGCAAGAGGAAAGAAGACCAGTAGAAAGGGAGGAGGGTTAGTTAGAAACTAAACTGATTTACCTTAAAATTTTGCCTCCAGTTGCACTGAAAATTCATGGCTGAATCATGTCATCTTCTCCTTCACATCAAGTTATTTAAACTTAATTTTTTGGAATATTTCTCTTGTAATGAATTTCTTTTTTTTAAAGATTTTATTTATTTTAGAGAGTGAACAAGAAAGAGAGGCTGAGTGAGGGGCGGGACAGAGGGAGAGGGAAAAGAAGACTCCCTGCTGAGCGGAGAGCCCAACGTGGGACTTGATCCCAGGACCCTGAGTTCATGGCCAGAACTGAAGGCAGACATTCAACTGACTGAGCCACCCGGGTGCCCCCTCTTGTAATGAATTTCTATTATTTGCCTTTGGGTGATTTCATCTTGAGCTAATAACAGGACAACAGTAATTATGCATTTTATAAGGGTTTTTGTTAAATCATGTAGTTTAAAACAATAATGACTAATGTAAGGCATGGCTACTTGGAAAAGTTTACAACTTTCTGTCCTCATTTATCTCACCAGTACCTTTATATTCATATATACTTAGAAATTTCCTCCACTTGCAGAGGGAGTCCATAGGAAAAGGACTATTCTGTAGGATTAGTAAATTAATTGTCTATTGAGGAATCAGAAAAAAATGAAAGGCAGAATCCTCTTTTATTTTCTCTTTTTTCTGTCCAATTTTCTCTTAATATTCTTTTGTCCATTTTATTCTTTAAGCTTCAGTAAATTATCATCCACCTAAAAAGGAATGAATAACTACAAAAAGAGTTTTGCTTACAAATAAATATAAAGTTCTTTATAATTATGCTTACCCTTGAAGATTCAGGTCTTGTATATGAAGATTATTTTTTCCTTGGTTTGCAAGGATTTCTTACTTTTGGTCCTACAAAAAGTGGATTGTTGTTCACCTGAAAATAGGTTGGACTAAAGTGTAAAATTATGTTCTGTGGTTGACTGAGCTTCTCTTTTTTCTAGGCTGTCCATTCAGGAGAGCTGCTTCCCTTTCTCCCCTATAAAACCTTTACTGAAATCCAGAACTGGCATGGAGATTGCATATTCCTTCTTTCAGTTCAGTCAAGCCTCTTACTTTTTGGAAGGCTGTATGAGGTGGTTCTATTTAAATAAGCTTTCACTGACAGAATTGTCCCTGAGGCCCACTGGTTAGCCTAGGTAGGCTACAGCTGGTCACTGTAGACAACAAAAACAGCAGTTCAGATAATGATTTTTTTTGAGGGATGGGGAGTCATCTGTTGATGGGCATCTGGGCTCTTTCCACAGTCTGGCTATTTTGAACATTGCTGCTAAAAAACATTAGGGAGCAGGTACCCCTTTGGATCACTACATTTTTATCTTTGGGATAAATACCTAGTAGTGCAATTGCTGGGTTATAGGGTAGTTCTATTTTTAATTTTTTTAGGAACCTCTGTACTATTTTTCAGAGTTGCTGTACCAGCTTGCATTCCTACCAGCTGGAGAGGAGGTGGGTAGGATGATGGGGTAACTGGGTGATGGGCATTAAGGAGGGCATATGATGTGATGAGCACTGGGTGTTATATGCAACTGATAAATTCCTGGCCTCTATATCTGAAACTAAGGATGTACTATATGTTGGCTAATTGAATTTAAATTTAAAAAAAAAGGATATGAGTGATTTTAAGCATTGGAGTAAGTTTGAAGGCTCTAAGGGAAGGAGACCAATCCATGGGTTATGTCCAGCACATTGAGTTATTCTTAAATTAGGAAATGTTTTTTCTTTATGATTAGATCATCTGTGTTGGCTAATTGGTACCCATCTAGTTAGGCCCCTGTCCTCCCATAGAAACTCGGGGATAGGGTAGCTATCTTCCTTAATTATATTTCAAAGAGTTAGCTGTCAGATCTTGGAGAAAGACATTCCTGGGTTATAAAACTAGCAAGAGGATTTTTAAATTATTTCTGTCTCAAAGGGGCAGAGAAAGTATGTACAAGTTTTCTAAAGCAAATGCTCTAAGAAAGGGATTGCCAGGGGCCTGATGTTAGAAAGAAGCTTGTTTAAAGTTTTATTAAGCTGATGGGGATGTTAAGGCTTTCTTGATCAATAATAAACATGATCCTGTTCATACTAAACCAGCCACAAAGTCTCCTTGAGTTTCAAGAATTTATATTATATTGGACTAATTTATATTATTTTGGACTAAGCTTGAACTGATGTGCATCTCTATAACTGATCTATAAAATATTTTAAATATATGAATAATTGAAGTTAAATGATTGAGAGCATTTTAAAATTTCTTGAAAAATGTTCTAAGGTACACTTAAAATTCTTAAATTGCACCCAATATTACATTGCCATTGGTTTAAAAATTGCAAATCTTTTCTGTCCATTAAAGCAAATCACTTAACACCTCTACCAGTCATTTTCACTAAATTAGTCAAAGAACTGATGAGTACTATATGTTGGCTAGCTGAATTTAAATTAAAAAAGAAAAAAACAAAACCTTAATAGTTATTTGAGTAATCACATAATCTCTGATTTTAGCTATTCACTAATTCCTCTAAATTAGAAATATGTTATGGGCTCCATTTGTGATCACAGTATACCTGTAATATAATATATGTATTATAATATACATGTACCTGTATATACCTGTAATATAATATATGTATATAGTTGAAACTTGAAATATTAAGTATTTATGATTTGATGGAGAGAATAAGTGAGCAGCTAGTCTATTAGAAAGTTTAAGTTTGTGGATAGAGGCCAGAATGGAGGGTTATTTTAATTATTGTTTTAATATTCTACTAGCTAATATGACATTGTTCCTGAATATTTAATGATAAATACTACTGGTCTCCTGCTGGGTTTGATGTTCCTTTGAGTGAAACGAAGATCTTAGCACATTTTAATTTGCTCTCACAGTCTTTTAGTCCTTGGAAAATGCTCCTAGTATGATACTCTGCCTAACATTCAATATGGTGGCATTTTGAGTACCTTGCCATAAAGAAAAGTGATTTGCACGTTTCATTTTATTACAGTGAAATTCGGGTCCCTATAGTTTTTTTTTTTTTTCCTAGTTTTTTTAACCATATTATTATCTGTGCTCTTAGGGTTACTTATATTTATTTTTTTTCCAATTCCTTTTTATTGTGCTAACATATACATAACATAAAATTTACCATCTTAGCCACTTTTTAGTGTACAGTTCATTGATATTAAATACATTAATAATGTTGTATTTCTGTAACCACCATCCGTCTTCTGACCCTCTTTCATCTTGTAAAACTGAAACTCTATAAATAGTAACTCCCCATTTCCCTTTCCTTCCAGTCCCTAGATACCACCACTCTGTTTTTGTCTGTATGATTTTGACCCTTCTTAAGTACCTCATATAAATGGAATACAGTATTTGTCTTTTGGTGACTGGCTTATTTCATTTAGCATATGATGTCTTCAAGTCTCACTTAAGTCTCATTCATGTTGTAGCTTATGTCAGAATTTCTTTTCTTCAAGTTGAATAATATTCCATTGTGTGTATATATACAAGTGTATACACATATACACACACACTGTATTTTACTTATCCATTCAATTCCAGAGGAATGCTTGGTTTGTTTGCACATTTTAGCTATTGTGAATAATGCTGCTATCAGCACCGGGTGTCCAAGGTCCATTATTTCTTTGAGATCCTGCTTTGAATTCTTTTATGCATATAATCAGAAGTGGAATTGATAGATCATAATGGCAATTCCAATTTTAATTTTTTGAGGAACAACCATGTTTATTCCTCCCACAGTGGCTGTATCATTTTATGTTCCCACCAACAATGCACAAGGGTTCTAAGTTTTCCACATTTTTGCCAACATTTGTTATTTTTGTTTTTTTTATAGTAGCTATCCTAATGAGTGTGGAATGGTATCTAATTGTAGTTTTGACCTTGCATTTCCCTAATGATAGTGATGTTGAGCATCTTTTCATGTGCTTATTGACCATTTGTATGGTCATTTGTATCCTCTTCAGAAAAGTGTCTATTGAAGTTCTTTGTTTATTTTTGAATTGTATTGTTTGTTTTTTGTTGTTGAGTTTTAAGAGTTCATATATATATATTCTGGATATTAATCTCTTACCATATATATAATTTGCAAATATTTTCCCCCATTCCAAGGGTTACTTTTTCACTCTGTTGAATAGTGTCTTTTGATGTACAAAATACTAAAATTATCATTAAGTCCAATTTATTTTTTTCTTTTGTAGACTATGCTTTTAGCATCCTATCCAATGGCCAATCCAATGTTGTGAAGATTGTGCCTTAGGTTTTTTTCTAAAAGTCTTATTATTTTAATTCTTGCATGTAAGTCTTTGACCCATTTTGACTTAATTTTTGTATACAGTGTTAGCTATATCCTTCATTCTTTTTCATGTGGATATCCACTTTTCCCACCACCCTTTATTGCAGAGCCTCTCCTTTCCCCATTGAATGGTCTTAGCTAGTTAAATGATAATGTATATGAGGGTTTATTTCTGGGCTTTCTATTTTATTCTATTGGTCTATCCATCTACTGTCTTTATACCAGTACCACACTGTTTTGATTACTGTAACTTTGTAGTAAGTTTTGAAATCAGCAAGTGTGAGTCCTCCATGTTTGTTCTTTTTCAAGACCGTTTTTGGTTATTTGGGTTCCCTTGAGATTACATATGAGTTTTAGAATGAGTTTTTATATTTCTTCCACAACATTCATTGGGATTTTGATAGAGATGGCATGGAACCTGTAGATCACTTTGGGTAGATTGACATCTTAACAATATTAAATCTTCCATGAGCATGGGATTTCTATTTATTTATATCTTCTTTAATTTCTTTTAGCAGTATCTTACAGTTTTCATTATGCAAGTCTTTCACCTCCTTGGTTACTTTATAAGTATTTTATTCTTTTTGATTCCACTGTAAATGGAATTGTTTCCTTAATTTCCTTTTCAGTTGTTCATTGTTAGTATATAGAAATGTAACTGGTTTTTGTGTGTTGTATTTGTCACCTGATACTTTGCTGAAATCATTGATTAGTTTTAACTTTTTTTGTGGAATCTTTAGATATTTCTATATTCATAATAGTATTACATGCAAACAGAGATAATTTTACGTCTTCCTTTCTGATGTGAACAGTTTTTATTTCTTTTTCTTGCCTCTGACTAAAACTTCGAGTACTTTGTTGAATGGAAATAGTGAAAGTGGGCATTCTTGCTTTGTTCCTGATCTTAGAGGAAAAATTTTGTTTTATGTCATTAAGTATGATGATCACTGAATATTTTTCATTCATGATCCTTATTATGTTCAGGTAGTTTTTACTCCTATTTTTTTTTCCTTTTTTACACAAAAGGATGTTAAATTCTGTCAGATTCTTTGTTGGCATCAATTTGAGATGATCATAAGGTTTATTTCCCCTTCATTCTGTTAATGTGGTATATTATATTGCTCAGTTTTTGTAAGTTAAATCATATTTGCATAACAGGTATAATAAGCCCCACTTGATCTTGACATAAAATCTTTTAATATGCTGCTGAATTCAATTTGCTAGTATTTTGTGGAGGATTTTGGTATCGATGTTTAAAAGGGATATTGGTTATAGTTTTCCTCTAGTGTTTTTGGTTTTGGTGTTAGGGTAATACTGGCCTCAAAGAATGAGATAGGAACTATTCCTTGCTCTTCAGCTTTTTGGAAAAGTTTGAGAAGTATTGGTGTTTAGTCTTCTTTAAATTTTTGGTAGAATTCACCAATGAAGCCATCAGGCCCAGAGCTTTTCCTTACTAGGAGATATATGATAACTTATTCAATCTCCTTACTAGTTACAGGTTTTGTATTTCTAGGAATTTGTCCATTTCTTCTTGATTATCCCATTCATTGACATAAAATTGTTTAAAGTATTGTCTTACAATATTTTTCATTTCATTTCTGTAAAATTGGTAGTAATGTCCTCACTTTAATTTGTGATTTTAGTAATTTGACTCTCATTTCTTTTTCAGTCTATCTAGCTAAAAGTCTGTGAAGTTTGTTCATTCAGATTCCTGTAGTTCTTATAAGCTATTTCCAGCTTGATCACATTCAAATTTTGAGTGCCTAATATATGCCAACCAATATCAAAACATGGGATTTTATTTGTAAAACTATGAAGACTGTCTGTATCACTTTGTTGTATCTTCTCAATGAACCAATGGGGAATAGTATTACTATTTCCATTATATGGATTAGAAAACTGAGATACAGAGAAGCTTGTCCAAGGTCACAAACTTGTAAGTAGCAAAACTACTATTTAAATCCAGTCAGTCTTCCTGCAGAATGACATACTTAACCACTATGTCAAACAAGTAAATATAAAAATAAATCAATAAATAATTATTCTGTTTTTTATTTTAGCCATTTTTAATTTTTTTTTTAATTTATTTGACAGACAGAGATCACAAGTAGGCAGAGAGACAGGCGGGGGGTGAAGGGCAGTCTCCCTGCTGAGCAGAGAGCCCGATGTGGGGCTTGATTCCAGGACCCTGGGATCATGACCTGAGCCAAAGGGCAGAGGCTTTAACCCACTGAGCCACCCAGGCACCCCAGATTTTAGCCATTTTTGATTTAGTCATTCTGACAGGTGTGAGGTGATATCTCATTGTGGTTTTTATTTGCATTTCCCTGATGATTAATGAGCATCTTTATGTTAAGCATCATTTCATGTGTCTTTTCATTATATGTATGTCTTTTTTGGAGAACTGTCTGCTCATGTTTACTGCCCATTTTTAAATTAGATTATTCTTTTTTTTTTGGTATTAAATTGTATAAGTTCTATACATATTTTGAATGTTAACCCTTTATATATATCATTTTCAAATATCTTCTTCCATTTGGTGGGTTGTCTTTTTGTTTTGTTAGTGGTTATCTTTGCTGTGCAGAGGCTTTTTATTTGGTATAGTCCCAATAGTTTATTTTTGCTTTTGATTCCCTTGCCTTAGGAGACATATCTAGAAAAATGCTTTTATAACTGATATCAAGGAGATTACTGCCTATGTTTTCTTCCAAGAATTTTATGGTTACAGGTCTCACATATAGGTCCTTAATCCATTTTGAGTTTATTTTTGCATATGGTGTAAGACAGTGGTCCAGTTTCATTCTTTTGTATGAAGCTGTCGAGATTTCCTAACACTGTTCTTTTCTCATTGCATATTCTCTTCTCCATTGTCATAGATCAATTGACCATATAATCCTGGATAGAATAGAAACAGAACAGAATAGAAAGCTATTGCATTGATATATGTATACATATTTGATGTATGATATTTTTTGTGTGTGCCACTACCACACTGTTTTGATTACTGCCATTTTATAGTATATCTTGAAACCTGGAATTGTGATACCTCCAGTTTTGTTGTTCTTTCTCAAGATTGCTCTGGTTATTTGGGATCTTTTGTAGTTCCATACAAATCAATATTTGGTAAATGCTACAAAAGGGAGAAAAAAGCTGGCATGTAAAAAGATACAAAGATGATTCTCTTTTAGAATGGGTGGTCAGACAAGGCCCCTCTGAGTGAGGATGTCACATTTTAGTTGAGTTTTAAGCTTGAATAAGATCCATCATTTAAAAGATTGAGATCCCAGTAATCTTTTATAGTAATTAATCAACCCAGTCATACCTCTCCAACCACCCATGTTTGTCCTTCTCTTTCCTGCTTTCATGACTTGTCCTGTGCCTTCCTACTCTTCCCTCTGTTGTCATCTTTTTCACTTAAGGATCATTTTTAGGGGAATGCCTGGATGGCTCAGTTGGTTAAGCAACTGCCTTCGGCTCAGGTCATGATCCCAGTGTCCTGGGATTGAGTCCCGCATCAGGCTCTTTGCTCAGCAGGGAGCCTGCTTCTTCCTCTGCCTGCCACTCTCACTGCTTGTACTTTCTCTCTCTATCTCTCTCACAAATAAATAAAACCTTTAAAAAATATTTTTTATGCTGACTATAAAATTTACCTTCTTATTGCTCCGAAATCTTATGACATATAATAATTCATGTGCAAGTTGCCTGATACACCCATGTCTTCTATTATTGGTAATATGTTTATATTCAATGAGCCATACAAACACTGGTCAGTTACATGGCTTCTCTGTTTACTCTGAGAGGTTCATTACCTTTGTAGGTCATGATGTATAATACCATATGAACGTTACCATGCTAGGTACAGGTGCTAAAACTAGGGCTGAACCTCTGAGCTGAGAGTGGTCAGTCTTGACTGTTGTATGACATGGCAACATGAGGAATCTTTCTCATCAGTCTCTCATTCAGTTCTAATTATTCACTGTTTGAACCAACCTGACTCTTCCTTTTGGGGAATTTAAGCTGAGAACATAGAAACAGAAGGCCATTAGTTTTTGTTTTGTTTGTTTTGCCTACAGACTTTAAGGAAAGGCAAAAAGAACCTTTCTGAAAACATTTCTGACTATCAGAGTAAAGAGACACAGTGTAGGAAAAAAACAGACCTGAGAGAGGAGAAAGAAGGCTTCCCATTTGATATCCCATCAGTTAGTAAAGTCTGTGATTTATACTAAGGAAAGAGCACTATGGGAAGAGTTAAGAACATTGAGGGAAGAGTCCTTGTGCTAAGAATCATCACATCAGTGCTAGGGACCTAAGAAAGGAGAACCTAAGGAAAGACAAATGTAGTCTCTTCTTAAATGTCAGTTGAGGACCTGAAGTTTTTGGAACTGGAGAATGGAAGGGAAAATACCTGCATGTTGTATAGATCATTGCTTTGAACAAAATCAAGATAAAATATCTGAGAAATTATATAAAAATTTTAATCTGGCTTACATACATGATAGTAAGTCTACTGAGATGAAAGAACTATAATCCACTAAGTTTAAGTACCCATCACCCAGCTAGACCAAGCTCTCTCCATCAGATTTTATGCCTCTCTAACTTAAATGGCTAGAGCAGTTTTATTCAAGCTTAAGTTCTATTTTTAAGCACTTTTTGGTCTCTCACAGTGACTGTATATGAGAGAGATCTGGGTTCTTGGAGTACAGTCCTCACAGAACTTGAATGGTGCTCTTTAAAAAATTCCACAAAAATTATTAAGAGAGCCATGAGAGGAGGTAATTTTTCTTTCACTGAGTATTTTCAAACAGAAGTTGTTGCTTAAAGGAATTCTAAAGAGGTTATTAATCAAACATTAGCCAGATGTTAGATTAATTGACCTCTTAGACTCTTTCTCGCCTTTGACTCCATTTCTTTGAAATAAGTAGCATTAAAACAGAAAAGGAGGCAAATTGTTTTACTCTCCATCCTATACTAAAACTCTAGGATATCAAAAATGAATAAAGAACCAGCTTTTTTCTGATACTTTATTTATAATGACTAGAGAAAATATAACTGCACATTTGGTTCAAATTTATTTCTGAAAATTAGTTAATTTTGCTCTTTTACAAAAATTTCTAGTTGATTCCATTAAATAAATAATTCAGAGGCTTAATGAAAAACATTGGTCTTTTGGAAGTCAAACATTACTTAAAGATCATTTGCTGAATTAAATGTGCTAAAAATTGAAAAAAATAAAATTTATAATTTATAAAGCTCATTTTTTGTATTTAATGTCTGAATTTAATGTTTTATAGGAATATTTGCATAGAATATTTACTTAAAGCATAACACCTATAATTAAGGTCTACTTTTAGAAAGCCTGTGAATCTACCTATCTGATCTCTTTCATCTCTTGGTATTCTTGTAAGTGAAAAAAAATCATTGGGAAAACTTAAAATATTCAAAATGCATATATACAGGAAGAATTAAGCTAAAAATTGTTGATGAAATTAAAAATACAAAGACTGACATCACATATTCAACTTCTGAGTAAAAATGACTAGTGCACTTAAGGGTAACCTTTAAAGATAGTTAATTTGTTGTTCGACGGGGTAAAGAAAGAGATTGATAGTGAAATTAGATATTCACCTTGGCCATTAAGGTATTAAAATCATGCATAACTATAATGCAGTGCTATTGAACATTCTATGTTCAATAATTCTATGGGTTAGGGTTAGATAATATATTGAACCCAGATTTTAGAGGTTGCTTTCTCTTATTCTCATTTCTTCTTAGTGTCACTCTCTCTCTTTTCTCTCATTATATTATATACATGCCTATAACACCTATAACACCGGAAACACACAGAGACAAAGCCACATATTTTGAGCACACACACACAGATGAAGAACACAAGTGTGTGTGTGTGTGTGTGTGTGTGTGTGTGTGTGTGTGTGAGAGAGAGAGAGAGAGAGAGAGAGAGTGTAAGAGAGAGATGGTTAGCTGTACGCTTTCTACACTCCCTCAATTTTGGCAGAAGAGGTTGAAGACTAGAAAATCTATGATAAATAGGAAGGAATGTATGTAAGGGGCATCAGGAGCCCAGGTAATAGAAATGCTAGGTTGCCTAGGGGTTGAATGCAAACTCACTCTCAAGGAGAAACTGTTGTCTGATGTGAAATAGACATGATATATGGAGGAGAAGCTGATTATTGAATTTGGGCTTCTGGCAGGTATATACACATCCTGTGTCCTGTCATGCCAGAACAGCTAAAATAATGTGTTATCCTCTTTAAGCAGAGTAACTAAGTTTACTTCCTTGAGGGAAAGCCTCCTGTTTACCCATAAGGATGCAAAATTATCCTACCAGCAATAAGTATTATAAATTTAATACATATCTATGGCAAACTCAAAATTAAGATAGAAATAACTTCATATAGGCTTATTTTAAAATACCTAGAATGACTACCAAAAGACCCAAATTGGTTTTCATTATTGTGGAACTGAATTTATTACAGGGATCAAATTTGTGAGGCAAGATAGCTGGAACAGCTTCCCACTGTCTTAGAGGGAGGAATAGAATTAGAAACAAAAGAGATTATGAAATTTGTCTACCTGGAAATCTTTTAGGAAGTTACATCCACTGCCAATCCCTTTAGGAGAGAAAGCTACCTGTAAGGCAGAGGGAGAGAAATACAAATTGGGGATTAATGTTTATCTTTATAAAGTACCTGGCCAGCAGGAATCACTTCCTTTCCGTTCCCTACCCCTAGCTTCACTGAGGTATGACTTAAACATTAAAATTAAAATTGTGTATTTAGGGCATACAAGGTGATGTTTTGATGTACGTATACATTGTGAAATAATAACCACAATCAAACTACTCAGCACATCTATAACCTAACATAGTTAACCATTTCCTCCCTTCCTTCCTTTTTTTCTCTTTTGGGGGTAAATACACTTAAGACCTACCTTTCAGCAAATTTCCAGGATACTGTACTGTGTTGTTAACTATCATCACATTGCTATCCATGATATCTCCAAAACAGTTTCCTCTTACATAACTGAAACTTTGTCGAAAGGCCAGAATGTCGAATGCCTAAAGGGAGTAAGATTTCAGGCTGCCTTTAATGAGATATAAGCTAACACAGTCTCACTTGCACAGTGTCCTTCAGTCCACATGGGCATTGGCATGAAGTAGTCTAGTTTGGGGGGATTAGATCAGAAAATGCATGTGAAGCTCTTAAGTAGAGTGAATGTCAGGCACATAGTTAATGCCTTAGTACATGTTTGCTGTGGACTGGGGGTGCCAGTGGTGATAAAGATAATGATGGTGGTGTCACACACGTAAGGGGAGTTTCTGCCAGCCACGGGCTAAGGGGCCAAAGAATTGCATCACTGACCTTTTGCCTGACCCAGGGTAGAATTCTCCTGTGGACCGAAACACTATATAACTTGGTATGGCCTAAATGATGATTGCTCACCTTTAGGGGAGTAACGTATTAGCGCATGCCCTGGAAGGGCAAAGTAAAATGTATTTAGGAGAACTAGGATGAGCTTTTCTGTTGGGTAATAATCCTCCTCCTTCTAAGTTGGCTGGCTTTCCTCATTTTAAGCATTATATGCCATTACCACATTTAATATCTCTCACTTTAGGATGGTCCTTTAAACACCTAATCAAATCCCCTTTTCTCACTTTTAAGTCACTTTCTTTGTTCTCTCTGAAGGATCCCCAAGAATTGCTGGACAACCTTCTTGATCAAATCGCCTTCCTGATACTTGCAGTCATTCATGAGGTGACCCCTTGACAACCTATTCAGGATAAATAACTTGTTTCCTTCTAATGTTTCTGTATAGATTTTATTTTATAAAAAAAAACTTTGATCAATTTTTGTGGGTCTTCCCTTGATCTCTAAATAGTTTTCTTAAAAATGGTCTTCCCATTGTAAGACACCTTTTATCTATAGCATCCAACACAATGCCATGCACATAGTGGATGCTCCATAAATAATAGTTGAAGGAAGGTAGGCAGAAAAGAATAAAGAAAGAAGGAAGAAAGGTGACAGCAGAGTGTAAGTATTTGCTTGTGTTGTGTAGTTTAGAGGATTTTGAGAGGGACCTCTTTTAAAATCCCCCTCTAAAATATCTGCAATTCCATCACTGAAATTTATTTCTGAATATTACTCATTTCTGTTTTCAAATACAGCTAGAATGAGTCCTTAACACCTTAGTGAGAATTAGTTCGTGGGGACACTTTGTTTTTCCTCTTCTAGAAAAGGCTATAAATAGTGTCAGCTATCTGTTCCTCTAACAATTACAATCTTGATGTCTATTATAAATATGGGAAAGAGGTCAACATAAAGGTGAAGTCACACTGAGTGATATGACTAATTCTAGGCAAAGAGAGCTGCTGTAGTAATAATTAGAAACTTCTGCAGGTAAAGAAAAATCCATTCACTTCAATGCTCCACAGATGAGAGTCCTTTTGGCTATATTTTAAGACAGTGGAAAATGAGCTCTTACACTTTAGGATGCATCTCCAGAAAGCTGAACCTTTACTTTACCCAGCTCTCCACTCCTGGCAGTTCATTCATCCTCCTGTGTACCATCCACAGTGTCTCTGCACCTGTAAGCCAGCATTCCTACTTCAGTGTTGTTTGTAAATTTTTCATGTCCTCAGAGCAGCCTCTCGTCATGCTGAGTGCCTGTGTAGCTGTCCAAGTTATCTCTGGAAGTACCCGTTACGGTTTGGGTTAGTGCCTCTGCTTACCAAATAGCCTAGAATGTGAGCAGTATTCCCAATTCTGTTTTTCCCCAACAACCCTGACCCTGTTACAGTTTTGAAAAATATGCATGTAGGGGAAATTTTAGAAATTTTTACATTCTACATTTAGAAATGTAGAAATTTTCTTAAACATCACCAAGGTGTTAGTTGGGGAGCCTGGGATGATGCTCTTTAGAGGACGGTACACACAAAGGAGGACTTCTCAAAATTGAAATGTGTTGAAATGAGCCCAGGATATCGTTATAATGCAGATTCTGATTCAGCAACTCTGGGTGGGATCCAAAATCTTGTCTTTCTAACAAGCTCCATGTGATGCTTGCTGCTGATCCAGGTTTGACACTTTAAGGAGCAAGAGCCTGGAGGACAGGTAATAATTTGAGAGGCATCATCTAGAGTGGGCCAGGATGGAACATGTTTTTAGGGGACTGTGATGTGTTTTCCTGACTCACAAACCAGGATCATTACTAAAAGCCTCCGTTAAAACTAAAAAAAAAAAAAAATTAGAAAAGAAGTTCAGCCAGTGTTCATGTTCCTTTTATTTTTCTCACACATGCACTTAGAAAGCCAGCATTATCAACTGGTTGTTAAAATATTAATACTCAGAAAGAGAATTGTTCTTTTATCTTGTGTTAGAAACAGCTTAAGTTATAACCTCCAAATGTCTCCTGGGCTAATGAAAGAGGCAGGGAAGATAACCAGGTCCAATCACTTTTATTGACTAAACAAAGTGAGTTCCCTGCCTTACTTTTGGTACTTGACATTTCACTTTTACTTGTCTGGTTTCACAATAACTGTGCTGTGCTTTCAATGATCTTGAGCACTTATGAAATGATGCCAAGATATATTATAAGTTTAGGTTAGCATTTTAAAACAAAATAGGGCCTATAGAAGCTTAAAAATAAATTCCTTCTGTGAACTACAAATTTTGAAGCCATTTAGCATATAGATAGATGTTGCATGGATATATATATGATTGCACCAAATGAGATCCACTCTCGATGACAGGCAAAGTAGTAATAATTTAAATAATTAATAATATTAATGATTAAATATAATTTTGAATATTAATAATTTAAAAATAGTTACTTGTATTGTTTTACATATTGTTTTACACATCTTCCCCAGCTCTCATGAAAACTATGAGATATTATTAGCCTCATTTCACAGAGAAAGGAACCAAGTTTTGGAGACGGGAATAACTCAATATCACAACTAGTGAGTGATGTGCCAACATTCAAATCTAGATTTGTTTGAGTCCAAAATCTATGATCTTAATCACTAAGCTCTCAATCCATTTGGAGCCACTAAAATTTAGGTGGAAATTATGTCTGATTTATATGCTATGACAAACAAAAAGAGCATGAAATTCTCTTTGGCACATGGCCCTTCCTCTCTGGCAGTTACCTAAAGTCGTTTTTGGAAGTACGTGATGTGTAAATTTCAAATAAATAAAATTTTAAAATGCCTTCTGCTCACCCCCAAAGACATCTTAAGTACATTCCTTTTTTTTTTTTTTTTTTTATTTTGGAGGAATGAGTGCCATTAGCCCACGACCCCCCTGCTCAAGGATCAATGTAGTATGTGTCCTTGAGGGTTTCTGTCCTGTGACTGTAGAAAAGGAGCTGAAGAAATAAGATGCCCAGGGTCTGAAATACCTGACAATATACAGTCTGTTCTACTACAGTCTATTTCTTTGAGTTGAACTGCCTCGTGTGCTATTGGTAAATTAGGTTAATGGTATGACTGTAATGTGGAGTTATGTTGGTTCACACACAATTATGCCCAGCCTGTTAGTGTTTTGAAGCAATCAGGGGTAAGCTTCTCAAAATTAAAAAGACCACCTTTGCAATATACGAATGCATTCATTTAGAAGAAGTATCTGTTTACTTGCTTCAAGAACTGTTAGGCTTTCCACAGTGTTCAACTGTCTGGGGAAGGGCATGTGAAGCAGATGTGCAGACATTTCACCCTTAATTAAAATAAAGTAGCAAAGGAGAATTCTGATTCTCTATCACAAGTGAATGCCTTCCAGAATCTGAATCTGGAGGCAGGAAGCATAGATAAAACATTGTAAAGGATTTTTTGGCAATGATGCTGGCAGAGATTTAATTTTACTAGGATCCTTTAAATTAGGATCGTTACTGTTTTTGTTAGAGCTCAAGTCACAAAGTTCTACTATATCCCCAGTTCTGTTTTTTCCATAGGTCCTGTTACTTTTAGTGCTCATTTTTTTTCAGAATATGAGATTGTTTGTGACAAGCCGGTATTATATGTAGCTAGGTTGAACACAACAATGAACAATTTCAGAAGTGCATCACTTTTCTTTCTTTTGAAAGTACCTGATGTTTGTTGTGTACATGACCTAAACCTGCTTTTCTATGCAGCAGTCAATGGCTTAACCATTTCCTTGGATATCTTGTGGGTGAAGTCTAGGAAAATAAACTGTGAAACATGACTTCATAATATGGGGCCTATTGAATTAATAGACGTCTAATTGTTCACAAAGAATGTTCCTGTTGCAATTACTTTTGATCTAAAATTAAAATATGTATATTTATATTGGATTACTCTAGAGGGCATTAATAAGACCAAATATATATATAATATATATACATATATATTATATATATATAAAATAAGAAGAACTATACACATAAGAAGGGATCTGCACAAGAAAAAAATTAAAAATTAGAATTGTCCATGAATGGATTGGCCAGTCTTGTAAGCCTGGTGAGTTCCTTGTCAATGGAAATGTTCTAATGAAGAATGGTTAAGTCTCAATCAGAAAGATTATAGCAGTGGCATCTACACTATGTAAGATGTTGGATGAGACAAACAACAAAAGTTGTTTTCTAAAATAGTAGTAGCTTTCATTTCTTGAATGTTAAACAGGTATCCAGGCCCTGCACTAAATTTTTATACTCACATTCTCTACAAGGAGTAGATATTATCGTCAGTACAGATGATAAAAAGGTTAACTAGCTAGCCCAGGGTGATAAGTATCAGAGCCAGGATTTGAATTAGTATCCGTAAGACTTGAACTATATTGTGGTGCTTACCAACTTAAAGAACATATGATTCTATGCCCTATGTAATTAAGATGACCCTGGAATGCTACATCTCTTCATAAGCAACCACTCCAGATTCTAACATGAGACATGAAGGTTCTATATTTGTTCATCTGTTATAGGAAATGTTTTTCTCACACGTAGTATGGTTGATAATTTATTTCAAAAGATGTGAAGGATAAGAAACAATGCCTGAACAAAGGAAATGAGAAAAACCAGGCAATGACTTTAAAATTCCTCATAGCACAGATGAGAATAAATATTGTGCTGAGTGAACGAATGAATTTAACATTTTGTGCTAGCCCTTTAAAAGTATCCTCAAATCATTCTTACGATTTCATATTCCAAAGTTGTACTGACCTAAAATTTTTGCTCAGACCTCCATTCCTTAGTATGTCATTATCTTGCCCTTTAGTTCAGTTTCTGACCAAGACAAAGATTACAAAGGCTCTTAGATTCCTACAGTCTCATATGCAATAACAGACCTTTCATTTTTAAACTCTGCTCTTGCTTGTGTGTTATTTAGTTTACCTGCTCATCTCTGGTACTGTGTTGTGACCAATGTGTGACACATAAGGGCTCTGCAAACCTCAGGGGAAAATACTGAGCCATAAGATCAGCTTTGAATAAAAATGATCATTGATGTTGAGTTTATTGCCTGAGGACTGTAATTGATTTTACTACAGTTTGTTCAAAGAATGTGAAGTGTATAAACGATCCAGGAACTTCTTGGGGTATGTAAATATTGTGTCACATATACATCAATTTTGATACTGAACATCAATATTTATGATGAAAAAGGAGCTAAGTAGAATTGGAATTTTTCCTAGAACATCTGAATCAAGCACACAGATTAATCAAATTTACTGCGTCATTTGGTAGGGAGCAGTTACATTACCTATTCATATTAACAAAAACGGAAAAGATAAATTTATAATTAATATGTAAAAATGAAGAGCCTTCACATTCAGGATTCTCAGAGTTTTTGCTCATAATCATTTACGAAATCAAGCTAGGATATTGTGTGGAGGTAGTGATGCTCGTCAAACAGCCCATGTGTTCTCCTGTGTTCTCCAGCCTTCTTGCAGTTAGATGAAGCCAAGTACATCTGATTCTAGTGAATGGATTTGAAAGGAAAGCAGTTTTGTCCCTTATGGGCTGAGGCAGTGAAATGCCCATATAAGGTTTTCCATTTCCCTTCCCCTGGTGTAGGGACCCAAGTACATCTTCTAGTCCCAGTCTTCTCAAACTTTAATATGCATATAGATCTTGTTAAAATGTAGATTCTGACTTGGGTCTGAGACTGCATTCCTAACAAAGCTCCTAATCACACCCGTGATGCCAGTCCACAAACCATGCTTTGAGCAGCCAGTTTCTAAATGAGACACCTTCAAGACAATAAAAACTTTCCCAGCCAAGTTCCCTGAATGACTGGGTGGAATAAAGCCTTATACTGAGCATATAGTGTGAGTGTGAAATAAATGTTGTATTGGGCAGATTTCTCTAGAAACAGACTTCATGAGTAATTTAGAAGCCAATTATAGATAAGTAAATGGAAATTAAATGACTCTAATTCATGGTTCATAAATTGCAACAAATGTACCACATTAATACAAGATGTTCATAATAGGGGATACTGTAGCACAGGGCAGGGTGAGGGGTATATGGGCAATCTACTTGCCTTGATTTTCCTATAAACATGAAACTGCTCTTTTAAAAAGTCTATTTTTAAAAGTTTAAACAAATTAAAAACACCTTTTCCAGCTTTTTGTCCACTCCAATGAATAAATGAATGGATAAATGTCATATGCTAATTTGATACTGGAAGTGAAGAAAAGGAGACAAATTATAATATTGTGGTTTTCTTAGTAAGGCAATACATTCAATTAAAAGAGTAAAATCTTTAAAAAGTAAAATTCAAATTTTGCTGTGTATGAGATTCATTGTATCTCTTAGTTCAATACCGACTTCATACATGGAATAAGAGGAGATTTGTACAACTGTCCTTTTATAAAGATAGCTTCCTTCAAAACATTATAAAAATTAAGCACAAATAAAAGATAAAATTGTAGTTGGAATTAAGGGGAGATTAATTTTTTTGTAAAAGAAGAAAATATGACTCTAGGAGCAATTTGGAAATACTTTCAGAATTCTAAAAACATATCTTAAAAGGTAAGAGCTTCGTATTTGCAGTAGCAGTAAAAATTCAGGGTATTATGAAATGTGAAATAACTTATTTTTAAAAATTATTATAGAAGTAACATAGAAGAAAGTTATAAAAATGTAGAAAAATATACATGATAAAGTAAATCTTCCTCTATATTTTCACCAGTTCCTGTACCCAATTTCAGTCCGATTTTGAATATTATATTTCTAACCCACTAAATAATATATCTGCATTGATTATCAAAATTAGGATGAGGAATTTATTACATTCACATTACCTCTCTTTCCCTACTTCTTCATTTTGTCATTTATATTATCACTATTTTATTCCTGATTGAATATCAGGAATTTTATATAGTTCATTCTGACCATGAGAGTTTAGGACTCATTAATATATGAACAGATAAGTTTGGATATATTACCTTTTTAAACTTTAATATGAATATAGACTATATGCCATCCACTTTATAGTCTAAACTTTGAAAATGTATCTTGGTTTCTCTATATGTATAATTAGGAGATTTGTGTCCTTCATATGTTTCAGCTCTCTTGTCTATCCTACACGTCATAATTTTCTTAGCCATGATAATAGTTTAACATGGTACAGATGCATGACATTACTAATCTAATTCTATAACTCTACCTAAATCTGTGATATAGCTAATTATAGTCTAGAACTTAATAAAGTTTTTAAGAAAATTAATGCTACATTTACTCTACATCATTATCCTTGTAAAATACATTAAATGTCAGCATGTTTTAAGTACCAAGGCGTAGGTATAGTAATTATCTCAACATAGGAATGTAAGAAAGCTGAGATTTAGAAACGTTGAGGAACCTCTGGTGTTATGTAGTTCTATAAATGGTGGAACAGGATAAGCATCAAAGTCTGTCTACCTCTGAACTGAATGCTCTTAGCTGCTCTACGCTCTTAACCCTTTACTTCAAGAACACACATTCTAATACTTTGGTTTGCTTCACTTCTCAACCAGTACCATTGGTAAAGTGTTCATAATCTCTGAATCTTCTTCCAGTTCTCAGTGTGTGGTTCTGATTCATTATTTACTGTGCTTAAGAGATAGTTACTGTTTGGTGACACCTGAGTGGCTCAGTCAGTTAAGCATCTGCCTTGGGCTCAGGTCATGATCTCAGGGTCCTGGGAAGAAAGCCCTGTATTGGGCTTGCTGCTCAGCGGGAAGCCTGTTTCTCCCTCTGCCTGCCACTTCCCCTACTTGTGCTCTTTCTCTCTCTCCCAGACAAACAAATAAAAAACAAACAAACAAATAAAATATCTTAAAAAGAAATAGTTATTGTTAAATACTATTGTAGACTAAGCTTGATGTCCCTTGAAAAACACATCACCACTGTAGGATTTCTTTTTCCTGATGAAACACACATAGTGTGTTATATTTATTGTACTAATATAGCTATAAAGTAATTTTTCTTATTTCTACTTAACTATCATTTATAAAATTATTATTTTCTCCCAAAACGAGGGTAGAGCAACAGAACATATGTTAAGCTCTATAAAAGGGACACATTAAATGCATGATCAAGTTTTGGACATACAGAATAGTAGAACTTTTTGATATTTTCCTATTTAAAAAAAATATTTCCCCTTGATACATTTTCTGTATCATTGAAACATCAATGTGTATTTCCTTTTCAAGATAAAAGGTTGAATGAAATGACAGTAGTTATATATGAAATAAAGTCCTGGCAATAGAAGATGGGGGCATGGCATTAGTAAATTGGGGACTTTGTCTGATTCCAATAAGACTGACAGCAAATAAAACCCCATCAAATTGTTTTTCACCTTGAAAATATATGTGGTTCTTCCTTTCTCTGGCTGACTTATTTTGCTTAGCATAATGCATTCTAGCTCTACCCACGTCATGATAACTGGCAAGATTTCATCCTTTTTGATGGCTAAGTAATATTCCATTTTATATAGAACACATCTGTATCTTTTCATTAATCACTGGGCATTTTGGCTCTTTCCATAGTTAGGCTATTGTTGATAATGCTGCTATAAACATTGGGGTGCACATGCCTCTTTGAGTCAGTATTTTTATATCCTTTTGGTAAATAGTAGTACAGTTGCTGGGTCATAGGGTAGTTCTATTTTTAACTTTTTGGGGAACCTCCATACTGTTTTCCAGAGTGGCTGTAATATTTCACTCATATGTGGAATTAAAGAAACAAAATAGATAAAGGGGAAGGGGGGAAATGAGAGGGAAGCAAAACATAAGAGACTCTTAGCTATAGAGGATAAACTAAGAGTTGATGGAAGTCAGTGGGTGGGGGATGGGCTAGATGGGTGATGTATATTAAGGAGAGCACTTGTGTTGAGCACTGGGTGTTGTATGTAGATGATTCTCTAAATTCTCTAAATTCTCTACCTGAAACCAATTTTACCACATATGTTAATTAACTAGAATTTAAATAAAAACTTGAAACAAATAGGGATAACTTGGTGGTTCAGTTGATTAAGCGTCTGCCTTCAGCTCACATCATGATCCCAGGGTCCTGGGATTGAGTTTCACTTCAGGCTCCTTGCTCAGTGGGGAGCCTGCTTCTCTCTCTGCCTGCTATTCCCTCTGCTTCTGCTCTCTCTCGGACAAATAAATAAATAAAATCTTTTAAAAGAAAAAAGAAAATTTGAAACAAATAATACATGTATTTATACATATATATAAATTAAGCTGTGTAAAAGGGACACATTAAATGAATGATCAAGTTTCTGACATATATGTGTGTGTGTGTGTGTGTGTGTGTGTGTATATATATATACACACACATATATATATATTTGGATGTGGATTTTGTGTTCTACTTAATAATATAGTTATGGTAGTTTTAACATAAATATATTGTAGTTTTAATATAAATATAATATAAATATACTTTTTAAATTACTTACCATCAGTCAAAACTGACACTCCAAAATTTCTCATCCCAGAACACTATAGGTGTGTTCCAGTTTGAGAAATAGAGAGCTAAGGTCAAGAAGAGTTATTTCACATACAGTTGATGTTTAATATCAGTTTGCTAATTAATTACTTTAAATAGTCCATTTAGGGGCGCCTGGGTGGCTCAGTGGGTTAAGCCGCTGCCTTCGGCTCAGGTCATGATCTCAGGGTCCTGGGATTGAGTCCCACATCGGGCTCTCTGCTCGGCAGGAGGCCTGCTTCCCTCTCTCTCTCTGCCTGCCTCTCCGTCTACTTGTGATCTCTCTCTGTCAAATAAATAAATAAAATCTTTAAAAAAAATAGTCCATTTATCTGCTCCCTTCTTAGGACTACATAGCCTGGCTTTCCTTTTCCTTTCACATTCCTCAGGGATTCTTTGGCAATAGGCTACTCTTTCTCCATGCATTACAGTTAGTTAGTGTTGCTTTTATAACTTAATTGCCTGCCATCCCACTTTCAAGGGTCTGTTTCCTTTACTGTATGAGAGGATGGGTAAGTTTTGGCCTATACCTGTTCCTTCTTTTGTCTCTGCTTTAGCTAAATTTTCTTTTCTTGTCCAGTTGCTATCGGTAACTCTTAGCTTCACAGTTGTTGCTAGTCAGTCCCTGGAACTCTAGGCTAGTCATCTGTCTTCCAGGAGCATCACGATGCTCTCTGTGAATGCTTTTTCCTTTATTGCAGTATCCCCACACTTCAGCTAACACAGAGGAATAGAGAGTTTAACAGAATATCATGATGAAGTAGAAATTCATGAAAGAGATTACAATGTTATCAAAAGAACACTCTTTAAACTGGAAACTAAATACAACTTTTCATCAAGTCCTAAGGGCATAAATGAAATCCACAAGGGGTTCCCTCATTGGAGCATTTGTGTTTCTCTCTGGTTCTACCTGGCTCTACCTACCTAGCTGTCTGTGCCAAAACAAGGAAAAAATTGTGGGAAGACTGGTGTATTTTACTTTCTTCCTCCCCCTCCAAATCTATTCTTTTGTCTGGCCTAATTGAAGACAGCTAGATTCTCATATTTACTTCAACTTTCAACCCATTGCAATATCATACAATTAAGTTAGCTCTGTACAACTCAGCTGTATACTCATGAGACAATAAGGAGAGAAAAAGACACAAAAAGATGGAAGACCATTCCATGCTCTTGGATCGGAAGAATAAACATTGTTAAAATGTCTATACTGCCTAAAGCAATCTATACTTTTAATGCCATTCCGATCAAAATTCCACTGGTATTCTTCAAAGAGCTAGAGCAAATAATCCAAAAATTTGTATGGAATGAGAAGAGACCCCAAATCGCTAAGGAAATGTTGAAAAACAAAAATAAAACTGGGGGCATCATGTTACCTGATTTCAAGCTTTACTACAAAGCTGTGATCACCAAGACAGCATGGTACTGGCATAAAAACAGACACATAGACCAGTGGAACAGAGTAGAGAGCCCAGATATGGACCCTCAACTCTATGGTCAGTTAATCTTCGACAAAACAGGAAAAAATATACAGTGGAAGAAAGACAGTCTCTTCAATAAATGGTGCTGGGAAAACTGGGCAGCTATATGTAAAAGAATGAAACTCGACCATTCTCTTACACCGTACACAAAGATAAACTCAAAATGGATAAAAGACCTCAATGTGAGACAGGAATCCATCAGAATCCTAGAGGGGAACATAGGCAGTAATCTCTTCGATATCAGCCACAGCAACTTCTTTCAAGATATGTCTCCAAAGGCAAAGGAAACAAAAGCGAAAATAAACTTTTGGGACTTCATCAAAATCAAAAGCTTCTGCACAGCAAAGGAAAACATTCAAGAAAACAAAGAGGCAACCCACGGAATGGGAGAAGATATTTGCAAATGACAGTATAGACAAAAGATTGATATCCAGGATCTATAAAGAACTCCTCAAATTCAACACACACAAAACAGATAATCATATCAAAAAATGGGCAGAAGATATGAACAGACACTTCTCCAATGAAGACATACAAATGGCTATCAGACACATGAAAAAATGTTCATCATCACTAGCCATCAGGGAGATTCAAATTAAAACCACATTGAGAGATCACCTTACACCAGTTAGAATGGCCAAAATTTGCAAGACAGGAAACAACATGTGTTGGAGGGGATGTGGAGAAAGGGGAACCCTCTTACACTGTTGGTGGGAATGCAAGTTGGTTCAGCCTCTTTGGAGAACAGTGTGGAGATTCCTCAAGAAATTAAAAATAGAACTTCCCTATGACCCTGCAATTGCACTACTGGGTATTTACCCCAAAGATACAGATGTAGTGAAAAGAAGGGCCATCTGTACCCCAATGTTTATAGCAGCAATGGCCACGGTCACCAAATTGTGGAAAGAACCAAGATGCCCTTCAACGGACGAATGGATAAGGAAGATGTGGTCCATATACACTATGGAGTATTATGCCTCCATCAGAAAGAATGAATACCCAACTTTTGTAGCAACATGGACGGGACTGGAAGAGATTATGCTGAGTGAAATAAGTCAAGCAGAGAGAGTCAATTATCATATGGTTTCACTTATTTGTGGAGCATAACAAATAGCATGGAGGACATGGGGAGTTAGGAGAAGGGAGTTGGGGGAAATTGGAAGGGGAGGTGAACAATGAGAGACTATGGACTCTGAAAAACAATCTGAAGGGTTTGAAGAGGTGGGGAGGTGGGAGGTTTGGGGAACCAGGTGGTAGGTATTAGAGAGGGCACGGATTGCATGGAGCACGGGTGTGGTACAAAAACAATGAATACTGTTATGCTGAAAATAAATTTTAAAAATGATTAAAAAAATTAAAAAAAAAGAAAATGTCAAATAATGTATTGCTATTATTATGGGAAAAGATTGGAACTTGGAGATCCATTAGGGTTCCCTTGATCACACATTGAGGACTGCTGATAGAAAGTATTTAAAGCTACTTGACATAGAGTGAGTCTAATTAAATTATTATTATTAACTTTATTTCTAAAGCTAATAGGAATATCTTAACTTAATATCAGTTCACATGTTCAGTACTTCTTGCCTGTATCAGTTTTCATATTTCCTTTACCTCCCTGGCTTCTCTGTTTTACCTTCTCTCTCTAGCTCTCTTTTTTTAATCAATATTTTCAAAATCACATATTTTCTTTTGAGCTATTCTTGTGTGGACTTTTATTTCCTTTGAACCCATAGCTGCTATTGACTTTGTAGGGGACCCTGGACTTTCTACTTCATTAGCCTTTCCAGCTACCCAGATAAACCTACCTTATACCTGGTCTTTCAGCTAGGGAAGGAAACCCTAACCATGAAGTTGGTCTGAACAGGCCACCAAAATGAAAGAACCAAGCACAGATTAGGAGCTATAGTGGACCCATATGGAGATGTCTATGAATGGGATCCATGCAAAGACAGGTACTTGGCCCAGGACTTATACATTGCCTCTGTGGCCTGATACAAAGGCTGAGATAAGACCAGGTGATCATGAAAGGGAGGAGGGGAATTACCAAAAAAGTAAGAAGAAATGGAAATGCCAAATATATGATGGGGTAGGAGGAAATAAATAACAAATAAAAATTATTTGTGACCTAGAATAAGGCAAAGATTTCTTAGACATAATACCAGATGCATGACCCATAAAATTTTAAAAAATGGATTAGACTTCATAAAAATTCAAACAACAAAGCACTATTGCTCTGCAAAAGATCCTGTTAAGAAGATGAAAAGGGAAAGAGCATATAAAGTTTTTCAGACACTAGAAAATATTTACAAATCACATATTAGGCAAATTGCTTGCATACATTATGTATAATGAGCCCTATAAACTGAATAGTAAGAAACCAAACAATCCAATTACAAAATGGACATAATTAAACAGACACTTTACCAAAGATGAAATATGGATGGCAAATAAGCACATGGAAAGATGTTTATCATTGCTTGCCTTTAGGGAAATGAAAATGAAAATCATTGTAAGTTATTATTCCACACCTATCAGAATGGCTAAAATAAAAGAAT
Organism: Lutra lutra; assembly: GCF_902655055.1. Classification (NCBI taxonomy): domain Eukaryota; kingdom Metazoa; phylum Chordata; class Mammalia; order Carnivora; family Mustelidae; genus Lutra; species Lutra lutra. The sequence continues at coordinate 69,811,851 of NC_062288.1, forward strand.
ACTGATAGTAGCAAATGCTGGTAAAGATGCAGAAAAATTATCTTTCATACTTTGCTAATGTAAATGTAAACTACCACAGCTACTATGGAAAAGAGTTAAGGTAGTTTCTTAAAAAGTTAAACATATGGGGTGCCTGGGTGGCTCAGTGGGTTAAGCCTCTGCCTTCAGCTCGGGTCGTGATCCCAGGGTCCTGGGATTGAGCCCCGCATCGGGCTCTCTGCTCAGCAGGGAGCCTGCTTCCCCCACCTCTCTCTGCCTGCCTCTCTGCCTGCTTGTGATCTCTGTCAAGTAAATAAATAAAATCTTTAAAAAAAATTTAAAAAAAAAGTGTAACATATACCTACTGTATGACCTGGCATTTCCCTTCCATTCTCTTTCCCTCCCAACCTCTCTTTCTTCCTCTCCTCCTCTCTCTTCTCCCTTCCATTCTAATCAAGATTTATCCATTGGTTTTTGTTTTCTCTTAGGCAGATAATTTAAGTAACTGTAAAACATACCTATTTTATTTTTTATATATTTTCTTAAGATTTTATTTACTTATTTGAGATAGAGTGAGAGTGAGAAAGAGAGAGCACAAGCAGGGGGAGCAGCAGGCAGAGGGAGAAGCAGGCTCACCACTGAGCAGGGAGCCTGATGTGGGACTCCGAGTTCCAGAACTCCGAGATCATGACCCGGGCTGAAGGTAGACACTCAACCAACTGAGCCACCCAGGTAGGTGACCCTTATTTTAAATAGGCATCTATTCACCATGTATTTGCATAATGTTGGCTTCAAGTAACAGAATTATTTACACACATTAATATGGTCGAGAGGCCCCTAAGTGGCTCAGATGGTTAAGCAGTTAAGCATCTGCTTTTGGGTCAGGTCCTGACCTTAAGGTTCTGAGATCAAGCGGGGTGGGGGGGAGGGAGGGGTTGATGTCCTGGCTCCAAGGTTTCGGATCAGCAAAAATTCAATGACTTTAGCTCCATTTCTTTGTGGTCCTTTGGTTGTTCATTACCTGTTTCCCTGTGGCTTTACAACAATAAACCACAGCACTGAAAGGAAGGGAGAGAGAGAGTTGTTTAAATAAACTCTAACAACAGTGAGAAAATATTCCTTCTAGAAGAACCCAGGAAGTCTTTTCTTGGGTCTCAGTGTTTTGGAATGAGTCACATATCAATTTCTCAACCAATGCCTATGTAGAGGAAAATTCCAAGTCTGTGCATCCTTAAACCAAATACTTTAGCAAGGCCCATGAGATTATCCTGACTATCTTGGGTTAATCAGATCTTACCTCTGGAGGTGGGGGGTCAGCCCCCCAAGTTGCATATTACAAAGAGCACACAAACTTGAAATAGATGTACAGATGTAAATCATAATGTCAGCTGCACAATATGTAAATCTTTTCTTGTGCACATTTTTGGAGGAAGCAAAGCATTTTATACCAACAGTGTAAGCTGTATTTTAGAAGATGACAAAAATGCTTAAGCTTGTCCTGCAAGCTGATAAAACATTAGTTCTATTAAAGTACTGCATTTGCTTATATCAAGCCAAGAAACGTCACATTTGAGAACAAATGTGAAACATTCCCCTATTTGAGAATTCTGTAGTATCTATGCTATCCACCTAGGTAGCATTTAATGTTTTTGACAATTGAGATGTCATCTTTATGGTAATATATATAATTTTCTGCAGTGAGAGCAATATTCTGGCTGAGATACCCATCTAGAGTCATTATTGAATGATGAGAAAAAAAAGATTGCTTTGTAATAATAAAACTCATTGCCAATTCATTGGTTTCTCTTTTCCTCAAGTCATAATAAATGTGCTTAGAGGAGTTTACGCATGGGGCCAAATTTTGCCTAGATTTCTGTTCTGGCATAAAGTTTGACTAAAGGCTTTTTCTATTTCATTGACTAACCTTATTTAGTGACCCCAGCCTTCCTCACTTTGTGATTCAATGTCAAGGCATAGATTTCCCATTGGGTAAGATAACAAATCAAACAAAAGTAGACTTGAGACAGCAAGCTGGGTGAACAAGCCTGTCTTCTCTTGCAGTACCTTCCAGAAGATTAACTACCTGCCTTATCTTTTCAGTTTGTCTACTCTCCCCTGGATGTAGGCCAGTTTGAGTCCTTTAATATTCTCTTTGTCATGGTGCCTGGGAACTGGTGACAAAAGCCCAGCTCTCTAAAGATCCTTGCAGTAATTGTGCACACATACATGCACAGTAAATTTAGAGTAAGGCTTTCTATCAGAATACATTTAAAGCAGCAATCTTGGCAATCTTGGAGCTGCTCCAAGGGAATCATGGAAATGAAATGAGATCTTTCTCCTTGTGACTGTCAACATTTTCAGCATGGTCGCCCCACCTCCCTGTTACCATCTGTTTCTCACCTCATTTCCTGATTGTCTCATTTTCCACTCTGTCATTATTTCTTCCATCTCTCAAATATGAAAAAGGAAAGACCATAAATCTAAGTGAATAACATTATTTACAAATTTTGGTATTATCTTCCCTATTAGTGATTCCTTCTGTCAATATTTATTGAGCACTTCTATATGCAAGACTCTAGGAAGGTGTTTCGAAAGATCCAGAAATGAGACCAAAAAATTCAAAAAGCTTTACTAGAGAAGGCTTATTTCAGGCTTAGAAATAAATGCCATGTGAAAGGAGTAGATAAAGCACTATGGCCACTCAAAGGAGAGAGAGTGAACGTGTAAATGGGGAGGTAATGGTATCAAAATTGATCCTATGTGTTCTAGGGTCAGTGTGGGGAGACAGCCTCTTGCTCCAGATATTTTTTCCATCTACTTTTTGATGCTTAATGTCTGCTATGCCGTGCAATGATTCTCTTTAATTATAGGTTTGACCTTTACTGAACTACTCATTAATGCTTAATCATTTCTACCTCTGGGCAAACAATTGGGTATTATTTAAGCCCACCTGTTTTATTCCTTCTCTCTGGCTATCAGCGAATAGAGGAAGCCTTGAAACTGCACTACTGTATTGTCACCCTCTGCCTTAGGAATATCTTCATGGATACAGTGGAAGAGTGGCTTCTTCCTATATGCTCTCCATAGCATTCTACATGTTTCTCTATTATAGATTGTAGGGCATTTTACTATAATTACCTACTTCTACATGTATCTTCCTCACTAGATGGTGAGTCTTTAAAGACATGGAATGGGTCCTGAGCATGCCTCTTTTCTCAGCATTTTTACAGAGCCTGAAAAACAATAAGTACTCAGTAAATGTTAGCTAAATGAATTAATGAATGAATGAATGAATAAACAAGTTAATAAAGGAGCCTAATCTGCAGCCTATACGTACGTACTGGAATCCATGAGCTGGAACTTCGTGATACAGAGATAAAGTAAATAATGCTTTTGAACTGTTTCTTGCCAGCTCTCTGGCACCAGCAGGGTGGGGCTTTCCAGTGCTGTCACTTGGAGGGGAGCCTAAGGAAAAAAGGAGCATCATCGACCCATCTCCACAAAACTCCTTCCAGTTCGAGAGCACACACTGTTTTCATTTTCCTTGCAGAGTGTGCCGCCCACTCAACACTCCCCACTTATGTTAATTTATTGATTCTCCAGAACCTTTTTGTCCTGAGACTTGCCTACACATAAATTTATTATGACAGAATCTCAAACATGACAAAATAAAGAGAATATTACAGTGAATCTCCATAAACTTATCACCTTGATTTAATAATTAGCAAGATTTTCCAAAAAAAAAAAAAAATGGCACAAATGATTCTCTTTCTGAAGCCTCACACCCCAAAAGTAGGAAGGTGTAAGAGGGACTTCACATCATTCCAACTTTCCATTTAGCACAATTTCCTTGTGTTTTGGTGATACTTTCAGGCCCTTAATCTATTCAGAATTTTTTAAACTGGTATCTGGATACCTATAATTTGTATAGACTCACCTCAAATTCCTGAGATCCTCAGTCTAACTTAGAATGAAATAGGCTGAGAACCATTCGAAGGTTCTCGGCTTTCCCAAGGGCAGAAATGGTTCCTGAGCTCTAAAGTATTGGGAAAGCACATTGAGACTCTGAACTTTCAATGCCATAGATCAAATCAGGAGACATTTGTATAATCAGAATTTCAGTTTAAGACAAACTGGGGCGGAATTCCTAGCATTACCTTACAGGGTATGGATGTTTAGTTGTAGGACGTGACAGAGAACATCTCTTTATAAGATAGATCCAACATGTATTACCTAATAGTTACTGAAAGATCTCTTTAAAATAAACCAGTACCCTAAAGTAGCTTCACCCAAGGACAGCAGGGAAAAGGATCAGCTATGGCTGGAGTGTATCTACACTGTGTAGACAGCATATCAGTAGAAAGCATATCAGTTCTGCTCTGTAACTCTCTGGGCTTAGCATCTTATTTTTATCTCACCAATATGTTATAAAGCTAGGCTTCTGTTCTATTTATTATTCTAAATTCCAAATCAACCGCTTATTAGATGAAATAAAAGTACTAAAAGGATTTTAAAATAATGAAAGAATCTCTCTTGGAACTATAAAACACAGTAGGAGAGAGAAAGAAAAGATGGTAAATAGCATATATACTTATTTACCTAATGTGAGGATTCTATTTACAAGCAAGTAAAAAGGAAATAATGTCATACTTGGTATAGAATAGGAAACAGAAAAAAACAGCAATAGAAATACAATATGTTATATTTAATGCACTGAAACTTAATTATAATCAGGAATAAATGATTTTTAATCTTAATTTTAAAAGAATTATATGAACTGGAAGGTGAAATCCTTCTATCACATGCCATAAAAACTTAGTCCCCCGCAATTCTTAAAAAGGTGATCACCGATAAAAATTTGATCCATTTTCTTCCATACTCATTCTCTCGTCCTATGTGTGTGCACACACACACATACATGCATACACACAGGTTTTGATATGAAGTTTATATATATATTTTAGGGCACTCTGTTCAAGAAAAAGAGCACAAAATTATAGATACAAAATTAGGTACAGTGTTAAAAATATTTGGAGTTTGAGAACTTGAGAAAAGGAATTTGAGAAAAGGAAATATAGCAAATTTAAAAAATTTAAATCTAACAAATACCACAAAATTATAAGATCCAGGAAAAAATGCTTTCGTTAACTACCTGACATAATGTAGTTCTTACTCCTACATATTTTTGGGAAGATAAACAGTCAACTTTTATTGTGAAGTATAGTTGACATACAATGTTACATTAGTTTCTGGTGTAAAACATAGTGAATCAACAAGTCTCTATGTTATCCTGTGTTCACCACAAGTGTGCCTCCCATCTGTCACCATGCAATATTACAGTATCATTGACTATAGTCCATATGTTTTACCTTTCAACCCTGTGGCTTATTCATTCCATAACTGGAAGCATGTCTCTCCCACTCCCTTTCACTCATTTTCCCCATAACCCCTACCCCCATAGTTATATCCTCTTCACATTGTATTTCCTCTTGGTATGAATTATACTCTTCATATAAGCCTGATGTTATTTAGAAGGAATTTTTAAATTCAGTCAGAAAACTTCCTTCTTTTTTCCTCTGAGGTGTTGCTAGGTTCTACCCCAGGGTTTAGTTCAATGTCAGAAATAGAAACCCTTCCAAATGAGATAAAAGATGAAAGTAACTTGCTGCTTAAAAACACAAGGCAAGGGGCGCCTGGGTGGCTCAGCGGGTTAAAGCCTCTGCCTTCGGCTCAGGTCATGATCTCAGGGTCCTGGGATCGAGCCCCACATCGGGCTCTCTGCTCAGTAGGGAGCCTGCTTCCCTTCCTCTCTCTGCCTGCCTCTCTGCCTGCCTGTGATCTCTGTCTGTCAAATAAATAAATAAAATCTTTAAAAAAAAAAAACACACAAGGCAAGTTTGTCATTAAACCAAATTGGATTAGAAGACTACACCTTCTTTCCTCATTTTTTTTTGTCAGTATTGGGAGCGAAACTTGGGAAGCTACACAGAGAGAACAAAGGTTACTTGAAAGCCTCTCCTTTAGGGAAGGCTTGAAAGACAACTTTCTTGATATTTTTCTCTCCCCCTCCCCATATTTTGAGTTACTTTGGGCTCTGAACTGGAACCAAGGCCTAGGGATTCAATCGAGGCTATGATCATGTTTGTCAGAGGTCTGTCTTAAGTCACTCTCTGCAAAGAACTAGTGTGTGAATGTATTCGTCCATAGTATGGCTTTAAAAAATTTTCTCGTACATTAATTTAAGCCTATGCATTTGTTTTAATTCTGGTTTTGAACAAAATGCTTAATAAATTTCCTCCATACATTTTCTTTTAAATATTATAAAAAGAGTTACAAAAATTTTCCTTTAAGCACACTCTGGTTGCATTTATTAACTTTTATGTATACTGTTTTATTTCAATTATATTCTAAATTATATTTGTCTATTTCTTCACCTCTAAGTTTAAGGATTTTTTTTTCTTTTTTTTAAGGTTAGAGTTTTAGGTTCCCAATTTGCCCAATATATATGTGTGTGTGTAAGCATGCATCTATGTAATTCTGGTAATAGCAAGCTTTATTAAATTCCTATCAGAAAATGTGATTATCATAATTTCTGTTTGGGGAATTCGTCAGTGTTTTCTTTGTTACCTGTGGTGTGAGTAACTTTTAAAAATACTTCTTGGACATTTGAAAATAATATATTCTTCTCTGGTAGGGAGTTAGCATTTGGCCTACAAATTATATTTTTTAAAGAAAAAAGTAATATTTTTTTTCCTCTGTAGTCAGTATTCTACTTCTTGGCAAATAAAGATTCAGACTGTGAGATATGCATTAGGATGTGCCTTCTATTAAAATAAAACATCTGTGAACCATTTAATGTTTGGGGGTCCTGACTTGCACCTTATATAAAGACAAAGATCTTGGAGAATTCAGTGCTCAGTTAATGGAGTGACTGAGTTAGTGTACTCGCAATGCCCCCGCGTGCCTACAGAATTGGAAGGGCATGGAAAAGAGTGGAGAATCCTGCAAAAAATACTGTTTTGCTTTTCAGAAAGGTGTTAGATTCCAGAAGTGATTGGCCTCCCAAGGAAATGAGAGGATTTAGGCCAACAGTCTGCTCTCGAGGTATCTTTCGATGGAATTTTAACAGAGAATCTTAAAAAATTATTTTGTTAAAATTCTGCAGCAAGGAAGGAATTCAAACACGTTATCTATTGAAATTCTCTGCTGCAAGTATCTCAAGATTTTCACTATTAGGATGATATACATTTTTAGAAACTCCCCTTCTCTTCCCTATAATATCCTCACGTATTTTTTCTATCTCACAGCCACCTAAATGCCTTTTCTTTCTAGATTGCCAGGGCTTCTCTACTTGTATAATATCCCTCTTCCATGTTTTGACTACCAGCTTCTCATAAGACCCCCTGAAAAAAACTTGATTAAACAAAGCCACACCTGTAGATGTACTGCAGTAAGGGAGAATAGAGCTTTCCCAAAATTTTACTAGTGACATTTCAAAATGGGGAGGTTATGAGAGGATATTTACAAGGATTTGGGACCTGGGGTGTATCACTTTAAGATGGATCTGACAAGAAGGAGGAACTTCTTGGGACTAGACAAGGTGACATAATATGACATAATAGCGTTGGATTAGTGGAGAAAGCAAAGTGACAGTCTTGAATGAGCCTTGATGAGTAAGCTGTCTGGTCGGTTCACCATCTTAATTTCCAGAACAGTTACTGCAACTAGGTTAACATTTGCTCCATCTCAGTATTGTTTAAGCCAAGTTTGGAGAATTAGGCTGTTTTCAGTTCACACTGGTCAGTGTTTAAAATGCCTCTGCCAACTATTCTTTTCATAACCATCATTTCCCTTTTTTCCCTACCAACCTTGAACCTTCTTTCCCTACATACCTCACTCTCAAGATTGTTTCAATTCCTCTTTCTGTTGGCAACTATTTCTACCCTTTTCCCTCAGAAACACAAAAACGGTTCAGGACAGAAATGACTCTTATGACTGAAGGGACAATATCTCGTCTCAGAAAGGAAGACTTCTTAATAGTCCTACAAAATCTAAAAATCAATAACTTTTCCTCAGACATACTTGTTATTTTGTTAGTCTTTTCCCATCCTTTTCCCCCTCCTTCCCTGCTTCTACTTACTTACAAATTCTCTTCATGTGATTTCCACTGTATCCACTCCACCTGTACCAAACCACCCACAGAACAAATGAATGGAAACCAGGCAAGAGGGGAGAGTAAAACTAGATAGAAAATAGAGTCATGATTAGTAAGCTCTCCTGGAAGCTTTTTAAAAGAATATTTTGTTTTTGTTTTCGTGATGGATTCCCCTTTCCCAGTTTTCTATCCTGGTTTTTCTTGCAGATGATACATGAAAGTAATTAGGAAGACTTTCTTGTTATGGAAGGAAAAGAAAAAACAAAACATAAACTAGTCCCTGAAAAAGCAGCATAGAGACTGTACTGAAATAGATTACAGTATCATTGTCATGGTGTGGAGGGAGAGCCATAAAGCAGAAAGCTATTGCTTTATCCTTATTTCTTATATTCTCCTTCCCACTTCCATTTTTAAAATTTTGAGCTTTCAAACCTATACAAAAATTGAAAGAATGATGTGATGAGCACCTATATGCCCCTCCCTTCTATTCAACAATTTAAACAACTTTGTAGAATAACTAGCCATAACCCTAGTAGTATTTAGCCCTAACTACCTCCACATGTATTTCCTAAGAATAATCACATCTTCCTACAAAGCCACGATACACCTGTCACCATGGTCATTATGTTGATGGCTGGTGGGGGTTAGTATAGAATCAGGCTCATTTCTCTATTGCACATGTAAGATACCCTACTAGAAAAGGGGTTGGTTCTTTACATTTAATTAAAAATTATAATGGGAATTTCAAATTTCCTCACTCAAACAGTATTTTGGAATGATCTTGTCTCTGGAAATAAGGTTTGAGAATATTTTCCAGGTGATCTTAATACTCATAGCTAGTTTTGAAAATTGAAAAACTTTTTTTTTTTTACTGTCCGTTCTTTTTTTCCCCAGCTTTATTGAGGTATGATTGGCAAGTACAAATATATGTTTAAGGTGTATAGTGTGATGATTTGATATAATAGACATTGTAAAGTAATCACCACCATCAAGCTAAAGAGTTTCTGCCTAGCAGAGGAAAAAATCAACAAAATTAAAAGGCAGCCAGTGAAATGGAAGAAAATATTTGCAATGAATTATTTTTCTAGTTGTAATTCTCAGATGGCTCCAGGGTCATAGCCTCCTGAGCAGAAACCCTCCTCTCCCCCAGGCTCAGAGATCACTAATGGCATGACTCTACATGAAAAAAAAAAAAAAAAAAAGAGGTTGAAAGATCCCTAGAGGTTGCTAACAGTAAGAAGTTGACAAGATAAGAAGGGGCTTACTAAGGCTACTGGGTAGGCATTGTTAGTGAAGTATAGGGACACCAAGGAATACTTCCCAGGAGGCAAGTGAATAAAATATATAAGGGGAAGGAATGAAAAGTAGTATCAAAATGTTGAAAGGTCAAGGAAAATGAGAGCTGAGAATTGACTTTGGCATAGTGGAGTTTTCGGTGACCTTGACATGCAAGATTATAGTTGAGTGGTGGGAGTCAAAGCTGAAATGACTGGTTTCAAAGAAAAATAGTGGGGAAGAAACTAGAGACCAGGTGTATGAGCAACTCTTTTGAGATGTTTTACAAAGGGAGAAGAGACCTACAACAGTGACTAGACCACAAGGGGGCATGTGTCAAAAGAAAGAGCTGTTAGGTGGGAGAAACTGTAGCATATTTATATGCTGATGGGAATGATTAGGAGAAAAGGAAAATTGATGATATAGGGGAGAGAAGCCAGTTATTGGAGGAATTTCCTTGACTAAGTTAGAAGGCTTAGATCTAGTATATATTGGACATAAGATAATTCTTATATGTACACTTTTTTTTTTCAAGTAATTTGTACTGGAGTCTGGATGTATGTTCAAATTTATCTTCCCAGTCATGAATTTAATTTTCCAAAATGGAAAAGTACAGTCTAATTAGTTTATCCATAAGAACAGGAAGGAAGCAGAGTACATGGAATCTTCTTACTCCTTATATATTTTCATTAGATTGAAAGCAACGTTACTGGTTCAGGGTGAGCATTAGGAAAGGGTGTAAAATGTTTGTGAGAGAAGGTATGAACTCATCTCCTAAGAAGGTGAATTAGATGAACTGGGTAAATATAGTGGGAAAAGAATAGAGATATGCTGTGCTTTAGAGTCTGGACAGCATTTTTATCTATGACCTCTCTCCAGAAAGAGTAATGCTCTGGATAAAGAAGGCAGAAACTGCAGGAATATGAGAAAATTGGTGAGAAGAATTTTGTTTTTGCAGAAAGGAGGAGTGGGTGGATATGATCTGAGGGGAAAATGGGTATGCTTAGTACTTCCATTTTCTTCTGTGATCTTGGAGAATCATCAAGAATTCAGGATATAAGTTTTATGAGAAGAGTGAAGAGTGGAGCTAGAGACATGTGTTAGAGGATGTCAGAGTGGCCGTACTTATTTTTGGCCCTTGGTTGCTGTGTTTGGAGATGAATTCTCTGGTTAGATTCTTTGCATGTACTCCAGCTCTGTAATGGGTAAATCTGGAATCTTTGCATCTGGGGATTGGATCCTACCCTCTTAGGATCTTAATAGGATGAATAAAGACTTGCTAATCTTGTGATTAAATGTGCATAAAGCAATAATAAAATTGCTATTACTTCAACATAAATGTGAGGTCAAATTAATGTGGAAAACTAGTTAAATTCTCTGTGATCATGTAAACTATCCAACATAGACACTATTTCTCCCAAATCTGGTATATATTTTCCTCTGTGTTATTTGATACCCTTCGCATTTTGTCTGCCAAGTGAAAGTTCACATTCTATTATTTGTCCAATTGCGTGTATATCAAAATGGTTCAGAATGGTGTCTTGCATATTCAAAGATCAAAAATTGAGTAATGAGCTGATTTTCAGACTGAAAATGTATATACTGTTTGTTATCAAATTTGGCAAATAGAAACCTTAACCTCTTAAGGATGGACATGATAGTCTTGGCCCGAAGCAGAGTTGACCAAAAGACATTTCTTTTTTTTTTTTTTAAGATTTTATTTATTTATTTGACAGACAGAGATCACAAGTAGGCAGAGAGGCAGGCAGAGAGAGAGAGGAGGAAGCAGGCTCCCTGCTGAGCAGAGAGCCCGAAGCGGGGCTCGATCCCAGGACCCTGGGACCATGACCCGAGCCGAAGGCAGCGGCTTTAACCCACTGAGCCACCCAGGCGCCCCAAGACATTTCTTTTTAAAGCTACACTAAGAATTTTTTTTTTTTTTTTTTGGTACAGAAACCTCTGTTAGTTAACCTACATTAATTAGAGTGGACTTGCTTGTGCTAACAGATTTCACTATTTCAGCAATTTTACACAATAGAAGTTTATTTCTTGCTCACTCCCTGGTCCTGGGAGGAAGTTCAGGTTGGTTTTGTTCTATTTCAGATGATCATTCAGGGACCTATACATTTTTCCATACTGTATTTCTGTTGCCATTAGGGTCTTATAATCATGGTAGCCCACGGGAAGAAATGGGAAAAGGCTGGAGGAGATCACGAGAAGTTTTATGTCCCAGATACATTACAGTCACTTTTTAAAAAAAATTTTTAAATTGTTTTATTAACATATAATGTATTATCAGCCCCAGGGGTACAGGTCTGTGAATCACCAGGTTTACACACTTCACAGCCCTTACCATAGCACATACCCTCCCCAATATCCATAACTCCACCACTCTCTCCCTACCACCGTCCCCCCAGCAACAATCAGTTTGTTTTGTGAGCTTAAGAGTCTCTTATGGTTTATCTCCCTCCCAATCCCATCTTGTTTCATTTATTCTTTTTCTACCCCCCAAACCCCCCATGTTGCATCTCAACTTCCTCATATCAGGGAGATCATATGATAATTGTCTTTCTCTGATTGACTTATGTCGCTAAGCATAATGCCCTCTAGTTCCATCCACATCATCACAAATGGCTAGATTTCATTTCTTTTGATGGCTGCATAGTATTCTCTTGTATATATATACCACATCTTCTTTATCCATTTATCTGTTGATGGACATCTAGGTTCTTTCCATATTTGGCTATTGTAGACAGTGCTGCTATAAACATTCAGGTGCACATGCCCCTTCAGATTACTACATTTGTATCTTTAGGGTAAATACCCAGTAGTGCAATTGCTGGGTCATAGGTTACCTCTATTTTCAACTTTTTGAGGAGCCTCCATGCTATTTTGCAGAGTGGTTGTACCAGCTTGCATTCCCACAAACAGTGTAGGAAGGTTCCCCTTTCTCTGCATCCTCGCCAACATCTGTCGTTTCCAGACTTGTTAATTTTAGCCATTCTGACTGGTGTGAGGTGGTATCTCTTTGTGGTTTTGATTTGTATTTCCCTGATGCCAAGTGATGTGGAGCACTTTCACATGTGTCTGTTAGCTATCTGGGTGTCTTCTTTGCAGAAATGTCTGTTCATATCTTCTGCCCATTTCTTGATTGGATTATTTGTTCTTTGGGTGTTGAGTTTGCTAAGTTCTTTATAGATTTTGGATACTAGCCCTTTATCTGATATTTCGTTTGCAAATATCTTCTCCCAATCTGTAAGTTGTCTTTTGGTTTTGTTAACTGTTTCCTTTGCTGTGCAAAAGCTTTTGATCTCAATGAAGTCACAATAGTTCATTTTTGCCCTTGCTTCCCTTGCCTTTGGCAATGTTCCTAGGAAGACGTTGCTGTGGCTGAGGTCGAAGAGGTTGCTGCCTGTGTTCTCCTCAAGGATTTTGATGGATTCCTATCCTACATTGAGGGTCCTTCATCCATTTTTAGTCTATTTTCATGTGTGGTATAAGGAAATGGTCCAGTTTCATTTTTCTGCATGTGGCTGTCCAATTTTCCCAACACCATTTGTTGAAGAGAATTCTTTTTTCCATTGGACATTCTTTCCTGCTTTGTCGAAGATTAGTTGACCATAGAGTTGAGGGTCTATTTCTGGGCTCTCTATTTTTTTTTTTTTAAGATTTTATTTATTTATTTGACAGAGAGAGATCACAAGTAGATGGAGAGGCAGGCAGAGAGAGAGAGAGGGAAGCAGGCTCCCTGCCGAGCAGAGAGCCCGATGCGGGACTCGATCCCAGGACCCTGAGATCATGACCTGAGCCGAAGGCAGCGGCTTAACCCACTGAGCCACCCAGGCGCCCCTGGGCTCTCTATTTTGTTCCACTGATCTATGTGTCTGTTTTTGTGCCAGTACCATACTGTCTTGATGATGACAGTTTTGTAATAGAGCTTGAAGTCTAGAATTGTGATGCCACCAACTTTGGCTTTCTTTTTCAATATTCCTTTGGCTATTCAAGGTCTTTTCTGGCTCCATATAAATTTTAGGATTATTTGTTCCATTTCTTTGAAAAAAATGCATGGGATTTTGATAGGGATTGCATTAAACATGTAGATTGCTTTAGGTAGCATAGACATTTTCACAATAGTTGTTCTTCCAATCCATGTGCATGGAACATTTTTCCATTTCTTTGTGTCTTCCTCAATTACTTTCATGAGTACTTTATGGTTTTCTGAGCATAGATTCTTTGCCTCTTTGGTTAGGTTTATTCCTAGGTATCTTATGGTTTTGGGTGCAATTGTAAATTGGATAGACTCCTTAATTTCTCTTTCTTCTGTCTTGTTGGTGTAGAGAAATGCAACTGATTTCTGTGCATTGATTTTATATCCTGACACTTTACTGAATTCCTGTACAAGTTATGGCAGATTTGGAGTGGAGTCTTTTGGTTTTCCACATATAGTATCATATCATCTGCAAAGAGTGATAGTCCAACTTCTTCTTTGCTGATTTGGATGCCTTTCATTTCTTTTTGTTGTCTGATTGCTAAGGCTAGGACTTCTAGTACTATGTTGAATAGCAGTGGTGATAGTGGACTTCTCTGCCGTGTTCCTTACCTTCGTGGAAAAGCTCTCAGTTTTTCTCCACTGAGAATGATATTCACGGTGGTTTTTTCATTGATGGCTTTGATGATTTGAGGTATGTACCCTCAATCCCTACACTTTGAACAGTTTTGATCAGGAAAGGATGCTGTACTTTGTCAAATGCTTTTTCAGCATCTATTGAGAGTATCATATGGTTCTTGTTCTTTCTTTTTTTCTTTCTTTTTTTTTCGATTTTTATTTATTTATTTATTTGACAGAGAGAGAGAGAGAGATCACAAGTAGGCAGAGAGGCAGGCAGAGAGAGAGAAGGGAAGCAGGCTTCCCGCTGAGCAGAGAGCCCAATGCGGGGCTCGATCCCAGGATCCTGAGATCATGACCTGAGCCGAAGGCAGCAGCTTAACTCACTGAGCCTCTCAGGTGCCCCTGTTCTTTCTTTTATTAATGTATTGTATATAACTGATTGATTTGTGGATGTTGAACCAACCTTGCAGCCCTGGAATAAATCCCACTTGGTCATGGTGAATAATCCTTTTAATGTACTGTTGGATCCTATTGGATAGTATTTTGGTGAGAATTTTCACATCTGTGTTCATCAAGGATATCGGTGTGTAATTCTCTTTTTTGATGGGATCCTTGTCTGGTTTTGGGATCAAGGTGATGCTGGCCTCATAAAATGAGTTTGGAAGTTTTCCTTCCATTTCTATTTTTTGGAACAGTTTCAGGAGAAATGGAATTAATTCTTCTTTAAATGTTTGGTAGAATTCCCCTGGGAAGCCGTCTGGCCCTGGACTCTTTGTTGGGAGATTTTTGATGACTGTTTCAATCTCCTTACTGATTATGGGTCTGTTCAGGTTTTCTATTTCTTCCTGGTTCAGTTGTGGTAGTTTATATGTATCTAGGAATGCATCCATCTCTTCCAGATTGTCAAATTTGTTGGCATAGAGTTGCTCATAATATGTTCTTATATCTCTTTGCTGTTGGTTGTGATCTCTTCTTTTCATTCCTGATTTTATTTATTTGGGTCCTTTCTCTTTTCTTTTTGATAAGCCTGGCCAGGGGTTTATCAATCTTACTAATTCTTTCAAAGAACCAGCTCCTAGGGGCGCCTGGGTGGCTCAGTGGGTTAGGCCTCTGCCTTTGGCTCAGGTCATGATCTCAGGGTCCTGGGATCAAGCCCCTCATTGGGCTCTCTGCTCGGCAGGGAGCCTGCTTCACCCCCACTCTCTCTGCCTGCCTCTCTGCCTACGTGTGATCTCTGTCTGTCAAATAAACAAATAAAATCTTAAAAAAAAAAAAAACAGCTCCTAGTTTCATTGATTTGTTCTATTGTTGTTTTGGTTTCTATTTCATTGATTTCTGCTCTGATCTTTATTATTTCTCTTCTTCTTCTGGGTTTAGGCTTTCTTTTTTATTCTTTCTCCAGCTCCTTTAGGTGTAGGGTTAGGTTGTGTACTTGAGAACTTTCTTGTTTCTTGAGAAAGGCTTGTACCACTATATAGTTTCCTCTCAGGACTGTCTTTACTATGTCCCACAGATTTTGAACCATTGTGTTTTCATTAACATTTGTTTCCATGAATTTTTTCAATTCTTCTTTAATTTCCTGGTTGACCCATTCATTCTTTAGTAGGATGCTGTTTAGTCTCCATGTATTTGGGTTCTTTCAAAATTTCCTCTTGTGATGGAGTTCTAGCTTCAGAGAATTGTGGTCTGAAAATAGACAGGGAATGACCCCAATCTTTTCCTACCAGTTGAAACCTGCTTTATGACCCAGGATGTGATCTATTCTGGAGAATGTTCCATGTGCACTAGAGAAGAATGGGTATTCTGTTGCTTTGGGATGGAATGTTCTGAATAATCTGTGATGTCCATCTGGTCCAGTGTGTCATTTAAGGCCTTTATTTCCTTGTTGATCTTTTGCTTGGATGATCTGTCCATTTCAGTGAGGGGAGTGTTAAAGTCCCCTACTATTATTGTATTATTGTTGATGTTTTTCTTTGATTTTGTTATTAATTTGTTTATATGATTGGCTGCTCCCACATTAGGGGAATCGATATTTAAAATTGTTAGATCTTCTTGTTGGACAGACCTTTTGAGTATGATATAGTGTCCTTCCTCATCTCTAATTATAGTCTTCGGCTAAAAATCTAATTGATCTGATATAAGGATTGCCACCCACCTTTCTTTTGATGTCCATTAGCATGGTAAATTGTTTTCCACCCCCTCACTTTAAATATGGATGTGTCTTTGGGTCTAAAATGAGTTTCTTGTAGATAGCATATCGATGGGTTTTGTTTTTTTATCCATTCTGATACCCTGTGTCTTTTGATTGGGGCATTTAGCCCATTTACATTCAGGGTAACTACTGAGAGATATGAATTTAGTGCCATTGTATTGCCTCTAAGGTGACTATTACTGTAGATTGTCTCTGTTCCTTTCTCATCTACTACTTTTAGGCTCTCTCTTTGCTTAGAGGACCCCTTTCAATATTTCCTATAGAGCTGATTTGGTGTTTACAAATTCTTTTACTTTTTGTTTGTCTTGGAAGCTTTTATCTCTTCTTCTATTTTCAATGATAGCCTAGCTGGATATAGTATTCTTGGCTGCATGTTTTTCTCGTTTAGTGCTCTGAATATATCATGCCAGTTATTTCTGGCCTGCCAGGTCTCTATGGATAAGTCTGCTGCCAATCTAATATTTTTACCATTTTATGTTACAGACTTCTTGTCCCAGGCTGCTTTCAGGATTTTCTCTTTGTCGTTAAGTCTTGTAAATTTTACTATTAGATGACGGGGTGTGGACCTATTCTTATCGATTTTGAAGGGAGTTCTCTGTGCCTCCTGGATTTTGATGCTTGTTCCCTTTGCCATATTAGGGTAATTCTCTATAATAATTCTCTCCAATATACCTTCTGCTCCCCTCTCTCTTTCTTCTTCTTCTGGAATCCCAATTATTCTAATGTTGTTTTGTCTTATGGTATCATTTATCTCTCGAATTCTCCCCTCATGGCCCAGTATTTGTCTCTCTTTTGCTCAGCTTCTTTATTCTCTGTCATTTGGTCTTCTGTACCACTAATTCTCTCTTCTGCCTCATTTATCCTAGCAGTAAGAGCCTCCATTTTTTTATTGCACCTCATTAATAGCTTTTTTAAATTTCAACTGTGTTAGATTTTAGTTCTTTTATTTCTCCGGAAAGGGATTTTATTTCTCCAGATGGGGTTTCTCTGGTATCTTCCATGCCTTTTTTGAGCCCAGCTAGCACCTTGAGAATCATTGTTCTGAACTCTAGATCTGACATATTATAATGTCCGTATTGATTAGGTCCCTAGCCTTCAGTACTGTCTCTTGTTTTTTTTTGTTGTTGTTGTTTTTTGTTTTTTTTTGTGGTGATTTTTTCCACCTTGTCATTTTATCTGGGTGTTATGGCCATCGCCACTGTCTTGTGTGCCGCCAGCTTACAGTCACTTTTAATCATAACTGAGTTGGCAAGAATGCAGAAACATGGTCATAACCTAGAAAGCATAACTAAGTGATATTTAGGAAAAAGAGGAAGATGGTTTTGGTGAAGTGTTTGGTCTCTGCCATACCAAAGAAGGAGAGAGCGAGAGTGACTATGTGAACATAAGGACATTAGTGAGGATTTTTTTAATTTATTTTTTTATCAAAAACCATTTGTGGGGTGCCTGGATGGCTCTCTTTTTTCAGTGTCTGCCTTCAGCTCAGGATATGATCCCAGGGTCCTGAGATCAAGTGCCACATGGGGCTCCCAGCTCAGTGGGGAGTGTGCTTCTCCCTCTCCCACTGTTGCTCCCCCTGCTTGAACTCGATCTCTCAAATTAAAAAAAAAAATTCAAAAGCCAAAATGAGAGAGTTTCTCAAGAAATTTCTGACTTTTAAAATACACATTGTTTACAGAGGTTTATTCTTATGGCTTTAGGAAGGATAATGGGTAGTGTGGAAGGGTGGCTCTTGCTGGAAAATCTATAGTTTGGGTCACTTCTGCCTCTTGGTTTTAGTGGGAGAGGAGAGAGGATATCAAGGATATCAAGGAATGAAGACCCAAACTGCTGATACAGATATCTCCAAATGGCCTTTTTTTTTTTTTAAATTTGAGGTATAATTGACATATAATGATGTCTTAGTTCCAGATGGGCAACATAATTCAATATATACATTAGGAAATGGTCACTACAGTAAATCTAGTTAAAGTCCATTGCTACAAAATTAAAAAAAATTTTCTTGTGACAAGAACTTTTAAGATCTATTCTGTGAAACAACTTTCAAACATGCCATATAGTGTTACTAACTATAGTCACCATGCTATACATTATATCCCCATAATTTATTTTTTAACTGGAAATTTGTACTTTAGACGTCCTTTCACCCATTTTGCCCATCCCCATACTCTGCCAACCCATTAACCTTTTCTCTGTATCTGTGGGCTAATTTTGGTTTTGTTTTTAGATTGCACGTATAAGAGAGATACAGTATTTGTTGTTCTCTGACATATTTCACTTCGCATAATGCAGTCAAGGTCCATCCATGTGGTCAAAAACAGTGAGATTTCCTTCTTTTTATGGTTGAATAATATTCCATTGGTATATACAACATATTTTCTTTACCCATTCGTCTATCATGGACATTTAGGTTGTATCCATGTCTTGGCTACTGCAAACAATGCTTTAATGAACATGGGTGGGCTTACATCTTTTCAAAGTAATGCTTTCATTTTCCTCCAACAAATTCCCAGAAGTGGAGTTGCTAGATCATGTGGTAGTCCTATATTTAATTTTTGGAGGAACCTCATGCTGTTTTCCACAGTGGCTGCACCAGTTGACATTCCTACCATTAGTGCTTAGGATTTCTTTTCTCTACATCCCCATCAACACTTTTATTTCCTGTATTTTTGATCCTAGGCATCCTAATAGCTATGAAGTAACATCTTGTTGTGGTTTTGATTTGCATTTCCCTGATAATTAGTGATGTTGAGCATCTTTTCATGTGCGTTTGCCATCTCTATGTCTTCTTTAGAAAAATGTCTATTCAGATCCTCTGCCCATTTTTTAATTATTTTCAGGTTTTGCTTTGTTTTGCTGTTAAGGTATATAAATTCCTTATCTATTTTGGATATTAAATATATGTATATGGTTTTCAAATGTATGCTCTCATTCAACAGGTTGCCTTTTTACTTTGTTGATGGCTTTTTTCTTTGCTGTGGTCCCACTTGTTTATTTTTGCTTTTACTGCCTCATTTGGTGCCAGATTCAAAATATCATCACCAGTACTAGACATCAGGAGCTTATTGCCTATGTTTTCTTCTAGTTTAATAATTTTAAACCTTATGTTTAAGACTTTAACCTATTTTGAGTTAACTTTTGTGCATGGTATAAGATAGTGGTCCAGTTTACTTTTCTTGCATGTGACTATCCACTTTTCCCAACACCATTTCTTAAAGAGACTGGCCTTTCCTTGTTTTATATTCTTGGATCCTTTGTTATAAAGTAATTGACTATCTATGTGTATGTTTAGTTCTGGGCTCTCTGTTCCATTCCATTGATCTTTGTGTCTGTTTTTGTATCAATACTATAGTGGTTTGATTACTAAAGCTCTGTAGTATAGTTTGAATCAGGGAATGTGATACCCCCAGCTATGTTCTCCTTCCTAAAGATTGCTTTTGGCTGGGTGGGGGAAGCGGGTATTTTGTGGTTCCATACAAATTTTAGGATTATTGGTTCTATTTCTGTGAAGAGTACCATTGGAATTTTGACAGAAACTCTATTGAGTCTATAGATTATTTTGGGTAGCATGAACATTTTAAAAATATTAATACTTCCCATCTATGAGCATGGGGTATCTTTCCATTTATTTCTGTCTTCATTTTCTCTCATCAGTGTCTTATAGTTTTTAGTGTTTAGAGCTTTCATAATTTTGAGTAAATTTATTCCTAGATACTTTATCCTTTTTTGATATAACTGTAAATGGGATTAAACAAATTTATCTGATAGTTCATTATTAGTGTATAGAAACACAGTGAATTTCTGTATATTGATTTTTGTATCCTGCAACTTTACTGAACTTGTAGATTAATTCTAAAAGCTTTCTGGTGCAGTCCTTAGGACTTATTTATTTATTTATTATTTATATATATTTATTATATTTATAATAATATATTATATATATTATATTTATAATAATATATATTATTTATTATATATATACTATATATAATATATATATACTATATATAATAACAATATATAGGACTTATTTATTTATTATTTATTTATTTATATTTATAATAATATATTATATATTATATTTATAATATATATTATTTATTCTATATTTATTCTATATATATTTTATACATATATATACTCTATATAATAGCATATAATCTGTGAAGAGTGACAATTTCTTCCATTCTGATTTAGATGCCTTATATTTATTTTTCTTGACTAATTGCTCTGGCTAAAACTTCTAACACTATATTGAAAAACATGGAACAAGGATTGGCATCCTTGTCTTGTTCCTGATCTTAGATGAAAAGCTTTATCTTTTCACCAATGAGTATGATATTACCTGTGGGCTTCTCATATATGGCCTTTATTAGGCTGATACATATTTCCTTTATGCCCACTTTGTTGAGAGTTTTTATTATAAAAGGATATTGAATTTCATCCAGTATTTTTTCTGTATCTGTTGAAATGATCACATGATTTTAATTCTTCATTTCATTAATGTCATGTATTACATTGATTTGCACATGTTAAACCAGTTTTGCAATGCTGTGTGATCATGGTGTATGATACTTTTAATGTATTTTTGAATTCCTATGTATAGGAACACTGGCTTTCTCTTGATTTTCATATGCCTGAAATACATTTTTCCATCCCTTGACTTTGTGTGTGTCCCCTTAAATCTGAAGTGAATCTCTTCTTAGCGGCCTATAAATAGGGCTGAAAAAAAAAAAAAAGAAAAAGAAACTCCAGGGGTGCCTGGGTGGCATAGTCAGTAGAGCATTGGACTGTTGGTTTTGGCTCAGGTCATGATCTTAGGATCAAGAGATCCAGCCCCCCCTTGGCTCCATGCTCAGTGCAGAGTCTGTTAGGACTCTCTCTCCCCTTTTCTTTTGCCCTTTCCCCTGACACTTGCTCACTCTCTTTCTCTCTCTCAAATAAATATGTTTTTTAAAAAAATCTATTAAGCTACTCTGTCTTTTGTGGAGAATTTAATCCATTTACATTTAAAGTAATTACTGGTAGGCAAGTCCTTGATGACATTCTGTTTTCTGTATGTTTTATAATTCCTTTGTTCCTTTCTTCTCTTGTTCCCTTCCTTTGTGATTTTATGACCTTCTTTAGTGGTATGCTTTCTTTCCTTTCCCTTTATCTTTGGTATATGTACTATAGGTTTTGGCTTTGTGGTTACCATGAGGCTTATATATAACAACTTATATTTGTAATAGTCTATTTTAAGTTGATAATAACTTAAATGTAAACATATTCTAATGCCCTAGGTTTTACTTTTCCCTCCCTAGGTTTTATGGTTTTGATGTCATATTTTACATCACTTTACATTTTTATCTTTTGTATTCTTTAAATAATTAATAAAATAACTATAGCTATAATATTGTCTTTTAACCTACACATAGCTTTATAAGTGATTAATCTCTCATGTTTTCTAATATTATTCTGGATACACACACACACACATACACACACACACACATATTATCTCTTTGTTTAAGTAATCTCTACACTGAATGGGGGCTCAAAATCATGACTCCAAGATTAAGAGTTGCATACTCTTCCTACTGAGCCAGGCCACCACCCCTGAATTTTGCTGTATATTTACCTTTACCCATGGGATTTGTACTTTCACATTTTCCCATTACAAATGAGTAAACTTTTATTTCAGCTTGAAGGAGTCCCTTTAGAATTTCTTGTAAGTCTGGTTTAGTCGTGATGAACTCCTTTAGTTGTTGCTTGACTGTCAAACTCTCTCCCCTTCAATTCTGTATGATAACTTTGCCAGGTAGAGTATTCTTGATTGAAGGATTTTTCTTTCAACACTTTGCAGGGCAGAGGGAGGGAGATGATATATTCAAAGTTTCTGCTGAAAAATCTGATGGTCTTATGGAGTACCTTGTATGCAATAAGTTGCTTTTTCTTGCTGTCTGTAAGATGTTCTCCTCATCTTTGACATTTTAATTACACTGTGTCTTGGTGAGAGTCTCTTTGGAACGCCAAGGTTCCTGGATCCAGAATTCTGTTTCCTTCCACAGCTTAGGAAATTTTCAGGCATTAATTCTTCAAATAAGTTTTCTGCCCATCTCTCTCTTCTCCTTCTAGGACTCCTCTAACATGAATATTAGTCCACTGGATGTTGTCCCTTAAACTAGCTCTTTTTTTTTTTTCTTTGTTCTTTTTCCTCTTACTGGATGAGTTCCATGACCTTGGCTTTGATTTCTTTAATTCTTTCTGCTGCTTTACCTAGTCAGCTGTTGCATCTCTCTAGCTCTCTAGTTTATTTTTTAGGTTACTTATTGGATTCTTCAGCTCTGTGATTCTATGTGATACGTCATTTTATTTTCTTTTTATTGAATCTTCAGTTGTTCATGCATTCTCCTGAGTTCAGTGAGCATCTGTGTGACTGTTATTTTGAACTTTTAACAGGTAAATCATTTCTATTTTTGTCTTTAAGGACTTTTTATGAGGTTTTATTTTGTTTTGTTTTGTTTTGTTTTTTTTCCATTGGGCACACATTCCTATTTCTTCATATTCATGACTCTCTGTTGGTTTCTATGTATTAGCTGTCATCCCTCCCAGTCTTGAAGGAGTGACCTTGTTTAGGAGATGAACCTTACCATTCTATCCTTCTCTAGCTCTTGGTTGTCTCTCAAACCTTTGTGATTGTCCAAGCAAGCTACTTTATTTCTGGTGGTTCCCAGTATTTGAAGGTATGCCAAGACCTGTCATGGCTCCTGGGGTGGGGGTGAGGGATTCTTAGCACCTAGATTCAGGCTTTTTGGAAGACAAACCCTTAGGTAGCAGCAGCTTTTGAAGTATGCAAATGTGTACAGTTCTGTGGGACCACAAGTGTAGTCTTGCTGGCCACAACAGCTAGATAATGTAGACCTGTCCCCTAGGTGTCATTAAAAAAAAAAAAAAAAAAAAAGGAGCAGGAGACAAGTACAGAAATTCCTTTCTGGGAGGTGCTGGAAACCTGGAGTGAGGGAGAGTGCTAAGATGGTGTGCACTGACTTCATCCCTGGCATCCCTACATCTTTAGGCCCCTAGGTCTGTACCAGACCATATGTGTGCCCCTCAGGCCAAAGCTCCAGGACAAGCAAATAGGCCTCTTTACTAAAAGAAGGTGGTATGTTTCAGTCTGCTATCGGTGTTGTGTCCTGGGGCTGTAGCCAGATGAGAACTCTCTTTCAGACTGTTACTACAGCTAGTTGATCCAGAAGTGTCCTCTGGGCAGCAACCACAAAAATACAAAACAAAAAAAGCACCATACATGCATATAGGCTTCTGACTGGAAGATACTGGCAGAGTATTTGGAATGTGACAAAGAGTACAAAGATAATGCCTGTGCTCTTGAGGTCTCTGAAGAAGATTAGTCAGCCCTAAGATGTGTGTTTAATTTGAAGATAAGATCAACAGGACTTTTTCACAGAAAGACTGGGCTCCTTGGTCTGTTGACTCCTGCTGTGTCCTGGGGGTGACAGCTGGTGAAGAACTCTTTCTGCATTGGTTAATATTAGGTGACTGATGCTCTTATAAAAGTATAGACTGGATAACAGTGATTAAGTCTGCCTAGAGTTGCATTTTTTTTAAGATTTTTATTTATTTATTTGACAGACAGATCATAAGTAGGCAGAGAGGCAGGCAGAGAGAGAGAGGAGGAATCAGTCTTCCCACAGAGCAGAGAGCCCGATGCGGGGCTCGATCCCAGGACCCTGGGATCATGACCTGAGCTGAAGGCAGAGGCTTTAACGCACTGAGCCACCCAGGTGCCCCTAGAGTTGCATTTTTGAGGAGGTAACTTAGAAGCTGAGTTGTTCGACATCATCAAGTATTAACTCTGCTGGTGATGTGTTAGATGGATAGAGAATATGAAATCAAATAAAGAGCATTTATCTTCTCTCTGAAGATTTACAATTTGAATTAATAGGGATCATAGAGGTAGTGAGTGAGGCAGCAAGGATGATAACCAGTTTGCTGAACTGTTAAAATATCAAATTCCTCACCAGGTGGTAATAAATAGCAGCTATTCCCAGAACTGCTCTATTTGCTCTACCCTGCCTGTCCTCAGTATCCCCTCCACACCCCTCTTCTGTGGGCCCCAGAATTCCCTATTTTCTAGCAACTAAAGGGTCATTGCCCTTATGCACTCAATATTTTACACATAACCCCAGGGGATGCCCTTTGCCAAGAGACAAAAGTTCCAAGCCTTGAAATGGTAATGACTGTTTAGTAAATAGGAGTTAAAAGGCCAGAGCCTGAAATAGAAGTTGGGGAATAGAGAGAAATGGAATTGATAAGGGTCCAACAAAAGATTTTAAGCAGATCTCCTTTTAAAAACAATACTTTTGATTGTATATAAGTACTCACTGATATTTGTTGAATGTGCTACTATGGTGCTGAAGAATTGTTAGTAACAGCTGCTGTTAATAGGCATATGTTTTGTTTTTTTTTACCCTTACTCTTTGCGTTCCTGACCACTAAGGAAGCTTGCATCCACATTTGTAAGAATAAATATAGACTCCTATGAAGGAATTTACTAACTTACCTCTGCAGTTAGAGGATCTATGATGCCATTATCACCCCACTTTGCAATTGGTGATTTCAGTATTTACAGAGATAAACACTGAAAATCATTGGGAGGAAAAAAAGTTGGTCAAACAGGAATAACTTTTTTCATTTTACTTGGAACATTTTACCAAATAGTGACTAAATACTGATGAATAGGTTTATTCATGGATGTGAACAGGCAAGAGATCACTCAGAAGTTTTTATTTAAAAGGGCTAATAAGAAAGCTTTAATTGTATGGAAATATTGATAGAATTGGTTCTCCTTACTTTAATTCCTTGCTTCCAAAAAAAAAAAAAATTCCTCATTAAGGGAGGTACAGGTTAAATGATTAATACCCAAAACAGTACCTGAGCAAATCAGTTTTATTTTTACATCACAGTTTACTGTTCTTCTTAACCATCAGTCACTGCCTCATACATATTGTCAATTACAATATAATTTCCATCACTGTATGTTTCTTCATGTTCTAAAGAGTAAATGACATTACTGAATTACTTTCATCAAATATTAATTTTCATATTCTCTCAGCAGCAAGCACCAAAATTAAAACCCAACAATCGATAGACTAAGCACACATAACAAATTCCCTGTAAGACATGGGAATAAAGTTTTCCTATTCCCAAAGGTCTGTAATTTTTTGGCATTGAGCAATAGAGTATTACAATTAAACACAAAATCAGTTGCTATTTAATACTATGTAATATTTTAACACTTTTTCTTTAATAATGCAGATCATTTCATTTGAAACAAACTTTGCCATTCTGAAGGTTCCTCCTCTCCATCCCTTCTGTAATGGGTGGTTTTGGCCTGCCAATGCCAGCAGCTGAGGGAGTTTCATGCCATTATTCCTCTTCTCTCTGAACTAGCAAGCGCTCTGGAGGAAGAACAGATTCCAATTTCTGCCAGCGCTCTGGAGGCCACAGGATATGTGTAGCATGGGCATGTAGAAGTCCTAGGGAAACCTGAACCCATGGAGACACAAAGAAAGCAAGAAATTATTTTATCAGAATTACTGTCTCAAAGACAGAATTTGATCCAGGTCTGAAATTTGTTGGAAAGATAATGATTAAAAATAGTAAACATTTATATGGTACTTTTGTAGGTGATTTATGTACCTGAATGCCTTTAAATCCTCACAACCATTAGAGGTAGTTATTAGACCCATTTTGCATTTGAGAAAACTAATATTGGTTAAAGAACTTGCCAAAAGTTCTACAGCAACCAGTTAGTTGGTAGAGGCTGACTTCAGGGCTGAGCTGTCCAACCCCAGGGTCTGCAACCTTAACCCCCATCCTCAGTTTGCATACACCCAGGGAGCATAAATCTGGTTTGTATTCTCAGAATTTCCTATGGAGTTACCAGTATTTTAGGGGGACTTTCCTATGTGGATAAGTCAGAGACATGAAAAAAATATTTTTTATGAAAAGTATTGTCCCATCTACTGGCTGAGCAGCATGAGTTAGATTAAAGTGAGACTAAAGGCCTTCCTTGGAAACTACACGGAGCAACATGGAACTAGTGATCATAGAGGGAGGTGGAAACTAAGGGAAAGCCGGCATTGGAGGATAGGAATCAAGTATAAAGATGACAGATGGCAAAGAACCCCCATCAACAGATATGTGCCTGGTTAAAGAGGAGGTCACTAGAGGGAAGCACTGAAGGCTGAACCCTGAGAAGGAAGGAGCCCATAAGACCTAGTAGCGCTCCCTAGGGCCATCAGCTGCAGTGGGCAGAAGAATGCAGGCAAACCTGTTTAAAACGCAGATCCAGGAAGGCCCTATTCTCAGATCACACTGCAGTGAAGCAAGGTCTGGAAACCTGTGTCTTTTGTTGTTGATGCTATTGTTGTTACTATTGGGTAATATTTTAATAGTAGTTTAAAAACTTAAAGTACACTTAGCACACATCTATGTAGTGCTAGCTATAAACCCGATACTATGGGTCCACTTTTTATTTTCAAATGTTTTTCCAATCAATTGGAGCTCCATAGAGATTAACATATAAGACTGCTTTCATTGAAGTACTATTTACTAGCATATGCATTCGAGAAATCACATTGCATAGAGAGTCAAAGAACTGGATGACAGGTGAGGGATTCTAAAAACATAACTAGAAACAATTTTTTTTTTTTAAACAAACTTCATAACATCTTGGAACACAAATAAGCCCAATGGCTATCACGAAGCCCAGGAGCGTAATAAAGGAATATTATTTTGAAAATCAAACTAGTTACTTACATTTTGTCGCATTTGTTACTTTCTCCTTGTATGCCTGTCTGTATACATGTACTTTTTGTATTGAACCATTTGAAATTTGCTGATATTCTGAATTTACGCCTAATATTTCCATGTGTCTCCTCAGAACTCTTTCCTACATAAACACATTGCGAGTTCTTAACGATACAATATTAATGTATAGCCAATATTCAGAATTTTCCAATTGCCCCAATAATGTCTTTTATAGCTATTTTTTAATTTCTTAAGGATCAACAATTGCATCATAATTGTCATTGTTTTTGTTCAGGCCTGTTGCCTTGTAAGATGTCCTACATTTATAATTGCTTGATTTTTTCCCTCCTGAAAAGATTCAAGTTAAATGTTCTTGGCAAGGACACAATGTACTTGATAATGAATTCTTCCTATTCTGTCATGGCAGAAGGCACAAAGTATCTGTTTGTCCCATTCTTGGGATATGAAGTTTGATCACTTGATTAAGGTGATATTGACCAGATTTCTCCTCTGTAAACAAATTGTTCTCTTTTTATAATTAGTAACTCATCTGTGGGATGATATCTTGAAATATGTAACTGTCCTGTGTCAACATTTCATCTAGCCATTTTATTATTTCTCAAGGAAGCTAGTTTCTAAACCATCTGATGATTTTAACATCCATCGATGATCCTTCCTGAATTAGTTAGCACATTGATGATTACAACAGGAGTGTCCAAATTTATTTTTCCTTTTATATTTATTAGCCATCATTCTTCTCTAAATTGATTCCTCTTCCGACCCCAAATCCCTCTTTCAATCAATATCAAATACTTCTTCTTATGAATTCTTGGTTAACATTGGACAGGTCTCCATCAGTCCCCAAGCACTTCCTTACTTCTTGGTACCACTCCATGTTGCAGGCCTCCTTGTACTTTATACCTGTTCAGCCTGGAATCAGACATCTTATAAAGAAACCTTGGTTTTACACGGGAATACTGTTTAGAAACCAAAGCCTGCTACTATATGTACTCATTGCTCTAAAGGTGTCAGAGAAGAAAAATAAAATACCTAAAACCTCAAGGTTTTCCCTCACCTTCCCCCATTCCATATTTCTCTCTCCCTTCTTCTAAAGTCAGCTCTCTGGTTCCCAACCACAAATTTACAAAAAATCAAGGTTTCTTTGCAACTATTTTAATCCTTAAAATACATCTCATTTTTTAAGGGTTATATTTATTGGAATTTGTCCTTTTTGTCCTCCACAGCATAGCTGTATTAAGCACTGTTCGGTTTGTTTCCATTTGTATTCGATTTTAGTGTGGTTTTGCTATCCTTTTTGATTAAATGTTATTTTTGAATACATAAACATTTACATGGTTCAAAAGTTAAAAATTATTCTTAAAAGGTAAGGTAGGCAGAATGCCCCATCTAACACACACTCCAAACATGTCCATATCTTAATCTCTGGAAGGTATGAATATGCAGTGCTAAAGAGCAAAGAGCATTAAGGTTATAGATGGACTTAAGGTTGCTGATCAATCAGTTGATACCAAGATAATGAGACTATCCTGTAACATTCCATGAACCCAAATATAATCACAAGAATCCATAAATGTAGATGAGCTAGGCAGAAGGGGTAGAGCCAGACAGAGATGTTATAGGGCTGGATTTTGAAGATGGAGAAAAGGGCCATGAGCCAAGGAATGCAGGTGGCCTCTAGAAACTAGCAAGGAAAACAGATTATCCCCTAGAGCTTTCAGAAAAAATGCAGCCTTGCTGATATTTTGATTTTAGCCCAAAGAGATACATATTGGACTCATGACCTCCAGAACTGTAAAATAAAGGCTGTTTTAAGCCACTATATTTGTGGCAATCTACTGGGAAACTAATATAAGAAATACAAATTGCATTCCCAACCACTACCACACCTCTAAAAGATGAACTGTTTTCATTAGAATATTTTTCTTATTTCCCGTTTTTTTTTTCCCTCATACCAAACGTAGAATACTACATTCACTTTTGCACCTTGTTTTTATTCTCACCAGGATATCCTAAAAACCATTTCCTAACACTTCATTGAAAGGGAGCCTATGGTTTTTACAACCCCCTCCCCTTAGTGATTCTAATTAGCCTCATTGGGAATTCAGGATCTGAATTTGCCACTTAGCACCACACCCAGAAGAAGCAAGCTTAACCGACTTTAAAGAATCCTTTGAATATATTCTGGAACATGCTAAGTAACCATTTCAACCATGTTAACTGCCAGGAGCCTAGATCTAATGGTCTGTCATAGTGAACTTTTTATCTATTTTTGTTTTTGTTTGGGCTCAGTGGAACTATAGGACAGCTGGTCTCCATCCTCTCCACAATAACTCTTTTTAGATTTGATAGCTGCTACTTGCTTGTTCCTCAAGCCTTTATTTGCTGTTCCAACTTGTTTAACTTTTCTCATATGATTGATTTGCTAGGACTCCTGCCAATATATTTGCTTGCTTGCTTGGTGATTCAATTTTTTAAAAAAATCAACTTTCATTTTACTAAAGCCTAGGATTCTTTTATTCCAAACATTTATTAGGTATACAACGTGCTTCCTGAGTGGGGTGGGGGGGTGGTGGGGGGAGAACCTCACAGATGTAGAGTATTATTTTTTTAAAAGTATGGTATCGAGTGCAAAATTTAAGAATTTCTTTAAGAAAAACTAATAAACAGAGAGTGCCTATGTATTCTAGCAGTCTTGTCACAGATCCTTATTAGTATGTATACAGACATGCAAAGAATATAGTGAATACAGCACAGAAAATTCAGAAGTAAGAGAACTTAAAAACTAAAAGCTATACTTCAGCTATAGTTTTGGTTTCCACACATACTGTATTAAGCAGGGTCTTCCAGAGAAACAGAACCAGTAGGACATGTGTTTATACACAGAAACAAATTTATTTAAAGGATTTAGCTCATATAATTATGGAGGGCTTGGTGAGTTTAAAATCTATCTAATGGGGAAGGCCAGAAGACTCAGCAAAGAGTTGCAGTTTAATTTCAAAGGCAGTCTGCTGGCAAATCCTTTATTGCTTGTGGGAGGGCAGCCTTTTTTTCTATGCAGGCCTTCAACTGACTGGATGAAGTCCACCCACCTATTGGAGAACAAAATGCTTTACTCAAAGTCCTCTGATCTAAATGTAAATCTCAGCCCAAAATACCCTTAAAGTAACCTTCAAAGGGGTGGACCCCATAGCCCATCTAAATTGACACATAAAATTAACTATGACACCTGATAAATATAATCCTTCTCCTTACTCAGTGTCACACTCCATGCTTACTACACCTAGGGCAGTGTTCTGAGTGACTTAGGCATCCTGATGCATTTAATCCTCACAATAACTCTGTGATGCAGATTCTATTATGGTCTCCATGGTGGAGGAAACCTGGGCATAGAATAAGATTTTTTGAGTCAAGACTGAAGTGTATACCTTCTGCCCCTTGATCTTTATCAGGATCCATCATAATACTTATTTTCCAAATGAGACACTTTGACCATCAAAGATCAGGTCAGCTTAATCATATTGCTGTCCCACATACTTCCCTGAAACACCTAGATTAATCAGAAGGAAATTACTATTAGGACCTGCATTGTTTTCTGCATATGTTGAAGCCCTAACCCCCAGTACCTCAGAATAGGACTGTACTTGCAAATAGTTATCTCTTTAAAGGTTCTAAGTTAAAATGAGGCCAGTAGGGTGGCCCTAATCCAATCAGGCTGGAATTTTGTTAGAGGAGGATATTAAGACACATAAAGAAACAATAGGGGTAGGGTATGGACACAGCAAAACATTGGCCATTTGGTAAGCCAATGAGCGAAGCTTCAGAAGAAACAAAACTTGCTGACACTTGACCTTGGACTGCTAGTCTTCGGTACTGTGAGAAACTTTCTACTGCTCAAGCCATCAGTCTATGATATTTGGTTATGGCAGCCCTAGCAAACTAAGAGATGAAAAAAAGGAGAATACTGGGCTGGAAGCTAGTTCCCTAAGATGTGCCAATACTCATTCAAAATAGGGAGACAAAGAATCCAAACTATAAATCCTTAAACTTAGTGAGGAAGCATGTAAAAAGCCAAGATAGGCCAAAAGCTAAGCTTCTTGCACCAAACAGCCAAGGTGTGAATGAAAAAAAAAATTAAAAGAAATTTCAAAAACCTACAATGAACACACAAATGATACGAAAAGTGAAACAGCCTTACTGCTGATGTGGATAAAGTTCTAGTGGTCTGGATCCAAGCTCAAACCAGCCACAGCATACTGTTAAGCCAAAGCCAGACCAAGGCCTTCACTCCCTTCAGTTCTATGAAGGCAGAAAGGTGAGGAAGCTGCAGAAGAAAAGTTTGACTTAGCAGAGGCTGGTTCATGAGGTTTAAGGAAAGAAGCCATCTCCCTAAGGAAAAAAAACAAGGTAAAGCAACAAATTATCCAGAAAATGTATCTGAGATCATTAATGAAGGTAGCTACCCTAATGAACAGATTTTTCAGGTAGATGAAACAGTCTTCTATTGGAAGACTTTTTTATAGCTAGAGAGGAGAAGTCAGTGTCGGGCTTCAAGCTTTGAAAATGCTATCAAATACCACTACATACTATAGAGAAATTGTTCATGAAAATAAGAGTATACTGATGTGACAACCTTCACTGTTGTCTTAAGTAACTCCAACAGCCAATCCAAATCTTCAACAACCACCAGCCAGCCATCAACACTGAGGCAAGACCCTCGACCAACAAAAAAATATGACTTTTTGAAAGCTCAGGTTATGATTCATTAAAAAATATCTTCTAAAAAAGGCTGAAGTATGTACATTGCAATAATGTTGTATTTTAAAAACCAAACTTAATACAGTATAATGGAAACCTAACTTTTATATGCACTGAAAAGCCACAAAATTCATTTAACATGCTTTATTGTAATATTCACTTTATTGCAGCAATCTAGAACAGAACCATGGTATCTCTAAAGTATGACTAAAATTTTCTCAATAGGTTAGATTACCCTGACCAAACAATGTAGTATTTTACTGGGACTTGACACTTCCCTATGCTTTTTTGTGTCCCATATTTAACTGTGTCTCCTCTTCAAAGCACTCAACATTTTTAGGCATAAGGAATCCACCTTTATGGTAAATTTTAAAATACAACAGAATCATATTAAATCATTATAATCCCTTAGCAGATCATTGTATTTTTAATGTCTGCTGAATGAGAAAATACTTCTACATATATTAATGGGCCTCTTACAATAACTCTGTTGCCCACAGATTGGGAATCAATGATCTAGAATAGTCTATTTTGATTGTGTACTCTAATAGCAAAAATATTAGAGAACTGACTTCAATATTTAAGAATTTTATATATATATATTAGTTATATGACTAGTTATGTATATAAATGATAATATATAGTCATATATAGTCATATATTATCAGTTATATATTATAATTATATATAAAAACCATATGTTTATATACATAAAAACCAAATGTTAGTAAAGCTTAAACTCTTATTTATTCAGTTCAAGAGCTCTAATTTTTTGTTTTTGCATCTAGGGGATCATTATATACACTCTTTGCCTATTCCTGCTCCCCTCTGCTCTAGGAAACACCAAAATTACTAGCTGAAAATTGATCAGTGCTATTAGTCAACTAGTTTGTTTTATCAACACAATGCCAAGGAAGCACATGGACTAAATTTGCAGTGAATTGCTCGTTTTTGATTGAATTGGCTCCACTGAGAAGTTATGTTGGCATGTGGTAAACACAGCCTTCATGAGCACCGACTTTTCTTCAGGTGCCAGAGGCACAGGTGTGTGTTGCTATGGTTCTCACCACCCCCTATTCATAGGCCTATAGTTTATGGAGCACCCTCCCAGTTCTTGGCTTCAGAACACCTTCTCTTGAAGGAAGAGCTTGCAAAAATAAGAATAAGCAAAGCACAAGAGTCTAAAGGTAGGATAGAGGGAAAAACAAAAAACACAGGAAAGAAGGAAGAAGATGACTATAAATGGGAGCAAAGACTTTTAAAAAAAGATACTCAGAACTAGAGCCAGGGTCACAAGAGGATCAGGATGGGAAATGAGAAGAAGCACAAAAATTCCTTGGATTAAAATATTTTCCAAAAGAAAATACAAACAACGTTTTATATGCAGTATAAGCAAATAAAATCTGTCTGTAATGAATTTACTTAGCAGTGTAAGGAGAAAAATTTCCACATAAACAAGGCAGCAGTCAGATGATATTTATTCTATAATATTAAACTACCTACAATTACTTTTGAAAGTCAAATCAAACTGCAACAATATTAGAACTGGGATGAACACTGTTTAAAAAAAGGGCTGGTTTGCCAGAGCTTAAAGAGGTCAGTCAGCTTTCCACTCTGCCATCCAAAGCCCTTTTTACCCACATCTTTCCAAACTCACCTGCATTATATCTCAGTATGGAAGTTCTACTCTAAGGGCTTCTTCAAGGTATACCTAAGAGCTCACGCCTTGTTCACCTTCCTGCTTCTGATGACTGCTGTACTGTTTGTAATCCCCTTCCTCATACCCCTGGGATCCCCCCCCCCCCCGTAAAACCCACTTTAGTCCAGATTTTCCATAGAGTCCTTCCCAGCCACTGCAGTTCTCATCCATTTGTTCCTCTTTGCCCAAGGAA
Source organism: Lutra lutra (assembly GCF_902655055.1). Lineage (NCBI taxonomy): Eukaryota > Metazoa > Chordata > Mammalia > Carnivora > Mustelidae > Lutra > Lutra lutra. The sequence goes on from NC_062288.1 coordinate 69,845,564, forward strand.
CTGAGGCCTGGTGTTGGTCTACCCAGCATCAGGTACTTAAAAAGAAATGGGGAAAAAAAAAAAAAAGGACCAAGGTCCTCTGGTGAATATGGCAGAATAGAAGACCCTAAACTCCCCGCCTCCCACTGATGCAACTAGATAATTCCCACATCAGTGTAAATTACACAGGAAACAATCTGGAACTGGCAGAGTAGACTCTCCACAGCTAAATATAAAGAGGAGGCCACATCTAAGAGGATAGGAAGACCAGAGACATGATTGGGAGCTAAACAGACTTGCAGGGATTGTCCACTGGAGGGAGGCATTCTCCCTTGGGGAAAGGAAAGAAAGAGACTCTCCTAACAAGTACCCCAGGCATGGAGAACCCTCATGGGGAAGATGAATTCCTATAACATTAAACTTTGAAAATGAGAGGGGCCAAATTTCATGGGTTCTTAAAATAAGGGGGGCTGAACACCTAAAACTTTCCAAATCAGCAGGCTCTGCTCTGGGGGAACAAGAAAGGCTAGAGGAAACTGAGTCCATGCCTTTCAAGAGACAGCACAACAAAGAGCCTGCAGAGACACAGCATAGAAGCAGCAGTTTGAAAATGCCTCAGGTATAAAGCAGAGAGATTTGTTCAGTAATCTCACAGCATGTGCTGGAGGGGTAGAAATCCTTGGGAAATTTCTCAAAAAAGAAAAGTGCTGGCAGGAGCCATTTCCCTTCCCCATGTCCCAGCCTAGATACACAGGTATCTGTAGGAAATGGAGCCAACACTTGCCATCTAGTTTGCTAACAGTGTGCTCACAAACCTCCATCCTTGTGCTTCTGCCAATCCACTCCCTCCAACCCGGCCTGCCTCTGATTGGGGCAGCTGTAGATCCCCTCTTGCAGAACACAAACTGTGATAGAAGAGAACAGGAGAAGAAAGGAACAGAACAAGAGCAATAACCATAAAACAAGTAACAAAATGGCCATAAGTATATAACTATCAATAATTACTTTCAATGTACATGGACCAAACACTCCAATCAAAAGGCAGAGGATGATGGAATAGATTTTAAAAAGAAAAGCAAGATCCATCTATACCTTGCCTACCAGGAAACTCATTTCAGACCTGAAGACACCTGCAAATTCAAAATGAAGGGATGGAAAAGTATTTACCATGCAAATGGAAGTGAAAGAAAAGTGGAGTTGCAATATTTATATCACAAAATAGACTTTAAAACAAAGACTCTAAGAGACAAGGAAGAACACTATATAGTCATAAAGGGAGCAATTGATAAGAAGTTATAACAATTGTAAGTAAGTATGGCACCCAAATACATAAAGCAGCTAATAACTAACATAAAGCACCTAATCAATAGTAATACAATACTAGGGGACTTTAACACCCACTGACATCAAGAGACAGATCATCTAAACAGAAAACCTAGAAGGAAACAGTGGCTTTGAATAATATACTAGACCAGATGGATCTAGATGGATCTGACAGATATATTCAGAGCATTCCCATCCTGAAAGAGCAGAATACACATTCTTTTCTGGAAAATGTTCCCTGTGCACTTGAACAGATCACGTATTAGGCCACAAAACAAGTCTCAACAAGTTAAAAAAGAATGAAGTCCTATCATGCATCTTTTCTGACCACATGCTATGAAACTAGAGATCAAACACAAGAAAAACATGGAAAAAGCACAAATACATGCAGGTTAAATAACAGGCTACTCAACAATGAATGGGTCAACCAAGAAATCAAAGAGGAAATTAAAAAAAAAAATACATGGAGATAAGTGAAACTGAAAACACAGTAGACCAAGGTTTCGATTGCAGCAAAAGCTGTTCTCAGAGGAAAGTTGATACCAATATAGATCTGCCTACCTCAAGAATCAAGAAAAATCTCAAACAATCTAACCTTACACACAAAGGATCTGGAAAAAAAAAATAAAAACAACAAAACCCCAAACCCGCAGAAGTAAGGAAATACTAAAGATTAAGACAGATAAAACCAGGAGCTGGCTCTTTGAAAAGATCAATAAAATTGACAGACTTAACCCAGACTAATTAAAAGAAAAACAGAAAGGACTCAAACAAAATTACAAATGAAAGGGGAGAAATAATGATCGATACCATAGAAATACAAAAGATTATAAGAGATATTATGAAAAATTGTATGTCAGGGGCGCCTGGGTGGCTCAGGGGGTTAAGCCTCTGCCTTTGGCTCAGGTCATGATCTCAGGGTCCTGGGATCGAGCCCCACATCAGGCTGTCTGCACAGTGGGGAGCCTGCTTCCCCCTCTCTGCTTGCCTCTCTGCCCACTTGTGATCTCTCTCTCTGTGTCAAATAAATAAATAAAATCTTAAAAAAAATTATATACCAATAACTGGACAACCTAGAAGAAATGGGTATATTCCTAGAAACATAAACTCCAAAAACTGAAGGAGAAAGAAATAGAAAATTTGAAGAGACCAATAACCAGTAATAAAATTGAATCAGTAAACAAAAAATCTCCCAAGAAACAAAAGTCCAGAATCAGTTCACAAATGAATTCTAGCAACATTTAAAGAAGGGTCAATACCTATTCTTCTTAAAATATTCCAAATAATAGAAGAGAAGGAAAGCTTTCATATTCATTTTATGAGGCTAGCATTTTCCCTGATACCAAAACTAGATAAGGACACTACAAAAAAAGGACAAGAACTATAGACCACTCTCTCTGATGAATATAAATGCAAAAATCCTCAACAAAATATTCACAAACCAAATCCAACATACATTAAAAAAAAAAATCATTCACCATGAACGAGTGCAGTTTATTTCTGGGATACAAGGATGGTTCAGTATTTGCTAAATGAATCAATGTGATCACATCATGTCAACAAGAGAAATGATTAAAAACCATATGATCATTTCAATAGATGCAGAAAAAGCATCTGACAAAGTACAAGATTGATTCATGATTAAAGCTCTCAACAAAGTAGGTTTATGGGGAACATATGTCATTATAATAAAGGCCATATATGAAAAGCCCACAGTGAACATCATATTCAATGGTGAAACACTTAGAGCTTTTCTCCTAAGGTCAAGAATGAGACAAGGATGTCCACTCTCACCACTTTTATTCAACACAATACTGGCAAGTCCTAGCCACAAGAATCAGATAAGAAAAAGAAATTAAAAGCATCCAAATTAGCAAGAAGAAGTAAAACTTTTTTTTTCTTTTGCAGATGACATATATAGAGAAAACACAAAAGACTCCACCAAAAAACTACGAGAACTGATAAATGAATTCAGTAAAGTTGCAGGATACAAAAATGAATATACAGAAATCAGCTGTACTCCTATACACTAATAATTAAGCAGTAGAAAGAGAAATGAAAAAAAAAATCCCATTTACAATTGCACCAAAAACAATAAAATGCCTACAAATAAGCTTAATCAAAGAGGTCAAAGACCTGTGCTTTGTAAAGTATGAAACATTGATGGATTTACAGAATATTGTTAAAATGTCCACACTACCCAAAGCAATCTATAGATTTAATGCAGTCTCTATCAAAATACCAACAGCATTTTTCCAGAATCAGAACAAGCAATTCTAAAATTTGTAAGGAACCACAAAAGACCCTGAATAGAAAGAGAAATGCAAAACTGCAGGTATCACAATTCCAGATTTCAACATAAACTACAAAGCTCTAGTAATCAAAACACTATGGTATTGCCATAAAAGTAGACACAAAGATCAACAGAACAGAATAGAAAGCCCAGAAATAAACCCATGATTTATATGGTCAATTTAATCTTTGACAAGGAAGGCAAGAACATGCAATGGGAAGACAATCTCTCCAGCAAATTGTGTTGAGAAAAGTAGACAACTACATTTTGTTGTCTAGACTGAAATTGGACCCCTTTCTTACACCATATACAAAAACAGAATCAAAATGGATGAAAGACCTAAATGTGAGACCTGAGACCATAGAAATCCTAAAGTGAGAACAGGCCCTAATTTTTTTGACATTGGCTATAGCAACATTTTTCTTGATGTATCTCCTGAGGCAAGGGAAACAAAAGCAAAAATAAATGATTCGGACTACAGTAAAATTAAAAGCTTCTGCACAGCAAAGGAAACAATCATCAAAACTAAAAGGCAACCTACTGAATTGGAAGAAGATATTTGCAAATGACATATCCCACAAAGGGTCAGTATCCAAAATATATGAAGAGCTTATACAACTCAATACCCAAAAAACAAATAACCTAAGTTAAAAATGGGCAGCAGATATGGACATTTCCCCAAAGAACACATCCAGATAGCCAACAGACACATAAAAGGATGCTCATCATCACTTATCATGAGAGGAAGGCAAATCAAAGCCACAATGAGCTATCACCTCTTACCTGTCAAAATAGCTAAAATCAAGGAGATAAGAAACAACAGGTATTGGGGAGGATGTAAAGAAAAAAGAACTTGCATGCACTGTTGGTGGTAATGTAGATTGGTACAGCCATTGTGGAAATATGGAGGTACCTTAAAAAATTAAAAATAGAAATACCATATGATCCAAAAATTAATTTTCTGGGTATTTACCCAAAGAAAATGAAAACATTAGTTTGCAAAGATACATGTACCCCTATGTTTATTGCAACTTCACAATATCCTCTTTGTGTTTTTGATGCATAATTATTGTGCTTGATTATAGTAGTTTCCCCAGACTATGCTGGAGTGTTACATTATATATGATATAGACATTGTTTACAGACACTCTTGATAGACACTAATATCACCTTTCCAAAATCTAAGAAGTCTGAAGTCTGAAACACATTTGCCTTCCAAGGTTTGAGATAAAATATTATCTTTAAATATATGCAAAGGTGAATATTTATTAAAGAGGATAACTATAATCAGAGTTACGAATTTAGTCCTGGGCAGGATGGGCACTCTGCTAGAAGCTGGAAATATACACAATAAAGATGATCCCTGTTCTCCAGGATCTCATGATCTGGTGGGAAGGACAGATGTTTCAACAAACCACCAATGTACAACCTGACAAGCAGACATACAAAGGTTTGCTCAAGTACCTTGAGCAGAGACTGTGGCCAACCCTTAGGAAGGCTCCACTGAGTGGGTACATTTTGGTGGCTCTAAAGGATATTGAAGACTTCCCTCTCCTGAAGGCGGATTTTTCACTCATGACAATCTCTTGCCAGCCTTTTTATCTGTAACACTCTCCAAGTCTTGCTTGCCCTCCACTGAATTTCAAATTAAGACAATGTGATAGGTTTATACAACCCAATATTTTGCAATGAAAAAGTAAAGCCATATGCTTTACAAAAGACTCAAAATGAGATTCTCTCTTTTAAAGTCCTCATTCTAGCACAAGTGTTTCCTTCATTACCAACAATTTTAACTTTAATCATTTCAAAGCAATTTTCCTGTTCAAGACTTAGCTTCAATCAGAATGCATTTTCAGGTCACTTCATGGCCTCTTCATGATTCTCTCTAGATAACTACAGAATCATGCATAATCATTCTAGTTCCCCCAAGACACCTTCAATAAGTAGTTAGTTCAACATTTTATGCAAAAATAGATACAAAACAGGCCCCTAGGGGTATCTTCAGCTAATTTTCATGAATTAATTTCCCAGGATTAATTTTTATGCACCACTCTCTTCACCACATAATCAAACCACTGGAGTTGAAGTGTTCTAACTCCTTATTTTGCAGCTTGATTAAACAGGTCATGAAATACTTGTATATCATTTGGATAGTTAGCAACTCAGTATCCACAATAATCCATAGTAGTTGGATGACATTACTGATGTCTCATTGTTTACTTGTGTTCTCTCTAGTAGCTGATGTCCCACATCCTATTTTTACGTAAGAGATAAAACAGTTCATGTAAATACATGAAGGGAGAGGTGTGAAAGCCTTTGTTGTTGACACTGTTTTAAACCATATTTAGACCAAGTGGACAGGCACCTATAGGAATAGACTAGTTTGCCTCGATACGAGAATTCAGGACAACAAGGTAACTGATTTCCACTGCCAGTCCTGCTGCTATGGTGGCTGCAGCCACTCCTCTGCCATGGTGACTTCTGTTCACTGTGTGGTTGGCATCCACGTCTCCCCACTTCCCATCCTTTTTTATTCCTTCTTTCAAAAAGAATGTGAGGAGATTTACAAAATAAACAACCAGGAACAAAAGAAGGTAAATAAAAATGTTAACTACAAGGGTGAAGACAGTTGCTGTGCAGAGCCCCACACTTGGTTCTTAGCTATCCAAGGGCCAATGTGAAGAAAGAAACATGCTAACTTATACAGTTCTCACAGGACCAGATGCAAGTTGTCCTCTGATTCAGTTTCTGCAAGCTCTTTCTCATATTGGATCCCCGACAGCATACTCTAAGTATCATGATGGACTATGTCACTGCCATAGGTTCCCCCCAGAAAGTTACAGCAGAATTCACCTTGCAGGCAATTGGGTGAGTGTTGTTCTTCAAGAGACTAAGGCAATACAGTCTTGTATATAATCTAGGGATCTAACTTATTCCAGTGATAGGAATTTACTATATGGAAGCCTAGAGAGATAGCATACCCTTTAAATCATCTTTTCTAAATTTTATGCCCTCAACTGTGTTTTTCTTCCACAGGAGATCCTGTGGAAGGATTCTGGGCTCAGCCAGTTGGATGCCCACATATGGGACTCTGAACACGGAGGGAGCGATGCAGAGACTCGGAAACTATGAGAGTTACTGGCAGAGAGATGAATGGGAGGAAGTGTCCAGTGATACCAATTGCCAAACTCATCGCCCTGCTTCTGGGTGAACATAAGGGTACCTTATGTTGCTAACTGTCCAATTCCTCTGCCTGGTTTTAGTGGATTATTCAGTATCCTTCCAATAACACCTTTTCTGCTTAAACGAGTCAGGATGAAAAAAAGAAAATCAGAATGGCTTTGTATTTTTGTTGCAAGATAACTGATTGATATGCTACCATGAAAATACTAGTAAAAGAATGTTGACAAGGATATTTGGAATTAATTCTAAGTACTAATTCCAAAGGTGATGCAATCAAGGCCCGGAAATGTTGCCTACAGGTAGGGACCTACTTAGTTGAGGCTGGGATGCAAATCCTAGCCCTGGCTCCTAGCCCAAAGCCCTGTTCAACATACCTGTCAGTGAAATGAGGTGTAGAGCCCTGGAAATTGCAAAGGTTGGCAAGGGGCCCTGCATCAGTGCTTTCTAAACCTGCTTTTACCTCAGGGAAAAGCGAGGCCTTTCATTTTCTGCAGAAAAAACAAACATTGCACAGGAAGGTTTGTATACATCTGTACCACTCTGTTTGGGAACTGCTGTTGCTGTGTAGCAGCAGGGCATGTGACAAGCCACTGGGCTGTAAGGAACACTTGCTGGCAGGGACAAGAAAGCCGGTGCTGATGACAGCGATGGGGTTATGTCCATGTGCATAAAAGCACTTGGAAAATGAAGAAATGCGGAGACCCTAAAGTGCATTCCTTTTACTCAATGAGACAGCTATATAAAAGCCTACTATGTACCAAGTATAGGACATGGATTCTAAATCTACTGCGATGGAGGAGCCATGGGCTCTGGCCTTAAGGAGTTTAGAGGGGAGGACAGTTGTCACACACTTGATCCACGGGATGTGTTTGGCATTAAGTGGGGGTTGCAGAAAGGGAGTGTAATCTGGTAATACAGGCCAGTGAAGGATTAGGAAAGAGACAGGTTTTCAATTCTAACAGGGGTGCCACCTCTGACTACAATCTAAGGAAAGAAAAGGCAAGAGTAGAGGGAAAGAGAACAGTCAGGAGATTTTGGCTTAGAGTGCTGACAAGAGATATGATCATGTTCTGGGGAAGAAGAAGGAAAGGATGCTTTGAGAATGAAATCCAATTTCATAGCACAGTGTACACAACACTTCATAAATGTACTTTATTCCTTGGTACTCCTTAACATGTACCTGGATCACCCTTACATTTTTTTTGAACAGGTCTTGCTCTCTCACATCTTTGTACCTTTGCATATACTACTTTTTCTACCTTCTGAAAGACTTTCTTCTGCCCTTTACCTAGGTCACCTGCTTCTTCTTTCCAGATGTAGCTTACATACCACTTCCTCCTGGAGGTGGAAGGTTTCCACCTTCTCCTCCCAGTCTCAGCAACTGGTGCTTAGTTAATGACAACTAGTAATTATCATACTGTCCATGGATAGTCTATTTTATTATTTCTCTTACTAGGTGTGAGCTTCTTGAAGTGGACACTGTCTCACGTTCTAAAGCTATGGCATGAAAATACAAAGAAGCTAAAAAAATGTTGATCAAAGAAGTGAAATAGATACAATATGCATTTAGATTGGATACAATTTCACAACTGATTGGACATGGGGACTGAGAAAAGAAGGAATTACGGAGAAGACTGATTTCTCCCCTGTCTGGAAAGATGGTAATTACTTTAACAGCAGAGGGATCATGGCAGAAGGAGCAGATTAGGGAAACAATGAGTTCAGTTTTGTATTATTCAATCTGAGATTGCTATTGAATGTCACAGAATGTCACAGATCATTCTCTGCGAGTTCAGGCAACTTTGTGAAGTAGAACTTAGAGATCTAGGAATCATCTGGTGTATTCATGGGAATGAAAATGCTCTCCCAGAGAAGAATAAAGTAAGAGTGCTAAGGACAGACACCTAGGGGAACACAGCATTTCAAAGATAATGCTAGAAAGCTACCAGCTGTATGCAGGAATAAACTTCCTTAACAGTAACACATGCTCCCATAGACCAGAGCTCATGAGATTTCTGTGCAAGTAGAGTCATATTGCTCAGCTGTAAAAAGGTAAGCATTGACATTAGGCACAGCAGAACAGAGCAAAGACTAGGGGAGGAAATAGCTGCAGTTTTAAAGGTGATTTACAATTATTAGTTCTTCTTCCTGATCCTAGAGAACCTATAAAGACCCAGACAAAAACCTATTAAAATTTCTATATTCCAAATGCTATTTGCTTGATTAATTCTACAGCATGTCTCTTTTCTTTACATTTGTGTATCTATGCCTGGGGAAAGGTGATTACTTCAATAGTAGCCTAAGGAAAATACAACAGAAACAAGTTTATTTTTTTCCAGTATAGAGTTACGAATTAACTAGAGAGTATCCACTGCTATGGATATACATGACGATTCCACTAACTCAGACAATTGTTGACTCTAATTTGCAATTTTTTATAAGCAAACTTGTGTGATACATAGATTGATTTTGATAGTGCAATGGGCTGAGATTTACAATGAAAACTTCTGATGCTTTATAAATCATCCTGATGACGAAGGTTCCACAGATTTGGCACTCTTGTCTTCATGCATGCTATGTGACACCCTCCCACTGTTAGGAAGCTGTCATCAATCATTTCCTCTAAAAAACTGGAGAGGAATATGGTATGCACGAAGCACCACGAATAGACACTGCCCTGTCCTTGGATGAAGTCTCTTCATGAAAATCCCTGGCCATATTTAGCCCACTGGATTTAGTACTGACACATGAAACTACAGTTACAATTAACTTTCCTTTTCCTTTGCTTTTCTTTTCTCTGGTGGCTTTTCCGTGTCTTCTATAACTTGAAAAGACAATTGCTTCATTAAAGAAATGTTAACTCAATGGGATGGAGGGGATTAACCAATCCAAACTTATTCTTCAGTCAGAAAGTCAGAAGAGATCCTCTCTAATTATCAGAAATCCTGATAATTCAGCATCAGTAGCACACTGTCCCTGTTCCTGGGATACCATGATGTACATATGGTCCAAGGAAGAAGAGTGGGGAACCATTGATAAGCAGCATGTGGAGAGCATAAGCTTTGGGGTCAGAAAACCATCTAGGGATCCAGACTCGGAAAATTAATAGCTATTTCATTTTTGGTAAGTTAGTTGACTTCTCTCAGTCTTTACTCATTGTCAAAATGGGAGCAACAATATGAGCTCTGTGAGGTTGCCACAAGAATTAAAGGCTGTAAAGTTTGCATTGTTCTAGCACAGAGACCTGATACACACTAACTGCTCTGACAGCCCCATAATAAGTCAGGTACAGATGAAGCCTGAGGTGTAATACATTAATAACAAGAGATAAAAAGATGAGGTATTGAAATAGCTACAATATATACCATCCCATTGGTAACTGTTAATGGTATCCAATTAGTAGTTTTGCCTTTGAGAAAAATTCTATTCAGTTAACTTGTGATACTGGTTTATAACTATAAAAATGATTGCAAGAAATCTTGTCCCAATAAATTTACTGCTTAGGAACTCTGTCTCCAACAGCAATAAGGACATGGCTTGTTATGTTTTCATTTTTTGTTGTAGAGCTGAACTTGAAGGAGTTTTTCTATGTACTAAGATGAGCTCAATAAAAACGAAATCCTTTGGATTAAGGTAACATCCCTAAGAGACCTCTGCCTCTGGTAAAAAGGCATTTGCAGCAGTGAACAAAAAAAGAGAGAGAGAGAGAGAGGAGGACTCCATGTTGCTTTAAATTACCTATCTGACAGATCACAAAAAAATGGCTTTTAGGTAAATGACCAATATTTTCTTGATTTTTCTCCCAGCTCTACAATACCAGTTAAAAGGGCCACTGGATGGGACGCCTGGGTGGCTCAGTTGGTTAAGCAGCTGCCTTCGGCTCAGGTCATGATCCAGCGTCTGGGATCGAGTCCCACATCGGGCTCCTTGCTTGGTGGGGAGCCTGCTTCTCCCTCTGCCTCTGCCTGCCATTCTGTCCGCCTGTGCTCGCTCTCTCTCCCTCTCTCTCTGACAAATAAATAAAAAAAAAAAATCTTAAATAAAAAAAAAAAAGGGCCACTGGAAATAGGAATTTTCTTAGCAAAATAAATCATTATAAATGGTGCCAGTTCCTGACCACCGACTCATTCCTTAACCTTTGCTGGCATCTCTTTTCACTATTCAACAGAACTGTGTTTTTAAAGACCAACATTTCCAGGGAAATGTTTTCAGTCTCCACCTTCCTCTGAAGTATTCAACCTTGTGACCATCCCCAGCTAGAAAGTCACCCTAATGACTACCTTACTTCTCTTCTTAGTGCTCTGAACACACTGTAAAGTTCTGCACCCTCATTATCAGCCACCTGTTTCCTGAATGTAAGTATTTTCCTAGGTTATATTTTCTTTGTTTGTTTGTTTTTCCTCCTTTTATATGCTTTCCCTTGGTGAACTCATCCACTGCCATTTCTTTAAGTCCTACTCTGGCAAAAATCCCTCAAATCTCTATTTCCAGCTTTACCTTTCTCTCAACCTCCAGATCTGATTCTGGGTGTCCTCTTTATTACACAAACATGATGTACACAATACACCAGCTTTCAATTCTATCATTGATAGCTTTCAACTATCAAGTCTATCAAATGAGTATCTTACCCTAGCTTCTAGCTACCCAGCTTTAACCGTAACTTTAGATCCATAATTAGACTTCTGTCTTTGCTTTACCATCTTCTTATCAAATTAGTTAACAGATTCTTCCTTGTTTGAATTCCTCTGCTCCTTTCCACTCACACAGCCATCATTAAGGGACAGATTCAGATCTCCTCTTCCTCAGTCATCTTTATACCAAATTCCCAATTTCAACCTGTTTTGCTCCATCTGCTATATTCTCTGGTACCAGATTAATTTTCTAAAGCTTGGCTTCAATCAGGTCATTCTCATGATTAATACATTTCAATGGTTCCTCACTTCCTACTAACACAAAAGATGTGCAGCCTGGTATTCAAGAACTATCACAGTATATGGCCACTACTGATCTTTCGATTCTTTTTGCTCACAATTCCTTTACCTTGTACCCTATACAAGCTCCGTACAGGTTCTCCAGGTTGACTTGAATGTCCACCAGAGCGTGAGCACCACTGCTCTAAACTACAACCAAACTGAAATGGTCACAATTATTATTTGGCTACTCTCTTTATGCCTTTACTCCTGCTGTTCCTCTAAGTATCATCATCATCTCCACATCCTTATTGTACCCATCCCTTGACATCCAGTGACATTTTTCCATAAAGCCTTTATAAAAATGCCTCTCTTCCATTCCCAATTCTATGTTTCTATCATTACCTTATTTATAATTATATATTATGCCCCATGTCTTCTAGATTTCTATAAGATCCAATAAGGCAGAACTCATGTCTAATTTATCTTTTATTCTTTAAAGAACTCAACGTAACATCTTTTGATAGACTGTCAAATAGAATGTCAAAAATGACACTGTCTTAGACAAGACTAGGTTAGGAAGGAACTACCACATGTGCATGGCTGACAAAGGAATGTGTTATTAATTTTAGCATAAAATTTATTTCATAATATTTAAAATTTAGATGTGTTCATTAGTCATAGCAACTTATTTTTAAAAGCTAAATTTAAATTTTTACACTTTTTGATGAAATCGTCAATGCACGTATACATAAATAATTCTACTTATTTATGTAAACAACCAACTTGTGGAACTTTTAATTTTTCAAAGATGATGACAAAAAATACCTCCCAACTCAAAAACTCTTCTGCAGTGTGATCTTTCCACCCTACTTCCCCTTCAAGACGTGGAATTTATTTCTTCATCTGCTTGAATCTGGTTGGGGGTGGGTACCTGTGACTGCTTTGATCAATTCTGGGCATAGCACTTAACTGGCCTGGCAGCTTTTTCTTCTTGCCTCTTGGAAAATAGCTATCATGTCACAAGTGTAACTGAGATCACCACGCTGTGAGAAGCCCAAGCCACACTGAGACACTTGGATCGTGAAATGCCATATGGAGAGAGAAAAGTAAAGGCCAAAGAACACTGGGCACCAAACATCTCAGTGAAGAAACCATGTTGGAATTGGATCTTTCAGCTCTGGCTGCTCTACTTGCTACCACATTAGTCAGACAGAAACCATCCAGACGACTCCTTCCCAGTTTCCTAACACATACAATTGTGAACAAAATAAAATGGTTGTTTTAGATCACTACATTCTGGTGTACTGTGTTAAATAGCAATTTATGATAGAAACACTACTTATCATCACTTAGGGCATGTAGAGCTATGGTCATGCAGGAACAAAATGAAATGGTATGCTTACAAAAGAGAGTTAATTGTACAAAAAAATCACTATGTTTGCAATCTAATGATGCTGAATAAAGCCTAATACTGACCAATTTACTAATTTTCCTTTAGTTTTATCCTTAGCAAAAAAAAGCCATAGGAAAATATTAGAGATATTTTTCAAAGTCAAACCTCCATTACAGAAGTTACACTCAAGAGTAAATTACACAATAAGCTAAAGACCATCCAAGAAACATAGAATATGACTAAACAATACAGAAAGTTTGCAAATACTAAAATTCCATGTAGCCATTAAAAATGATGATATAGCTATAATGATAATAAAAATGTACACTATATATTAAATGCCAATTATAAAACTGGAAGAACATTACCATCTTATTTTGGGTTATTAAAGAAAAGATACTTAATGGTCCCCTCCCTTCCATCTCCATACACACACACACACACACACACACACACACACACACACACACTTACTTTTTTCTGCAGGAAAAAAAGTCCGAAAGGATGTACATCAATACGTCATTATCCTTAAGGGTGGCATTATAGGTCATTTCTATTTTCTTTTACTTTAAGGCAGCAGTTCGCAAAGTATGCACCCCCAGTGACAGAATCAGCATCACTTGGGAGCTCGTTAGACACACAAATTTACAGGTCCTGCCTTCTGCCTCCTGATCATAAACTCTAGGCGTAGGTTCAGCATTCAGTGCTTCCACACTGCTATCAGACAACTAGGATATAAGGTAAAGCTTGAGAACTAAAGCCTGGCTGTATTTTCTGATTTTTAAGTAAGTTAATATGTTTCTGGCATTGCCTAATTTTTAAAAAGTGAGTTTCCTGAACTTCCAATTAAGACAGAGTGAGAGGATCCGAGGCTCACCACATTCCACTGATACACCTATTTAACACCTACATCAGTGAAATAACCCAGAAAACAACCCAAAGATTGACAGAACAGACTTTCCAGCATGGAGCCTGCTTGAAATCTTCTCTCTCCCTCTGCCCTTTCACCCCTACTCTGGCTTTCATGCTTATTCTCTTAAAAAAAAAAAAAAAAACAGGAAGAAGAAGAAGAAGGAGGAGGAGGAGGAGGAGGAGGAGGAGGAGGAGAAGGAGAAAGAAGAAGGAGAAGAAGGAGAAGAAAGTCTGGGGTACACAGTAGGGAGATGTGTTTATTCATCTCAGAGCATTTGCTGGTGGTACAGGTATCTTGGGGAGACTTCTCTAAGAACAATGGTTGGTGGGCACCATTTCACTCTCCCACCCCAACTTAGATACACTATGACCTGCGGGAACCACTGCAGAATAATCTTTAGCTGGTGTGCTAACAGTGTGCCCTGCCCCTGTATTGTGCAGACCTTCCAATTCTCCCTGGGTGGGAGTCCATCCAAAGCAACACCACAAGCTTGGCAGTGTGTAAGCAGTCTGGACAGTGGTCAGCACTCCAAGGACTTCTGCTCCAGGGAAAGGGTACACATACCAGTTCAACTGCAGCATCAGCAGTGGATGGGGGGCAGGCATCTGGTCTGATTGCAGGCCCTACCCACCAACAAAAACTTCTAGGGAAGACCACATGCAGATCATTTTTACAGTTTGGAGCATTGCAACTCTGGCAAACTACTGCTCTGATTCAACTTAATATCAAGGCAACCCCAGACTGGCCCACTAACAACACAGAGACCAAACCCTGTCCACAAAAGGCAAAGAGAGCTATTGCAGATGACCGAACTGAAGGCAAATACAAATCAGCCACATTAGCAAGATGCACACTACATACACAGGAGACACCCCTGAAGAGTCAGGTTCTGGAGCACAGGGGACACTGCATGGCAGGGCACTACAGGACCTCTTCTTTATAACGCCATTACTTATAAGAGCAGGAGATGTAGCTGACTTTCCTAACACACAGAAACAGACACAAGGAGTTAAACAAAATGAGTAGACACAAGTATATGCCCCAAATGAAAGAAGAGGACAAAATTTCAGCATGAGAGCTAAACAAAATGCAGACAAACAATATGCCTCATGGATATTTTAAAGTAATGATCATAAAGATACTCACTGGACTTGAGAAAAGAGTGGAGCCTCTCAGGGAGACCCTTAATAAAGAGATAGAAAACAAAAGAGGAGTAAAGGATGGGCTCAAACTTAACCAACCACCAACACAATATGCACTATATGTGGAAGATGTTATATATAATACTTAACGGTAACCACAAATCAAAAACCAGTACTAAATATATATAAAAAAACAAGGAGAAAGGAATCCAAGTACATCACTAAAGAAAGTAAAAAAACCATGAAAGAGGGGCGCCTGGGTGGCTCAGCGGGTTAAAGCCTCTGCCTTCGGCTCGGGTCATGATCTCAGGGTCCTGGGATCGAGCCCCACATTGGGCTCTCTGCTCAGCAGGGAGCCTGCTTCCCTTCCTCTCTCTGCCTGCCTCTCTGCCTGCCTGTGATCTCTGTCTGTCAAATAAATAAATAAAATCTTTAAAAAAAAAAAAAACCATGAAAGAGAGCAAGAGAAGACAGGATCAGAGAAGAACTACAAAACAGCCACAAAACAAATAACAAAATGATGGTTAATACATACTTATCAATAATTATTTTGAATGTAAATAGACTAATGCTCCAATCAAAAGACACAAGATGATGGAATGGATAAAAAAAAAATAATACATGTATATGTGGTCTATAAGAAACTCATTTCAGACCTAAAGACACATGCAGACTGAAAGTGTGGGGATGGAGAAACATTTATCATGTAAATGGATGTGAAAAGAAAGCCATGATAGCAATACTCAATATTGTACAAAATAAGCTTTAGAGCAAAGACAGTAAGGAGAGAGAAAAAAGGACACTATATAATAATAAAGGGGAAAATTCTACAAGAAGATATAAGAATTATAAATATTCATCCGATGTAAGAGTACCTCTATGCATAAAATAGTTAATAACATACATAAAGGAACTGAAAGTAATAAAGTAAGTAAGGGACGTTAATACCCACTTACATGAATGGACAGAGCATACAAACAGAAAATCAGCAAGGAAACAATGACTTTGAATGACACACTGGACAAGAGGGACTTAACAGATAGATTGAGAAATATTCCAACCTGAAAGAGAACACACATTCTTTTCAAGTGCACATGGAACATCTCCAGAAGAGATCACATATTAGGCCACAAAACAAGTCTCAATAGATTCAGGAAGACGAAAGTCATGTCATGTATCTTTTCTGACCCCCAACGCTACGGAACTAGAAATAAACCACAAGAAAAAACCTGGAAAGAGCACAACGCATGCAGGTAAAATAAAGTACTACTAAACAATGAATAGGTCAACCAAGAAATCAAAGAAGAAATCAAAAACTACATGGAGGAAAAGGAAAATGAAACACAATGGTACAAAATCTCTGGGATGCAGGAAAAGAGGTTCTAAGAGGGAATTTTAGAGCAATATCGGCTTACTTCAGAAGCAGGAAAAATCTCACAACCTAACCTTACACTTAAAGGAGCTAGAAAAAGAACAAACAAAACCTCAAACCAACAGAAGGAAGGAAATAATAAAGATTAGCTTAGAAATAATTTATTTTTTAATTTTTTAATTTGTTTTTGAAGATTTTATTTATTTATTTGACAGAGAGATCACAAGTAGGCAGAGAGGCAGGGACGGGGGCGGTGGGGGGGATGCATGGGAAGCAGGCTCCCCACGGAGCAGAGAGCCTGATGCGGGGCTCGATCCCAGGACCCTGGGATCCTGACCTGAGCCAAAAGCAGACACTTAATGACTGAGCCATCCAGGCGCCCCAGAAATAAAAAAATAATAGAAATCAATGAAACCAGGAATCAGTTCTCTGTAAACATCAACAAAAATGAGAAACATTTAGCCAGACTCATTAAAAAGAAAGGGGGGGGGACTCAAAATCACAAATGAAAGAGGAGAAATAGCACCCAACACCACAGAAATATAAACAGTTTTAAGAGAATATTGTGAAAAATTATATGCCAACAAATTGGATAACCTAGAATAAAATGGATAAATTCCTAGAAACATATAACATCCCAAAACTGAAGTAGGAAGAAATAGAAAACTTGAACAGACCAATTACCAGTAGTAAAATTGAACCAGTAATCAAAAAACTCCAAACAAAACAAAGTCCAGAATCAGAGAGCTTCACAGGTGAATTCTAGCAAACATTTAAGGAAGAGTTAATATCTGTTCTTCTTAAAGTTTTCCAGAAATTAGAAGATGAAGGAAACCTTGTAGATTCCATTCTATGACGCCAGCATTAAACTGATACCAAAACCAGATAAAAACTCCACAAAAAAAGGGAACTACAGACCAGTTTCTCTGGTGAACAGAGATGCAAAAAACCTCAACAAAATACTGGAAAACTGAATCCAACTATACATTAAAAAAGTCATTCATCATGGTCAAGTGTGATTCATTCCTGGGATGCAAGGGCAGTTCAATATTCACAAATCAGGGTGATAGATCACATCAATAACAGAAAGGACAAGAATCATATGATCATTTCAACAGATGCAGAAAAAGCATTTGACAAAGTATACCATCCATTCATAATAAAAACCCTCAAGAAAGTAGGTCTAAATGGAACATACCTCAACATAATAAAGGTTATCTACGAAAAACCCACAGCTAATATCATCCTCAATGGGGAAAAACAGTTTTTCACCTAAAGTCAGGCACAAGAGGTCCACTCTCACCACTTTTATTCAACATAGTATAGAAAATCCTAGTCATAGTAGTGTAAGTCAGATGGAAAATAAATAAATGAGTAAATAAATAAAAGGCATCCAAACTGGTAAGGAAGAAATAAAAGTGTAACAATTTGCAGATATGATACTATATACAGAAAACTCTAAAAACTGCATTCAAAAACTATTAGAACTGATAAATGAATTCAGTAAAGTTGCAGAGTACAAAATTAATCTACAGAAATCTGTAGCACTTCTATACACTAATAATGAAGTAGCAGAAAGAGAAATTAAGAAAACAATCCCATTTACAACTGGACCAAAAAGAATAAAATACCTACAAATAACCAAAAGGCTAAAAGACCTGTACTTTGTAAACTATGAGACATTGGTGAAAGAAATTGAAGATCATACAAAAAAATGGAAAGACATGTCTATACTCATGGGAGAATATTGTTAAAATGTCTATACTACCAAAGCAGTCTACAGATTTAATGCAATTACTATCAAAATGCCAACAGCAGGGGCGCCTGGGTGGCTCAGTGGGTTAAGGCCTCTGCCTTCAGCTCAGGTAGTGGTCCCAGGGTCCTGGGATCCAGCCCCTCATCGGGCTCTCTGCTCAGCGGGGAGCCTGCTTCCCCCTCTCTCTCTACTTGCCTCCCTGCCTACTTGTGATCTCTCTGTCAAATAAATAAATAAAATCTTTTTAAAAAAATGCCAACAGCATTTTTCACAGAGCTAGAACAATCCTAAAATTTGTATGAAACCACAAAAGATCTTGAATAGCCAAAACAATCTTGGAAGAGAAAACCGAAACTGGAGGTATCACAATTCTGAATTTCAAGTTATATTACAAGGCTGTAGTAATTGAAACAGTACAGTACTGGCACAAAAACAGACACACAGATCAATGTAACAGAACAGGAAATCCAGAAATAAAGTCATGATTATATAGTCAATTAATCTGGTAAAGGAGACAAGAATATGCAGTGGAAAAAAGTCAGTCTTTTCAACAATGGTGTTAGGAAGAGGGAACAGCTATATGCCAAAGAATGAAACTGGACTACTTTGTCACACCATTCACAAAAATAAACTCAAAATGGATTAAGGACCTAACTATGAGACCCGAAACCATAAAAATCCTAGAAGAGAACACAGGAAGTAATTTCTCTGACATTGTCTATAACAACATCTTTCTAAGTGTATCTCCTAAGGCAAGGGAAAACAAAGCAAAATTAAACTATAGGAACTGCATCAAAATAAAAAGCTTCTGCACAGTGAAACAAACAATCAACAAAACTAAAAGAAAACCTACTGAATGGAAGAAGATATTTCCAAATGATATATGATAAATGGTTAGTATCTAAAATATATAAAGAATCTATACAACTCAATACCAAAACAATAGATAATCCAATTAAAAAATGGGCAGAAGACATATACAGACGTTTTTACAAAGAAGACCCATAAATGGCCAACAGACACATGAAGATGCTTAACATCAGAGAAACACAAATCAAAACCACAGTGAGGTATCACCTCATGCTTAGAATAGCTCAAATAAAAAACACAAGAAACAACAAGTACTGGCAAAGATGTAGAGGAAAAAGGAACCCTCGTGCACTGTTGGTGGGAATGCAAACTGGGGCAGCCACTGTGGAAAGCAGTATGGAGGTTCCTCAAAAAATTAAAAACAGAATTACCATATGATCCAGTAATTCCACAGAGTATTTACCCAAATGATACAAAGACACTCCTTTGAAAAGATATGTGCACCCCTATGTTTACTGCAGCATTATTTATAATACCCTAATTATGGAAGCAACCCATGGGTCCATCTAAAGATGAAAGGACAAAGAAGATGTGATAGATAGATAGATAGATAGATAGATAGATAATAGATAGATATAGCTCCAAAAAGTATTACTCAGCCATAAAAAGAATGGAATAGTGCTATTTGGAACAACATGGATGGATCTAAGGGGTATACTGTGCAGTGAGAGAAGTCAGTGAGAGAAAAACAAAAACCATATGATTTCATTCATATGTAGAATTTGGATGCAGGGCTCAATCCCAGGACCCCAAGATCATGACCTGAGCCAAAGGCAGACAACTGAACCACCCAGGCAACCCTGGAATTAGATTTTTTAAAGTGAATGTTTCCTTTAGAAAAAGTTTAAATAGCTATTTAAAACAAAATCAAAGTAAAAGAAGGTTAAGGTGGTATCACATGATTTTTTTCCCTTTCTTTTATTCTGTTATTCATACACTTTAGCCTTGTTATTTTGCAATCCTTCATCTCTCTACACTTAGTTCTCAGTTTACTGATTTTTTTGGGCTGGGGGGGAGGCTCTAATTCGCCTGTTTAACCTGTCCATTAAGTTTTAATTTCAAGCTGCTGTATTTTTTACTTCTTAAAGGTTTTGTTTTAAAACCTGTCTACTTTTTTTCATAATGGCCTCTTTTTCTTTGGGGCATATCCCTGTTTTTCATCTCTTTCATCATTGTAAGTACACATTATGTTAGTCTCTTTGAGATCATTCTTGTACTTTAAGGTTTTGTGTTTTGGTTTTTTGTATGCTAGTTGTCATGTTTGTTTTACCTGCTGAATGGCCCAACTTCATGGTGGATGTTTTCATCATGTAGTTTTTAATTTTTTATTCTGAGGTGATGTTTAGACTATAGACTAAGAGCTGAGGCTCTTTTTCTCATGGGAGTCCCTTTTTTTTATTACTGTTCAGTGCCCGAGGTCAACACAGCTGAGTTAGTTGCTGTTTCCTTCCACCCTGGATAAATTTCCTGGTTGGCCCTTCAATGAGGGGTGAGGCCTTTCAGGGCACAGGCCTTATTTGGAGTGTCACTAGTCCCTCAGTTCACACCATGCCACATCTCCCACCTTGTGACGTGAGGACCTGATCATCCTCCAGACTGTGACAGCTTCACATCTTGAGTTCACCCCTGCAGTTTTCATGTCTTCTCACATTTTTTTTCCCCCTTCAAGGTCAGAAATTATTAAGTGCTGGGCGCCTGGGTGGCTCAGTGGGTTGAGCCTCTGCCTTTGGCTCAGGTCATGATATTAGAGTCCTGGGATCGAGTCCTACATCGGGCTCTCTGCTCCACAGGGAGCCTGCTTCCTCCTCTCCCTCTCTCTGCCTCTCTGCCTACTTGTGATCTCTGTCAAATAAATAAATAAAATCTTTTAAAAAAATATTAAGTGCTTATGGTGGGGTTAAATTTCATATTAGTTCAATCCATCATATTGATGGAGCCTCCATGTTTTCTTTACTGTTGTTATATTGCTCTTGCAGTTATTTTTTTATTCAGTTATTAAAAATGGGCTCTGGGGCACCTGGGTGGCTCAGTGGGTTAAAGCCTCTGCCTTCGGCTCAGGTCATGATCCCAGGGTCCTTGGATCGAGCCCCGCATCGGGCTCTCTGCTCATCAGGGAGCCTGCTTCCCTTCCTCTCTCTGTGGCTGCCTCTCTGCCTACCTGTGATCTCTGTCTGTCAAATAAATAAATAAAATCTTTAAAAAAAAAATGGGCTCTGCTGAATATAGTTTCTCAGATTCACATCTGTGGATTGTTCATTAGAGCAGTTGCATTTGATTCTAGGAGCTGAAGTCTTATTAAAGCAGGGTCAAACCTTGTTGGTGATTTAAGATTTTATTTTATTTTATTTTTTGGTATAGAGTATTGCTAGGGGTTCAAATAGCTCTTTCTAGGAAGCATTATAACTCAGCAATTCGAACCAGTGTGAAAACTGCTAGAAGCAGAAAATTAAAATATCACTTATTCCTATGGATGGCAAGATAGTCTATTAGATATGTTAAATGCCACTTGTAATCACTTAATAATCTCTTTGTTAGTTGCTAGTAATATGATAATTTATTAATTTAGCAATATGGTACAGAGGAACTAGCACTGTTTAAGAAGTAGGACAGCATAGGCTTGAATACCAGATCTGCCTGTGATAAGCTGTGTGAACTTGTACAAAACTTAACCTGATATTAACAATACCTTATTTTAGAGTTATGATGATCAGAAGACAGACACTGCTTGATAACCATTAGTTATTTTTATTGATTTTGTTATTAAAACGGATTGGCTAAGAGCAGCATTTCCCAAAATGCAGTCCAAGACATAAGCATAGGAATCACCCAAGGTGCTTGTTTGAATCTTCATTTTATTTTTTTAAGATTTATTTCTTTATTTGAGAGAGAGAGCATACACAATCCGGGGGGTGGGGAGGGGTAGAGGGAGTAGGAGAGAGAAACTCAAGCAGACTCCACACTAAGCATGGAGCCTGATGGGGGCTTGATCTCACCACCCTGAGATCATGACCTGAGCCAAAACCAAGAGTTGGACGGTTAACTGCCTGTGCCATCCAGGCATTCTGAAGCTCCATTTTAAACAGTACCTACTGATGATACTTCATCACATTCAAGCCTGAGATTAACTGGTTAAGCACGTAAAAGTAACAGTTTTTATGAGAAAACATAGGAATAACATAAGACTACAAGTTCCATTTGTGACAAAGAAGAATGAAAACCAAAGATACCTTATATGTACTGAATTGTCTACTTCTCAAGAAGGGCAGGAGTTTTGTGGACTTTAATAATGAGTGATATCCCAGCTTTAAGAGAACACAGCAGAGGAAAATCACATCTACCCAACCACTCTAGTCTGAGACACCATCATGTTTTACCAGGACTATTGCATTAAGCCCCTAAGTGGTTTCAAATGTCACCTTCTTAGGAAAGTTTTCCATGGCCTTCATAGCATCCTCTGGTCTCTCGCTTGGTTTTCCTTACCCTGTGCTGCTTTTCTCCATTGCATGTATCAGAGATCATATGTATTCATATGTATATATTATGTAATAGATAATTATTAATTTTTCTGGGTCCAAATCCACTTACTACGCTGTAAAACTATGAAAACATGGACTCTGTAGAGCCTTGACAAATATTAACTGAATAAATAAATGAAAGGGCTTATGGAAGGCCTCTCTTCCACTTGAACTATTAGAAAAGATAGAGGATTCCAAAGAGAATACGAAAATAATCCAGAGAGGAAGATGCCCTACGGGTGTTGCACAAATCAAACCAGTTTGATGTGAGTTTGATGTGGAGAAGAATTTCCTAGCAAAGGGGAAAAAAATGAAAGAACTTCTGAGCCTCTGGAACTATTTAACAGGAATCAGTTTCTTATGACAGAAGGTTAACCCAGGGCTTCCAGAATAACAGCAGTAGCAGTGACAGAAGAAGAGCTAGAGAGACCCCAGCAAGTAGGAGGTCATGTGCTGGTGACGGATGCTTGTGGACCATTTTCTCTACCAGGTGCTAGGTTTCCTACCTGGGACAAGTATCCCCAATATAGGAGACTACAGATACCACAACTTCTGATGACTGGCCGTGGGAGAAAGACACATTTGTAAAAATATAAAACAATTTCCCTTGTGAAATAGACTTGTAAAACCCTGGAATACACAGGAGTAAGTTTTTTCCTTCCTTTTCTCTAAAGTACTTGCCTTTGAAAAAGGAAAGATCACATACAAATGAATGGCTAGCTAAAAAAGAGAAACAGACTAGAATTTGTTTTTCTGGATGATGACTAATTTTAGAATAATTGGATCCTGGCAGGGACAGAACACAATCTCAAGGAGACAAAGGAGGAAGTATTTGGCAGCCTTGTCCACTGGATGAAGATGTTGTAAACCCAGATAAAATCAGATACAAAAGAGAACAACAGATGTAATACAGAAAAAAAGAACTGCAGTGGAGGATAGAGTTTAGTAAGGCTCCAGGAAAATTAAGGGAAAGGGAAATTAAGTCTACTATTTAGATCCTTAACTGCCTGTGAATCAGAGCATACGTTCTGATACAGAAGGGTAAATGTGATCTCTTGGATATTATTAAGGCTTTGCAAGAAGGTTCTCAGGACTGAACACATACTGATTAAAACAGAGAGAATAAGTGTTTGGTGGTTCCTCAAAAAGTTAAACATAGAATTACCTTGTGACCCAGCAATTATACTCCCAGGTATGTATACTAAAGAATGGAAAATAGGTACGTATTCAAACAAATACTTATTCAGAAATATGCATTAGTAGCTCTATTCACAATAGCGTAAAGTGGAAACCACCCCAAATCCATCAGTAGATGAACCGATAACCAAAAGGTGATTTATACATATTATGAAATATTATTCAGCTATAAAAAGGAATCAAGTACTTATAAGTGAATATGGGTGAACCTCAAAAGAGAAACTCTTTTAAGTGAAAGAAGCCAGACACAAAAGGTCAAATATTGGGCGCCTGGGTGGCTCAGTGGGTTAAGCCGCTGCCTTCGGCTCAGGTCATGATCTCAGGGTCCTGGGATCGAGTCCCGCATCGGGCTCTCTGCTCGGCAGGGAGCCTGCTTCCTCCTCTCTCTCTGCCTGCCTCTCCGTCTACTTGTGATCTCTCTCTGTCAAATAAATAAATAAAATCTTAAAAAAAAAAAAGGTCAAATATTGTTTGGTTTCATTTATATGAAATATCCAGAATGGGTAATGCCATGGAGACAGAAAGCAGGTTAATCACTGTCAGGGGCTACAGAGAGAGGGAGAAACAGGGAATAAGTGCTTAATGGGTTTAGGGTTTCCTTTTGGGGTGATGAGAATGTTTTGGAACTAGATAGAGGTAATGGCTACACAGCATTATAAATGTACAAAATGTCACAAATTGTTCACTTTAAATAAAGTGATGTAAATGTCATCTCGATAAAATAAATACAGTCTGAAAGGTTGAAAAAATTCTTAAATTTTTTTATGGACAGGGAGGGAAAGGGCCAAGAGGGAACAGCAATACATGATAGAAAAAAGCAGTGTAAGTACTTCATGAGGCCAACGGTTACAGACAAGACACACTGAAGCGACAGAATTGTAAAAAGAAGACACAGACAGCCTAGTTAGACCATTAAGAATGATGCTTCCCAATCAAGGATGCAGAATCTAAGGAAAACATGAATGATGTCTAGCCCAGAGGACATATACTGTGCGTACAGCAAAGGTTCACTAAGGGAAGGTCACTGTCTTTGAAAGCTAACACTAATAGAGCTATGAATTTCAGAAGGTTGTGTGCCTTAGTAAGGTAAATATAGATGTCAGGATCATTTGGAGAAAGCAGAACTTGGTTTTCAAAATTGGGAACAGCAAAAACCATCAACATTTGCACTGTCCCTGGCTGAATGATCGGAGATGGGGGTGGGAGGGAAGAAGGGTAGAGGAGCACATGGAGACACAGAGACCCTATAAGCAATGAGATTGGCAAGGAAGGCTGTGTCCAGACTAGTGCCTGAGTGCCAAGCTGAACAGTCTGGATCTTATTCATTAGTTAATTAGTTAATTAGTTAACCCATGCAGATTGCTAAGCAGTGAATGACATAAGCTGTGCTTCGGGAAAATTAATCTGGCAGGCATGTACAGTGTTGATGAAAGGGTAAAAGACCAGTAAGAAGTTGACCATAATCATCATGTAAGAGAAATTACACATGCATTGAGATAATGACCATGGGTTGAAAGAAAAGGGACAGATAAAAACATGCATTAGAAAGGTGATTAGAAGTAGGGGACAAAGACTATACTCTAAGGATTTAATTTGGGGAGACGAGGAGGGTGACTGGGTCATTAGTTAAGAGGTAGTATCATAGGTAATTAGAAGGCAGATGTGGCACTGACATGAGTTCCATTTTATATGTTATTACATTTCAAATGCTGGAGGAACCATGCAAGGGAAGATGTCTAATAGATAGCAATAAAGCCTGAGGGAGATCAGAAAACCAGAAGGCATCCAAAAAGGTTTAAAGGTTGAAACTTGATTGAAGGTTTTTATGCAGATGGTCAGTGAGCTCTTGGGGAAATGAAATCAACCAGAAGCAAGTACAAGTTTGCTGCCAACTAGTTATGCCAAATCAACTTCAATTTCTTTGTGACAAGGTTTCTAGACTAAATCAGACTAGTGTTCTAGGCTACGTGTATCTTGATTTTAGCTAAATATTTCACAAGTATTTTGTGATTACAACCAAAATAGAAACCCATCGGGGCAAGAGCAGATAGGGATTGAATCAAAATTGGTTGCGTCATCATACTTGAAGTACACGGATTATGGCATCTGTACCAACATAACCACAAACACAGAAGAGCCTAAAAAAGTATTAACTTTATACGAAAATGGTATTACTCTAAAGAAATGGCCTATTTATCTCACTGGATACTTGGAACTAAACTCCAATAGAATTATCACAAAATATTTTGTTGGTTTAAAGTGCCATTTGATAGTTCGGAATTTTCACTAAAACTGACCACAGAGATAATTCTTATGAAATTCTTCAAAAGAGTAAGATAGAGTTCCTTGTGAATATTATTTGGAAGGAAACTGATTTTTTTTTTTTAAAGCATGCTGTTGTCCTTGTACAGTGTACACACAAAAGTTTTCTATTTAATAATTTTGGAGGCCAAAATGTTTTGCTGTTAAAATACCATGCCTAATTTACATGTCATTGTATGTTAATCTCTGTTAAAGTATTGTTATAAAAAATGCCTTTCAGGGGCACCTGGGTAGCTCTGTGGGTTAAAGCCTCTGCCTTCAGCTCGGGTCATGATCCTAGGGTCCTGGGATCGAGCCCCACATTGGGCTCTCTGCTCTACAGAGAGCCTGTTTCCTCCATTCTCTCTCTCCCTCTCTCTGCCCAGTTCTCTGCCTACTTGTGATCTCTGTCAAATAAATAAATAAAATCTTTAAAAAAGTGTCTTTCAATATTGTAAGTCATCAGCTATTTGCATTTGAAGAATTCATTGCTCAGAGTCCATGAGGAAGTGTTAGGACCTGGGAATTAAACACAAGGGAAGATGCACAGAAGTTCCTATCCAAACTCTCCATAGTCCAACATCACTGGCTCTATGTACTGGTAGGAAGAGCCAATATATAACTGCAAAACACAGTGAAAATAAGGTGTTAGGAAAGTACCTAACAAAGATGACATACTCCCTGCAAAGAGAAATCCATCATCTCTAACTGCCACCCAATAAAATAAATAGTTATCATTAGTCTTGAGATACTGTCTCCATATACAACAAAAGGCTAATATCATCTTTTTTAAAAAGATTTTATTTATTTATTTATTTATTTATTTATTTATTTGACAGTCATTTATTTATGCACAAGCAGGGGGAATGGAAGCAGAGGGAGAAGCTGGCTCCCCGCTATGCAAGGAGCACAATGTAGGACTCGATCCCAGGACCCTGGGATCATGACCTGAGCCAAAGGCAGATACTTAACCAACTGAGCCACCCAGGTGTCCCACTAATATTGTCTCTTATTAAAAACACAAAGTAGTTACCCTAAATATATAAATTGCACTATTTTATTTTAACTCAATCTTTAAAATATAGATATTTTAACTCAACCTTTAAAATATAGAATTGTGAAAGAATGGATGGATGGATGGACGGACAGACAGATCTACAGATGGATAATCCTTTCCCCAGTTTAGACACTACTACAAGATCATAGTTTGTAGTATGTAGGAGAGATTGCTACTTGCATAACCAACTTTTTTTTTATTACAATAATCCTGATTTTCCTCCTATGGCAACTAGTAAAGATGGAATTTCCAAGCCTCCCTTGTTACAAGGTTGGCCAGTGATATAAAAATAGAAGTTAATGGGTGGAACTTCCACAAAGGATCTTTAAGAGGGGACTAAGAGGATACTCTTTCCCCTACCTTCCACTGCCTTCTCCTTTCATCCTTTCTAGGATTCAGGAGTGATGGCTGGCATCAGAAACTTAGTAGCCAAAGAAATTGACATGGAAACTTCAGTTGCCTTTAAAAGTTGTGCTCTGAGGATGACAGGGCTGAAAGACAGGTGTTCTGGGTCTTTTTAGGAGTAGGAGAAAGCCAAATGGATGGTCTGTTATATAGAGTTAAATTTAACTACAAGTAAGGCAGTATCCAGTATTCAGTTCTCACCTTTCCACTACACACTTCTCATCTTAAGATGTCACCTAATTCAAAGTTATAATGTTTGCAATTCATTCAAAGGTTTTCACAAATATCACATGCCTGGATAGTCTATGGCCTTGTGTCCATCTGGACTACTTTGAGAATATTTTGAATTTCCACTTTTTAAGTAAATGTTAATGACATGGTAATTACTTTGATGAATTTCCAGTGAAGGGTGAGATGGTGTGACAGCTGTCAGCAAAGTGTCAAATAGACTGTGGCAGTGAAGGTGAGAGGATTTAAAAGCCCTTATTCGTGGCGGCCTTGATTTGGTCTGATACCAAACTGATAAAAATTGGTATCCACTGAAAAAATCATGTTTACCCATCCCCATAATCCTTCCATATCCTATTATTTTTCCTGGCCTCAGTTCCCCCAAGCTTCTTTCAACTGTTTTCAGAGATGACACCAGTTGTAGAAATGATTCTGCCTTAGACTTGTACCAGTCCCAACTGAGTTTTGAAGTACCTATCATTTCTAATAACCCATTTAGTGGGATCCAAACTATTAAGTCACATATTAAGACTTGGGCTTCTTACTCCTAGGAACATCACTGAGTTTACTCCATGTGGTAGGAGGAATTCTGAGATGACATCCATAATCTCCACTCACTGAGCAGCCTCCCTGCCCTTGAGTGCAGGAGGAACCTGTGACTTGTTTCTAATGTAGGCAATGTGGAAACAGTGATGGGATGTCACTTCTTTGATCACATTACACTATGTATATGAGACTCTGTCTTAGCATGCTGGATTGTGAGGAATTTTCCTGTTGGTCTCGACAGTAGCAAACAGCCTTACTAAAAACTGCCAACAGGGGTACCTGGGGGCTCAGTCAGTTAAGCATCTGCCTCTAGCTCAGCTCATTATCCCAGGGTCCTGGGATCAACTCCTGCATGGGGTTCCCTGCTTAGTGGACAGCCTCCTTCTTCCTCTGCCTGCTGTTCCCCATGCTTATGCTCTTTCTGTCAAATAAATGAAATCTTAAAAAAAAAATGCCAACAGAGAGGGCCACATATTAGGGAACTGAAAGTAATCTCTATGATCCAATTGGGGCAAACAGTTGATATCCAGTGAAAAGCCAAAGTCCTCAGTTTTACAGTAACAGAAAAATGAATTCTGCCAATAACCTGAAGGAGCTTGGAAATGGATTATTTCCCGGTCGAGCCTCCAGATAATACCACAGCCTAGAGAACATTTTGATTATTTGAGAGGTCTTGAACAGAGGATCCAACTAAGTCAATCATGATTCCTGACCCACAGAACTGTAAGACAATAAATAGGACTTGTTTCAAAATATAAGCTTGTGGCAATTTGTTATGCATCATAGAAAATGAATATACTCGCAAGCCTCTTGTGCCTCCAACTTGACCTGGACCAGGCACCCCAGGGTTGATTTTCTCAGTGCTCTCCTTATTGAAGCCCTTTGAACTGAAGAGCTCTAATCCACAGCACTGTAGCTTCAGCTTTGGTCACTTTTCTGAGAACCGCTCTTCTCTCCATTCCTACACAAACCCACACCCTCCCATATACTTGTCAACTTGTAGACTTGTTGGGCCTTGTAGATTCCACCTTACTTTGGTGAATCCCACATTTCTAAATATACAGGTCTTAACTACTGCAATTCTCATATCCCTCATGGAGATTGGCCAAAGATTGTCCAGTATTCAGACATTACTCATGAATGGGTCTCCTGGTCAATAACCACCTGTCAGCCTGGATTACTAGAAATATTTCCCCTAATCCTCCCATCTCCAATTCCTTGCATCACTACCACTTAGGTTATCGTTTCCCTTTTTGGAGACTCTCACTGTATATGTGTTTACTTTAACTCTAACTTGAGACTACAATATTTATTGGATACTAGACTTTCTTACTCCTTCTTTCTACATCTAAAAGAAAACAAAACAGAACTGTCAAGAACAACAACAACAAAGCAAAAGCAAAGGGCTACCCATTAATTCTTTTTTTTTAAGATTTTATTTATTTATTTGACAGAGATCACAAGTAGGCAGAGAGACAGGCAGAGAGAGAGGGGGAAGCAGGCTCCCACCTAGCAGAGAGCCTGATGTGGGGCTCGATCCCAGGACCCTGGGATCATGACCTGAAAGAAGGCAGAGGCCTTAACCCGCTGAGCCACCCAGGCACCCCATTAATTCTAAGAAGAAAGCAAATTCAGTATTAAATGTTTGTTAAGTACAGCCAGCCTATTAGTACTTCTATATACTGATACAGACATATAATTTAATTTTGTATATGTTCAATTTGGGGGCAATAGAAATGAATTGTAATGTCAAAGGAATATTTACAACATGTTTGCATCCATTTTATAGGCCTTAAAATAGTTTTTTAAAAAAGCAAATCTATTATTTTTACAAATCTAAATTGTTATGAAGTATTATAATTAACAAATCTGTTTTATGATGTGTGTTACACTTCTGATAAACTTGAGGCCATCTTGAGGCTATCTTGAACAGGAAAGAAATGATCATTCATTACCAAATTCATGTGAGAAAGTTATGTGCTTTAATCTATCATACTGTGGTTTTTATAAATTAATTGCAGCAAATACTGCTTATTTTCTGTAGTATATAATTTAGTATATAGTATTTACTGCCTTTAATAGATTATGGTCATTATCAATAAAAAAGCCACCAACTATTTACTGCTTACTAAAAGTAAGGCATTATTTAAAATGTTTTATGTACCTTATCTCATTAAGTCTGGGCAAAACATGATGTCAAAGGAGTGATTAATCCATTTCATAGATGAGAAATTAGGAGATTAAAGACACTAGATAAACTTCAAAAGATAACAAAAATGTAAATAAGGATTTAAGCCCAGGCTTTTCCAACATCTCCTATTGTGGTGTGCTGGTCTAATTCATTTCCTTTATCTGCCTGGTCAAATAAACTGTGTTGCTGTAAGGTTCCCAAGTTTTAAAGTTGCACTGAAATACAGCATGTATTATTAACTTAAAACAAAAACCTGCATTCTTTTCAGCTCACATCTTATTTGGATTTCATACACTAATAAGTGTATATGTGTGTATGTGTATTACACATTAACAGAAATTTGTGTTGCAGCAATTACTTATAAATAAAAAGTGCTAGATATATCATAGATAACCCTTTCAGGAAAACAGCCAATGCTAATCATAAATACAACCAGAGTGACTGGTATTTCACTGAGTCTGTGAATTAAATTATAGATAACTGACATCTTAACAATAGTGAGTTTCCAAGGACCTTGAATATTTTTCTATTTACTTAGGTCCTCTTTAATTTACTTCAGCAATGTTTTGTAGTTTCCAGAGAATAATTTTGTGCATATTTTAACAAGTTTATCCCTGAGTATTTCATGGTTTCGATGTTATTGTAAATAATATTTTAAAATTCTAAACTCCAGTTATTCATTCCCAGTGTACAGGCACAACTGATTTTTTTGAATACTGGCCTTATAATCTTCAACCTTATTAAACTTTCATATTAGTTCCAGTAGTGTTTTCATACATACCTTAATATTTTATGTACGTATAATCATGTTGTGGAGCACTGGGTGTTGTACATAAACAATGAATCTTGGAACACTGTATCAAAAACTAATGATGTATTTTATGGTGACTAACACAACACGATAAAAAAAAAACTTTTGCTTTTTTACTTATTAATCTGTATGCCTTTTATTTTTTTTCTCTTATAGTGTTATACTATCTAGGACCTCCAGCACAACACTGAAAAAGTGGTGAGATCAGTTATCCATGCTTTATTTCCTATCTCAATATGATGCTTTATAGTTATGATATTCTTTATGATTAAGGAAAGCATTGTGATTAACTGTGTAGTTACTGTAGTATTTCATAGGCAATGTTTCTCAGAATAATGAAGTTCCCTTATATTCCTAGTTTTCTCAGAATTTTTATTATGGATGTTCAATTTTGTCAAATGCTTTTTCTGCATCAATTTAGATAATTGGTTTTGCTCCTTCATTATGTTGTATGGTAATTTACATTGATTGACATTTGAAAGTTAACGCTGCATTTCTGAAATAGCCCCCACTTGGTTATGATATATTATTCTTTTAAAAATATACTGTTGGATTCAATCTGCTAATATTTTGGTAAGGATTTTGTTTGTAGGAATATTGGTCTGTAGATTTCTCTCCACTTAGGATCTTTGTCTAGGTTTGAAATCAATTAATTACTGCCTTCTCAAATGAGTTAGGAAGTATTTCTCCTCCTCTTCCTTTTTATATATGGTTATATTTAGAAATAAAATAAATGTCCAGAATTCAGTAGTTTTACCAGCATAATTTCTGCTTCACTTCCCCACACATCCATCCCCCAGAGATAATTCCTTTTACTTAGGTGTTTTAAAACCTCAGTGCGTAGCTCATTCCTATTTTAAAATAGATCAATATAAAATCAGCTGGCTTTGTAGAAATAATTTTGTATAAGTATGAACTATGAGAAGCAATGGGGTGCAAAGAAATTCAAAATATCGTCAAAATACTATGCTTAGAAAATAACTTTGATGTTTTCAAATAAGTCTTTGTGTGATGAAGAATACTGCTCATATAATGACTAGGTTTCAAAATAAAACATATAGTCAAAATCTTACAGAATTCTAATTAAATAGAAAAGGACAGTTTTCTAATCGTTCTTAAAGGGGCCTTTTTTTTTTTTTAAGATTTTAAGTGTCACCTCCTCAAATTCCTAATATTCTCAATTGGTTTTATAATTTCATAGGAAAAGAGTCAAAGTAACTGTATTTGTTAAATGTGTGTAGTGGGAAAATCACCAATTAAATGTGTTAATAATAACCTTTAGATGGCGGAATAAGAAAAACCAAGGCTAAGTTACTTTAGGTTGAGTAATTTCCCTTAGGAATATCACTCCTTTCTAACATTTCTAAGTTTCTCTTATAGTATTATCACACCTATTAAATAGTGCAACTTTTCAATACAATGTGAAACTATAAATTATTCTCAGAAATAAAATTCTCATCCTTTTTTTTTAAAGATTTTATTTATTTATTTGACAGAGAGAGATCACAAGCAGGCAGAGAGGCAGGCAGAGAGAGAGGAGGAAGCAGGCTCCCTGCTGAGCAGAGAGCCCGATGCGGGGCTCGATCCCAGGACCCAGAGATCACGACCTGAGCCGAATGCAGCGGCTTAACCCACTGAGCCACCCAGGCGCCCCTAAAATTCTCATCTTAATTGCTAAGAGACTTATCCTAACCATTTGTTACGTGGTGAATTCATCACCATGGAGAACTACTACTATGGCACTTCTCCCTCACACTGGCCCTACCAGAACTCAGGTGACAACACAGAACATTAGACCACACGGTAAGCTACTCATTAAGTGATTAACTTTGTCTGACCCAGTTTGTCAAGTTTTTGTGTTCCAAATGTCAATTTCTATTTACTTGATTTCTTTCCACTTGGTTTTGCTAGACTAAGAATAAATTGCTTTTTACAAGGAAAAGCAAAGGAAGTAAAACTATCAAGAAAAGTAAACTCAGAGGACTCTTGGGGAAAAAATTAAGTACTGGTGAGAATCATCTTTAAGTTAATTAACCAGCTTGGAAGGTAATTGAGATTCTTGCTTCATCCTCTTTGCCTAACACTGCCCCTCTGCGCTGCATTTTACACTTGGGTACTTACTACTGTTTACCCTGATTCCACAGCACATGCCAAAATCTAAGAAAACTTTCAGTAAAGCAATTGCTTAGACCAGATCCAATTTCTTCTACAAAAAAAAAAAAAAAAAAAACAAACAAAACCAAAACCCAACTTCCTTTATAATCTAGTGATAGAAAGTGAGTAGTTACTTTTATATATAATCAGTTCGTTATTACAATTTCCATCAGAAATAATAGAGAACTAAAAGGAGATCCAACTAGACACACTTTCTGCATCACGAGGGATTTAGTTATCAAGGAATTTATAGCTGCTGGCTAAAAAGACAGTTTAAAATGATCTCTTAATGTCTTTCATCCATGCTGATCCATTACCAAGATGATCAAAAGTTGGCTAAAAAAACCTCCAACATCTCATCAAATATATTATTTTCAACAGTTGATTGGCTTAGAGGAGACTGTTAAAGGATTTCTAGTAATGTTTCAGGTGATCAGAAAGAAAATATCTGATTATATCTCAGACTGGGGGAGAAAAGTACAATTTTAAACTTACTTCAGGGTACTTTTATTTTATTTTACTAAGAACACCATATCTACTTGCTGTGAACTGATTTATCCAAGTCCTAAAAGATATTCTCTAAGGTAATTAATATTGCCAACTTGATTAAAGGTTTACCAAATGTCAAAATAAATGCAGAGGGCTGAGGAGGGTAAAAGTACTTTGTTTCATAAGTTTTCAGTGTTATGCCAGTGTAGTCATTTAAAAAAAAAAAAATCCGGGGCACCTGGGTGGCTCAGTGGGTTAAGCCTCTGCCTTCGGCTCAGGTCATGATCTCAGGGGTCCTGGGATCGAGCCCCACATCGGGCTCTCTGCTCAGCATGGAGCCTGCTTCCCCCTCTCTCTCTTCCTACCTGTGATCTCTCTCTGTCAAATAAATTTAAAAAATAAAATAAAATAAAATAAAAAATAATTAAAAAAATAAAAAAAAATCCCAGTATTTCTGGTGTTAATATTATCAAAGAAAGGATGATCAATTCTGGTAAGAGAAAATGGCTGTTAGAAATGTCAAGGATAAAAGATTCATAATCTGCAGAATATCTTGGCTGATGAGCTATGATTGAAAATGAGAGGGAGTGAAGAGTCAAAGATCATTCCTGAAGTTCTAGTATATGATGGTGTGTTGCCAGTCATTGAAAATGGAAACTGGTAAGTAGTAAGTATTTAGAAGTATGGAATTAAAGTTCATGATAGATGTCTGGAATAAAAAAACATCCAAGAGTCATGAGAACATGGGAAACAGAAGTTGCTGAAGATTTGGGTGTATAAGGAGATGACCTCGAATGTATAAGAAGACAGAAGAGGGAATCCTAATGACCAACAGCATCTAAGAGTTTATTTGAAAGATGAGGAGGCATCTAAATAGACTAGAAAGACACAGTCTTAAAATGAACAATACGCAGGTAAGCTCTCAAAGGGCAGAAGTGATGCTATATTGCTTGTCATTTTATGTATTCAGGGCACCTATTATACTACCTGGAACACAACACATCAACATTTGTTAACTAAATAAACAACCAACCAAGAGAGTAGTGTCCTATCAAATTGAATGCACAGAGCGTATCAAGGAGGAAATAATTTACAGTAGGGACTACTGGATTTGGCAATCAGAAAGTCATTAAAAATCTTAGCAAGAATGACTTCTATGGAGGGGTGCATGGCTGGCTCAGTCAGTAGAGCATGTGACTCTTGATCTCAGGGTTGTGAGTTTGAACCCCATGTCACATGTACAGATTACTTCAAAACAAAATCCTAAAAAAACAACTTCTGCGGAGTTTTGGTGGTAAAAAAAAAAAAAAAAAAAAAAAGGAATGCACTGAGGGGCAAATGCATGATGAAGCCATGAAGATGTTGAAGACTGAGGTCTTTTTCAAAGAGAATGTCAGAGAAGAACAGGGATTATTAATAGATAAATCTAAGAAGGAAATATTATTGAGATATTTTTCATAAATTGGGAGAGATCTGAGCAGGTTTATGTGCTAGGGAAAAAGCCAAAAGGCAGAAGAAATTGAAAAGGCCAAAAAAAGGAGGGGGGGAGGGTAGAGATCGATAAAGAATGGTGCCTAGGACAAGGGAATGAGTTCTAGATCAGAGAAGGAGAAATCAGTCGAAGACCAGAGCAAAGTCCTCTCTATCTACAGAAGGAGTAAATGTAGGGAGTGAGCAGAAGAGTCAAGAATAACACTGAGGTTTCTGATATATGCTGGTGATCTGGACCTCTTACCTCTATGCCTACATAAATAGGTAAGAAGAGTGAATGCAGGCATGATCATTAGCATAGAAATAGGAAGTCTGAGGGCTTTTATGCTTTCAATTTCTCAGTGAAATAGCAGTGATTCCATCATTTTAGAAGGATTAGGGGTAAAGTAGGGATTGTGAAAAGAGTGGTGGATATTTGGGTTAAACTCTGGTACTAGATTAGGGAATTAAATAGGGATACATGGAAACAGCTGGCCATGTCCAAATGAAGAGGAGACGACAGATTTTGGTTAGTTGTACCAACTTTCCTCAGTGGTTTAATTTTCTATAGTGGCACTCAGCAGCCCTGATATGAGAACCAAAAAGTGGATGGCAGGCTTAATTCAAAGCTAGAAGTTGACAGAGAAGTAGGACAGAATGGGTAGGAACCAGGGAGGTGACATTGCTAAAACCGATGCACCTGGAAGTTAGACTATTTGGAAAGGGAGGAGAGTGGTAATATTTTAAGTTTACAAGAGAAGGGCCGCAGGGACTCAAGTGCTTCCAGAGTGTGAGGGGAGTAGAGGGAGTGAGAGAGTGTGGGAGCCTCAGAGCTACGAGATTTTGGTCCTGAATCCCTCCATCAGGCTGGGAGAGAAGGGGCCCAAAATACAAGGCAGATTTATCTGGGTATGCTTCCATACCTAAATGGAATTGTCCAGTGCAGACATTAGATCAGCTCAGATGTTTACATGAAAACGCCAGAGGCAGCAAGAACAAGAGGACAGGTGTAAGAACACTAAGACAGTCAGGGCACACATTAAAAATGTGGCATGCAGGAATAAAGAATGAGGCTGTCTGCAGCTCTCGATGACTGGATCAAGGGGTCACCTACTGTTTGATAAACATCCCAGACACACCTATTACCCATTCCAATCCATTCACTTCCTGTACACCAGAACACACTGATTTAGGAAAACTCTGCCTTAGGAAACACTGAAGGACAAAATTGAGAAAATCAAAAGACTAGTGACATAGGTCAGACAGTTAAGGATGAGAGGTCCAAAAACAAAGATATTAGGATCTGAACACAGGCAAACATTGGACTGGACATGGGGGAAAAGAGCAAGGACAGGAATGAAGAAATAGTCTACAACTCTTATGTGTCATCTGACATGGGCCTATGATCCACTGATGAGTCAACACAGAAGTTGGTGAACATGGAGGTGATATTTGGAGACCCCTAACTTCAGGAATGAGTATTTCAAGGCGATAAGCAGTAAGGCTTACTTCCACTAGTTTTAATTATTCATATAACAAAACCAAGTATTAGAGGAAATTTAATCAGGAAATTTAAAAACATAGGTAATTTAAAACTGTAGAGTTTTTAAACAATTCAGCATCAATAAAAAAAAAAACTGTAGAGTTTTTACGAATGAAGTAATAGTGCTCTGGGGGAAAGAAGCAATTCAACCCATCATTTACATACAAAAATTTACTTCTAAAAATATATTCTAATATTTTTCTGTTTGGCAACAGCACAAACTAACAGGAAATTCATTTAAGTCTGGGATGCTTGTAAGTATAGCCTTGCCTGTGTGTCAGTAGGATATGAAATGCTTTATTCTGCTTGAACATCTTGGAAGGAATGATCAAACAAACAGAATGTCATTTGCATATCAATGACCTCGTCTGTGATCTTCATAGAAAACAAACAGCTTTAAATGAGAAGAAGCTGTTAATTTGGCCATATTACAATAACAAGAGTTCATCACATGTTCTATCCTATAGTTCTGAATTATGACACTCTTTTATGTAGTTACACTGTAAATCACTATTTATGGCATTTCTGTACTTCTAGCCAAAATATCCAGTAAATCAAATTGGAGATGAAATATTTTTGGCTTAAACTGATTCAATATGTTCTCACTTCTGACAGCTGTAAAACTCAAGAGTTATTTTACATCTCAGTGTTTGAAGTCTAAAATCACAATTTGGATGACCAGATGCACTCCATCTAAAATCCTGGAAATCTCATGATGTCTGTCTGGGAAATTAGCTGAGAGGGACATGAGCAGGTCATTGTTATTGGATGAAATTCATAGGGGTATCATAGCAAGGGACCATTAATAAGAACTCAAAAGCAAGAGATTATAAACAATAAAATTTTGAGAGATACCCAATTGGAATTAAGATGTGCCTCTCAGCAGGATGGTGAAACACTCTATTTTATTCTAGCAAGTCAGCTAAGGGGGCACCTGGATGGCTCAGTCAGTTAAGTGCCTTTGGCTCAGGTCATGATCTTGGAGTCCTGGATGGAGCCCATATTGGGCCCCCTGCTCAGTGGGAAGTCTGCTTCTCCCCCTTGTTCTGCCCCCGCCCCCCCCGCTCATGTTCTCTCTTTCTTTCTCATAAATAAATAAAATCTTAAAAAAAAAAAGTCAGCTAAGGATAGAGTTAGAGCCCCAGTTGGGTCTGATAATTATTCTAACAAAACATTTATGTAGAAGGTAATCATTCTTCCTCAAGGCTGTTTTAACAGTAAAAGAAGTAAAAGAGGACTGGAGGGATGAGTTAAACCAAGAAAATGAACAATAATGGAACAGTTCACCACTATATGGGAATGTTGTCAGGAATCTTTGAGGTTTTCCAAGTAAAAATGGCTATGTCAGTGTTATTATTTTAAAATAATTTGGTAAAGCCCCAGAATTATTTATGCACATGTACTACAGCAACTGAAATTTTGAAACATAAGATGTAATGTGGTCTTTGCTCTATTAGTATTGGTTGAGATTATGATACTGGCTGCAACCACAGTGTGGAGCTGAGCCTGTGGCCCGTCTGTTCTTAGTGAACTGTCTTATATTCACTGGAATATTGACTCTTGGGTATGTAATATTTGTGCTGAATATTTCTGAAATCTTTTAAATGCACTTCACTTAGTGGCTATGACTAGTACTTTAAAACAGCAAAGAATATTTTTGGATTCTTGCCACTCGTTTTTCCAGAATAGTAGAATTCAAAAGTGACTTTTCATTCACAGATATGTTGGAACACAGACTTCTTTCCCTTTGTGATTGTGGACTGTTAGCAACTGTAGAACCAAGTGATGCTTTGGGAGGGTTTAGCCCTTCTTCTTTCTCTCAATGGCCCTTGGCCCCTAGGCACCATTAGGATTAATATGCAACATGTAGCATGAAAAAGTAGCATTTGTTATAACAGGTCAGATTCAGGAAGCATTCTCTTACTTCTCTTCCAGAGGAATCACCACCCTATGCCCATCCTATTTCTAGTGTCCTTACTGAGTGGCAGCACAATATATTGGTCAACCGCATGGGTTTGAGCATCAGACAGACTTGGACCCATACCAGAGATAAGCTGAAAGGAACAGACAGCATCCCTTTCTATGTGTTTGACCTTGGGAAACTTAACACCTCCCTTGGTCTCAGATTTTTTAGAGTGGTTATGCTGACTAAATGAAATTATGCATTGTGAAGTGCTTCAGTAGTATCTGGCAGATACGAAGTTAAGGCCAGCCATTTTAATATTATTGTTACTGGTAATATTACTGATTATGCAAATAGTTTATCCAATGAAAATATCCACAATAAAAACCGTAGAAGTAACAGGAAATAAAGAATACAAGGGATTTTGCTCACTAACAAGCAACACAAAGTACTCTACAGGTATTCTCTTCTATGACTTGAAGATTTCATTGTGAGGAATTATAGGACCAAATATATATATATATTTTAAAGATTTTATTTATTTATTTGACAGACAGAGATCGCAAGTAGGCAGAGAGGCAGGCAGAAAGAGAGGAGGAAGCAGGCTCCCATGTAGCAGAGAGCCCGATGTGGAGCTCGATCCCAGGACCCTGAGATCATGACCTGAGCCGAAGGCAGAGGCTTTAACCCACTGAGCCACCCAGGCGCCCCCCCCAATTTTATATTATTTTAAGGGAGAATAATTATCAGGAAATGAGGTTCTCATGATATTCAAAGGTCCTGGTTAAAAATGAGTTGTCAGGAATGCTTTCTGTAGAGCTCTGGATGATGGGAATGAAAATGACGGCCTCCCAATCTCCAGCCTGGAGGAGCCGAGAGCTCGGGGGCCCACTCCTCAGTGCACCCTCAGAGAAAAGGGTCAATCCCTCCCGTCTCCCTGGTTTCCAGCCACGGTCTGTGCTCACCCACCCTGTGACTGAGCATTTCTGTCTCTGATGCACAACCCCATTTGGAGTCTCCAAACTCAGCAGATTCCTGCCTCCAGAGGAGGAAGACATATCTTGAAAGAGGTTGCTGTGGCTGATATTGAAGAGGTTACTGCCTATATTCTCCTCTAGGATTCTGATGGATTCCTGTCTCACATTGAGGTCTTTTATACATTTTGAGTTTATCTTTGTGTACGGTATAAGAGAATGGTCGAGTTTTCATTCTTCTACATATAGCTGTCCAGTTTCCCAGCACCATTTATTGAAGAGGACTGTCTTTTTTTCCACTGTATATTTTTTCCTGTTTTGTCGAAGATTATTTGACCATAGAGTTGAGGGTCCATATCTGGGCTCTCTACTCTGTTCCTTCATCGAAATCAAAAGCTTCTGCACAGCAAAGGAACAGTCAACAAAACAAAGAGGCAACCCATGGAATGGGAGAAGATATTTGCAATGACAGTACAGACAAAAGGTTGATATCCAGGATCTATAAAGAACTCCTCAAACTCAACACACACAAAACAGACAATCATATAAAAAAATGGGCAGAAGATATGAACAAGACACTTCTCCAATGAAGACATACAAATGGTTATCAGACACATGAAAAAATGTTCATCATCACTAGCCATCAGGGAGATTCAAATTAAAACCACATTGAGATACCACCTTATACCACTTAGAATGGCCAAAATTAGCAAGACAGGAAACAACATATGTTGGAAGGGATGTGGAGAAAGGGGAACCCTCTTACATTGTTGGTGGGAATGCAAGTTGGTGCAGTCACTTTGGAGAACAGTGTGGAGATTCCTCAAGAAATTAAAAATAGAGCTTCCCTATGACCCTGCAATTGCACTACT
This sequence comes from Lutra lutra, assembly GCF_902655055.1. Lineage (NCBI taxonomy): Eukaryota > Metazoa > Chordata > Mammalia > Carnivora > Mustelidae > Lutra > Lutra lutra. The sequence goes on from NC_062288.1 coordinate 69,886,357, forward strand.
GGGTATTTACCCCAAAGATACAGATGTAGTGAAAAGAAGGGCCATCTGTACCTCAATGTTTATAGCAGCAATGGCCACAGTCGCCAAACTGTGGAAAGAACCAAGATGTCCTTCAATGAACTAATGGATAAGGAAGATGTGGCCCATATACACTATGGAGTATTATGCCTCCATCAGAAAAGATGAATACCCAACTTTTGTAGCAACATGGATGGGACTGGAGGAGATTATGCTGAGTGAAATAAGTCAAGCAGAGAGAGTCAATTATCATATGGTTTCACTTATTTGTGGAGCATAACAAATAGCATGGAGGACAAGGGGAGTTAGAGAGGAGAAGGGAGTTGAGGGAAATTGGAAGGGAGATGAACATGAGAGACTATGGACTCTGAAAAACAATCTGAGGGTTTTGAAGGGGCGGGGGGTGGGAGGTTGGGGGAACCAGGTGGTGGGTATTGGAGAGGGCGTGGATAGCATGGAGCACTGGGTGTGGTGCAAAAATAATGAATACTGTTACGCTGAAAATAAATTAAAAAAAAAAAAAAAGTTAAACAAGAATTTTACCACACTCTGGCGCACATTAGTTTCAAGCTGTATTGCTTTAGGGCCCTCTAATGGACATTAACACAAAAGAAGGCACCAGGCCTTTTACTTTTTAGAACTTTGGCCATAGAAGACAGCAATACCTTTGTGTGTGGCACATGGTTGCTCTTTTCCTTAACCAGGTTATCTATGACAACTTGCTACAAAGTTTAAAGAAATATGTATGTACGGAGTTAAGTGTAGCGGTAGTGTATTGAAGCAGGTTTATGGAGTAAAGTATATCATGTTTTACTTCTTTTTTATATGACCAACTGCTAAAGTATGAGACAGAGGACAGGAGAGTAGGAAGAAAGGATGAGAACAAATAACTGATTCTAGGAACCAGCATGGATCAGGAGACTGGCGAGCAGCAGAATAGGATCTTGTGGCTCTGCCTTATGATCATCTTGGTGGCTCTTCAACTTTACATATTTAATTCTCAATTTTTTATTTTGTACTAGAATCATGTTAGTGAAGACCACCCTAACTTATTTAATAAATAAACTCTAAAATCTCAGTAGCCCAACAAAATAGAAGTTAGCTATTATATTCATGTTATGAGGGAAGTCTTGTGATCCTGGCATGTGTTGCTGATTTTTCTCCATGTTGAATTTGAGGAGTCAACTTTTTCTATCTCATGTTCTGCTATCATCTAAGGCAGGGGTTGGAAAATAATGTCCTGTGGACTTTCCACTTATTTTGTAAATAAAGTTTTATTAGAACATAAAAAAAAATGAGTTGTCATTTGTTATGGAATAAACTATGTTTCCTCAAAATTCCTATGTTGAAGTACTAACACTTGGCACCTCAGAATATGACTGTATTTGCATACAGGGGCTTTACAGAGGTGATTAACTTAAAATAAGGCTCTTAGGATGGGCCCCAACCCAACCTGACCAGTGTCCTTCTAAAAGAAGGACACTAGGACAGACAGACACCAGGGGTACACATGCACAGATGGACAAGCATGTGATGAAGCAGCAAGAGGGCAGCCATCAGCGAGCCAAGGAGACATGCTTCAGAGGAAACCAATCATGCCGGCACCTTTACTTATACTTCTAGCCTCCCGAAGCAGGAGAAAATAAATTTCTGTTTAAGGCACCTAGTCTGTGGTGTTGTGTTAAGGCAGGCCTAGCCAACATATATACCAACTATGAATGACCAACTAGTGAAAGAACAGAATATGACAAAAACAATACAAAAACATGTTGAATGTGATTTGATTATTTAGAGAATACTTCAGTGTTTTATATTGCCTCAGAGTTATCTATGTGACCATCAAGTTTCATTTTATTAGCAAAGAACTAGAGAATTCTGTATAACAATTTAATTCAACAAATATTGATTGAATTGTGACCACGTAGAAAAGACTTGTGCTCATTGGTGAAGATTGTATGTAGTAAGAGAAGATAAAGATAAGCAAGAAAGTATTTCAAATACCTTACAATACAAGGAGAGAGTTGTGGACAGCCATAAGATAAGAATGAATTAAAGTTTTATAATAAAGGTGAAAACCAAGGGATTTGAGAGCACAGCTATGTGAAGGATTGATTTTAACTGGGTACACTGATAAAGATTTAGTGAGAAAACACATTTGAGCAGGCACTTTCAAGATAAGTAAGATTTTAATAGGTGAGAAGCAGGAGAAAATTCCAGGATGAACATAAATACAAACACATTTTATAATATTTGGAAAAAAATTGGTAAGGGCAATATTCAAGTAAGGAGAATAGGGTTGGGCTGGAGCAGTGGAAGGTCTGAACGGTTTGGAAGTCTACAGCCATACCACCCTGAATGCATCCATTCTCATCTGAAGGGTTTTGAAGAGTGGAGTGGACTAATAACAAGTATTAATTACAACTACAGCAATAGGAGCAACATCAGGAATTATATCAGTAATAGTAGGATTTAAGTAGCTAATACTTATTTACTAACCATTATGTGCCGGGCCTCTAATAAGCACTTCATGTTCATGGTCTTATCTAATTCTCAAAAATAAGTCATTAAGATCTGTATCACCTGTTTTGAAAAATGAGAAACTAGGTGCAAGAAGGTTAGGAACTTGCCAGAAGTCATATAGGTAGTAAGTGTTAAAACCAGAATCCCAACAGATCTTGCTGACTTTAAAACCAATTTATTCAATTCACATGAATATTTTCTCTACAAGATGAAAACTAAGTGGGCGCCTAGGTGCCTCCATCAGTTAAACGTCTGACTCTTGATTTCAGCTCAGGTCATGATCTCAGGGTCATGAGATCCAGCCCCATGTCAGGCTCGGTGCTCAGCATAGAGTCTGCTTGAGATTGTCTCTTTCCCTCTCCCTTCCTCCCACCACCCTCATGCTCTATTTCTAAAATAAATAAATAAAATCTTTAAAAAAATGAAAACTAAGAAGTCATATAATCCATCCTCTACACATAGTTGGATCTATTTTTGTTTGTTTGGAAAATAGATGTCCTACTTCATGATCAACGTGAAAATCTAGTCAAACTTTTGTTTCTATGGAAAATGTTAAGAGTTTAAAAGGCAAACTTAAAACATTTATCATTCTTTCTGGCAGGAAATCAAGGCCTGTCTTCTAAGCCTTTCTGAGAATGACAAGAGAGGAGATCCTAATTCAGCCAACTTTTCCTATGAATTACCAACTAGGATGGTTTGAAGATAAATGCTAGGAATATAGGGTCGTGTTGCGAAGCAGAGGAATGTGTAAGAAAAGCAAGTTTCTGAAAACGAAAGTTCTTCATTCTTTACTATCATGCTTCTAAGGCCACAAAACTCTGGAGTTTCGTATAACTGGGATGGGAAAAAATGGTCTAGGGAGCAGGCAGCCATGACAAACTCATCAAAGCTCTCTCCAGCTCTGTGTCCTAATCAAGTCTTCCTTGTACCTAGGATATTGCATTGCATTTTCTAAAACAGATACACCAACTCTAAGTTAAAAAATGGTCTTTTGTCAATAAAAAAGATAATAAAATGGCCAATACACTATAGTCTGAAACCTTGGTCACTGGACCATAAATGGGAATGTCAAATGATATTAGAGTAAGGACCCTGATGTAATTCACCGATTGGGACATAAATTATGTATGTATGTAAACATTCTCCTCCAAGCAAAGATGATGGCTACACATCACTGTCACACCGGCTAATGGAATAAACTACCACCAGTCTGATACAAAGCCCTGACCTAAGCGTTTGTTCCTATAGTTACAATGCACCTGCCACAGGACAATCCTATTCAAATTTAAATCCATGTGGGTGTGAGTGTCTGGTTTTAAGTTTTTGAGATCAATATCATTTTCACTGACCAAAAGGAATAAAAGGTAACTGAAAGTGATTCATTCTTGAGTGTTATTTTTTTTTAATCCTATTAATGAATCTTTGCTGATTAACAACTGAAGCAGTTCTAAAAAGCCACTGATGGGGAAAGACACAGCGTATTTGTCTGGTGATGTGTTTTAATAAAATGTTTTTGTAAAAAAATTACAACTCCCACAGTATTGAGAGATACTTACTGGAACCTTTATTCTATAGCCTCTGGTTATGGTCATAAAGACAAATGAGTTAGAAAACAGAAGTAATTATAGAGATATCCTGTGTAACCTTCAGCTATGATCTCAAATATTCCCATCCGTAAGAACAGATATCTTGGATTAGTAACAAGGAATTTAAGAGAGAAACACTACTTAGAAAATATTTGGCAGACACATTTGCAAATGCTGAAAGGGGCTTATAAATAATTTATATGAATAATAATAGTTACTCAAGTATTTATGCTAAATTTTGAGATCTTACTTTGACTAAAATCTTTTCTAGTTATTTTCTATTCCTTACCTAATTCTTATCAACCAATCCTCAAAATATTGTAGAACACTCAGGATATTTAAAATGGAGTATAATGATATCAAAATATCATTTCATATTTTAATATGGATATAAGATATAAAATTTAATATTTTAGCATGGATAATATTGTCAGATCTATTAATAACTGTAAAATAGATTTCAAAAGATCACCATTTATTTGGTTTGAAATTTAGGGCTTGTGATTTGCCATAGGAAATAGAATTATGCTTCAGCAGAGTGAAGAACTCTTAGTGAGATCTTGCCCCATATCCAACTCTTAGCAACCTGAGCTTAGATGGGGAAAACACTAAGTGGTCAGAGTAAATGCTTTAACTTCCAAACCGGATCCCTTCAATGACATCTTTTGTAAAGTATCCCTATTGAGAACTGTCACTGTGCTTCACTGAGGAACAGTCTGGAACCAAAGTGTCTATTTGCTTTAGTGTAGGAAAGCAATAGTCGGATATACTGTTGAGAGTAACACTACAGGTTCCTGAGGAATGCTGGGTAGGTGGTTCTTCAAGGTTGCTAAGTATTAGGGAAAATGTCCTAGCCTCTTTCTGCATCAGAAAAGAGGTGTTTTAAAAATTAGATGCAGAGAAGAAGAAAAAAAAGGCATTCCAATCATCCTAATAGTTTTGTAAATATGTTTTCATAAATATGGTTCTTAGCCTTCAGAGCTTTTGTTTTGAAATAACTATCAAAATTCACAAGAATTAAATGAAGCTTCCTACCATCAAGAATCACCTGACCTCTCCTTTTCACTCAAGAAATCATTAACATTAAGGGCATCATAGACCTGTGAGTGGCTTATCAAGACTTGGCTGTGAGATGTTAAAACCTTCACGACCTTCACTAAAGTGAAAGCATTTCCAAGTACAATTCATTTAACTACACCATTATACTGCATGACAGGTCTGAGACTGAGGGAGTATGAGAATAGTAAAGCTCCAAGTCCCCTGGGGTAGACAGATAAAATGAGGCAGAACCTGTCTAAACAACACATTTGTTATAACTAGTTGTGGTGTTTTCAGTCTTTGCTCTGGAAGGTACACTGATTGTGCCAAAGCTCACCTTATCACTATCGCCACAAAAGCATTTCAGACACATATCAGACTTGTCCATCTCTATTAAACCAGAAAGAAATGACAATATGTATAAACTACTGAATCCAGATTCATTTTTCACTAATATGTAACTCAGTTATTAAAGAAATTCTTGTTCTAATATTTTGCTGTTCTATTTCTTTTAAGAAGTCAGTATTTTGTTAAATTTTGGCTTTTGCTACTTTAAGTGCAAAACAAAAATGTTTTCTTGATTCAGTATCAATTGCAAATGTGTGGCAGACTTTATTAATAATTATAAAATAGTTTTAATTTCCATGGTATTTGCCTTCTACACACTACTTTTTAAAAGAATATTCTTACTTTATAATATTCTTTAAATATCATAAATTGACTTAGATATTTAAGAGTTAGATTTAACCATTCAACAAAAATGAGAGGGGGAAGAAACTAATGTTCACTGACCATGGCTACTATATTTGAGCACTGTGCCCATCAAGAAATACCATGACCTTGAAACAATCACTGTCAAGTGGCAAAGGTAACAGGCTAACATTGACCTTGTTACCCTGTGACCAGGGTGGTAGTAAAGCGAAGAAATTGTTTTAAGGGGCGCCTGGGTGGCTCATTTGTTAAGCGTTGATCTTTGGCTCAGGTCATGATTCCAGGGTCCATTGGGCTCCCTGCGCAGTGGGGAGCCTGCTTCTCCCTCTCCTACTCCCCCTGCTTGTGTTCTCTCTCTCTCACTGTGTCTTTCTCTCAAATAAATATATAAAAGCTTAAAAAAAAAAAAAGAAAGAAAAGAAAGTGTTTTAAGACAACAGATTAAAGGCAAGCTTATTCTGACTGGGACAATCCGTGTAACTCCCAGTTCCAAAAGACTTCATAAAGAGGTGATATTAATCTGAACCTTAAGGGATAAATAGTAGTAATAATGATGACAATTACAAATCCTGCTGCTGCTCACATAGCGCTTGCTATATGGCATGCATTGTTCTAAGAGCCAAACATATGTTAATTCATTTAATTTTACCATAACTCTGCAAGCAAGTGCTATTATCCCCATTCTACACATGAGAAAACTGAGGTTTATAATGATTAAATGACTTGCCAAATGACACACAACTAAAAAAAGTGGTGGAGCTTAGATTTGATTGAGATGGTCCAGCCCTAGAGTCTACACACAATTATTTCGTCAAACTGTCCCCCATATGGAAATTCATGAAAGAGGAAGGTTAACAGGCCAACCCAAGCAGAGGGAATAATAACACAGCATGATGTTAGGAGATAAATGATTATGCCATTTTGATTCAGTGGGCTCCTTGAACATTTTTCTGAGTAGATATGTGAGATACACAGCACTCCTTTTTTCCTCCCACCATAGGTCTCCATTTCAGTTCTAATAGGAAAGATAAAAGGAGAAGAAAGTGATACAAAGCATGCAAAGCATGGAAATCCATTTTATCTGGAATTATTACATACATAGTAAAATATTAAAATGGAAGTCCTGGCTGAAGCACCAAGACAATAATTAACACATTCCAAAGGAGGTGTTGACCATATGCTGAATTTCCAAAGCAGGATTCTGAGTACCAGTTACACAATTCTTAAATGCCACATCTACACCAATGTTCTGAATTCAGAAATTAGGGAAAATAATTTATTTGGACTGATAAGCTGTGAATTAAAAATCTAAAGGATGGGAGATATTTTCTGGGGGAGAAAGACTTTAACAGGACCTTTTGGAGACTTTAATATGTGTTCCCTGCAAATTGATGGGCATGGGGACCAGTGTCTGATTTATCCATGAGAAACCTAAATGCCAAGTTATTGGTTAGTTCCATTTATGGTGGAACTAAGGGGAGATTTCTATATTGGGAATCACTTAATTCTTAGAATATATTGGAGTTCACAATATGTCTGTTTTCTGTGGATCAGATATGGGCATTTTGTAATACAGAATCAGAATGAGGTCACCTACAGTTATATCCAAAAAGACCACCTGGATAAGGTCAACAGATCTCAAAAACTAGAGACCATCTGTGTTATTAGCCAGAAAAGGGATGCTTTGCCCTATTAAAACAACTGCGGGGGTGTGCCTGGGTGATTCAGTTGGTTAAGCATTGAACTCCTGATTTTTGGCTCAGGTCCTCATCTGGGGGTTGTGAGATCAAGCCCTGTGTTGGGGTCCACACCGGGCACAGAGCCTGCTTGGGATTCTCTCTCTCCCTCTGCACCATGCCCCCCACCCCCATGCGCCACACACACACACACACACACACACACACACACACTGCTCACATGCACATGAGCTCTCTATCTTCAAAAACAAAACAAAACAAAACAAAAACACACAGAGGAGAGTCTACAAATAACCAATGAAAACATTTAAAATTTTATATAGTCGATCATGACAAAGAAGGCAAGAATATACAATGAGAAAAGACAGTCTCTTCAATAAGTGGTGCTTTGGAAATGGGACAGCTATATGCCAAAGAATGAAACTGGACCACTTTGTAACACCATACACAAAAATAAACTCAAGCTGGACTAAAGACCTAAATGTGAGACCTGAAACCATAAAAATCCTAGGAAAACAAAGGCAGTAATTTCTCTGGCATTGGTTGTAGCAATATTTGACTAGGTAAGTCTCTTAAGGCAAAGGAAAACAAAGCAAAAATAAACTATTGGAACTACATCAAAACAAAAAGTTTTTGCACAGGAAAGGAAACCATCAACAAAACAAAAAGACAACCTACTGAGTAGAAGAAGTTACTTGAAAATGACATATCCAATAAGGATAATATCCAAAATATAAAAAGAACTTATACATATACCTCAACACCAAAGAAAACCAAACAATATGATTTAAAAAGGGGTAGAGGAACTGAACAGACATTTTTCCAAAGATGGCCAATAGACACATGAAAAGGTGCTCAACACTAGTCATTGGGAAAATGCAAATCAAAACCACAATGAAAGATTACCTTATATCTGTCAGGATGGCTCACATCAAAAAGACAAGAAACAAGTGTTGGCAAAGATGTGGAGAAAAGGGAACCTTCAGGTACTGTTTGTGAGAATGTAAATTGGTATAGCCAGTATGGAAAAAACAAGAGAGGTTCTTCAAAATATTAAAAATAAAAATACCATATGATCCAGTAATTCCACTACTGGATATTTATGCAAAGAAAATGAAAACACTAACTTGAAAAGATACATATACCCCTATGTTTATAGCAATATTGTTTCCAATAGCCAAGATATGGAAGCGACCTAAATGTTCATAGATAGATGAATGTATAAGGAAATGTAGTATGTGCGTGTATCTACACACACACACACACACACACACACACACACACACAATGAACTATTAAGTAGACATAAAAAAGGATGCTATCATGCCATTTGTAATGACATGGGAGGATCTAGAGGTTACTACGCTAAGTGAAGTAAGTCAGGTTGAGGACAAATACCGTAGATCTCATTTATATTTGGAATAAAAAAAAAACCTAAACAAATAAACAAAAAGCAGAATCAGACCTATCAACACAGAGAAGTGATGTTTGCCAGGGGAGAGGGGGGTGGAAGGATGAGAAAAATAGGTGAAAGGGAGTGAGAAATACAATCTCCCAGTCATAAAATTAGTAAGTCAGGAGAATAACAGACACAGCATAAGAGATACAGTCAGTGTTGTTGTAATAGCATTGTATAGTGACAGATGGAAGCTACATTTGTGGTGAGCAGAGTATAATGTGTAAACATGTCAAATCACTATGTTGTACACCTGAAACCAATATAACATTGTGTGTCAACTATACTCAAAAATTATTTAAGATTTTATTTTATTTTATTTTTTATGTATTTGACAGAAAGAGACACAGACACAGAGAGAGTATAAGCAGGGCAGCTTCAGAGGGAGAGGGAGAAGCAGATTCCCCACTGAGCAGGGAGCCCAATGTGGGGCTCCGTCCCAGGACCCTGGGATCATGACCTGAGCCGAAGGCAGATACTTAACCAACTGAGCCACCCAGGAACCCCTCAAAAATTTTTTTAAAAAATCAACATATGTACCTACTTTGTTGCAGATAAATATGGTCAATGAAAAATTTTCAAGCATCAAAGTAAAAAAAAAGAAGAAGGCTAGAGCATCCCATATACTAGATCAATACTTTAGTATTTAAGGAAGAAAGTCCCTATCTCTTCCCACTCCCTTTCCATCCATTCAGACCCAGAGGAGTCAGAATCTGATGTTAGGAAACAGGATTGAGGAGCTGAAGGCCAGGCAGGGAAAGAGACAGGAGAGCAAATACCTTCTTCCCATGGGAGGCGTCCTGCCTCCAGGAGGCCTGAGCTCAGAGCACAAGGGGAGAGTTTTAAATAAAGTTTAGAATATTAAATTTCCCACAGCTTGAATATTCAAATTATTAAATTGAATCTGTATTTTTGCCCAATAAGCACTAGAGGACATACATTATCCAGAGAAGTCATGGAGCCTGCCTGAACTTACATTAAGGGGCGAGGAAAGAATTTCCTTCACAGAGTGGATTTAAAGGGATTTAAAGTAAACTTAATCTATAATTATATTCAGCAAGCTTCTTAGTCAACCTAACAGCTACATATATAACCATCTCTACACTGAGCATCTGCACATGTGTAATTCTGCCCACTTCTGTTCAAAGTGTAAAGGGCACCACACGGGGCTTCGGAGGCTGATCTCTGGAGCCAGTGAGCCTGAGAGAGCCTCAGCATCTTCACCTGTAAAACAGGAGTATTGACACTTCATGGAGTTGTTGGAAGGATTGAACGGGACAATAAGAGAGAGTTTTTTTTTGTTTTTTTAAGACTGTATTTATTTATTTGACAGAGAGAGATCACAAGTAGGCAGAGAGGCAGGCAGAGAGAGAGGAAGGGAAGCAGGCTCCCTGCTGAGCAGAAAGCCCGATGCGGGGCTCGATCCCAGAACCCTGAGATCACAACCTGAGGCGAAAGCAGAGGCTTAACCCACTGAGCCACCAAGGTGCCCGGAGAGAGCTTTTAATATACTGCTTCACCCACAGTAAACACTCTGTAAATAGTATTTGCCACACTAGTTGTTGCTATTATTAGTAGGGTTGAAAGGTTCTTTCTGATCCACCTTAATTACAAAGAACAACTACAGCGGGAAGCTCACCACTATTAGGCTTGATCTAATCACCTCACTACTATCAAATCAAAAGATCCTAATTCTGCCACCATAGCTCCTCCCATCCAATAGACAGTTGTAGTCCAGCCTCAAAAAAAAAACAAACAAAAACCAAAGCAAAAATAACAACTAATGTTTCCTGAAAACCTGCTATGGCCATGCATTGTCCTCTGAGCACAGTATCTCATTCATTCCTCACCACCCTCCAGGGAAGTGGTTTACTTGTTATCCCCACCTTATTGATGAGAAACGAGGACTTAGATTCAGGACTTTATCCAGGCTAACACAACTGGTATATGGTAGAACCAGGATAAACAGTTACTGTGGACATGTTGCCAACTAAAGATAATCACTATTAGTAAAAACTTGTTTCATCTTGGGATCAAGTATTCAATAGCCTAAATGTCAAAGGGATTTCACTAAAGATGATTAGTAACCCTAAAGCAATGCATTAGGAAGAAGCATTCCCTCTTACTCATGTTCTCTAAGTGTTTTTAGAATCTATTCAACATTGTATAGTTAAATCAAAGACTGCCTTTTAATTTTTAAGTTAAAGATTCTCATGTTGGAACACATATAAAACCCAATAAGAATTAAACATACTGCAACCGATGGGTTCACTATTTAATGGGTGTGATTAGAAAGAGGTAGGAATTTAAATGAACTTAAAGCACAACAGCCAATCAGGTGAAATCTTCTGGGCAGTCATGTTTTATCTCGTGTCTTCTTTGAACTCTTGGCCTCAGGTTCCTGATATCTAAAATGGTGATCCATTTAAAATTTAGATGATCCATCTAAATTCAAGGAAATTTTATATATATGCATGTAAAAACTACTTTTTTCCGTGGAAAACATTATAAAATGTTATCACTATGTTTATTATAAAAGACATTACAAATATGCAAATTATCATAAAAAATTTAAAGACCAATATTTAGCTGCCCAAATGCATATGTTGCTTGACACATGCAGGGTGCTCAAAAAATGTTAAATAAATGTCTATGCTCTGAGTTCCTTATTAATGGTAAATACACAAATGTGGCCATGAAAAGTGACATTAAAATAATACCTTCTAATAATTAGGTTAAGAATTCTTCACGTGTTCAAATTTTATGGTGGTTGTGTCATGACTATGAGATCAAGAAAACGTTTCTCCACTGACATCAGAATGAGATAGGTAAAAGAGCCACAAGTAATTATATATCATGTAGTCATCATTCTGTTTTTATTGAGCACCTGCTCTGTTCCAGGTACTGAATTAGGTGCTGAATAAAATGTGGCTTCTTTGAGGAGTTTTTACACTAGTTAGGGACACATAAAATTCACTAGCACTTGGGAAAGAGTTGGGGAGCTTCTAGGAATGGGAAAGTAGTAGAGACTGTGAGAACACACAAGACAGGCATTTTTCAGAAGAGTTCCCTGTACATAGTGATGTCAAAGCTGGAACTTAGGTAGGGGCTGTGCAGGGAATTGTACTAGGGGAACAGGTATGATGAGGACATTCAGAGGACTGGAGGGCATGAAGAACTCAGTGGCCCAGGGAGTATGGGTTAGTAAAGAGGATACTGAAGAGGCTACCTGAGATCATAAAAGCTCTTATGCACTAGGACTTCTCAGGAGAAATGTTAAGAGTAATAATACTACATAAAAATATTTCCTTGTGTTGCAAGCACATTCATTTCTCTCCCTCTATTATTAATAGCTAGTTGCTTTCTGAGAAGGTTCAAAATTTAATAAAAAAGAAAGAGTACAAAGATCTAAAACAAGCTACTCTGAATCCTTCTTAAATTAAGAATAAAGAGATCTTTGGCATGGCTCTCCCCGTGTCTGGCAGGGTGCCTTAGGAGGGCTTGGACAAGTGTACGGACTCACCTTCTCTGACCAAGAACGGACACAGAATGCAGGAAGGAGATTTGTCTTGGGTCTTATGCCCGTTTGTTTTCACAAGGGTTTTATCCTTTGTCCACGAACACCAGAAACTCATGGGAAAAGCAGTGTTTCCTAAGCTAAGTAACTCACTTTTAGAAACATGTCAACAGGTTCAGTTCGCTGATAGGTCGTGATTTCCTAAGGGCAGGACGAGGACCTAGATACTCCTTGCCTGCTAAATAACCCAGGCGTCTGGTCTCAGAGTTGCTAAATGCGAAGAATGAACACTCAAGTACAGGGGACTCCAAATTCGATGTCTTATCAGTTAAGACTGGATTTGGCTACAAGAAAGACGGGGCCCCCAAACAGTGGCTTAAACAAGATACGAGTTGTCGTTACACTGTTTAGTGCTAGCGTGACAGCTCCACACGGTTCTTAGCGCCTAGTCCACTTCTATCTCAACTATCATGGTAGCTGCTATTCCCCCAGATGACCTCAGAGTCCAAGCTAGCTGCTGAAGTGCCAGTCATCACATTAGGTTTAAGATGTAAGATGGAGAAAAAAGGTGAAGAATCTCACACTTTCCTCCTTTAAAATCATCCTCTGAGAAATGTACCTAGTTCTGCTTAAATTTTATTGACCACAATTTAGTCATGAGGCTCTGCCAAACTGCAAAGAGAGGCTAGGGAATGTAATTTTCAAGATAGGTGGCAAAGTGCACAGCTGAGAGAGAAAGTGTGGTTTTTTGAGGGAAGAAGGAAGAAAGTAAGACAGGATGGATAGTTTTGAAAGGTAATTCTCAATCTCTGCCAAAGTATACACTCACGAATGAAAAAAAAAATGAACTTACAACCACAACATATGTTGGTTTATTTATAAATTTTATACACATTCTATTATATACTATTTTATTAACTATTTTTATTAACATATAATGTATTATTATTACATACTATTTTATGGAAATTATAAGATATGGACAAAGAATTTAAAGAATAAAAAATATAAGTAACATTTTCAGTATTAATCTTTCAAACCTCAATAGACTGAAGATCTGCTTTGAAAAATCACTGCTCAAGGAGACAATTAGTAAAAACACTTAAGATGTTACTTCTATGGACCGGCAAGAAAACATTAAAAAAATCTACAGTCTATAAGAGCTATTCCCTAGTTTATTAAGGAAATAATCTATTTCCACTAGGCCTACCACTCGGACAGCTGGACCAATTCTGACTACCGGCAAGATTAGGAGCTTTAATAGCCTCAAGAATTATAACTTTAACATATACAGCAAATGTCAGTATTATAGAACAAAAATAAGAATCTTGGGAAAATGATCTGATATATGGTGATGTAAGTTTGTAAATAAAAGGTGCTCAGCACAGAATAATTTATAATGAAATATAATTAGAAACAGCTTATATATCCAAAAATAGGCAAAAATGGTGAAGTGAATCATGATATGGCCATACAATGAAACACTAAGTAACTACTAAGCATTGTATTTTCAAAGACTATTTTATGACATAAGAAAAATGCCCATGATATAATAGTAAGTGAGGAAAGCAATGTAAGAAATTAATCCATAAACACACCTCTTTCTTCCTCTTACCACACAGATTCCTAAAAAGATTACTTAGACGATGGCCTAAAATGAAACACAAATTATGGGGCGCCTGGGTGGCTCAGTGGGTTAAGCTGCTGCCTTCGGCTCAGGTCATGATCTCAGGGTCCTGGGATCGAGTCCCACATCAGGCTCTCTGCTCAGCAAGAACCCTGCTTCCCTCTCTCTCTCTCTCTGCCTGCCTCTCCGTCTACTTGTGATCTCTGTCAAATAAATAAATAAAATCTTTAAAAAAAAAATGAAACACAAATTTTTATGTGGCCTAGGGAGTTATATTAGTGATGATTTTTACTACTCTTTATAGTTTTCTGTAATTTCCAAATTTCCTAGCACAAATACATGCTACATTTATATAATCAGGAGTCAATGTTACTGAAATCAACCCTATTGAAAGTTATCTTGACAGGAAATACAAGTATGTAGATTCTTAAAATTAATAAATATTAAAACGAGCACTATAGGTTTATGTACAAGCAACAGAGAGACACACAGTCCTTGGATCTCAGAAAGGGAGTGTGAAGGACATTCAGGTAGTCAATTTCATTGTGTCAGAAAATATCTAAATTATAATTTAGACAGCAATTCTTCATAGTATAGTGATAATAACACTATCAGATATTGCATTTGAATTTGAATATGCAGAATTCATATTTGTATTAGAGATAACTTTCAGAGTGTTAAAGTTAATCAAAATAAAACATGCTATTTATTTAAACCATTATGTTCAACAATTGCCATTACCTTAAACTTCAGCTCAAAGCAAACTTTGCAGCTAAGATTCAGCTCCCAGAAAGTAATGATTTTACTTAGAAAAGCTTCCAGGACCAAACCATAGCACCAAAAATAAGTCACTAATATAAAAAATTTCCAATAGATAAACACTACAAGGATTACCTGGTTAAGTTTCCAAGTGCAAATTCAATCTGAAATATATTGCCAAAAATCTCTGTGGTCTCAAGGATTTATTTTTTTTAACATCTACAAAGAGAGTGTACAGTTATAGCTTCTCCTCGCTGATCTGGGCCTTCAGAAACACATCAATACATGCAGTACATAAGAACCTGCTGTAAGAGATTTTTCTGTCAATACAAAGCAAGGTCACTGCATTATAGGAAGACACAGCATTGTTTATTTCACTTCCATAAAGGGATTATTCGAGGCCGAATTCTAAAAGAATGATTCCGAGGAGCAATGAAACCCCTGGAAAGACAGACAACGTTGGGATAATTCTGAATATCTATTGGACTATTTTTGGATTATATTGCAAAGAGAAATAAAGAGTGCATTTAAAATATATATATTTAACATATATATTTAAATATACATTATGCTGCCTTTATTTTTATACATTTCAACTAAATGTTCTTGGTCCTTATTTTATAGCAATACAAAGGAGCATAAATACCAAGAAAATAATAAATTGATGACAATTAAGGTATTTCATTCAGTAAAGTTTACAGTAACAAGAAAAACTTAGAACAACAAAAAGTTGACCAAAATTTTAATTCATTTTAATGAGGGATGTTGGACAGTGTGCTGGTTGCTGATGTCTACTACTAATACTTCCTAAATACTGTACTTCCTCTCTACACAGCACATTAATAAATAGGGAATAGGGCCAGTCTAAAGTGAGACCACTTAGGCATTTTCTTCAGGCATCAAATTTAAGGAAGGACCAAAAAACCGGTTTTTTTTGTTTGTTTTTTTAATTAAATTTTTTTTAATTTTATTTTTTATAAACATATATTTTTATCCCCAGGGGTACAGGTCTGTGAATCGCCAGGTTTACACACTTCACAGCACTCACCATAGCACATACCCTCCCCAGTGTCCATAATCACACCCCCCTCCCAACCCCCCTCCCCCCATCAACCCTCAGTTTGTTTTGTGAGATTAAGAGTCACTTATGGTTTGTCTCCCTCCCAATTCCATCTTGTTTCATTTACTCTTCTCCTACCCCCTTAACCCCCCATGTTGCATCTCCTCTCCCTCATATCAGGGAGATCATATGGTAGTTGTCTTTCTCCGATTGACTTATTTTGCTAAGCATGATACCCTCTAGTTCCATCCACGTCGTCGCAAATGGCAAGATTTCATTTCTTTTGATGGCTGCATAGTATTCCATTGTGTATATATACCACCTCTTCTTTATCCATTCGTCTGTTGATGGACATCTAGGTTCTTTCCATAGTTTGGCTATTGTAGACATTGCTGCTATAAACATTTGGGTGCACGTGCCCCTTCGGATCACTACGTTTGTATCTTTAGGGTAAATACCCAGCAGTGCAATTGCTGGGTCATAGGGTAGTTCTATTTTCAACATTTTGAGGAACCTCCATGCTGTTTTCCAGAGTGGTTGACCAGCTTGCATTCCCACCAACAGTGTAGGAGGGTTCCCCTTTCTCTGCATCCTCGCCAGCATCTGTCATTTCCTGACTTGTTAATTTTAGCCATTCTGACTGGTGTGAGGTGATATCTCATTGTGGTTTTGATTTGTATTTCCCTGATGCCGAGTGATGTGGAGCACTTTTTCATGTGTCTGTTGGCCATCTGGATGTCTTCTTTGCAGAAATGTCTGTTCATGTCCTCTGCCCATTTCTTGATTGGATTATTTGTAAATAAACCTAACCAAAGAGACTAAGAATCTATACTCAGAAAACTATAAAGTACTCATGAAAGAAATAGGAAGACACAAAGAAATGGAAAAATGTTCCATGCTCCTGGATTGGAAGAATAAATATTGTGAAAATGTCTATGCTACCTAAAGCAGTCTACACATTTAATGCAATTCCTATCAAAGTACCATCCATTTTTTTTCAAAGAAATGGAACAAATAATCCTAAAATTTATATGGAACCAGAAAAGACCTCGAATAGCCAAAGGAATATTGAAAAAGAAAGCCAAAGTTGGTGGCATCACAATTCCGGACTTCAAGCTCTATTACAAAGCTGTCATCATCAAGACAGCATGGTACTGGCACAAAAACAGACACATAGATCAATGGAACAGAATAGAGAGCCCAGAAATAGACCCTCAACTCTATGGTCAACTCATCTTCGACAAAGCAGGAAAGAATGTCCAATGGAAAAAAGACAGCCTCTTCAATAAATGGTGTTGGGAAAATTGGATAGCCACATGCAGAAAAATGAAATTGGATCATTTCCTTACACCACACACGAAAATAGACTCAAAATGGATGAAGGATCTCAATGTGAGAAAGGAATCCATCAAAATCCTCGAGGAGAACACAGGCAACAACCTCTTCGACCTCAGCCGCAGCAACATCTTCCTAGGAACATCGCCAAAAGCAAGGGAAGCAAGGGCAAAAATGAACTATTGGGATTTTATCAAGATCAAAAGCTTTTGCACAGCAAAGGAAACAGTAAACAAAACCAAAAGACAACTGACAGAATGGGAGAAGATATTTGCAAATGACATATCAGATAAAGGGCTAGTGTCCAAAATCTATAAAGAAGTTAGCAAACTCAACACCCAAAGAACAAATAATCCAAAAAACCATTTTTAATCAAGATAAACAAGATTTTAATGAAATATTCTAAAAAATAAAACTAATGCAAAAAACCCATGAAGAAAATAGTCACATTTTGACTTAGATGAAATGGATCAGAAAGTGCACATCAGCTACTACTTGGTTTCAGTGGAAATAATAAAAAAAACTCCATGTTAAAAAACAATTTTTAGGTACAAACTTCCAGGTATCAAATTAAGTCATGGGGATATAATGTACAGCATGGTGACTAGTCAGTATACTATACTCCGTATGTGAAAGTTGAAGAGAATAGATCTTAAATGTTCTCATCCCAAGAAAAAAAAAAGTGAAGCCTACGTATGCTGACAGATGTTAACTAGACTTACTGTGGTGATCATTTTGCAATGTATACAAATATCTAGTCAGTATGTTGTAACCTGAAGCTAATATAATGTTAATTTATGTTAATACATGTTAATTATAACTTACTTTTTAAAAGAGAGAATTTAACATTACACGAAAGAAATGTTTTAGAATGAAAGAAGACAAATCTTTTTTTTTTTTTTTGGACCATCTTTTTTTTTTTTTTCAAAGATTTTATTTATTTATTTCACAGACAGAGATCACAAGTAGGCAGAGAGGCAGACAGATAGAGAGAGAGGTGGAAGCAGGCTCCCTGCAGATCCCAGAGCCCGATGTGGGGCTCGATCCCAGGACACTGGGACCATGACCTGAGCCGAAGGCAGAGGCTTTAACCCACTGAGCCACCCAGGTGCCCCCCATCTTTATTTTGAATACTTTAGGATCTCTACCTAGTTTCCTCTTGAGAATATCATGAAAAACACCAGCCAGAATATTTCCACTTTGGCCCTCATTAAGTGACTGAAAAAAAATGTGTGTGTGTGAGACACAGATCTTCAGAAGAAAGACATTATGGGAAAAAAAAAAATGCATTGGTATTTACAAAGCAAATCTCATTAAATATAATGGATGGTTACAACAGAAAAAAAACTTAAAAATCATACGATACTCCTTCAGAAACATGTATTTAATATTTGGCTAACCTCCTTCCTCCTTTTTTCATTGTCTAGACATTTCAACATATTTCCCCAAGCCTTTTACAAACAATCTTTTCAAACGCCAACATTCAAGCACTCTAAGAGGCCTTGAGGAAATAAGATGAAACATTCACAAGAAACAAAAGCAAGAACACTACAGAGAAGAAAGAATAACCCTCATAACCAGTCAGGGCTCCAGGAAATTTCCCTTGGAACACTGAAACACGATCTAACTGTAACATAATAAATTATAATAAGGTAAAGAGGGTAACCTCATAACTGTGACATAGCAACTTAATAACCAGGAAACTCTGATATTAATGAACTAAAGACTAGTTTTTTTCATCCCTATTCTAAGAACGAAAATAGTTACTTTCAAATTAGTAATTCAGTGATCGCATGTAACATTTAAATATTTTATATTCATTTATATTGTTATTGTTATTACATATTATGCTAATTATATGATTATTTCATTTTTTATCTTAAGAGTTTAAAAAATATATTAGCACTATTTTATTAATGCTATTTTAAAAGAAATGAATGTGCAGATATGACTTTAGAAGATTTAGAAAATTTTATTAACTTCTGAGGGGCTCTATTCCACTCTAGATTCTTATCTCATAAATCCTCATCTTCTTGGTGGAGGAAGATTATTGAAATCGTTGATTCCTAAGTCCAACATTAAGTTTTCTAAATCACTGTCCTTAGGCTTAGGACCCCAGAAACTGCATTTTTCAGAAGCTGCTCTGGTAATGCTTCTATGTCCAAGTCTGAGAACCACTGCTGAATGCAGAGGTTTAATCGGGGATTTTAAAAAACAGCTCATGGGATAGATTTTGAGGTTCAGAATTACAAAAGTGATCAACTACAAAACACCTCAAGGGCCAAAAGATCTCTTCTTCTGATTCAATTAAACTGAGGCTGACTCATGGTAATTACGACAGCTTGCTTAGGGCTCATGATTGGTCATTACTTCAGGAGGAAAAAAAAAAAAAAACCAAAAAAACAAAAAACACCAACCAAAAGCACATTTCAACGTCTGTCTTGCGATGTCTAAAAATTAGTTTATCTGATTTTTTTTAATGTGTCAGTGTCCTGTATTATAAAACCTTATGGTTATTAACTTCTTCCCTATCTATATTTATGTATTTATATATCTTACCATATATACGTTAAAATCTTGGTTTCAATTCTATTAAACAGAATGCCTGGGAAACTCTCTATTGTAAATGCTGCCATTGTTTTCAAGTCTAGCAATCCAGCATCTTTGGATTCTCCACCCTCCACTGCCATGCAGCATGGTTGTTCTGGTATCGTGAAGATTCTCTGATACACGTTTCTCTGCGCAGGCCTACCTTCAACCAGCCAAGGAGGAAACCTCCACACTGTGCAGGGAGTTGGGGGAGAAGAAGGAACAGCTTGCGTAAGGAAGAGGTTGGGTTGAGAATATATTTTAATCCATTGCTGGAAAACAAGGAGAACTCAATCGGCAGCAAACTAAATATCACAGATTATAGAAGGTTAAAGCTAAAAAAAAAATTTTGATGGAAAAAAATGAGACCTTTCATTTTACCAGTGAGGAAGTAAAGAGCAAGGAGAGGGTAGATAAATTGTTAAGTCCTTTAAAAGAAAAGGTCTCGTGGATCATCACAGTAATGCTACTATGGTTTTCATGAAGTTTCTTTAACCCCTAACGGAGTATATAAGCTTTTCTCTATAATAGTTATGCTCTATGGAAATGTTTGATCTCGGGGAAGTTGAAGGTAAGGAAAACGGAAGAAAGACTGCAAATATTCCCTAAATCTTATCATAAATCAACAGTTACTTTTTAAATCCCCTCAAATCTTTCTCCCTCCAATAGTCTAGTTAGGAGTCTAATAAGTTTTCAAACTACCTACGGAAATAGAAGACTTGACTCAAAAGTATCTTAGATATTAGAAAAGGGAGTAGAGGGAAGTATGAATGTTCCATGGTGGCTTCCTTTGATCACAAGACTTCTTTTTATTTGCTAATTTATAACCAAGAAGACAAGATCCAGTTTATTCTCATTACTGACCCCTGAAAAGGAGAAATAGCTTCTAACACTCTTACCTCTTACAACAAAAAATTCCACACAATGTTCTAATGGAATTATATATAAAGAATGTCATGTTTCAGTGAAATGTTGAATCCTAAACCAACAGGCGAATGTCAAGATACCTCCATTTTCTAACCACACACAGAAATCACAACTTATTCATGACTCATAGCTCTTAAACAGACATTCATACTGGTACATACCAAGGACACATCACAGTACATCATGTCTGATTTTTCAAAGGAAAACAGCCAAAGAGAAATGGCAACAGAAGTAAGAAGCTTCCATTCGAAAGGGTGTGTGTGCATGTGTGTGTACATATGTGTGTGTCTGGGTGTCTGTGTGTGGGTATGTAGTTAATGGAAGAGAAAGGCGATGAAATAGGAAGAGAATGTAGGCACTAGAAGGAATTTGCATGTAAACATCATTGCAATAAACTGATTGCCCATCTGATCTTGAATTACTTTATAATGGATGTGGATGGCCGAATGGAGGCCCAGCTACATTTACTTCTTGTTTTAAAGGTTTTGGAGCACCACCCAGGCTTCCCAGTAGACTGGTCTTGAATTTCTTTCTACAGTATCTGGTGCAGAATATAAAACCATCATCAGGTGTATTCCAGTATGAGGGAAATTCCTCTGGGTAACTTTTTCCCAATCTTCTCTCCAAGCTTACTCATCCCCATCAAATAATGTATCTCTTTTTTGAAGCTTGTCCTTGAAAATGGGGTCAAAGTGTAGAAGATATCAACATTCAATTCACAGTACCAGAGAATAAAATGTAATGGCTTTCTACTTCTTACTGTATTTTATTGCTAATTTTTAAATAATCCTATTCCAGTTAATTAATCAGTAAATACTGATGCTAGTACAAGATAATAACACCTTACTTCAGAGATGACGGGGGTTAGCTAGATTGTCTTTGTTCAGAAAGTCCAGATTTAATAGCCTATAGATGTACAGTTTTTCTATCTACGAACTGTACTTTTTGTAGAAAACTGTCAGCTTTACTCAGCAGCTATCTCTACCCAAAGGCATATCTATTCTAGATTAAATGTCAGTCCTCTCGTCTCTTCTTCCTGCTTTTCTATGGGCACAGAAATAGTTTATAGAAAGTGAAAAGTTATTTTTGGGTCTAGTGATATTGACTTGGATTTTGATTTTGGAAATTCAATTTAGGATATTTTCAGTGTACACATCTGCTTACTGCTTAGTATAAAGCTAATAATGAAGCTCATTAAATAACATGTAATAAAAACTAATACACAAAAGGAAATTTTCATGGTACTGTAACATATTTGCAATAAGAGCCTTTTGCTGGTAATTGGAAAATTCGGCTTCACTTCACTGTTTAATCACCCACAAAACTGTTTATTGCCCTATATATTCCTCCAACAAGAACATTATCCTTTTAATGTGCTCCTCGGAAAACCAGGGAGCACTGTACAGTTTTAGCACATGCTACTCTTTTCAAACAACACAGCCACATTTTAATCTGACCATCAGGCTCTGATAATATACCCTAAAATTAGTATATATTTGAACAGAATGAAGCTATTATTTGATGCAGAATGACCCAATTATGGGGTTAAGACATATATAACAACTGCAACATAAACTGTGTGTATAAAATACTAACTTTTAATTAAAAATGGTTGATCCTCAGTTTAGACCATATAATTTTTTTTTAACTCTTGGCATATTTTATCCATAAGTGTGATTAAGTATGGATATACATGTGGATATCCAGAGAGATATATTTACTCTCTTTCTAAAGCTTTTCAATAAACAATTACAAACTAGTAATTTTTTTACTTATAAAGTTACTTCTCACCATCATTAGAAAAAAAAACTAGTTTCCTTTAATACTTCACAGACAAAAATAATTGGTTAATAGATTATTTAGAATATTGTTTAGAAGACTTTAAAACTTAAGTATTTAAAAGGATGATTGTCTCGTTCTAGCCTGTTTTTATTTCTGCACAAACATGCATATTCTATAATAGCCAAAATCTAAATATAGCATCTGTTCATCTCTTATTTATCTCTTATTATCTCTTATTTATACTATGTACTGGTCACTACACCAGGCACAGGGATATAAAGACAGAAAGAGGTCTCTTTTCCAAAGGAGTTTAGAACCTTGTGAAGAGCAAGATATCTAAACAGATCATTACAATGTACTATGCAAGGCTATCATGGAGTTGCTACAAGGTACAATGGAAATAGGGGGGAGGGAAGTGAGTCTTACTGGGGAAGCAGAAGTTTGTTGGGCTCATAAGCCTACGGAAAGCACCCTCCACAGGATGAACAACATTTGGTAGAAAGGAAAAGATCTGGTTAAGTACAGTTGCCTGCTAAAGTAGTGTAAGTTGGAAAGACTTTGAGAGAATACCTTGGAGGATTTTATTTGCCATCTAACGGAACTCAGGTTTTGTACTATGGGTGAGGAGGAGTTGCAGAACAAGCTCTATAAATAAGAGACATGGTAAGATTTTCATGTGACAAGGTCACTTGAGCAGCACCATGAATGCCAGAATTAAACACATGTTAAAGGCAAGAAGACCACTGAAGAAATCACTGTCAAAATGAATTAGGTCAAGACATGCAAAGGTGAGGAGGAAGACAATGATATGAGAGGTATTTAAGAGGTGAAGGGCAATAGTCTTTGGGGTTCATTTGATGGTGCTTGAGGAACAGGGAGAAGGCACCAGTGAGTCCCATATTTCTGATGCCATCCATGGGGGATAAAGATCCTATCCTCAGAGACAAAGCAGAAGAGGAGGCTGCAGCGGAAGTCAGAAAAAGGATATGCAATTACATCCCTTCTGTGTGAGTTTGCATCTCTAGGAAATCTTCAAGGAATGGTATGTGGTAGGCACTTAGACTGTGGCACATACACTTCATAGTTCACGTGGAAGATACAAGCCAGAGATCATGTTAGTGCCCCATTTGTTTAAAGCACTGTTTTGATCCCACAGTTATAGCGAACTTGGCTGCAGGTAGTGCATAGCGAGAAAAGTAGTAGGCCCACCACGGACTCTGACCAACACTGATTGTGGAGTGAATGGGAAAACCACAAAGAATATCAGCTAAGTTCGTTCAGAGAAATAATCCTTAGAAAACTTAAAAATTATATTCATGGGCACATTTTTATTCTAAACACCAACCGTTAATTTGTTGGAGACCTTGTTTTGATAACTGCCTTTACATAGGAAATTGTTAAGACAGAGAACTTTAAATACTGAGAGTTTAAAAAATTACCCTTTCTAATGGGATATGCAGGCCTGCACTTAGCTTTGAGTTACAGTTAGCGAAGAGAAAGAGTAGGGCTGTTTACAAGCATAAATCATTAGATGATCCCTTCTAGTAGTCTTGCTTCCCTTTTACAGGAGAAGGGTTTATTCATGCAAATTGTATATATTTACACATATTTATTGCATTTCCTATGTATCAGGGAGTGTTTGAGGGATTACATGTATAATAATAAACCAAGTAAATTAAATTATATAGCATTAAGATTGAGACAGGTGTAATGGAGAAAAACAAAGTAGGGAAGGAGAATAGGAAATTCAGTGGTGGACTGAAGGGCTAAAATCAAAGCTGGCTTCATGGATATGTGGCTGACACTGTCACACAGGGCCTCACACTCAGAAGGCCTTCACACTGTCTGTGAAGCTGCACTGTCACCAACTTGAACATCCTAGTAACTTTTTAACAATTGGCCCTTTAAATGATATAGTCAGACCTGGTTGCAAACGTACATAGAGTGGATGAGGAAGCTCTTTGTCTGTGGCATCCTCCATGTGGCTCCCCAGATGTACTCTCCACCTTTCTCTAAACTCTTCTGTCCAGGGCGCTGACCACATAGACTTTATCAATGAATTCCTTTGCCCTCTGGCTTCAGATCTGGTTCAAATAATAAGGAGCCTAAGCAGGAGTTCAAAAGGTTGGTGCTTCTCTCAAGGGGCCCCTGTCTACCACCTCTGTTCTAGGTTCTACAGATGTTCCCACTTCTTGTCCACCTAAGGCCCATCTAAGGCTCTGAGATACAAGGTGTGGCATATTCACATCCCTCCAGTCTCTCTATTCTCTGCCCACAACACTGTTAAACTTTAGTTTTTCTCATTTGAGTAGGCCATCTGTGTTCTGCAACTATTCTGACTGAAAAAAAAAAAACAAAACAAAACAAAAAACCTCATTAAGAAGGTGCCTTGAGTAGATCTACCTGAGTAGATTTCACTAAGAGCTGACGGAGAAGCCATGCAGCCATGTGGAGGAAAAGGATCCCAGGCAATGGGGACAGCCAGGGTTCCAAGGTAGGGGGTTGCCTCTTGAATCAGACAGGATCTATAAACCACAGTGAGACAAACCCGGGCTGCAGTCTTTGATTGTAAATGAAGCTTAATTGGACACAGCCACATCTATTCATGGTATTATCTGTGGCAAATTTTTGTGCTACAACATCAGAATTTGGTAGTTATGACTGAAACCATATGCCCACGAAATCTGAATTATTTACTACCTTTTCCCTTTACAGAAAAGATGTACCAACCTCTGAATAAGGAAATAGGAAGGAGACCAGAGAGTCTAGAGTTTCATGGGTGAGAGGAGAATAATAGATGATAATGCTGCAGAGCTCACAGGAGGGTGGATGATTTAGAGCCTTATGAGTCATTGTAATGGGAAATTGTGAAATTCCTAGGAGAAGACTTTTATCTCACCAGGGGAAATAAGACTGTTGGCTTAGGGATAGTCTGAAGCAAGAAAAGAAGCAGAGAGATCAGTAAGGGACTCGTGTGAAGGCCAGGACAGAAATGATTATAGTTTAGACCAGGAGGTAGCACTGAAACTGGTGAGAGATGGTCAGCATTTAGATGGGTTGTGATGGTAAAGTCAAAACGATTTGCTGCTGGATTGAATGTGAGCTGTGAAAGACTGACTGACTCGTGTAGTTGTCCTGCATGAGCGCTGGGAGTATGGAGTTGTCATTAACTGAGTTGGGGAAGCCGGTGGGAGGGACTAGGAACCTAAGGGTGGGAATGGCAGAACTTGTAAGTTCTTTTTTTTAGACATTATAAGCTTTAAATGTGGATTACACACCCAAACAGTTATGACAAGGATGGAAAACATGCTGTCCTGGGAGTTCAGAAAGTGTTTCAAGGAGGAAGGAAGGAGGGATCTACTGTGTCAATGCAGCTGAAGGTCAATTAAGATGAGATTGGGAAAAAACCCTGCAATCAACCACTTGGAGGGCACTGATAATTTTCCCAAGAGCAGTTTTGGTGGAGTGGTGTGGGTGAAAGCCTGATGAGAGGGGGACTGAGTGAGAATTAGAGGAGAGGAAATACACACTGGGTATAGCCAACTATCTGAGAAGAGTTTCACAATGAAGAAAAGGAGAGAAGTATTAAGTTATTAGAGGTAGAAGCTGAGGAGACAGACTTTTAACAATGGACTAACAGCATGTTAGCACGCTGTTAGGAAAGACCTTATAGACAGGAAAATATTGATGATGCAGAAGAAAGGTTAAGAATTGCTACAGTGATGTCCTTGTAGGTTAAAAGGGATGAGTTCTAGTAAGTACCAGTCTTAGCTCTAAGCAGAGAGTTCTCAGGACATGTGACACTGAGCTATTTAGTAAATAACCAATCAATCAATATTGACTTTCAGTCTTCCCACAATAAAACCTCCTAATATTTTGTGAACAGTTAGGACATTAGTGTATAATTAATCCTGAAGTTCATTTTACTGTTTTGTCACTGATGAGCTCCAAGACCCCAAACAAGACATCCAACCTTTCTATGACTTAGTTTGCCTTTGATTATGAAATAACAGTATCTACTGGTCATTGCAGTGCCTGGAAAAATTAATAGGTTATACAAGTAAACCTTCCCAGGCTCCAAATTTCTCTGATGTTTGCTTGCTATAGAACTGCATATAGAGAAAAAAATGAAAGTTATTTATAGACTCAGATGTCTACCTACTAGCGAGAGTCCTGTGGAGGTCTTTTCACGGCACATTATTCCTATTTTGTGGATCTTCTTAAATTTCCTCCAAATGAAAAATATTTACTCTCTAGGACTTAACACTCTCTAAAATTGAGATTCATTTCTGAGAAGACTTATCTTTTATATGAACAGGATACATTTAATCTAGTTGCCATTATTTCCACAAGAATCTTGCATGTTATGCTTAACTATGGATTCTAAATACACCCTTTTCATCCTTAGAGAGTCAGCTCAAAGGTCATTGCCACACAAAGGGATTCCATTCTCCCTGGTGAGAATGTCTCCTGTGTCCCCATTTCGCTCTGCTCATCCCTGTGTTGCAACACAAATCAGGTGGCCTTGGAGTGAGGTGTTGACATTTCTGTCTCCTCCTCCAGACTATGAGCACCTTATCTTATTCTCTCCAGAGTTCTCAGAGACTTCCACAGAAAAGATATGAAATAAATATTTGCTGAATGAATGAATGTCAATGTATACATTTCAGAACGGAGCTTGATCAAATAAAATGGAATGATATGCAAGTCAAGAAATGGAGTAAGTGGGTGCAGAAGGTGTGTGTACATGTCCATGAGAGAGACTCATAGTACATACACTTACCAATTCTGAGGATTTTATAAAAAGACTCTAGTTTTCAAAGATTGCTTTGGTAAACAGAATCAAGGAACACTTTCTTGACTAGGCTTTTTAATATTAAGAGCATATTTCTGAGCTGTTCTGCTTCCTCTCTTTGTAACATGTTATATACACTGAAGGGTTTACATGTTTAAGTTTTTTTTTTAAGATTTTATTTATTTGACAGACAGAGATCACAAGTAGGCAGAGAGGCAGGCAGAGAGAGAGGAGGGGAAACAGGCTCCCTACTGAGCAGAGAGCCCGATGTGGGGCTCGATCCCAGGACCCTGAGATCATGACCTGAGCCGAAGGCAGAGGCTTTAACCCACTAAGCTACCCAGGCGCCCTACAAGTTTCTTTAAGAAAGTACACAAATGCCCTTATCTGACTTTTATTTTAGGGAAATATTGACAGCAATGAACTCCTGAAGGCATAGCTCTAATATCCTCAAATAAGAGAACATACAAACGAACTGGCTGTACATTATGTCAATTTTCATCATTGCACATCCTGACAGAACTAAAGTTGCTTATCGTTATCAAATTTACTCTTTCCCAACCTACTTCCTCTCTTCCTCCTGCTCCAAGGTCTCTGTCTTTGAATTCTCTATTAAGTTTTTAATAGACCATCTGTTTTAGCACTTTCTGAGGAGGAAAAAAAAAAAGTTTCCTTCCCTCCCACCTCCCCAACAATGGCAGTTAAGCCTTCCATTTAATATGAAATCTAGTGGAGATATCTGTGCTTTGTCATCCAAAAAAAATTTTTTTTTCCTAATTATTATCTACTTATCAGCCTTGGGTTAAGAATTCACTTGCCTTTGCACCACCTTGAGAATCCAGTCTTAATTTTCCACACCCTGCCTAAGATAGAATCATTCCTTTCCTGTGAGTGTTTATCTGCATCTGACTCAGAGAAGTTGTTTACATCCGATGTTGGACCACCCTTCACATTAAGTTTAAATTGGAAACATTTTTTTCTAATAAAGATAATCTGTATCCCATTTGTCTTCAGGAAACTGTAATAATTCAGCAATAGATGAAAATGTTTCAGAGCTGTGAAAGGCTTTGAAGCTGATGTTTTCCATTATCAGTTGCTTGTGTAGGTAAATACATTTAAGGTCAGAAATAAAATGCCCACACCAACCACTATGAAGTCAAAGCTCTCATCTATTACAAGCGGCTTTCAGCTTATTAAAAAAAAAAAAAAAAAAAAAGGAGTTGTTGTTGTCCCCAACTCCTGGAGGGCAACTACTGGGAAGGAAGTTCCTAGAAGATACCAAATTACACTGAAAGGAAGGAAAGAAAACAAAACCACTTTTGTTTTCCTCTGAACACACCACAGAAATGGACTTTTTGTGTGTGCTTTGTTTTTGTTCTATACCGTGTTTATTTGAAAATCTTTCCTACCCCTCAATAGCCAGGAAATCTCAAAAGCTTTGTTGACTATTACATTTCTGACTGAACACTCATTTCTTACTACAAGTGTAGAACACCACCTATGGTCACTGCCACTGGTACCTTAAAAGCATCTTGCAGATCCCAGAGAAAATTAGGGCCCAACTAACCACAGAAGCCAGACCATAGGTCAAACCAGATTTCTGAGTTACATAAATGGGCTTACTGGGGTGGAGGAAAAAAGAGAGCATGCACTACAATGCACTAATGGCAAGGAAAATTAGTGAATTAAAAGCATTGGCTGCCAAACAAGAGACTTGCTCTTGAGTTAGGGACAAGAAGAGTTAGTGGTGGAATCATAGCAGCTGCCTCCCTGGACAGCTGAGATTCAAGGTAGTCCAACCTTCAGCCCATCAAATCTTCAGTGTTTGGTCTTTGCAAACCTAACACGGTAGTATTCCACATGGGACTGCTAGTGATTTCTCAGTCTTTGGGATACCTACCACTCCACCAGGAAAACAATGGACTGCTTTAAAAGAAATCATGGCAACTTGAGGATGGAAGTGGTAAAAAAGAGAAAAGTATAGAAATTCCTTTTTATTCACCTTACATCGAGCCCACTGATTACATAGAGAATAAAGCTTTCCCATGATTAATAATGTCATTTCTATGACAGAAAATCTTGAATTTTTCACCTAGATTGAGATATACTATTAAAGTAGACTTAGACCCATCTACACTGGTTAGAAGAAATCAAGAACAATATACTTGAGTCCAACCTAATGATCTCCAAAACTCAACATATTTTAAAGAAGAATTGGAACACCATAAAATTGAAGTAGATATGCATCCATCAGGTAGATTTTAAATTTTTACAAGAATAATTATACTCATCAGATACTTACTCTATGCTCAGAACTATGCATAAATAGCTAATCTAATTTACATGTATCATCTAATTTAATCATTACAACCACCTTATGAGGTAAATACAATTATGAATCCAATTTCACAGATGAGGAACTTGAGGCCTAAAGAGTTTAAACAAACACACCTAGCTGTTAACTGGAAGCCTGAGCTCTTAACCTCTATGCCACATTGACTATAAGTCACAACCTGTTCATTTCTCTAACTTTTGACTCCTGGTGTTATCATGACAATTGTCAGGTCTATGTGATATACTTAGTGTTCAGTTTTTTCTATATCTAAATATTGCCCATAGTCCATCTGGCCAGTATCAGGTCCCAGCACATTTGTGGAGCTTCTATCTAGACCAATGTCCTCTAAGCAGAGAATGCCTTGAATTCTTTTTCCAACAGAGACATCATCCCTCACCTTCCAAAGAAACATGAAACATGAAATATCTTAACAGCTATATTAAAGCATTTTTAAAGATTTAATTGTGACTTATTTCATTTGCCTCATAATGTATTTCTAAATTTTATTTTCCCTAAAGGTGGTGAAAATGAACTTTTCAGTGTTTCTATCAGAGGAGGAAAAAAGGCTTTTAGTAAACACACCACTTTTTTCATCATTAATGTACTTCAAGATGGTATAAAATGTACAAAATACTTGAACTATAGTACAATGGAAAAATTCTAAATTGCTAAAATGGGGGGGGGGCGCCCACAAGAACTATAAATCCTGATCTCTCATTCCATGAAAGTAAAACAGGTTACAGCCCGCACAGTAAGGTCATTATTGGCTGTAAAGTGGCAGGTTACGATACAGACCTTCATTTGGACAATTTATCACATCGCCTCAATATGCCCTCTAGATTTGCGTTAGTGTCAGGGTTACCCTCATTCTCCAAGTCACCTTTGCCTCAATATTTTGTATTTATCCTTCATTCCTTTGGGTCCATCTTAATCTTCACACAAGCACAAAATCTTATTATTTTTTTCTTTAAGTAGCTTTGTCTGATAGGGCACAGGTCAGAGGCAGTTTGGTAGAAATGAACTAGTGAAGTCTTCTGGAGGTCTCTAAGGAAATCTTACCTGCTGAACTGAGT
This sequence comes from Lutra lutra, assembly GCF_902655055.1. Lineage (NCBI taxonomy): Eukaryota > Metazoa > Chordata > Mammalia > Carnivora > Mustelidae > Lutra > Lutra lutra. Next base: position 69,917,182 of record NC_062288.1, read on the forward strand.
TAATGTCCACTTGTATTTTGGACATTTGCCCAGAAGCTAGTGGACAGCAGGGACTTTTAGAAGCAACACAATTCCCAAAAACATAAAGCAAAAAATAAAAGGCAATGTTTGGAGATCAAGGGCAGCCATAAAAATGTTTTGTACTCCATCTTATATTTGATTTGGAAAACATTTTCCCCATGTCTATTATTAATCAGCATTTTTTAAGGTTTAATTTAAATCATTCTCTTTTCCTGTAACACTGTATGTAATAAAACCATCCTGTGAGCTGGGGAATAGCTCCATGGTAACAGAGTCTCAAACATCAGCACAGGATGGAGCTTTCAGTGTGTGATCACAGTTCAGAAGAGGAGGAGGAGAAAATGATGAAATTCTATACTTGGTCTCTTTCCTTCTTTGGGGTAATATCCTGAGAAAGAAGTCCACTGTCTTGTGGGGTAATTGGGAGTGGAAGAAAGGGATATGGAGTCAAGGGGAAAAGCAAGCTTAAACTGTTGGAGGCTAGTTGTAGAATTTCAAGGTATGAAATAAATCCTTTATTTTAGTTCCCTAAAGAGATGGAAAATGCATTTCCTATTCAATAGAGCAGAAAAGAATTCTCTACCCTGATGCCACACTTGACAGCACATTACTGAAATAGATCCATTCATTCATTCACTCATTCAAAATCCACTGGGTGCTTAAAATTCACAAGCGAAGCCATGTAGTAGGCAGTGTGCTAGGGTCCAAGGCCATGGACTTTTGTACGGTCAATTTTTGTGAAAAACTAATGTACAGCATATCCAGACAATGGATTATTATTCAATGCTAAAAAGAAATGAGCCATCAAGCCATGAAAAGACATGGAAAAAACTTAAATATATATATGGCTGAGTGTAAGAAGTCAATCTGAAAAAGCTATACACTGTATGATTCTAACTCCATGACATTCTAGAAAAGGCAAAACTATGGAGATGGTAAAAAGATCAATGGTTTCTGGGTGAGGGGGAAGAGATGAATACATAAATTATGAAGTATTTTTAGGGCAGCAAAAATATTCTATATCATATTACAACGATGGATATAGGTCATTATACATTTGTCCAAATCCACAGAATGCACAACACCAAGAGTAAACCCTGAGGTAAACCATGGTCTTTGGGTGAAGATGATGTGACAATGTACGTTCCTTCTTGGTTAAAAAAAAAAAAAAATGTACTATTGTGGTGAGTAATGTTGATAATGGGGAGCCTAGGCATGTGTGGGGATAGGAAGTACATGCAAAATCTCTGTCCCTCCTTCTCAATTTTGTTGTAAACCTAAAAGCCGCTCTGAAAAAATTAAGGTCTTTAAAGAAATTAAAACGTTTAAAGATGAGTATTATACACAGAGTGAATTAAACAGTCCCCTTTAAAACAAAGGGCTGGGGGCACCTGGGTGGCTCAGTGGGTTAAACCTCTGCCTTCAGCTCAGGTCATGATCTCAGGGTTCTGGGATCGAGCCCCGCATCGGGCTCTCTGCTCAGCGGGAAGCCTGCTTCTCCCTCTCTCTCTCTTCCTGCCTTTCTACCTACTTGCGATCTCTCTCTCTCTGTCAAATAAATAAAATATTTAAAAAAAAATAAAATAAAACAGAGGGCTGTTCTAGAAGCTGGACCCCAAAAGCTATACCTGAACACTACTAATCAGGAGGAATCTTCTCCACTTGTCTAGTCATTGTTATGTAAAACTGACAAGAAACCTAGTCTTTACAAAACATCATAACTTGCCTGCCCACTAATTTAGAATAACAGGGTTTAAAGCAGGGTAATGGTGAATTAAGGTAGTCTCTCAAACAAGGGCCATTTTAAACTCTCAACATCGCTGCTGGACAGAGATCCTCCTTTAAACAACTGGGAGTATTTTATATTTTGAGTTCAGAGAGTCTTTAGGTAGATGGGTGCTTCTAAAGTGTCTCAGGGTGTTTAATACCACTTGTTCTTCTAATCTTGTTTGCACTATTAATTTGGTTAATAGGTTAGTAATCCTTTCTTTATAGATAGCAGGAAAGTAAACTTCAGCCCAGCACTTTTCTAAATTATTACATCCTCTGAACAAATGGGGTACAGATTAATGAGGTTTTACTCAAAGCTTTGAACTCACAGGAGCCTTAAATGAAGCAACACATCCTTGTTTCCATTTAATGAAAACAACAATCAAGAAATGTAAATCTGACTTGAATGCAGGGTAAAAGAACTGGGTAACTACTGCCAACATTGAAATCACCTTCAAAGTGGATCTCCTGGCAAAATCAAAGGACTCGGACCACCCGGTGACAATGCTAACTACACAATCATTTAAAGAGAAAAAAAAGTCACATATCCTCCCTTCTTAGCTGCGGTGAGGCTCACAATATTACATTAAAATGTACGTTATTGCATATTAACAATCACCAGAATTTCTGATTTTTAAGGTTTTTAGTTCAAAAACTTAAGAGCCTTTCCTTCTCCAACGTGCCAAACATACCCATTTATTTCACCAAAAGGAAAATGAGTAGTGAGACTATACAGTTACATAAAGTCTTTTCTTTCTTATCAGCATATCACATTTAAGCTTTTAAGTAACTCATTGGTATTGGGAATTCTCCATATAAACCATAATTCATTTCAACAAAACTGTGTAAAAAAAAATTGTGAACTTGCCAAATCAACAAACATGTATTTTGAAATGATTGCCCATAAAGTAGCGCTTAATTACAATAATAAAAAATTCAAATGTAGGAGAAATGAGTACTTTCATGGAAGAGTTATGACCCCAAAGAAGGAAAACAAGTATCCAGCTTTTTTTGTGTTGCTGAATTATTTGAGAAGAAATTGTTAGTATTTAAATAGAGCATCACTACCTCTGAATCACAGTACTCAAAAATCTATCAAACTCAAAATAAATGCTACTCTCTTTCTACTTCTAATCTTCTAGCCAACCAAGATGTTATTAAAAATATTAAAAACTGCCTAATAACTTTATGGTTTCTTTCATTGATCCAAGGTGACAAAGGGAAGAGCTACTGAAATCCATACCACTCTAGTGAAGGCTCAAACTCAAATTCAAAACCACAATTTTTTCATTTGTAAAATGAAAAAGATTGCTAAACTAGGTATTCCGTTGGTTTATTCTTAGTCAGCAATCTGAAAAGAAAAAGCTTAGTGTCTGTAATACAATTCACTGTCAAGGTACAAGATAGCTGGTACACTTGAGGGTACAGAATTTCAATACACAACTTGGTGGAATAAGAGGTATGGTTTTCTTTTCCCTTCATAAAGTATTATATGCCGAGAGTAAATCAGATTGCTAAGGTTAATGATGAATAGAAGTATCTAACCATAAATATTATCATAGGAACTTAAATACTTACAGAGGAGAGTGATAGGCATATTTATATCCCTGAAGAGAAGGCAAGATTACTAATGAGATCCAGTTTGCAAAAATTGTGGGTAGGCTGAAGCAGTTATGGCTCTAAGTATACATGCCTATTAAAAGTGAGGTGGGGGGTCAGTATTGGCAGAGGAGAATGCCGAGTATTTTTCAAATGATTTCCTCAACATGACATTACCATAATCACTTTATATTTAAGATTTTTAAAAGTTTAGTATGCAGTACTTTGTGCCTATAATTAGGGTATGCTGCCACTAGATGGCAGTAATGTTAGGTCATAACCACTGCAGATAAAATTCATTCAACGTTATCTTTAAAGTACCTACTAGCAGTATATACCTTATACTTGCATATATACATGTCCTTACCCTATAGAAAGCTTACTTTTAAATGAACCTTCGCATGACAGGTAAGCTTTATTAAGATAACAAGTTACATTAGTACTAGAGAACAATTTAGAAAAAATCCAAATACTGAGATTCACCTTTATTGTCACCGATTTAATCCAGTTTCTAACAATTTTTATATATTAATCCAATTTAACCATTTTTATGCATTAATCAGAATATCTGGGACTTCAGGGTATTTTGGTATCAAAGCTACTTCTGTCCATATTCTATTTATTTGAAGTATTTTTCCATTTTATGTACAGGATGATTATGGTGCCAAAACTGTTAAAATCACTTAAAAGGAAGGGCTTTAGTTTACATTTGAAGGCTTCTTAGGAAGTTTAAATATATTTTTAAATTTTGTGACATATGATAGCCTATTACTTATTTGTATATCTAATATGGGGGATAATAAAAGGATACCCAAGGTCTCATCATTCTATATCAGAATTACATAACGGCAAATATTGTCTGTGATGCTTCATCCCGATTCCATTCTCTCTGGTCCTTCCAAGAGATAATTTCTATCCAGCCTTTTGTGCTTATCATTTTATTTCTTTAAAAAAAAAAATCTTAGTTTCCAACTACTTCATTTTAATCTAATTTATTTTAATTACTGAAACATTTAGATTCCTTTCCAGTATCTTTGTGTGTGTGTGCACGTGCACACACACAGACACAGATGTACTTGAAATCTATTCTACCTTTTCTATTTTTCTCCTTTCTTGGTTCTTTTGCCCTGATGGTTTACAATTTCACTTTTTTTCCTTGACTAGTTTGACAGTTCCCATTCTGTATGTTCTCCTTTAGTGATTTCCCTAGAAATTTCAATATGCTAATTTTGTTAGTTTCTTCCTTTCCAATTCTTTCATTACATTCTTTTTTTTTTTTTTTTAAGTCTAAGATCTATATTACTGGGTGAAGGAAGTGATAGTAACAGATATCCTGATCTTCTTCCTGATTGTAAAGGAAAGGCTTCTTATTTTTCACCTTGGAATGGTATTTGGTTGTTCACTTTTGATAGATACATTTTATTAGGACAACAGAGTCCCCTTCTATTCTTTGAAGAATTTTTAGGACAATAAATGAAGATCAAATATTATCAAATGTTTTTTCATCTGAGATAAACATATCCTTTTCTCCTTTAATCTGTTGATAAAAATGAACTAGATTTTGTGTTTTCTAGTGTTAAACCCTGCAAATATGTAATAAATCCCCTTGGTCATATATTTTACATATTGTTGGACTTGGTTTACTAATATTTAAAGAGTCTCACAATAGGGTTATGAATTTTTAACTTGTGGAAATGTCTCATTTACTTCTCAGTCTAGAAGGCATTATAAATTATTTCTGTTGTACTTTTTCCACATCTAGTTATACTGCTATAGAAGTCTTTCAGAATAAAGAGTTTCCTATACTTGCAGAAGCAAAACTCAGGGATGTTTTCATTCTTTGTCTTTTATTATTTTTAGGGATGGTATTGTTTAACTTCTGGCTTTTCTGACCTTCCTACAAAATGTATGGCAGAGCAATTACAGTCATAAGATTATAAAGCAAAACCCCATCATTACTAACTTGGTGAAAAGAAATATTCCACTCACTGTATTATCCTTTCAGAAGTGAAGACAAGAAAGATCTCAATGGTCATTTCCTAAGGTTCTCCCCGCCCCCTTTGGGGGTATAGAGAAAGGGCTGTGTTATAAAGACCTCAAAACAGCTAAATTTACAACAAAAAAAATATCAAAGTTTATTAAATCTAGACTTTTTCCCCCCTCATTTTTTTTTTAAGATTTTATTTATTTGACAGAGAGAGAGAGAGAGAGATCACAAGTAGGCAGAGAGGCAGGCAGAGAGAGAGAGGAGGAAGCAGGCTCCCTGCGGAGCAGAGAGCCCGATGCGGGGCTTGATCCCAGGACCCTGAGATCATGACCCGAGCTGAAGGCAGAGGCTTTAACCCACTGAGCCACCCAGGCATCCCCCCCCTCATTTTTCTAACTGACTGTGAAGAAATGCCACAAGGGGATCCATCTTTCTGGGGTAGAACGAGCACCCATCTGGATGTCTTCAGATACCGAACCCATTCTTTTGAGAAAAGCCTTTGGTGCTAAGTTGACCAGGATGAAGTCTTCTAACTGAAAAGATCGAACTTCTCTAAGGAAAGGCTTTTAAGGTGAATAAAGGATGTAGGCAGTTTAAAGGGCTGAATTTCACAAAGGGTCTTTATTTAACCATAGCAATGCACTTTATGGAGCACTTCTTGTGTGTCAACTACTTTGGCAAGCCCTTGTCCCACATATCATCTGTAACCTTCATAACATAGGAAGCTGGTGATGTCATTAGCTCCATTTTACAGCAACAGAGGGCTACAAGTCATGTAACTTGTCCCAAACAACCCAGATTGGAGGTAGAAGACCCTGGACTTGAAATCAAGCATTTTGTTTCTAAAGGTATTGTTCATCTCTCTGAAGCCAGAAGTTATAAACTGGGGTTCATTAGGGTAAAAGCTTTATAAGCTATAGATTTAAAAATTATCAACTTCGGTAGAAATTCCCATTTCCCATTGTACCATTTACTTATTCGCAGGTATAGTCTCTTCTGCTAAGGAATGAAGTCAGAAAAACATTGATGTAGCATTGTATCATATGCAGTTTTCTAATATTTTCCCCAGAAGAAATAGCAGCTGAATACATCTGAATGCAGTACTGTACCTGATGCCCAACCAATTCATTCAATCTTTCTTGGCTCAGGTGGTCTAACCTACCTGTCCCAAGAAGAGCATAATGCAGTTCTCCTGTTTACTAGTTCATCTTTGTCTTGTTTTTCTAACTCAATAGCCTCCAAACTCCTTCTGAATCTTCCAATAAGCTACCTTCAGTTTTCTTTCAACACTAAATCCTACATTTGCTATAATATTCACCTACTTATGAAATAGGAATTTCACATGTCTTTTCAATTTTTTTAAGTAGGCTCCATGCCTAGCATGGAGTCCAATGCAGGCCTTGAACTCACAACCCTGAGACTGAGACCTGAGCTGAAATCAAGAGCTAGACACTTAATCAATTGAGGCACCCACATGCCCCAGCCAAGCTAGTACTATGATTAGGTTTTTTTCAAATTTGTTTTTGCAAGTCCTTTGGTTGCAATGTTGTTTAAGTTTTCACTGGTCTACCTCAAGCCTATTTTTCCCCTTGGAAAGAAACTTGGTCTCTTTCAGAGTGTGGTTTTGCCAGTTGTATTTTCAGGACCACATGTATAAGGTTATAGCAGAAATTCTCTATCACTTGGTTATAATTTATTTGCCATATAATTCTTGTTTCTTAGGACTTTATTAAATACTAGAATTTGTTGTGACTATATTGACTATTGAGTTATCTGCAAGTAAGAATAAATTAAACATTTGTAAACAACACAGAGATCATTTAAATGAATTATTGAAATACACGCTAAATATAGGTTATCCCCAATTATTTTCTGGCTCTTAATAAATTTATATTTGACTCCAATTCTGAAGGGCTTTAACTTGTCAAGTATTAGTGAAACAATATAAATGTATGTGACCTAGAAAAGTAGTTTTTCATTTCTTATTTGGGAATAAGAGATTTTCATGGTGGGGATGAGGATAGGGAATGAAATCACATTAACTTATCATTTTTAAATCCCTTTTGAACTCCATTTCCCTTATGAAAACAAATTTACATTTGCTCTAACTTTCTTTTTTTTGTTTCATTTCTTCAAGAGAACATGCTTAATATCTTGACTTTCGAGTCTCTTAGAAAAAGACAGAATCATAACTAATTAGAAATGCTGATGAATTTGGAGAAATTGTAATCAGCAACTTCAGGGAATAAGTATTCAGAGGGTAGGACCTGGTGTTTGAGTTCCCGGTGCTTCTGATGAAACTTCTGGCAGTTTTCATGCTTAATTGGGCCATTGGATCCTGTCTGTGTGAAGGAAGGAAAACGGGGTCCTGGTTGTTTGGCATTTAAAATGATTTGATTAATGATTACCTGGAAGCATTAACTAGAGTCATTATAATGCTATCAGTATTTCCTGTTTTTCTTGTGCTAATATTTATTCTGCAAGATGCAAAACTGACCTTTCAGTCTGTCATATAATTTATTTATCCTATTAACTCATATTGTTTTTGCTTATGAGTCAGTATAACCTTATCTACTCCAGAACTTGTTTACCTGTTTTAGCAAAGTCGAAAATATTGATCAGAGACACAAGCAAACAATCAGAAAGAGGTTTCACACAAGGGAGGGATTACAACCTCATATCCAAATTTTCTAATTACTTTACTTTCAATATGGGTGTAAGCAAAAAAAAAATATTTTTATTTTGAATGTATATGTGTACCTCAGGATTTCAGCTTTAACTCTCTCCTAGTCTCATTTTTTCCCACCCTCTCCCCCAGGTTGACCTCACCCAGGTTCATGATTTCATTTCCCATTCATTTGCTAAGGACAGTCATTTCCAGATCTCCTGTGCATACTTCTCTCTTTATTCATTTATGCAAGAAAAACACCTGGATATCATCTTGACTCCTCTTTTTCCTTTCTAGGTTTATCCCATTAAACATCAAGTTCAATGTATTCTGTTTCTACCTCACTCTGTTTCCAGTGCCATTCCTGTGGTCTAGGAGAGCATCTGGGGTGGGGAGGGAAATGGAATAACCTCAGCAGTTTCCTACCTAGTCTTTCTGCTTCCACCATGCCCCAAATTCATGCTTCATGATAATGCAAGGATGGTTTTCCTAAATCACAAACTTCTGATAATGTCCCTACTCTGCTTAAAACCTAGTGCTTTCTGTGTAAAACCCGAAGCATGGTATTTAAGACATTTTATGTAGCTGATCTCTTCTTCTTCTGCTTTTATTTAATACTTAGTATGAACCTAACACTGTTCCAGTTATGGAGAATATAGCAATAATTGATATACAGAGTCCCTGCCCACCAGGCCTTACCATTAGGGGTTGAAGGTAGAAAGCTAAGAGATGAATACATATTTACCAATTTCAGGACTGATAGATGCTATGAATAAAATAAGAAGAAATTATGGACAGTGACTTGAAATTCTTCTTTAATTAAGACTGGCTGGGAAAGGACTCAAGGAAAGGATGGCATGTGAGTGCAGACTTTAATAATAAGCAGAAACATAAAAACCAGAGGAAACCTTAATTTAAAGATTCTGGGGCTAGAAAGAGCTTAATATGTCTAAGAGACAGAAAGAAGAAGAAAAGACAGACCAGAGCAAAAGAAGAGAAGTCCAGTTGAAAGGTGGCCAGATACACAGGGATTGGCAGGCCATTATGAAGAATTTCAATTCTGTTCTACTCACAGTGGGAAGCCACTGGGGGGGATCAAATAGAAAGAGGAATAACCTGACTTACATTAAAAGTTCTCCTCATCTATACACCAAAAACTTTAAGACAATGGTGAAAGATAATGAAAAAGACATAAACAAATGGAAAGATAGCCTATGTTCATGGATTAGAAGTTAATATGGTTATAATATACATACTACTCAAAGCCATATATTGATTCACTGTAAATCTTATTAAAATTCCAAGGGCTTTCTTTGTAGAAATAGAATGAACAACCCCAAAATTTGTATGAAACCACAAAAGGCTCTGAATAGCCAAAGCAATCTTAGAAAGAACAAAGCTTCAGAGATCACTGTCCTTCATCAGTGTCTTAACAGTTTTCAGTGTACAGGTCTTTCACCACCTTTGTTAATTTATTTCTAAGTATTTTATTCTTTTTGATGCAGCTCTAAGTTGGATTTTCTTAATTTCTCTGACAGTTTCTTTAATAAGTGGAAATGGGAAAACTGGTCAGCTACATGCAAAAGAGTAAAACTAGATCACTATCTTACACCATACATAAAAACTAACTCAAACAGATTAAAAATATGAGTGCAAGATCTGAAATTGTAAAAGTCCTAGAAGAAAGCAGTTGGTAAGCTCCTTGACACGGGTCTTAAGCAATGTTTTTGTGGATCAGATTCCAAAGTCAAAGGAAACAAAAGCACAAATAAACAAGTGGGACTACCTCAAACTAAAAAGCTTCTACACAACAAAGGAAATTATCATCAAAGCAAAAAGGCAACGTACTGAATGGGAGGAGATATTTGCAAAGCATATCTCTGATAAGAGGTTAGTAACCAAAATATATAAAGAACTTATACAACTCAACAACAAAAAAACAAACCTGATGAAAATGGGCAGAGGATCTGAATAGACACTTTTTTGAAGTTATGCAGATGGCCAAGAGGCACATGAAAAGATATTTAACATCAATAATCATCAGGGAAATTCAAATCAAAACCACAGTGATATCATATAACACTGACTAGATTATGATCAAATACATATGAAGGGCTATTATCAATTACACAGGAAATAACAAGTATTGGAGAGATGTGTTGAAAAACAAACCCTTGTGCACTGGTGGGAATGCAAATTGGTGCAGCCACTACAGAAAACAGTATGGAGAGTCCTCAAAACTTAAAAATGAGATTACTATGTGATCCAGCAATTCCACTATTGAGTATTTATTCAAAAAAAACAAAAATATTAATTCGAAAAGATGAATACACCCCTATGTTCACAGCAGCATTTCTTATAACAAGCAAGGTATGGATACAACCTAAGTGTCCATGAATTGTGTGTGTGTCTATGTGTGTAGACAGAGACAGACACATTGGAATACTACCGGCCATTAAAAAGAATGAAATCGGGGCACCTGGGTGGCTCAGTGGGTTAAAGCCTCTGCCTTCAGCTCAGGTCATGATCCCAGGGTCCTGGAATCAAGCTGCGCATCGGGCTCTCTGCTCGGCAGGGAGCCTGCTTCTCTTCCTCTCTCTCTGCCTGCCTCTCTGCCTACTTGTGATCTCTCTGTCAAATAAATAAATAAAATATTTTTTAAAAAAGAATGAAATCTTGCTATTTTCAACAACACAGATGGACCTTGAGGGTATTATGCTAAGTGAAATAAGTCAGAAGGAGAAAGACAAATACCATATGTTTGCAAGCATATGTGGAGAACAGATCAGTGTTTACCAGAGGGGAAAAGGATGAATAGGCAAAAGGGGTAAAGTCGGTCAACTCTAGGGTAACGGAAAGTAAGTAGACTTTGGGGGCAAACACTTTGTAGTATATCTAGATGTTGAATTTATAATGTTGTGCACCTGATCTTAAAAAAAAAAAAAAAAGCTGGAGGTACACATCTCGATTTCAAACTGTATTACAAAGCTATAATAACCCAAACAGTATATTGGTATAAAAACAGATACATAGACCAATGGAACAGAAACAAGAACCCAGAAATAAACCCATGCAAACATGATCAACTAATATTTGATAGGGGGGCCAAGAATACTCAATAGAGAAAGAATTATCTTTTCAATAAATAGTGTTGGGGAAACTGGATGCCCACATGCCAAAGAATGAAACTGGACCCCCATCTTATATCACTTACAAAAACATCAAAATGGATTAAAGACTGAAATGTAAGCTGAAACTATAAAAGTCCTAGAAGATGACATAGGGGAAAAAATCTCCTTCACATTGGTCTTGACATGATGTTTTGGATATGAATGACATCAAAGCACAAACAACAGAAACAAAAATCAGTAAGTGAGAGCACATCAAACTAAAAAGTTTCTACATAGAGAAACAGTCAACAAAATGAAAAGACAATCAATGGAATAGGAGAAAATATTTGCAAAACATAAACATGATAAAGGGTTAATATCCAAAATATATGAGGAACTCAGACAACTTAACAGCAAAAAAAATTATCTGACTACAATATGAACAGAGAACTTCAACAGGTATTTTTCCAAGGAAGACACAGAAATGGCCAAAAGGTACATGATAAGGTGCTCAACATCACTAGGCATCCTAGAAATGCAAATCAAAACCACAGTGAGGGATCATCTCACACTTGTTACAATGGCTATTACTTAACAAAAACAAAACAAAAAACAAAAACAAGAGGTATGTGTTGGCAAGAACGTGGAGAAAAGAGAAACCTGTTCAGTTGATAGAAATGTAAAGTAGTACAGTAACAATGGAGAACAGCATGGAGGTTCCTAGAAAAATTATAAGTAGAACTATCATAGGATCCAGCAATCTTATTTCTAGGTGTACACCTAAGAAACATGAGATCACCGTCTCAAAGAGTTATCTACACTCCCATGTTCACTGCAGCATTATTCTCAATAGCGAAAACATGGATACAACTTAGGTGTTGATCAATGGATGAATGGATAGAGAAGACGTGGTATTTATATCCAATGGAATATTGTTCAGTCATAAAAAGGAGGAAGCCTATCACTTGCAATGACATGGAAGGGCCTTCAGGGCATTATGCTAAGTGAAATACATTTGACAGAGAAAGAAAAATACTGTATGATATTACTCGTATGTGGCATCTAAAAATATTGAACTTACAGAAGTAACATTGTGAATGCCAAGGGGAAGGAGAATTGGGGAGATGTAAAGGGGTATAAATTTTCTGTTCTATAATGACTAAGTCCTGAGAATCTAATGCAAATAGTCAACCATACTGTGTCATGTACATGAAAGTTGCTATGGGAGTAGATTTTCAATATTCTCCATAGCAACAACAAAACTGTAATTTAGTGAGGTGAAAGATGCATTACACAACCTCACTGTGGTAAACATTTCACAGTATACTTATGTATCAAATCATCAGATTGTACACTTTAACCTTACACAATATTGTATGCCCAGTATATCTCAATAAATTTGGAAAAATACATGTCAAAAAAAAAGCTCCCTTGAGCCCTCTTCCCTTTCTTGTCTCTCACGACATGCTATAGCCATATTGAATTACTTTTTGCCCCACAGAGTTCCATGTTCTCTCTCCAGGTGTGTACACGTGTTGTTCCTCCTGCTTGGAATATCTTTGCTGACATCTCCTTCCCTCACTCTTCGCTTCCACTTACCCTTTGGATCTCTCAATCGATATCATTGTATGAAGGAAGCCTTTTCTCCCTCCCAGACTGAGATAGGCATCCTTCTCTCCATTTACAAGCTTTAGCATCAGAGCACTTGTTTTAATATGCTGAGTTGTCTATGTCCCTCACCAGATCATCAGCTTCTTGAAAACATGCTCTGCTTAGTTGGTTACTGCTTATCTGGCACTAGCACAGGGCTCTAATGTAGAGCAGATATTTAAAATGTATTTTCTAGATAAATCAAGGATTTTATTTTTTTTTAGTGACTACTGAGTGCTTACAGTAGAGATAGATGGCTTTAAGGAAACACAGAAGTATGTATACTAAAAATTTTTCAAAGAAAATAAACAGAGTTATGTTCCTAAAATCCTTATAAATGTCCTAGTACCTCTTTGTCTGATCTAATTTCCTAAGTACCTTGATCCTTCTGACCTAATCTTTTGAATGTATTTTCATTTTTACAGCAAGCATTTCTAAAGTACAACTGTATTCTTCCACTCTTTTCTGCTATTTTTCTAATTGTTTTTTGATTGCAAATGCTCTTTGTTATTTTCTTTACCTTCTTAGACTACATCCACTCTTTCCTGGTTACATCTTGCATTTCATGCCCAGCTTCTTTGGCTCATCATTTTCCACATTCACTTCTGTGCCATTTTGTATTCATCCAGCATAAATGAAATGATTTCTTGCACAGAAAAGACACACACTGCTATATACCACCCACCATTTGCATATAGGTAATTTAGTAGTCAGCTAATTCCTAATTATTCTGGAATTGATTATGCAATTGATAGATTACCTAGGTCTCCTCCTTCATTCTCTTTCACTGTCCATCTTTTAGCCCTAACATTTTCATTTTTTCACTAGGTAATATGCAGAGATGAAGGGCAGCAGTGAAATGCAAATTAATCAACTCTGGTCATTTTGAGCAGTTCTCATAAAAAGATGTGATGGAAGACAAGGTTGAAATTATTGGCTCAATTGAGAATTATAAACTGTCCATGAATGTCACTTATCCATGCTATTTCTAGTTACCATTTAGTATGGATAATTGGAAAGAATATGGGAAGAGAAAAAAAAACAAAAGTTAGTGGTAAATGAAAAGTAAGAAAAAAGAGAGCTAAAAGATAGAAGCTATAATGGCTCAACCAAAGGCAGCCCTGGATTTGAAGCAGTTTCCACTGACCATCTCATGCTGGGGAAACACTGCAAAGCTGTAGACAGATAAACAAGCATATGATTATTAAGCACACTATAGACCCAGAGACCAACAGGTTGACTCTCTGAACTGTTCTGCTTTATCATGGTCTTTTTTGCTCATGTACATATGAATCACTGAGTCCCCAGCCCCCATATGCTCACACAAACAGACCCACAGACTTAGACACACAACGGGATGGCATAAAGTTACTTCTTTCCTAATCTCGCAGGAATCTAGAGAGTCAAATTTTAAGAAAATCTATAAGAAAAAATGACTAGGGCTATGAAATCTAAGGCACTTAAGTAAAGCAATAACGAACTTTTCTGTGAAGAACTCAGGGGATGGAGGTTCTCATCCTTAATTCCCTGATAGTAAATGTGAAGCCATCTGCATTTATGCAGGGTCATTCTTGCATAAATGCAATCCTCTGTGTGCAATGTGCCCCTCAATATAATGGCACTCATTAGCGAATGTACAAACATTTCTGTGAATATATTAAAAGGTTTAAGAGAAATTAGCCTTTGTTTATAATTAGAAAACATCAGTGAAAATGTATTTTATTTCCAAGGCTTTTCTGAATACATTAAAATTAACAACAAAATAACCTCCAGTGCACCTCCCAAACTTCTTCATAGAAGTACAAATCCTTATATTGTCATGCACTGTCTTGTTCCTGTCAAAATCCTTTTGATGTCTGGTGGTAGTAGATTAGTTTTCTAGAGTTATATATAAATACACACACACACACACACACACACACACACACACACAGGTAATTTAGTAGTAGTATATATACACGTATATATAGCGCATTTTACTTTGGAACTGTTCTGCATCTTCGTAGCAAGGTACTAGAAGTTGTACTAATGTTCTTATTTATTTAACCATTATACTAGTGATGTTCAGAAAAAGACAATTGTTGGGTTAAAGAAGTTTATGTGAAGAAATTGTCTTATCGGGTGGATCTAGCACTACTGAAACATCTGAGTCTCTGTCAGACGTTCCAGGAAGAATAGTAACTCCTGTGTAGCACATGTCACTTTATGGTAAAAAGAATATCCCTCTGGCAAATTTGCCATGTAATTAACATTAATACGGCTCTCGCAGAGCCAATTTCTCCCTGGTGGGACTTACATGGCACTTGCTCCATGAGCCTGTGTTGTACTCATAGGGTTTGTATACAGAATTGACTTAGCCATCAAGGTCTGAGCTTGAGACTGAAGTGGACAGTAAGAAGGAAAAGAAAACATAGAAGAATGGACAGTGAAATGTTATCTTTGGAGGATCATAATGCATCCTAATGGTAAATACCTTGAGTTTCCCCAAAGAAGGAATAGTGATTTTGTGGCAAAATTACTACCAGTTGGGAGGTGAGATTAGGTCCAGAAAGCCGCTTGTGGTGGAGACACTAGATGAGAGTCTCCATGAGTAGCATCCAGAAAAGCGTTAGTTTGATGTTAGTCAGGAGGATGCAGAGGGATTCCTTGCTAGGGGTTGGTGTTTCCGCCATTGAAAAGTATTGGAGAAAAGACAAGGCTCATCTAAATAGGAGGAAGTGACGCTACTGAGTCATGGGAAGGCCTTGGAAATGAAGAGTTAGTATAGTAGAATGGTTAAGAGCAGGAACCACCAGACTGCCTGACACCCAGCTCTGCCACATCTCAGCCATGTGCCCTCAGGCAAGGTACTGGAACCTAGCTGGACGTCAGTTTCCTCATCTGAAAACAAGGATAACTGGGCATCTGCTTAGGTTTGTCATGATATTTAAACGAGGTGAAATATAAACATACTTCGGCTGGTGCCTAATATTCAAAGTTGTGTAACTATGAGAGTAAGGTTCCCTAGAAGGATGAAAACAAATAAACCCAATGACTAAGACTCCTATGGCACAGAGTATATGCCAGGTATTATTTGAATGGTTTAACACTTACTGTTCAATGTAATCCTCATAATGACCCCATGAGGTAAGTAGTCCTCCGATGTTCCCTTTACGAAGGAACGTGAGACCTCTAAAGGTTAAGCAAGGTGGAGAACTAACATCTGGACCCAGGTATTCAATTCCAAAATCTGTGTTCTTAACCATATGTGAGACTTCCTCCTCTGTATTATTATGGAGAGATTTTAGTCATGACCCATTAAACCAGGATTTTCTATAGGGTCTAACTCTTATAAGGAACTTTGGCAGCATATCAACCCTTACAAAGCTGCCTGGTCCCCTGTGGATGATGATCGGTCTTTAATCATCAGCGTTAAGTGGAAGGCAACCGTTCTGGATCCCTGAGGTGGTAGATAGTGAGACAAATCCTGCCTAGTGCTCCTGAGATAGTCAGCCTTGAGACTTGGCTCAGCCTACACATTGAGAATGGTGATTCCTACAGGCTGCAGGAATCTAGTAGTGTTTATAGGACTCAAGGGCCTGTGCCTGAGCATGATGCCAGAGTACAGCCTTTTCTCTTCTCATCCAAAAGGCTACACTCTGGTGTTTGGTCACAGGCTTTGACTCCTACCTGCTGGATCCTTCAGGAAAGCTTCTCTCAAACACAGGCAGCCACCCACTTCTCCTGACCCACAGCTCCCTCCACAGCTCACATTTCCATCCTCTCACCTCCACACCATGGCCAGCTTGGCTGGGAGTCCCCTCAATGAATGTGATGATCAGCAAATTCTCTCTCGGAGAGAATGATGCTGCTCTAACATTTGTGGGTACTACTGGAGGGGTTTTTTGTTGTTTTTGTTGTTGTTAGCATTTCTGGCTTTGGACAAAGCTCACCAAGGCCAGTTTCTATTCAATAGCCAGGACGCCGTGACTGCTGTGAGATGGGACCAAGTCAATGTTGACTCCCTTTCAAGTCATTTGTAAGCACATGCAACCCAGGGGTGCAGAGCGCCAGGAGGGAAAAACTCAGACATCCAGGCATCACACTGTTACTAGAAGAAGACCTCAAGCACTGCATTCCAGGGACTAACTGCAGTAAATTACTTGCACCCTGAACTATGTATAGCGAAACCCCAGTTAGAACCAGAAACACTGCCATTCTCATTTCTTTTTCTCTTTGTCTTTTCAAATGTGTGCTAGTCTTACAGTAATTACAAACACAGAATTTAGAAAGTAAATATCTGTGTATGTGTACATACATATACGTATATGTATTCACGTATATGTACACACATATACATACATCTACCCACAGGCACACATGTGTATATATATTCCCAAGGCAATATATAAGCTCCAAATAACCAGACCTAGAAAGGTTACTAGTCACTTTGGAGCAAGGTTTTATAAGAGCCTGCTGAAGCAGAAAAAGTGGTATTAGCTTAGAGTATGCTAGAAAACCAAGGATTGTCAACTGTATAAACAAATGAAATATTGAACCTTTCAATATTTCAAGGTCTCTATACTGACAAAATGTTCACAACCTGCCTAGGGCTATAATCTTACAACTGCTTTAAGCAAAAAGCACTAAATCTACCTCCTAATTGGCTGAAACACACAGAAAATTCAGGTGTTTCAGGAAATAGTAAAAATGATTCATTAGATCTCTCTTATAAGAAGACATTCTGAACCAGCATATCAACCTAATATTATGGAACATTTTACATCAGGGGTCCTGCCTATAAAGTTAAGAAAATTAGTCATTAAGTGTCAGGTGCAGAAGTAGATTAAATTTGGAACTTTGGCCAAATGCGATCTTACAACATATAGCTGTTAAGAACAATTTTTCTTAGACTGTATTTCCCAAAGAGCTACAAACACAAAAACAGCCATGACGACTAAAATCTGTGCTAATATTATACCACCTGACCGGTTTGTTCAGAAACAGATCCAGCAACTTGGCCATCTGACCTAGAAGCTGTAGGTTAGCACGGAATAATTCAATCATCCACTTCACTTGAGGGGTTAGACGGTCCTGCAGGGTAAACAAGCTCAAAGTCAACTGAACAGCCTTTTATATACATATTTATAAATATATACATACATATATGTATATAAATATATACATACATATATGTATATAAATATATACATATAAATACATACATATAAATATATGTATAAATATAAATATATGTATATATGTATATAAAATATACATATATACATATTTTTAAAAGTTTCCACAATAGTATTCTATAAGCTATTTCCCGCTAGTTCCAAGCCATAATATTGGAGGGAAGATTTTGAAAAGTTATGTGATTAGCCATTTCAAAAGGGTAGTGTTGGAAATGAACACATTTATCTTATCTTTAGAAGTGAAATCACTTCCTTTTTGTCTTTGCTAATTGTCACTGTTTGAAATGTTGATATTCAACAATCCTCTGGGAACAGGACAGACTGAAGAATTTTGTGTGTGCCACATAAAGGTATGGTCTGTTTGGTAGTTTCATAAAACTTGAAAATAACTAGTCCACATAATTGTGGAAAACATTTTAAAAGGAGAAAGAAAGTAAAATCAGTGATTTGTAAATCCTAAGCTATACAGAGTTTGATCATGCTCTTTGGTTGGCTAGTAGTTGAAACTGTTCTTCAGAATGGCTACCTGGACCCAGCATGGATAGAAGAACAAAATTCACACATAAACATGTTACTAAGTGAATATCACCAGCTACTTGGTCTGGCCCCAATGCAAATGGTCATCTCTAATAATAATATTCCATCTCTAATGATAACTGTATTACTTTTATCTGGATGCAAATGAAAAACCCTTACTGTATCAAAATAATATAAATCTTGTTTTGAAATTTTATTATCAACTTAAATATATGTATACACACATATATTTAGAAAAGACATCTTCAGTTTAAACCAAAAACCCCATCACTTCAAAAAGAATACCAAAATGGTTAAATAAATCATAGTAACTCTATAGGATAGAATATTATACAGCAAAATAATAATAATAATAATACCTTCAATGATTATTTAGGGATAGACGGGCATAGCAGGTGAAATGGAAGATCTCAAACTTTGTGTAATGTATTGCAATTTGTAAATAACAAAGTATACACATAGAAAATAATAGCAGGTAACATTAATACCTCAAGCGTTAACCATTAATACCTTAAGCATTAACCATCTCTTTACATTGAGATCATGCACATTCTCTCATACTTTTCTTAATTTTCCAACATTTTCCAATGAGCATGTAATGCTTAAATCAACCATATATTTGTGTGTGGTTCCAACATTGGCTTATACTCCTAGTTTAAAGAGAAAACAGTTTCAAAAACAGAATTGACAGTAGGTTGAGTTTTTTACTAAAAGTAATGTCACCTATTTAAATTCCAAGTAAATACTTCATAGCAGTTGGAAACCTAAAGAAGAGGGCAATTGTACAAAGTCTCTTCTAGACCTAAATTGGTAGAGAAAACTATTACTGAAGAAAGGCCATGCGGATTTCATTCTGATATCCCAAGAAAAAAATGTAAGTTGAATGTTTTAAAGTTTCAAACATATTTATCTTTAGTTCAAAGCCATTCGTAGAGAAACCCTCAACCACTTTCATCTTTTTCAAGTGCTGTTCTTTCATAATTGAAGGCTACGATGAAGAAAAATTTATTTTCCTTTTGTTGCATTTAATGTTACTCTTCTTTACTTGGAACACAAAATATTAAATGGAGAGTAAATTAGAGAGTAAAAGTAGAGCAGTCACCAGAGACAAAGGAATCTCAGTTTCTCCTACAGAACAGCAACAACTACAACAACAACAAAAACCCCAAGGGAGCTGTTCCTGAACAGAAAAACCATTTCTCCTTGTTAGTATACCATACCCAGACATCACCCTAGTTCTGTGCAAGCCTGGAGGTAACAAAGTCAACTTGCTGTTAAGAAAACAAAAAGCAACACACACATACACACACACAAACAACTGTGAACAAAATGACTTAAGAACTTAGAAACCTCAAAATAGAGTTAAAATGGCACGCTCTGGCCAATAATAAATTGTCTGTTACTTATAAAAAGATTTCATAATAAACAGTGACTGAGTATATAGAAATTATCTCTAATCTATGCCCTGTTAAGTTTCATGAACACTTAAGTACTCCTAATCAGTAATTCACACTTCAGGGTAATAAGCATGTGAGTCATCTAGAGATGACTATGACATACACTTAAAATGCCACCAGTATATCGATACCACAAGGTGAGTTAAGAGGCTTAAGGAATGTTAAAAATAAATATTCTTTAGTAAAATTAGTGATAGTTATGAAAAGGGGTTTCCTAGAAAGATTGCACAGGTATCTCTGTCCTTCCATGCACAAAATATGAAAACCCAGTAGGTCCACTAGCCAAACAGCACTCAAGGTCTAGAATTCTTCTAGCTGTGTGCTCTTTTAATGGAGGACACTATCCTTTCATTTTCTTTAGAAGGAAGCTTTTATCAAAGCTGCTTCTGGGGAGATTTTTTTTTTTTTGAAGATTTTATTTATTTGTCAGAGAGGGCAAGAGAGAGAGAGCACAAGCGAGGGGAGCAACAGGCAGAGGGAGAACCAAGAACCAAGAACCAAGGCTCCCCGCTGAGTAAGGAGCCCAATGTGGAACTCAAACCCAGGACTTTGAGATCACGACATGAGCTGAAGGCAGACGCAACTGACCCACCCAGGTGTCCCTTCCTTGGCAGTTCTTAAATGGGCCAAGAGTAGACTGGTTTTGTGCCTGCATGTTAATAAAAGTATGGCAAGATTCAAAATAAGACTCACATTTTCTTTTATTTTTTTTTAAAGATTTTGTTTATTTATTTGACAGAGAGAAGGATCACAAGCAGGCAGAGAGGCAGGCAGAGAGAGAGAGAGAAGCAGGCTCCCCACTGAGCAGAGAGCCTGATGCGGGGCTCGATCCCGGGAGCCTGGGATCATGACCTGAGCCAAAGGCAGAAGCTTAATGACTGAGCCACCCAGGCGCCCTCATTTTTTCTTTGAATAAGAGGGTAAGTAACTCTGTATCTCACACTCACCCTCAATTTCTGGTAGTTACTGGTATTTAACCAAAAAACCTGACAACTATACTATAACCCAGTTCAAGGGTCACCTTCTTTGCCAAGCTTTCTATCCTCTCTTTTATGCTTCCCACTGTATATGGTATTGTGTTTATTCTATCCCATTGAGAAGTATCGACTTTTTGAATTTGTGTCTTTCCCACTGATTATGTGTCTCTTTACACTTTAAAATTTAGTGTAGGGGCCATTTTAACTTCATTCCTCTTACTTCCCGGGATGGTGCTCCTTGATATTTGCAGCTCTGAATTTGACAAAGGCATCATGTTAAACTTGGGTTAAAAAAAAAAAAAAAAAAAAAGTAATGAGGGCTTAGTTTCACTGGAAGTTCCTGAAAATGTCTCAGATCCTCTTCTATGGGTCTTCTTTGCATCAACACACTATTCTGGACTGTGAGTTTCTTGCATCGGACTCTGTATCCCTGTGCAACTGTCAGAGAAGCCCGTCTCCCTGGGTATGCCTCACAATCCCCTGGGCAGGCCACATTTGACAAAGAGAAGGAATAAACAAACGCATGAACGTGACTCTTCTGAGCTATGACAGCCCCAGAAGCCATTGTTTCCTCTGAGGGAACAATGGCTTTGGAGCCATATTAATAAGCAAGATGCAATTATTTGGGACAATTTGGGAGCAATCAAATCTGCCACTCATACACATTTCTCACGCTACATTTTTCTCCAAAAGAAAAAAAAAATGTTTAAACCTTCTGCTCCAATAAGACCCCATAAATTGAAGTTTCTTTAGCCCATTAACTTAATATGAATGTTCTATACCAAAAATAATATTGAGGAGTACTGCTGAGAAAGCTGTCGAGCTAGAGAATGAACACTGCTTCTAGAATAGGCTGTCTTATGTTATATAAGCTTCATTCTATAAATACATTTGGCAGAAGTGTCATTCTGCATTATTTTTGCTACAATATGTGTTATTCTGAGGATCTGTTAAGAGTGGTGGCTTGCAGAGCTACCATACTAAAACTTCCATATTGACCGTTAAAAGAGAGAAAATAATCTTAATACAAAATAAACAAAAATATATAGTTGGGTGGCTATAGATGCAGTCTCATTTTAAAACTAAAATTATTTTAATTTTAAGATGCTGGAAATAAGACTTTCCTGTTCTGAGACTTTAACTTGTTTTTCATTTATTGTTCTGCCAGTCTAAAAAAGGAAACCTAACATTTTCTAACTGATGGACAGCAGTGAATTTTTTTTTTTTTTTAATGAAACACCCACACTTAAAACTTCTTGGCAGTTTTTAAGGCAGTGCTGGGGTAGGAAGAAGAAGAAGAGAATATGTCACCTTTACTAAGATGAACATCTGGCTTCTAGAGCCACCATATGATGGCAAAAATGAAGGATTTGAAAGATATTTAGTCATAACTTTTCAAGTGGAGAAATTTAATGGACACAGAGTCTGAAAGTTTTTGTGAATAAAAAAGAAAAACAGAATTGAAATTTGGTAGGTGTTTTCACACGTATAAGTATGAATCTCAAAGGAAACTGTTTTAACACAATATAGCAAATGGAGGACTTAAAGCAATCCAGAATGTTGTGTTTAATTCAAGGAACATCTATCTAGCATCTATGCTCAAAACCAGAAGCATTGGAGATAAAATCTCTTAGGATACATATGTTCATCATCATTTACTTCTGTTTAAGTTAGTGAATGGTTTTTTTTTAAAGATTTTATTTATTTATTTGTCAGAGAGAGAGAGCAAGAGAGCACAGGCAGCCAGAGGCAGAGGGAGAAGCAGACTCCCTGCCGAGCAAGGAGCCTGATGTGGGAGTCGATCCCAGGACGATCATGACCCGAGCAGAAGGCAGCCGCTTAACCGACTGAGCCACCCGGCCATCCCAGAGTTAGTGAATGATTTTATTCTTATTGCTTTTGCACTACTGTTATGTGAGTTAACCTCCTTTTTCAGTGTAAAAATAAACTAAAATAGAGCAGAGCAAAATTATTATTACTTCAGTCATAGTTTAGAAAGCTTTATGAGAGTTCTCAAAGTTCAGCATATAAAACAATTTACTTGGACAAAAGAACGAAAACATTCAGGGGTGGAACCAAAAAACTTGCAGTTTTAAATGAGTCCAGGAGGGGACGGTAACATAGGGACTGTGAGAACCACCATTAGAGATATGCCACTCTAAGAACTATAACAGCACCTACCCATTCTTTTCCAACAAAACTCAGCTGTAAGAAGTGGTGTATTAGAGAATGTTCAATAAGGGACTCTCAGTAGGATGGGCTGATACTAATTTGTAGTGTATGCTTACATTCATGGTGCAAATACCCACAGTGTGGCCAGTTTCAAGCTACCAAGATGTAATCACTAAATATGGGTCTAGGAAGACATGCTCAGTAGCATACCATTAGGTCCACCATATGTAATAGTCAAATACATAGAAAGCGAGGTTTTGAGGACTTATTACCTTCCTTTTTAGTTCAGTTGATTTGTAAGTTTATAAAATATAACTTTTTTTTTTAAGATTTTATTTATTTATTTGACAGAGAGAAATTACAAGTAAGCAGAGAGGCAGGCAGAGAGAGAGGAGGAAGCAGGCTCCCTGCTGAGCAGAGAGCCCGATGTGGGGCTCAAACCCAGGACCTGGGATCATGACCTGAGCCGAATGCAGCGGCTTAACCCACTGAGCCACCCAGGCGCCCCTATAAAATATAACTTAAAGACAGGTGTTTCATCAACCACTCACAAAATTCCTCAAAATTTTAGTAATTGGCTCCCACAAGCCAGTTCATGCCAGCTCTAGCACATATTGACTCTTTTGTCCATTTAGTGTAAGTTTGAAATGTAAGTAATAAAGAGAAAGATTCCACTATTTGCCTTACACCTGTTACTATATGCCAACACAACTGAATTGAAATTATTTTTAAAATATAATGACTGTAATAATTTTTCTTTTTATTCAAACTTCTTCCACATCTGAAAGATACAGTGTTATCACAAACACATCATGGTGGAGGCAAAGCAAATTTAGGTCTCCAGGGTCTGTCTTTATTAAACTTAAACATTGGAGGTTCAGTTACTAAGAAAGGCATGACTTGGAATGAGGTATGACAGGGGGAATACGGTACCTCTATCTCATGGGCATTTTTGGTCACATGCTAATTAATGTAAGCAACTAGTTCTTAAGCTATCAACAGTGTATGTAGTAAAAGAGTCTACAATTAATGTATACAACTAGTTCTTAAGCTATCAACAGTGTATGTAGCAAAAGAATCTACACACAGTGGCATTTTTTTATTTATTTTATTTTATTTTTTAAAGATTTTATTTATTTGAGAGAGAGACAGTGAGAGAGAGCATGAGCGAGGAGAAGGTCAGAGGGAGAAGCAGACTCCCCATGGAGCTGGGAGCCCAATGTGGGACTCGATCCTGGAACCCCGGGATCATGACCTGAGCCGAAGACAGTCGTCCAACCAACTGAGCCACCCAGGCGTCCCCACACAGTGGCATTTTAGGAATAACCTGATGGCTTATCACCTCTCAAGGCCATAGAACACCATAAAGTGTTATTGAATACATGCTACTCAAGTGACCTACAGAGTTGATGTTTCTTTCTTTTCCTGGCAGGATCCTATTCATTAATGGGCTGTGGTAACAGTAATAATTGCTACTGCTCTTTCTACAGTAAGAGAAACAGAAAAATAAAGTTCCTAGAGAACTTTCTACCCATGATGTTAGTAGCAGACCTGGACTTACAGGTTCCTTTTTTTCTTTTTTTTTTCCTTTAAACTGCAGGCTGGCTGCAAAACAAATACATGAAATGGCCATTTCCCACACACTTCTTAGCTTGAATACTACCAAGAATATATCCTCTAATCTAATTAAATAAAATCAGTAGGTCATGTTTTTCTACTTTTTGTACTGTCTTGAAAGTCATCTTTGACACACAAGCTATTTATCTGACTGGCATAGTAAGAATTTCCTAGCAAGTGATGAGATCCTCTTGTTCCTTTCTCTGCTTTATTATAATAAAGCATTTTGCACCAGAGCTTCAGAAACAAGGCTGATCCAAATCAGTATTCAGAAAATTAACTGTACCATTCAATTCCTGTAATTGAATTAGAAACTGACTCTCTGGTTTATTTTCCTATAGATTAGGTGGAAAAAGGGTATTGTGTTTTAAAAAAAAAAGTCAAATATTATGGTTTACACTGTTGAAAAGAAAATTGAGAATTCACCATTGACAAAATCAAAGAAGTATTACTTAAGAAAATCATTTCCCAATGTCTCTATCTGCAAATGTTGTAGAGCTAACTCCTCCTATAGACATCAAGAGTATATTCATGTGAATGTCTGGACTCGTATTGATTTGAAGCTCTACCACCTCTCCTTTCATAACTTTTTTTTTTTTAGGATTTATTTTTTATTTATTTGACAGAGAGAGATCACAAGTAGGCAGAGAGGCAGGCAGAGAGAGAGAGGAGGAAGCAGGCTCCCTGTGGAGCAGAGAGCCCGATGTGGGGCTCGATCCCAGGACCCTGGGATCATGACCTGAGCCAAAGGCAGAGGCTTTAACCCACTGAGCCACCCAGGCGCCCCCTTTCATAACTCTTTAAGCACACAATCCCGCCTACCTTGACAATGTCTCCCCATTGCCGCTGCCCCTTTCCTGCTGCCAGTTCTACCCCATATCCATTCCCATTGTGATTTGTTCTTAATTAGAAGTTAATTACTTCTTGAGAAAGTGTCAGCTGATCTAAAAATATCTACAAGTCACACCTTAAAATTTCTTTGGGAGACTTACTTAAATTCAAAAGCATATAGTATCGACCCATAATTATATGGTCAGCTAATCTTTAACAAAGCAGTAAAGAATATCCAGTGGGAAAAAGACAGTCTCTCCAACAAATGGTGTTGGGAAAACTGGACAGCAATATGCAGAAGAATGAAACTGGACCACTTTCTTACACCATACACAAAAATACAATCAAAATGGATGAAAGACCTAACGGTAAGACAGGAAACCATCAGAATTCTAGAGGAGAACATAAGCAGAAGCCTCTGTGACCTTAGCCATAGAATAGAAACTTATTAGACATGCTGCCAGAAGCAAGGGAAACAAAAGCAAAAATGAACTATTGGGATTTCATCAAGATAAAAAGCTTCTGCACAGCAAAGGAAACAGTCAACAAAACTAAGAGGCAGCCTACAGAATGGAAGAAGATTATTTGCAAATGACATATTTGATAAAGGGTTAGTATCCAAAAATCTATAAAGAACTTATAAAACTCAACACCCACAAAACAAGTAAGACAGTTAAGAAATGGGCAAAAAACATGAATAGACATTTCTCCAAAAAAGAGATCCAAATGGCTAATAGACATGAAAATATGTTCAACATCACTCTTCATCACGGAAATATAAATCGAAACCACAGTGAGATACCACTCATACCTATCAGAATGGCTAAAGTTAACAACACAGGTAACAATATATATATAATGGACTATTACTCAGACATCAAAAGAATGATATCTTGCCATTTGCAGTGACATTGATAGAGCTCAAGTGTATTATGCTAACTGAAAAACGTCAGAGAAAGACAAATACCAAATTCTACTCATATGTGGAATTTAAGTAACAAAACAGATGAACATAGGGGAAAAGAAAAGAGAGAAGGAGGCAAACCATAAGAGACTATTAACTATAGAGAACACACGGATGGTTACTGGAGGGGAGGTGGACAGGGGATGGGTTGAACAGGGGATGGGCATTAAGGAGGCACTTATGATGAGCAATGGGTGTTTTACATAAGCAATTAATTACTAAAATCTACTCCCAAAACAAATATTACACTATATGTTAATTGTAATTTAAATAAAAACTTTAAACAAAGTAACAATTAATTAAGTGTTAAAAAAAATGTGTATCGTATCTCAGTTAAGGAAGGAGTGTGGCTTCCACAAACCACTAGGTCCCCATAGCATAGGGTTAGAGTGCCAGCCTTCTCCCTCTGAGTCCCTGAGTCTCCATGATTTGCATCCATTGTCCATTGAGGTTAGAAGCTGTATGATACAGTAGTTTTACTAGTGTAGGCTAATTATCTGCTAATGCCAACTTTCCATTAGGAGACTAAGAAGTTCAGAGTTAAGGTTTTATATATATGTACCACTTGTTAACCTTGTAAAATATAAGGATAATTATGGATTATAATTTTACAAGAACTCATGGATCACTCAAAAGGCTTTTAGTTTATAGCATGTTTGACATTAATAGAGGCAAATGAAAAGTATGTACATTTCCCTTAGTAATGTATTTGATCTTGTGCTACATAAAATTGTTCATTTATTAAATAAACAGTTGAAGAACTATACCACTTTCTCTTCTCCAATAATGTAGAACATCTATAGTCACTATATTAAGTAAAAATTCTCAGCATAGTGCAACATGCCTTATTCTAGATATTGTATTTATTACTGGAATTTTAAAAATAATTTTAAAATCAATTAAATGAATTGATTTGCCCTTAAGCACATTAAAATGTATTTTCTAACTTAAAGATGTCATAAAATAAATTACCTAATTTTAATTTGCCATTATGGTATTATTATTTGGTTATCAATAATATCAAATGCCTACTGAATTCCTTATTTCTAAGATAAAGACAATTTATAATTCATCCCAAGAAAACCATGCATAGAATATGTCCTTAAAATGAACTAAAATATTCATTTTCCATATTCAAATATAATTTACGCAAGATATAAATGGAACTTATCTGACAACATGTTATGAATTGTCAAAAATCTTCTTCCAAAATAAAACAGACCCACATAAAATATTAACAATAGCCTACGCCTGAAATAAAACTTTAAAGAGATAATTATAAGGGAAGTCAGCCTATCTAATTATACTTATTTTAATAACAAAAAGTACATATAAAGTTTCATTATAATTATATACTAACGTGATATGCTATATAGTCCTTAAACTTCTTTGAAAAATAGGCAATAGAAATCAAATTCTCTCTTCAAATAAAGGAGAATAGCCACTTTATTCAATTAATTTAAAGCCTTCTCCTTGAATATAAGTGGGAAAAGATTAGCTTGTTACCCTAGTTTCTTCCTAACCTAGTTGCAGGTAAAAGAAATGAGACTTGAAGATTAACTTAGCCACTGGCTGAGTCAGCCCTATCAGTGCCTGGAATGGGGTATGATCCAGTCCAGGGCAGTAACATCTCTGCTCTCTTCAGCCTTGCTTCAATAGGACTCCCTGGCCATCTCCAGCCTTTAAATCCAGACATACACAAACAAAAGAGATTCAGAGACTCTCACTAGACTTATAACTTATGACTGCAAGCATATTTTAAGCCCAAGACGGACAAGGTACAATTTCAATCCTCAGGAAGATTGTATTTTCAAAGATGGGCAATGCACATGACTACTTTAAATTAGAATAGCAGTAGGGGGAAAATCAGACAGGGTAAGAGTATAACCTGCCATGTGATTCTGACAGTTTTAGGAGGTTTTGCATTAGCATTTCCAATTTGACAGCTTCCTTTTCTGACAATATGTTGTTTGCTTAAATGTGTTAATGCAACCTAGCTGGAGAGGGAGAACAGATGGAAAGGCACCTGTATGAACCATGTAAGCCCTTTTCAAAACTTTTTTTTTATATTGTGTTGACAGTCTTTAGGAAACTGCACACGGTATTCCCTTTATGGCATGTTTATTTGCACATATTCAGTCCTTTCAATAATAAAAAAAATATGTAGCCCAATTTTGTTAATACCGACAAGAACCTCAAACTTAAACTAGACTGTGTGCTAGGCACTGCACCACCTAACTCCATATGAATTTGTTTCAGAGCACTAGATCCTCTGGAAAATCCTGGTTTAGACCGACATTCAGTCCTCAGATATGTACAAAACTATCACCTGCCGTGAAGAGAGAAAATGGCTAGATGGTATTTGCAGTAAAATGGGAAATTACTGCCTCCTTGGACTAAGAGAAGAGGTTCAAAGAAAAGGGATATATAGAAAAAATATCAAAGACCCTGAAAATAAAGCTTCAGAAAGGGCCAGAAGCCCTTTAAATAAGTAAATTTTAGTGCATAGTTTCTAGTCATGAAAGGGTAATAAGTAAGGGATAATGGTAACTTTTCCCGGGAGGATATAGGCTGGAGATGGGAGTTCTTGAATACACTGGGATCGGACCAGGGACAGGGATTGTGACAGGGGTATATGACGACAAGTTTCCTTGTTCTCTCTCTCAGTTCTAATGAGCTTAAACCTAGCTCCCAGAAACATGCAAAACAGGGAGAGCTATAATATGCTATAACTCTGGAACAAATAAATATTTTCCTCCCAAGGATCTTGAGTGCAATGATCAAGGAATTACTCTCCAATTTGCCTTTCCCTTCGGTGACTTACCTTCTAGATAATAGGACTAGAACAAGTAATATGTCTCCAGTGACAGAATTCTTAAACTCCTTCAGTGCTAGAGTTAATGAATTAAACATGTGACAACAAAACTTCTGGGCATCTTCAGCAATGGAAAGATCTTATTCCACCTTTTTAAGTGGCTAGACAACATGGACTCAAAACTCATGACACGCAAAAACTTGTGTGTTTGACCTTTTAGAATCATGTGACTTTTCCATCTTCTTGAAGCATCCACCATCCCACTGAATAAACAGTGTATCTCCCTCCTACTCCACGTTTAATCTGTAATCAAGACTCTTCATTTTTTAAATGATTCTTGATTCCACCTCAGACTACCACGAAGCCATCGTCTCTGAACTGGGCTGCTGCCTAATCTACCTAACGGATCCATTAGCATTTATTTGTACTTTATTTCCCTCTACTCTGTTCTCTGTGATTTCATCAGAGACACCTTTTGGAAAATGCAAACCTGCTTATGCCATATCCCTATTTAAGACTCTTGAAAGATCAGTCATTGTCCTAAAATAAAAGCAAAACCCCTTAAGGAGGTCCCCAGTCCACACACCCGTCCTCCTATTTGGCTGCACATTGAAATCACTTGGCAAGTTTAAAGAACAAAACAAAACACAACAAAAAAACACAAAAAACCCTGATTCCTGGGCTCCACCCTCAGAGATGATGATGTAATTGGTCTGGGGTGGGGCTAGGCAGCCAGATTTTTTTCAAAAGTTCCACCAACAGCAATCCTGTGCCACCAGGGCTAGAATTCATAAATTAGAGCTGCCTCATCCAATATGGCGGCCACTTGCCACGTGTGGCCATTACACACTTGAAGTGTGGCTAGTCTGAATACAGACATGCTGTTACTGTAAAATGTAGACTAGGTTTTGAAGACTTACTATGCAAAAGAGTGAAATGCCTCAAATCCTTTTACATATCAAATGATAAGACTATGGAAATATGTGTTAATTTAAATAATATGAAAACACATTTTGTTTCACTTCTTAATGTGGCTAATGGAAACTTTTAAATCACAGATGTGGCTCCCGTAACTTTCTATCAGACAGAATTACTGTAGAGCCTTACCCAGCACCACATTCCCACCTCTCCTTCTGCTTTACCCTGGCCTCCTTTTAGCTTCTGACACTCAATTTGTTCCTTCCACCACAAGGCCTTTGCCCTCTGCCTGGGTTGCATTCTTCTGCTTCTTTTTCTAGCTACCTCCAAGTTATCCTTCAGATCTCAGGTGAAGTAATGGATCACATCCCTTTCCAATGGGTAAATGCATGTGCGTGTGCGTGCGCATGCGTACACACACACATATCTGAGACCATGTAATGTCCATTTCTGCTGTAGTAAGCCCTGGGAAAACAGAGGTTCACATCTGCTTTGGCATAATAATTGCATTTATATATCTGCTAAAAAACGAAAAAAAAAAAAAAGGCCCTAACACCAAAATAAGAAGCATAGAAACAGCCAAACAGCCATATTAGAAATATTGAATCTTGGGGTGCCTGGGTGGCTCAGTCATTAGGTGTCTGCCTTCAGCTCAGGTCATGATCCCAGGGTCCTGGGATCGAACCCCACATCAGGCTCCAGCCCCACATCGGGCTCCCTGCTCAGAGCTTTCCAATTTCCCCCTGCTTGTGTTTCTCTCTCACTCTCTCTGTCAAATAAATAAAATACTTAATCTTATGAAACATCTGTCCCCACACCACGAAATCATTTGCACACGCACACACACACACCCACATGCCTGCATGCATATATGTATATATTTTCTACCTCCTCCTATAGTGATACTCTGGGAGTGTAAGCTAATTTTGTATTTCTGTGTACACATACAATACATATGCACACACATTAATATACATATATCCTTACACATATACATGTGTTCTTAATGCTATTTTTTCTATTTTAATATGTTATTGGTAAAATCTAACCATGGGGATAAAAATCTGCTTTCAGTGTGGCAAAAAGGAACTATATTGTTTGTAGAGATGCTAAAGAAAAACACTACTTTCTATATGAAAACAAGGAAGTATCTCAAAGAATGGTGCTCAATTTTTCAAAATGTCTATAACCATTTCCAAGTGAAAAAACACAGTTCTCCAACATTTCAGTAAATAATTCCTTTCTCTTTGCCTGAGTAAAATATGCTCAGGAATAACCTCAGCCTTCATTATTTTTTAGTGCAACCATTAGTTGGCTAATGACACATATATGTATATATATATATGACATATATGTATATATGTCAATAATTAATGTCAATGTTTTAACAGCTACAACATAAATATAAAGCAAAAGAAATAAAGCACTGTCCTTATACTTCTAAGAGATATGCTACATCGTGAAAGAGTTATTGTGGTCAATACTTTAGATGATTAATTCAAATCATCTTGATATAATCTATTGTTAGAGAAAGGGCATTTGAAAAAGTTTAACTTTATTACAATTTTAATACATAATGATGGTATTCAATGCAAAAAGAGGCTTTAAGAAAAGTTAACATGACCCTCATTCCCCAGCTTTACACAACAAACCCAGCTGAGTCCCAGTCAACTCATTATTGGATCTTCATCGTTGCAAAGTGAGTCTCTGTGAAGGAGGCCAATGGGGTGTGAGGTCTTTTTCTTTCTGAATTGTCCACTCGGTAAGATTCGACTTTTCCTATTTTAAGAGTACATGATGGAACTCCGAAAAGGGTACTCAAGGCAATTAAACTAAAGTATGTGGTTCACTGACCTAGTTGGAGAACTACTTTGTACTGCGTAATCTCAAATAAGTGATTTAAAATTTTCTTTTGAAAATTAATCTTTCAACATTTTTCATTAAACATGATTCAATTCAATATGATGATTTAGATCAGAGGTCAGCAAACTTTTTCTCTGGTGAAGAGCCAGAGAGTGAGTATTTTAGGTTTCGTGGGCCAACGGTCTCTGTTACAAACATTCCTCTCTCTCATTATGGCATGAATACAGCCATAGACGATGCATACATGAATGAACATGGCTGTGTTTCAATATAACTTTACTTCAAAATAAGCAGCAGGCCAGATTTGACCAGTCAGCTATTGGTAACCAACCAGAGTTAGATAAAAAAAAGTAAATGGCTCTAAACAATGAACCACAGAGTCATCAAAAGGAAACACTACGAACAACTCCTCAGCTGAAATTTTACTGTAATACTTTGGATCTTTGAGGTCAACATTTTTTCTTCCTTTAACTGAGTGTTGCTTTGCAGATGACATAGTTGCCTGCTTACCTGATGACTTCTTACAAGAATCATGGAAGGTAGCTCTTACTGTTTCCCACTTAATAACTGAGGAGACTGATGTCAGCCATATGAAATTATTCTGCTAAGATCATAAAGGTATAAAAAGCAGAGCTGGAAGTCACATGGTTCTATATTCAAGCTAGTGTGTGTGAACATGCACATTCATTTCCCTACTGGAAACTGCTGATAGGTTTGAAAATTATAATTATTATTTCCATGTAAAAGTCATAATATCTTTTCAATAGGATACTAAAAATGTATTTGTCTATTTTCTGAACCATGACATCAGAAGTTATAGTTAATCAGAAATGAATCAAGTATAATTTGCCACTAATTTCATAATATATTCCTTTTATTAAGATTTTATTGGGATGGAGGGGTGGGGAGAAGTATGGAGGAAGAGAGACAGACAGATGCCCCATTGAGCAGGGAGCTCAGCACAGGGCTTGATCCCAGAATCCTGGGCTCAAGCCCTGAGTTGAAGGCAGATGCTTAACAGACTGAGCCACCCAGGCGCCCCTCATAATATATTCTTTTTACAGCAACAGATTCAGATATAAGTAAATTTTGGTGTTAAGAAGGTCATAAGTAAAAACATTTAACAATGGAAAATAGTGCAACAAAACAACTTTACTCTGACCCATAACACTTGTTTCACGTAATTTGTCAGTTGCACATCAAGGTCTTTTTCTTATGTTTTTATCTAGTTTTTCAAAATACTTTAGTTTCCTTGAGAGAGAAGAGAGGTTAAGTGTCTCTCACATTTTCCACAAGGCAGCCCAGAACTTGGCATATAATAGATGTACCATAAATCCATTTCTAAATGAAAATAAGGAATTCAGAAAAATGATACTTATTAGATTGCCATATTTTTGTATATAGAGTACAAACTAACATAAGTTTCCATATTTGCTCAAATATTCTATAATGGAACTGGGCACATAAAGGGAAAATCACTATTTTAGTAAAATGTTCCTAGGATTAATTTTCTAATAAACTGTATAAAATACATGGTTATTTGAACCTAAATATGTATCTTGTCAGAGAAAACAGATCAGATGGAATTTTCAGACATTTAAATGCTAGCAAACATTGTAATTTGCAGGAGTATTATTCCTCTGGAGACTCATGAGAGTTCAAATAAGATCTGTTCTATCCTTTTGCAGAGTAAAATGCTAAAAATAGCACGGGCTTAAGCTGGGCCAGTTTTGTGAAATTGCTATCAGTTCACTGGAAAATGCAGGAAATGAAAGCAGTCTGTTCTGGGGGGCCTCCTGTAGATGATGGATTGGCACTCACACACCAGCCCTCCAGTGCCCTTACAACAAAGGCCTTTTACAGTGTATGGTTAAGCTTAACACTAAGTATAATCTAAATATACGACACCTCATTGTACTTGTATTACAGTATGCAAATATAAATAAAGTTACCACAAATTGGTGAACAATTAATGAGATTCATTGCAGGGATATTTCATCACTGAATGCTGTTTTCCTGCCAACTGAGACATAATGTATTTAATTCTAAATGACACCACCTGCTCCCACCTCTAAGTGAAATGAAAAAGCTGCCAAAGGGCATGTTGGGAATTAACTTGCAGGCTTCCTTTTAATCAGGCATTTCTCCGTAATACTGAAAGCCAAAAACATAACATAATGAAAAATAACACAGCTTTGTAAGTCGATATTTGAATTTGGAGTGCTTGTTAAATAAAAGAAACTCGGGATATACAGCATGATATTCCACAAAAACAGTATTCTCCTCTTGCTGTGAAAGTATTTTCTTACTCTAATGTAGAAAGAGAAAAAAAAAGATGAGTAATAAAATATGGTATTATTTGACATGACACCAATATGAAGTGACTTACGTAAGTGAGGAAAGTGAAGTGAATGTTTTCATTTGTCATAGTTACCATGACAATGACAACTGTGAACTTGGAGTGTCTGTTATCGGAGGATTGGAAAATGCTTCCCTAATATTAATTGATAATAACCCCCAGTGAAGCATCAGTGGGTTATCACGCACAATTTCCGAACAAGTAAGAGTACTTAGAGTATGGATAGGTACTTTTCTAAAAACCTTCCTTATAACTTCTCTCTTGAATTTTAGTCCTCTCTCCTGAGCAACAGTACTGTTCAGCTTGAAGACGGGAGAGTGGCAGAACCCACACAAACTTACTTTATATCCATTCCTTACCTAGGGAGCCTGTGAAATGAGGATTTATTTTCAGAACTCAAGTTGTTAAGGATGAACTTAGTACTAGGCAGCCCAAAATCTGCCAAATTACCTTCCCATTAAGTCCCGTTTTCATCCTCACAAGTCTCAAAATGGTGCCCTAAGAAGTGATGTCAAAATCACATTTGAACTTCTCATGTTTGTAAAATAATTTTGAAAGGTGCTAAACTGAAACAAAGCCATTCAGATAGAAATATGCACTCTCCCATTCATTTAGCAGTCACTCTCTCAAAACATTTTCCTCAGTTCTCTCTTTATGCCAGGATCTAGGTGCTAAGAATAGGTCAATGAATGAGATGGGCAAAATCTTTGCCCTCACGGAGCTTACAATCTGATGAA
This sequence comes from Lutra lutra, assembly GCF_902655055.1. Lineage (NCBI taxonomy): Eukaryota > Metazoa > Chordata > Mammalia > Carnivora > Mustelidae > Lutra > Lutra lutra. The sequence goes on from NC_062288.1 coordinate 69,952,411, forward strand.
AAGATAGGAGATAAATATCTAATGGAAGAATGTCATAAAGAACAATAAAGAAGGTAAAGAGAATAGGGTAGGAGCTTTTACAGAGTAGTTAAAGCAGGTTTCTCTGAGGAGAGAACATTTGAATAGGAATCTAGATAAGGTGAGGAAGGAGACCAAGCAAATACTGATTACACTGTTCTCAGCTGGTTTTGAACTTTACCACTCAAGGAAATAGCTTTTCAAAGTTATCGGTGATGTTCCTATTGCCAAAACCAATTCTCAGTCTCCACCTTCCAACAGCACTTGACACAGTGGATTCTTCTTGAAATACTTCATTATCTTGGTTTTGAGCACACCACTCTCTTTGCAGCACTGCACTACTCATCTTTGTCTTCTTCGCTGGTTTCTTCTGATCATCTTAACTCAGGTCATGGAAGTGTTTCGGGCCTCCATCCCTGCAGCTTCCCTTCCCTATCTACACTTAACCCTGGCTCAACCAGGCCATGCTTTTCAACTGACAGAGGATTTCCAAAGGTACCAGGAGCAAAGAACCCTTCCAGATTCAGATATCCAACTGTTAATTCACATTCCCAGTTAGTTGTCTAATAGCTATCAAAAATAAAATGTCTCAAATTTAATTCTTAATTTTTCACTCTCACACACACCTGATACTTCCACAGTCTTCCTCATTGTGGCAAATATGGCTGCCACAACAGCATCCATCTCATGTGCTCTTCTTGCAATATGACTTTGACATGTCTTCTATTGGGTAGTAATATATTTGTCTCTTTCCCTTTAATCTGGGTGTACCTTTGTGATTGCCTTGTCCAATAAAGTGTGGAGGACATGATATGTGATATTTAAGACTAGATCATGAAAATTCCATGAACTTCCATTTAGTTCTCTGGGGTCATTCACTCTCAGAACCTACCTGCTGTGCTATGTAAAAGCCTAAACTGGTCCACATGGAAAGATTACCTGGAGAGGTCATGTGTAGGTGTTCCAGCTAACAACAAAGCTGATGTCCTAACCCAAAGATAGTATCCACTGCTAGACAAGTAAATGAAGATAATTCCTGATAATTCCAGTTCTACATAATCTTCTGCTTGTCTGAATTACTCTTAAACCATCTGAACTGATTTCCCTGATAGTTCTTCTCTTAGTCTTCATACAGGCTATCTTCCACAGACATCCATAGTTACATTTTTTAAATATTGATGAGATCACATCACTGCCCTTCAGTTTCTCCCCCTTGGTTTTTGCTACAGCCTTATAAGGACCTGCGTGTTCTGGTCTTTGACTTCCGCTGTGTCACCTGATTTGCCCTCCCCCATGCACACTCTGTTCTGATCACACTGTTTCTCAAGCAAGTCAAGCTGGTTCCTATCTCAGGGCCTTTATGCTTCATCTTCTCTTTGCTTGGAATGGTACTTAACAACATGGATTTTTTATTAAGTTCTGCTATCACAAGGGACTACTGTAGTTCTGGGGACTAAAACTTGAAATAAGACAAAGTTTTTGTCCTCAGAAAGCTTTCCTCCTGAGGAGAGAGACCATAAGCGAAAAAGTCAAATGTACAATCATTGAGGTGATAGTAAGTCAGCATAAAAATAGAGAATGATGTGGAGGGGAGTGGGCGGGGGGGGGGGATAGGTGAGCCTGGTGGTGGGTATTAAGGAGCATGCTCTAGGAAAAAAAAAAAATTACACTAAAACCCCAATATGAAACTACTCATATAAAGAATTAAGCACTTACACATCTTTCTCCCAACATGCACATAAAATTAAACAAATTTGGAGGACAGTTGCTGATGAGGGCTAAAAAGGAATGTAAAATATTGAACCATTTATAAGAAGTATAGTTCTGTAGGGAGCAGCCATTCAAATGGGCTCCAGTGACTTGGCGCTATCCAAGCAGAAAAAGTAAGCTTTCCCAAATCTCTCTTCTCTTCCATAAACTATTAAGACTTTTAACATATTTGTATTTCAGTTCCCTGAAAATATTTTGGCAGTCATTCTTCTTCCTCTCTTCTCTAGAAGTAGAAATGAATACTATTACTGTACTATCTTTAGTGGCAACTCTTCTGATATATATATACATTTTGTTTGTTTGTTTGTTTGTTTTAAATATTGACCATCTGGACTTTTTTTTTTTAAGATTTTATTTATTTATTTGACAGACAGAAATCACAAGAAGGCAGAGAGGCAGGCAGAGTGAGAGGGAGAACTGAGCACAGAGCCCGATGCAGGGCTTGATCGCAGGACCCTGGGATCACGACCTGAGCCGAAGGCAGAGGCTTTAACCCACTGAACCACCCAGGTGCCCCCATCTGGACTTTCTTTGTCCTGCCTATTCTTGAATTTTTCAGTTGCCAAAAAGATAAAATGAATTTCTTTTCTTAGTCTGGAACCAACCGAGAGACAGACAAGTAAGAGGATCAAATGTCAGCTTTATTACTGATAAAGCTGATCAAAGAATGTGGCTCACAGGTGCAACCACAGTGAGCCCTCTAACACCTTCTAATACCCCTGAATTGGGCAGTTGACAGCAGTACTGATAGCTGCCAGCCACTCAGGGGAGACCCTGTCCTGAAAGCTCACTGAGAGAGGAGCAGAGAATGTCTGTGTCAGAGAGAGGAAGGAGCCTAAAGGGGGGTTCTGGGGATAATCATTTCCTTCTGCCAAACTCAACCCTAGAAGGAGGAAATAATGAGGTGGAGAGAAGCAGACGTCTTCCTCGCATGCTAACTATGTTCAGACTCCTGGCTCTGTGCTCCTTCCTCTCCTTCAGACGTATGGAGGGAAACACAGAGGAGGGGATATGGTGGAGATGCAGGGTGACTATAGACAACAGAAAGAATGAGATAAGAGATGAACGTGAAAAGTGGCCCAAACATTCTGAACACCATCACTGCTAATTTTGTGATAAGGTCCTAAACAAAATATGTGTTATGATTACATCGTGCTCTTGAGTTTACTGTTCACACGATAGCTCTATCCTGATCACAGAAGCCAGTTTCTAGAGCTTCCCTGGCCATTCGCTCAGCATTTATCACACCGATTCCATATTTCTACTTAGTGATGATTAAAAATCCAAAGCAAGCAGTGCATTTGTAAAAATCAGTATCCTATCATGGTTGAAATATGAAATATTGAATAAATGGGCCAGAAACAGTCATGGGACTTTCCTGTAACAGTAATCATGAACATTGTCCTATAATTCTCTTGAGGGCAAGACAATGTGCAGACAATGCTTTTTTACTTAACAACCCTGACAACCAACTCAAGCGTAAGCATTGCTTCCAGAGAGAAATAGTTGCAGAACCAGAAATATGGAGACACATGAAATCTGTGACCGAAAGAGAAAATAGCACTAGAAAGGTGACTACTCTGGAATTAAAGCTTATATCTTTTTTTTTTTAGTCCTAGAACTGATGCCCTGCACATTGAATTAAGGAATCACTCTAACACTAGTCATAAATGTGGTGAATCAACAGGAATCAACCAATATTCAGAAGGTAGCTACTAAATCCCATGTTTTGGGAGACAAGAGGATGAACCACCTTTCTTACGCTCAGGAGAGCGTGCAAAGAGCCCTACAAAGCACAGAGCCAGAGATAGATTGGTTTAGAACTCATCCAGTGCTTTTCCTGGAAGCCAAGACATAGAAAGGTAATGAGTTCAAGGTAGTGGCAAAACAGAACACCAGTCTCCAGACCCGTGGCACGGTGTGGTATCCCAAAATGAAAATACTCTGTTTGGTCCCATTTTTCCCTCTTTTTTGGATTTAAAAATCTTTGTTTCCAACTTTCATAAGGAGATCTAGCCAAAACTTTCTAACTAAGTATCATTGAACCATCTTCCCATCTGATGATAGCTTAAAACACAATCTCAAATTGAGAGATTTCTCCCAAATACTAAAAATATACAGTATGTTACAGCACAGAATATATTTTAGTTATATGCAACTAATGAATCATTGAACAGTACATCAAAAACTAATCATGTACTGTATGTTAGCTAACTGAACATAATGATAAAAAATAATAAAATAAAAATAATGTCTATACCTAATGGGGGGGGTGCTTGAATTTACAACCCCAAGATCAAGAGTCGCACGCTTCACCAACTATGCCAGCCAGACACCCCAGCACAGTATTTAAAGGGAAGAGAAAACCATTTAAACTAGAGAAGGAAAAACCTGAACAGGTTTTGCAGACCAACAAGAATTAGGGTGTCGCAACCCACAACTCCAGTTATGTCATAAGCAAGGCCGGTAGTGGTAACAGATGAAAAGATGGGCTTTCTTCTTTGAATAAACAATGAATTTGGAACACTGAAAAAAAAATTAAAAAAAAAAAGAATATGGCATTAATTTAGCCCTCATATGCCAAGCCCTTCAAATTTGTTTTTATTTGATTCTACTAAAACCCTAGGAGATAGTATAGTCACTTTTCAGGTCAAACAAACAAAACGGCTTTTGCTTAATCCCATAAGCTAGAGATGGAGGTAGTAGATTTCAAACCTCTTAGTGTTATAATTAACTAATCCGGGCAGGTGAAATTTATCTTATTTGAAAACACTTAAATAAATGAAACCTGAAAAATAATTAAGAGAAGAGGCAGATAACACATACCTCTTGGACATTTACTCTGCGCTTGACAGTATGGAAGGTCCAAAGAAGACTCAGAAGAGAAGCTCCTTGAAGGTAGGGAATATACCTCATTCACAAATCTAGCCACAGTGCCCAGTACGCTCCCCGGCCCAAAGGAGACAGTCAATACTGTGAAGAAATAAACTTGGAGGAATAAACAATTGAATAAATGAATGACAGAATCCCTAACTTTTGACATTTTTATCAGTTCACTTGTTTCAATTTACTCCTAGAAAGAAAGTATCAATTTGCAGTGGGATGGCTAAGAATCAAGCTAAAAAAAGAGATTAGAAATCAAATAGTGAAAAAATGGTAAAAGTGGAGGAGAGGAAAGATGGTTACTGTCAACACATCATATCTATTTCTGAGTTTCCTAGCAGTCAAGAGAAAAGGGAAGCAATTAATTTTGCAGTTTTTATTGTCTGACTAAAGGAAGCGCCAGTCTTCAGAGAAACAGATATTTTCTTGAAACTCTATTGTAAGAAAAAATTTTCTTACATAACGTTATATGCATATATATAATTTATATATAAGGAACTCTGGATATCTTAATGGGCAAACGATGCCAACAGCCTCTCACAAAAGATGTACAAAAGCTCTTTCTGGGGTCCTTTGCTTTCACAGACTTGATAAAAACCTAAAGGATGGGAATAAACTGTAACTGAGACAAGGCATTTTTATCGGCAGTTAAGCTTACTGCTTTCTGATGACTTTAACATAAATAAAGTTTGGGAAAAGGTTGGGGAGTACGTGTTGAACACCGTCAATCTCAAGTGCAAGTCACCTCCCCTTGATGCTAGTGGCAGGAACTGGATGTCAGTTCAAGGTTGAGGTCTCTGCAAAGAACACTCAAACTGTGGACTCCTATGTTTCTTAATCAGACACTTCCCACATTTACTCCTAAGCTTAGAATTAGGAAGAATTAGGAAATAAAGGTCTCAATTTGAGGATGTTAAAACCAGTTTGAAAAAAAGGGGACTCTCACAAAAGCCAAGTCAAGAGGAAACTTGAAGATCATTCAATACCAAAGTAGACAACTTGCTTTGATCATATTTTTAAGACTACTCTAATGAGGACATTGTAAGACCAATTTAGATTTCAAAGTCTTTATTTTTTTTAAGGGTTAAAAATTGTTTCCTATCTTTATAGCTTTGAACTTGCTTTTGCAAGCGGTTCACGTCAAGTATGGATTATCACCGTTTAGAATTATCTACATAAGTTCTCAAATACTTTAGTAAACAGGGGCAGACTGGCATCACATTTATTCAAGGAACGAGAATATGATTTCCAGAAGATCAGAGATTATCAATCTACCATTTTTCTTTACCAACAATCATTTTGTTTCTCCAAACTAAAGAGAAAATGTTTAGTAGTAGCATCTACAAGCAAAGTCAAGACAGCAGAGGCAAGGGGATGGGTGACTCCTTGGCAATATTAATAGTTTTGTCTGAGTTATCAATTCCACTGTTTGAAGTTTTGTTTCAGTTTCTCCAAGAGTTTCACACAACCATTGTAGCTGTATGCCAGTCCAAATCCTTTATAAATCATTCCACGACAATAGGGGTAAGATTTGAAATTCATTTTCTTATCAGTTCCTTGAAGTTGTGTTATAAATTATTTTAACACAAAATTGACCTTAAAGGTCTGCTAAAATATTAAATGCATATTTAAATTATTAATCATTTCTTTATTATAAAATCATATCTGTTCACACAGAATTCATGCACTGGAAAGAAAAATCTGATTGCTTTTTTCCTAATCCCTATTTTCTTATCACTTCCAGGTTTCTAATTTGTTATGGGTGTGTATTCCAAAAAAGCACTTAACTAAAAGAAATCTTTAGGAAATGTGAGGGAAGTATCAAGCCAGAAGTCTGAGGAATAAGATATAACTGGAGTTTTAGAAACAGTTTGAAAACAAGTATGACATTACAAAAGGCAAATAATCAAGCTTCCTCCCACCCACAGCTGAATAGCAAGTACATCTGATCTCCTGAAGTATCTCCTCTGTATGAGTTGATTTTTACTGTTTACCATGGATCTGTACAGAATTTCTGAATGACCAACAAGGGAGATGGAGAACAAAACCAGAAAACACGCAAATAACATATTAGAAAATCAAAAACTTCAAATCAACAAAAATGTATAAAGTATCCCCTATATGTGCATGCCCACCAACTCCGTGAGAGGCTATGAAAAGAATGAATGAAGATGGGTTTGGCCCACCAAGTTTATACTCTTGTTCGGATGAAAATATATTTATAGGGGCACCTGGGTGGCTCAGTGGGTTGAGCCTCTGCCTTAGGCTCAGGTCATGATCCCAGGGTCCTGGGATCAAGCCCCACATTGGGCTCTCTGTTCAGCAGGGAGCCAGCTTCCTCCTCTCTCTCTCTCTGACTGCCTCTCCGCCTAATTGTGATCTCTGTCAAATAAATAAAATTAGAAATAAAAAAATATATTTATATAAATCATTTTTTCTCATAACAAGCTTTCCCTAATACAATACTTTAACAATGTATTATACTATTTTTATTCATTGTTACAAAGGGCATCTGTACGTTTTCTTAGAAACAGTAACAGGTTGGAAACATTCGGCCCTAACCACATTACCATTTCAAGACTCCTATACCTGGATTATTAGATGATAGCCAATCATAACTTTTTTTCATGGTGCCGTTGGTAAAGGGCAGAATGCCAATTATGTGGGGTGAGGAAGCGGCTCCAGAGATGAACCTGCTCTGTTTTACTGCCTTAGCCAACTAGCTAACTACCTCATAAATGAGAGGCACTAGTCATAAGAGGTACCTTAATAGGGAATGTGGATCAAGTATTTAAAAACCCTAATCAAGTAAAATCAAAGCACATAGGCATACAGACTTATTAGTAGGTTCATTTTTATATGTGGATGACAGCATGCTATTAGCTGTGATTCCTTTTAGCTCATGGACTCTGCTGTGCATAGTTGAAAATGATGCCAGTCGTAGTTTTTCTGTAGCTTTCTAGGTCTGGCTAGAAAAATCAAAACCATGCATAGCCTCTGACACAGAGCTCACACATGCTATCTCCCACTTACAAAGGATGAAGTTACTCTTTTGGGAGGGGGCGTGTTACTATTTGAAAATACCACTTTGCTTAGATGTAGTCTTTTCATACATTGCTTGTGTGAACTTTACTTGAACTGCCCAAATTAGAAATGTATACTCTGTAGAGCTTGTTCCCAAAACTGGATTTTCCAACCATGTGCTTGACTAAGACTTTTGCTGTTGTTCTCGTGCGAGCAGAGTTGGTTGACTGAGATTTTGAAGAAGGATTGCCCAAAAAACAAAACCATAAACAGTAATGCCCTTTCATCAGATGCTACAAGATGGTTAAGAGAATGCCACAGTAAATGCTATAAAACAAGTGATGCTACTTAAAATTCCAAGTAGAAGTAGACATTGAGGGGCGCCTGGGTGGCTCAGTGGGTTAAAGCCTCTGCCTTCGGCTCAAGTCATGGTCCTGGGGTCCTGGGATGGAGCCCCGCATCGGGCTCTCTGCTCAGCAGGGAGCCTGCTCCCCCTTCTCTCTCTGTCTGCCTCTCTGCCTACTTGTGATCTCTGCTTGTCAAATAAATAAATAAGATCTTAAAAAAAAAAAAAGAAAAAAAGAAGAAGTAGACATTGAATAGGATGGTAGAATGTGAAGGCAACTCAATCTTCAATAATTCCAGCTGAAATTCTCTGAAACATATAATAAGGGAAGTAAATGGCTAGTGATGTCTAAAGAAAGTCCCATTATGGCTATAAATGAAATACCTAGGCCCTGTATACATGCCTTAGTAAAGGACAATTTCCTAGTGCTGACACACAGCAGGACTGTCAAGGCCTGGAACAATGGGTAACAGATAATGGGCTGAGTAACATGACTTGTTGACCAGCAGAATTACTGCTTTGCATGGCTCTGTCTGATGCTGACAAGCCAGGTGGGAGAGAAGGCAGCAAGTGTGTAGTTTTAGGATCCTCTAACTGGGCAGAGAGGTCTCATTCCATGTGGCAGTCAACATCACCAAAACCTCAAATGTGTCTCTATGAAGCTCTGGGCATACACCTTGCAATATATATTCTTAACTGTGTTAGAAGCACAACAGAATAAAAGCAAATTTGAACTAACTCCAAGTCAATGATCTTGTCCATCTTTGAATCTAAATGACTCCTTGGTCTAGCCTAGCAGAAATACAAAGTAGGATTTAGAATTAAGTTAAAAGTAGGTAACTAAAAATTATCTCCTCAACTTTTATGAGACTGGAAGACTTGTGGTTAACTCGGTGGTATAATTACATTTAAAAGGAATTTTTATTTCAAAGACAATTTGTGTATGTGTGCGCATGTGTAACTTGGTAGGTCCAACACTACTTTTTACATCTTTTCCACACTATTAGGTAGAGGGCTATGGTTTACTTCAAATTAATTTCCTATAGCATTATTTTATAATTTTATTTACATATGTACTGTAAAATATTTAGATTACAAAGAGCTCATTATCTTGGGATACTATAAGCACTCAAATACTAAGAAATGTGTAATAAAATTTTAAGACATGGTCTTCTATTCAGGATATGTATTATTAGCATGTTCTTTGTTATGGGCCATAAAAACTACTAAAACAACTATACAAGGTTCCTTTATTCACTAAGTATTTATGGAACATCTGCTTTCTTCAAACAACAGCACTCAGAACCATGAGAACATAAAGGCAGGAAACAAAGCTGGTCCCTGAGGAACCTATAACGAGAATGAAGTTGAAGACACACGCAAGGCTAGTAGAGAAAGTCCAAAGCACATAGGCCTGGCACAAGGCCCTGCACAAAACTGGGGTGCCTCTTCCTGCACCAGCTATCTGTTGAAGGAGAACTACCGGTACGCCCCTTGCCAACAGGGAGTTCACAGTCTGGAAAGATAGATAGGAAAATATTCATTTCTCACAACAAAATGATGTTGTAGAAATACGCACAAGTATAGTTTATAAAGGTAATTACTAGGACAGTGTCAAGATTGGCTCCATAGTGGTTTTATAGGGAGACTCCTTAAAAGAAGGCAATCTGGATCTGAGCATTAAAGAACACATAGGATTGGGAGAGGAAAAAGGAGAGCATTGAAGAGCCATTTTCAGTGATGGAAACAAAATGCCCATAATCCCTGAGACAGGAATCCATAGTAGGAGCTGTGTAAGGTTGGTAAGGATTGGACAAATAGAAGATAAGGGAAGGGAAAGCAGTCAAGAGGTGTGAGTTGCAGAGTTCAGGGATGGTCAGTTGAGGTCAGACTTGAATATCAAACTGTAGAGCTGGGACTCCATTTGATAGCCACAGAGACATACGAGGGGTGGAATCATTACTGTTGAAGAGCAAAATCTCTAGAAAGGCAGACTCTGAAACAAAGTTTAATGTTCAGGATATTTATTAGAGAGTGCTCTTGGGATCAACACCTGGGCAGGAAGCGGGGGAAAGAACAATGGGGCCCCGGAAGAAGCCCACTGACTCCACAGGAAGCTCTGCAGCAGAAATGGCCATGGAGCCAGGAGAGTATCTGGTGCTGGGTCTTTATACTTCTGTTGCAGGCTGTCATTATATGTGGGCCATTCTGGGATCAGGCATCTTGGACCAGACAGCCCTCTACCACCAGGACAATTCCTGAAGGGGCCAACTGTCTGTCCATCAGTAGCCCTCCCAGGAGCTGGGATAAATCATTCCTTGAAAGAGCATCTGGGGAATTACAGATGCCAGTTTAATATGACAGTGCAGTACAGCAGTTCTTGAAATGTGGGTTTGCTACCAGCAACACTCCATCACCTGAGGCCTTGTTAGATATACAAAATTTCCGACATCACACAAGACTGAGTGACACCATCTCTGGTAATAGGACCATCCAGGAATTTACTCACCTAGGCTTCCAAGTGCCTAGGATACACACTGAAAAATAAATCAGTGAGTAAATGAAGGAACAGTCTCATTTCCCAAAGCTCTACATCCCACTTCTTAGTTGTACTGCTTTGAATCTACATGTAAACCCTCTTAAACAAAAACAATGAATTACAAGATGCACTATTATTTCTATACTAATAAACTTAAACATCCAGGATTGGTAAACACTCACACTATGACCATGCTATTGGATATTTAATATTTAAATACTATCTTTTCACTCCAATTACTATTTTCAGATTAAAAAAAAAAATCTGCATAGTATTCCTAAAAGAACCTTCTGAACGCTGAGTATGTGTATTGCACAAGTTCATGTTACCCTAAACACTTCTCTTACAGGTTCTTCTGGGTTTCTGGAGCAAAGCCTAACTTCATGGAGTCTGAGGTCTCGAAGATTAATGGTTCACCTATTAATCTTATTTATTAATGGTTAATTAATATTAATTAATTAATGGTTCACAATCCATGGGACTGAACAAATCCAGTGAGAAGCCAGGGCACTCTGGAAGTCTGGTTTCTAAATCCTGTGGTACACTAAGCCCCAAATGCATTCTCCTATTCTTCCTGGGCACATGGTGACTCTCCTAGAAATGACACTTCCCAGCCTTCCTTGCAGCATGGAATGGACATGTAAGTCTGGGTCAGTATAATGTAAGAAAAGTGAAACACACAATTTCTGGTTATCTTCAACTGAAAGGCAACCAGCTTTCCCTGAACTTCTTTCCCAACCCACTTTCACTGGGGGCTGGAATGCAGATATAGCAGGAATCTAGCTTTGACTATGCTGATGAGGATAATTTAGAAGATATAAGTACAGCATACAAGGAATCTGGGTCTCCAAATGGTACAAACATGCAGAGCAACCCTGCCAGTCTAGGACTGAAATTTGACAAACAAATCTCTCCCATTTCTGTTCAGCTGCTTTACCTTTACTCTGACTTGTATGTGTATAGCCAACTGTGTCACAAGACTGCATCTGTAATTAAGTAAGGAAATGCAGTTACTGCTGTCCTTCATATTCCTGCATGGCTCTTAAATATATATATATATATATATATATATATATATATATATATATGTATGTAAATATTATCATGGATGCCATATTGAAGAGTTTCCTGTTCCTGAACAGAGTATAAATAAGTCCCACCAGTTTTTCAAAGATACAAGAGTAATTCAGAAGTCCTACAGAATAAATAACAAAGATACCCAGGAAGTGCTTCACCTACAACCAACATAATGTACATTACTTAAGGTTTAATAAAAAACTTAAATTTATAAGGCCAAGACTTGCCAGAATGGTATCTGGTAAATTTTGGTCAATAGTACAAAATCACTAGTAGAAGGTAAGCTTCATGAGGGTAATGAATGACGTATTAGCTAAATCCACAGAACCCAGAAAAAATTCCTGGTGCATAATAGGCACTACTTAAGAGTGTAGAAGGAAAGAATGATTTCTTTCATGCTCTAATATCTGGATGATCAGAATAGGCAGATACAGAGAATATTCAAAGATTTTCACATATCTTGGAATACATTAAATCTTCTCAAAATAAACTATAATCAAATATTTTTTTATTACTTAAAGAAAAATCCCATGTATCCACTAATGAACAAAATTTTTGCTATTGAACTTACTGATTAAATTCAAGATTTATGAACAATTGTGTCAAGGGAAAATATAAACTCCTAGGGCTATTAAGAAAAATACAAAATATGAAATTTTTTTTATCACAACTGAATAAACACAGTGAGTTCCCTTATAACAATGGAGTAACACTGGCCTTACCATCAGGCCTGTTAGTTTTAGAGACTGGATCTTGAAACTTAGCTTAAAACTATAAATTAATGAAGAGGCATAATGCTAAACCCAAAGCACATATTTAATACCAGGTAAAAAGGTCAAAAAGACTTTATGTTTGGCACTATCTGGTGTGTTTTCAAGCTTTCATAAATGAGTCCAGCTGGATCAGTTGCTAAAGCAGGCAAACCATTAGTCCAATAAATCCATCGGTGGACCAGTTATTTTTGTTCCATTTCAAGGAAAAAGGCTGCACCCTTTACTAGGAAGTCTTTTATTGATCACTAAGGGAGTCATAAGATGGATGGGTTAATCCATAAAACTATACACTAGGAAAGCAGTGCAAACCTATTGTATATATTCAGGGCAAGGAGCTCAAATGTCAGTGTTCAAGAGAGTTGGTTCATGTTCTACCTCTGAAGTTCATCATTCTGGGTGACTCACTTCAGACATCACTATACCATAATTTTTCATTATATCTAATGCACGTGTTATATCCCATCCACTTACCTCATGGAAACATTACCATAATACAAACATGATAAAATATGATAAAATAGAACAAAGACTATGGAAAGATGATCTTGTATGGATCCAAGATAGCATTACACCTATTTTATTACTAGACAAAATTTATCCATAGTTGCAGAAGTATTCCACGTCTCAGCCCTTATTATCTGTGTGCTTTAGAAGATAATCCTCTTCATTCTATGTTAAGCATGAAGAATTTTTAATCTTAGAAAAAAAAAAGATGGTTGGCCTCAAAAAACATATCCAATTAAAGGGATACTACACACTAAAATAGCAATTAAGATAATAAGATATTTCTGTGCTCAGATCTGTGCCTGCCAAATTTCTGGTTAACTTCCCAATATAGAAATATGATCCAATTCAAATGCTCTTAAAAAAAAAAAAAAGCCCTCACATTTTCTGGCATATTCAGAGAATGGTGATGTGAAAGATGAGAAAATCTCAATCTTGCCAGAATTTACAAGGGAATCTGAGAAAGTAAAAAGTGTTTAAAAAAAGTTAAATATTTTCTTAGGATGAATTGCTCCCATAATCAATTAGTCAGTATCCATCTCTGTATCACTTCTTGGTCACTACTGATTGGCTAAGTATGACCCTTAGTTTCAAATTTTTCTGTGTGCACATTAAAGCCAGTAATATACTCTAATTTTATACATTCTTGAAGACACTTACCCTGGTTTTCCCTTTTCTGAGCAGCTTTATTCTTGGAGCAGATTCTTCTAGTCCTCATGGAGTTCTGCTCCATTTTAAAACTGATAGAGTTAGTTTCTTTCTTTCTTTTTTTTTTTTTTCTAATTCAGTAGCCCCTTATTCTCAACCAGAAAGACATTTCTCCGTTTAGCCATGAAAAAAACCAACTTAGAAGTGCATCTAAATTTTCCAACATGTATCTTAAAAAACTCTTTTACTCAATCTCCATCTTGGACAAAACAAAAAGAGGGAACAAATACCCTGAATTCTTCTTAATGATTTCCCATTGTTAGTGGCACCTTCCTCCTCGTAGTCACCCAGACACAAAGCCTAATTTATGCCACGGAGGTACTGGATAATTTGAAATAAATGACTTAGGACTCACATGAAAGCAACTGCTATTCCCCAAACAGTTATCTGAGAAAATCATTTAAACACACACACACACACACACACAAAAATACACACATACACACACACACACACACACTATTTTTAAGACGATTAAAACTTAATGTTTAAAAAAAAAAACCCTGACTTAATGTTTATAAATCTTTAAATTCATCTTTTTTATGCCATCTCATTCATTTTATAGTTAGTTAAAGTGTCAGTCCCCCTAGTAAACACCAAATGATCAATTCTATATAGAATTCCTGTCATCCACACAAAACTGACCCCCCGCTAACCCACTGACTCATTCTGGACCTTCCTTCAAACCTGATATAAGTCAGAAGAAATCAGTGTAACTTCTGCCCCAGTTGATGATATGCATTGGCTTAATATCCTTGTGTTGGGATTATAATGGTTTCTAGAGCTACACATGGCCTAGAGGTTCTTGCTTAAGAAAAAGTTACAAGTGAGTTAGCTGAAATATTTTCAAAGGGTTTTAATTTTACGTTAAAAAAAAAAAGACTGCTAAGGTAAGGACAGGGAGTGGTAAAATAATGATTTTCTTACAATAATTACATTTCACTACAAGTTCTTCACTGAATGTCCGCTTAAAATATATATTTGGATAGACACATAAGCTGTCTTAAGATAAGCTAAGGACTGTAAAATTCCATTTAAATACCTTCTGTTGAGAATAATTTCAATTTTTTTTTGTGCCAACATCCTAGCGCACACCTAGGAACGTGGCATGGCGGTAGGTTACAGGAATCAGAGCCTCCACCACGGGCTAATGATCTTGTACATTTGCTGTCATCCAACATTTCAAACCTTTAGTCTGCAATTATAATAGGGGCAGGGAATCAAGAGTTTCTTTATTTTAGGCAGCCCTTTATTAATGAATGCAGTCACTAAAAGGCTAATTGTATCTTCTGAGCTATTAATTGACTTAGCTCCAAGACGACTGTCTCAAACATATGGTACAAGATCCAAGCAACCGTCCAGGGCAGTGCACAGGGGGCATTTGGCTTCTTTTTGAAAAGAAGAACTAAAGGTAATCCCTTTGCAGCTGCAGTGCAGATGGTTTTCTTTACACCATTTCACTGAATACTAAACAGAAACTGGGAAAAGTTTGAAAACATAATAAACAAACAGCTGAGTGTTAGCTTAAATGCTCTTTGCATCTATCAGAGAGAAGCATTCAGAATCTCTGGATGTTTACCAGAGAGTTTAGAAGAAAAACAGAGATGTGAAAACTGAATGAAATGATTTTGAATTTGTACCTAAATACGGTTCTGCGTGGTTTTCTTCAAAGTAACAATATAATTAAATCTCTCTGAAACTTCATTTGTGGGTGTCATGATTCATAATCCTCAACATCATCAAAAGTTTAGGTTTTTCTGAAAATAAGCGGAAATGAGTAAAGCTGAAATCACCTTTCCCTAGAGGAGTTACATGAAAATCATGGAGACATCTGTTAACCTTCATTCTTTCTCCTTGGTGTGGCAACCTCACATACTGCCTTCCCTTGATATAAAGATGTGCAGTGAAGTCAGTTACCATTTCAACTTCACACTCCCTTATTCTACTCTGGCAGAAAGGAAATATTAAGTAGAAGACTGGTGATTAGACGGGAAAAGAGCAAAGTCAAATCAATGAATAGGTGTGGCCTCTTAATAGTCTCACAGGTATTAATAGTATGCTAAGTCTAACGACACACTAAGATATTAACATTAAAAACAAATCTGGCTACAGATAAGCATTTGACACTCTTCTAGACATTGTGTTATAGCAATAACAAAATACTGTCATGCATATAAACATACACACTAGTACTTCATGTATAACTAGAAAGACAATCAAAATATCATCACTTGGAGTTTCTGATCAGGGATTAAACTAAGAACAGGATTATAGCTACTATTTATGGGTTACTTTTCTGGTTTTTAGTTAGATGCTATCTGGATTTTCTAAAACTAACATATTACTTTTCTAAAAGAGATCTACTTAAAAGACTATACTATATTCATTATTAATAGCAAGCAGTTTCCAACCAAATTATGGCATTACTCCATGTAAACTTACAGATTAGGAAAGTACAGTAATTTCTGTGTTCTCAAACCTCTTAGAAAATCAGGTATTAAAATAAAGACCTTCAAAAATTGAAAGTAACCATTACTTCATTTCTCTAACAGGGCAGCTAGGTGCTTCAACACTTAGTCCATTCTTGAGCTGTAATCAGCAAAACAATTCAGTCGAAATACGTTTTGAAGCCCTATTAGCCAATGTCATCACACCCAGAATAACCTCAAAGAAAAGAAAAACTCTACCTCTTCTCCACTGCTCTCTTCTTCCCCATACTTGAGTTCCATAAGCTTTTCACACACTTTGCAAAACAGCAATAGCCTCACATTATGAAAAAAGCAAAGACAAACCATGCCAACGCCAGCTCTAAGTGGTTGGTCGCTGGTGTGACGTCTTTTTTCCTAAATGCCTGCCATCTGGAGCAGGCGTCCTCGCCGCTCTGCCGTGCCAGCATCCATCTCATGCCCGACTCTCAGCTCAAAGTGTGTTTGCTTATCCCTTGTTTAGGCCTCTTAATTTCTTTCTTCTCACTTGCTTGCCTTTCACTTAACTTGGTAAAACACTACAACGGCTGCATTTAATTCACTTATCAATGTTCAGCTAAAAAGGACTATACAGAATTCGCATATGGCTGCTGCTATCATTTCCAGCCCAACAAGTAAAAAAGACTCCATTTGAATCCGTCAGGCAGAAGGGTTGGACTGCGCCACACTGAGCAAGTAACTGGTGCAAAGTTGATAGGGTACGTTTCCAAAAGAGCTGATTTTTTTCCCCTCCAAAAAATCTTAATATACTGAGAAGCATGTGACCCCTTTCTGGATATAGTCACTACACAGACTACAAGGATAGGTTGAATTTTTGACTAGAGGATGAGGGTTGAAGTCTAAGACAGATACACAGCGGCTTGTCAGGACTTGGGCTGTGGCGGGAGCTTGGATGGGCTTCCAATATCGCTAGGAAGTTATCGCTTCTCAGCAGCAGGGTTTAAAGCAGAAGGAGAAAGAGCCGATAGCCTAATTTATCTGGAGAGTGGATTAGTCATGATGAAAGATACTTGAATTCGTTATAGACTACTGGGACATTTTTTGGGTCGCAAATATGTGGTTTTCTTCAAAGTAATAATCCAATTAATCTCTTTCAAACTTCAATTTATGGGTGCCATGACTCCTTATTACAAGCTTGTATTTCTCTGAAAATGTTCTGAAATGGGTTAAGCCGAAGCCAATTCCGTTTCTGTTAGTCCTGGAACACACAACAGCATGTACATTCCCCAGGAGGACAAAAGAGGAGGAGGCTGCTGACAGGGGACAGAGGCTGGGGTGAATGAAAGACTCCCAGACCCACTTCTGAGGACGAGGGTTTCTCCCATGTGGTTGGATGATTTTTACTTGTTTGTCAGGTAATAAGACCAGTAAAATGTATTAGTTCTTTATTGGATTGCTAGTCCTTTTTCTTAGGGAACATTATTACTTCTTAGCAATTTTCTATATTCCTGCAATATTGCAAAATACTTTAATTTCCGCATGGAATCCAAAAGCACCATGAGGTTTAATGAAAAAACTTTTACTTTGCAGTTCTAGAATAAGCTTCATGACTATAATAGAGGAGGTCACAGAAAATCCCAAAATTTACATCTATGAGACGTCAGTGTCAACCACTAGTCTAGTGAGAATTGTGGTAAAGGGTAATATATTCGTAAACAAATGAGGGTGGCAATTAGCAACAGCATACAGGGTTTATTCATCAAAGTGTACAGGCAAGGGGTGGGGATAGAAGCAACTTTACATTTTCTTTACTGTTTGGTTTATATTCTTATGAATTCTGGCATACATAATAGTTCAACTTTTATAACAACTTAAGAAGACTGAAAATATTCTGTGTATTTTGTGTTTTTATTTATTTATTTTACAATTTACCATATGGAACCTTGATTACTGAAGTAGTACAGAAATCTTGTTACCAAATCAAATAAACTGGGAAGAATTATCATGGACAGCTGCTGTATTTACTGTCTGGCACCCGGTACCCCTTCCTTTTGGAAAAGCCACTCTTCCCCAGCTGCAAACACATGTGGTTTGGGTGGACCTGATGCTACCGCCTGGCTTTAGGGTGAGCCCTCCCACTGACAGTAAGCTAACCATCTGACCACAGAGATTGGCTCAGATATGCCAAGAACCCAAGCCATTTACCATGTCATGCTGAGAGCTTTGCTGCTACTTCTGTCTCTGCTTCTCTTATGTAAGGATAATCACTGATATCGATTCAGTGTATTTCCTTCCAGGCTTATTTTTCTGCCACAGGTAAGCCTCCATATACATATATGCACATACATGTATATTTATATGTACCATTACTTACGTAAATATCCATATACACACAGTTTCTATTAGAGTGATGGAGTATATGAAACTAATTTACTTCTTTCTTTCATACTTAGATTATTTGCCTCTTTCCATTTAAGGGCAACAGAGGTACCTTAATTTGCTTAATTACTGCATAATATTCCACCACATACAGCAAACAATCTATCAAATAACCAGTAGGATATTCTATCCCACAGTGAGCTATTAAAGGAGAAAAAGGCCGGCTAGAAGCAATAACCTCAGTTCTAGAACACACTCTGTATCATTTGCCACCCCAGGAGTACCACAGACTGAGAAGGAGTCACTGCAGAAGGGACAGAGTCCTGGGGAAGAAGGTGGGGTTGAGGAAAAGGAGCACAGAAACTCAGGACAACTGAGAAAAAAAAAAAAGAGTGCATTCTGAACCAGCTTTCATTGCTGTCTTCTCAGATTCTCATGTGGGAAGGTATGGTCCAGTATGAGGAGGTTTTCTGCACTCTCAGGGGGACAACAATCACACACTGGTTGTCGTAAAACTGAGCTCAGGTTAGCCTTGGACCTGAGCCAGGACTTCTGGATCAGGACTAGAAGTTTGCAATGGTGATTTCTGTGGACTCCCAGGAGATGAAGGCTGTGGGGTGAATGAAAGCAGGATCCAGGGAAATTTTAAGTGAAGACTAAGACATAGGACCACTGGCTCTTCATGGGCTCACATTTGAGCTTATGAAAGACCAAAACTGCACAGGTTCATCCAAATGTCCAGTACACAGAAAATGTCCCTTCGTGAGCCCTAGCAACTAGTACATCTTAAAGTATCAGTTCCTTACGTCTGAAACTGTATTTACTCAATATTCCACTTTTATACATACTCATTCTCTTATATGCAGAGTAATCACTGAAAATTGATATCCCTCACCCTTCCTAGTTTTGAAAATTTAATTAGCTGGAATGAATGGCTTAAAGCCTCCCCCTCCCTTTTTTAGGGTTTAAGTTCCTTAGGGACAGAGACCACAGCTGTTTTTTCCTGTTGCGTATGCCTAACACACATGGTGTAAGCTGCATCTAGTCAATACATTTCATTCAATGTATCTATGAGCAGTGAAACGTGAGGGAAAAGAGGAGACAGGAAAAGAGAGAAGAAAATGAAGGAAGGAAGGGACACAGGAAAAGAACCTAAAGAAGAAAAAAAAAGCTCGTTTCAAAATCATGTACATTTATCAGTAAAACTATTCCGTGAAGAGGAGATCTTTCTTGCAAAGAATAGGACACAGTTTGAAAAGGAGATTATCATCACTCCATTTGGTTTTTCTTCCATTCTTACCTAAAATTCTATATATAGGTTGTACTTTCTTAGACATTTCTCCCTTCTTAAAAAGGCGAGTCAGGCAAATGCCAAGTCTATTTTTATTTTATCAAGATATATGTACACTCACATAACTGGCATTTTCAAATGGTATTGTTTCTCTTTACCCAGCTCATTTTCTTAATAAATTCCCCCGGGCAGGCCGGAAGCAGCCTGAAACGGAGTAAGAGTTACAAGAAATCACTCTGCAGCTGAAGTGTTTTCCCCTTTACTTTAGGGCTACGCTTTCTTATCAGGATTAAGTACGCTGTGAAAAGTTGTCATAAAATCAAAGGACATTGATTGTAAAGACATATCTGAAGAGTTTTTCTAACTCATCTTATTTTTGCACCTTATTCAATAACTAATTCCCATTCTAAATGAAACTTTTCTCACTTGAGCAAAAAAAGAGGTCAAACTACTTTTCCTTTTTGACTGGGTCATTTCAGCAGAGAAAAAAAATTGCAGAATTTCTTCAGGTCTGTTCTGAATATGATAATTCTTAATTGTAGATTTTGATTTATTTAAAAACATCAAGGTAAAACATTTTTAAATCAAAGTGGAGCTACCAGGGGGAACGGGAGAAGGATGTTTGACTGCGGCTAATTGTAGATCCAACATAAATAAGCCATGGTTTTAATTCTGCATAGAAAGATAAAAAATTCCAGGTAAATACTCAAGATTTCTTCATTTCCATATAGATACTGCCCTTGGCTAATTTAATATTTATTAAGTCTCTACTAAAATACATTTTTAGTACTTTATCTAACTTTAACATTAAAAAAAAAAGAATGCTTTAAAACTACACCCAAAGGTAAGTCATTTTACTGTACTGTTTCTGCAGATAAAATATTTTCATGTAAACTAACTTCCTAGACAGAAAAATATTTTCTGTACTTAATTTAGAACATAGTCTATACTCAAAAACATAAAAAAAAATAGTTTAACTAAAGACCTTAATTTCCAATGAAGCAAAGAGCACTCCTGCTTTGATTGGCAAGATGGAGCTCTCTCTGCTTATGAAATTAGCCAGAAAGTTGCTTCATTTCTATTCCACTTTTTTTTCTTTTCAGGACCAGCTCTAAATGAAGACTCAAGCACCCTTCCAAATTCCATTCCTGTATTTCCCCAATGGAGAATTTTTCCTAGGTCACTGAAATAGGGTATAATGTTTTTATCTGCAACTGCCATTTTGGGTTGATAGCAAAATCATTAAGTAGGGCCCACTTGAATTTTATATTTCCATCAGTTTTGCATATTGTGGCACAGAATTCTCTTTTATTATGACTAAACAAAGCCTGAACAACAGTATCTGCTCTTAATTTATTTCCCTCTAAGACTGAAACATCTAGGACCTTTGAGAAAACAAAGTAAAACAGTTTTACACAGAAAACAGCAACAATAACACATTATCAGAGTATATGAATAGATAGGAATTAAAACAGGTAGTGCTTAGGTCTAAAAAATACCATCGCAAACATATCAGCTATTTTGATTATTACATGTTCTACACTTCCCAAGACAATTTGATTTCTTTCTCACCAAAAACTATGTTATGTATAGAGCTATATACAATTAAAATGTAAGTTTATGTAAATTGCTAATAATTGATAGCTCAGAAAAGTTTAATTTCACTATAAACAAGGATTGTAAATATAAAATGGACTTTTAAAAGCACCATGAAGTCACAGTACTTAACTTGCTAACAGGCATTTATTATGACGTTTAATCTATTTTCTCCTCACTGCGCTGGGTACTACGCAGGTTACAGAAATGAAACACATGGTCCTTTTCCTTTAGCAGCTTAAAATATAATTGAGACAATAGCAAGCCTCATAAAATCACACTGAACAATAATTGCTCAACTGTGAGGTGCCAGGAGAAACTGCTCTAGTAGCAGATCATAAATCAATGTGGACTGGAGAAGTCTACACAGGGTTCATGAAAGAATGGAGACTTGTATGGAACCCTGATGGAAAACAGGGTAGAGAGTCATCAGAGAAGAGAAGCAGCTCCAGGTGTGTTTGTAGAGGCCACAAGGGCTGCGGGAGATGAGGCTATGACAGGGCTGAGAAAGGCCTTCAAACCAAGGCTGTCAGTGTGTGAGCTGCACATTACTCTACATGACAATGTGAGGCACCTCTTCTGGCTGATATGCAGAAGTGCGCCCATTGTGGAACAGAGGAGGAATGCTCGGGAGGTCTGGTAAAAATGTGGCAGAGATAAGAATAGGATAATAATGTAAGTGTGTTGATGAAGGGTTGCTTTCACCCACTTTCTTTATCCACTTGGGCCAACCCAAGATGCCAAGATCACAGAGCAACAAGACCAATGACTACAGTAGCATGAGGTTGCTAGAGATTGACGAGGAACTTTTTTCTGCCAAGTTCTTCCTTAAATTCCAGTTAGTTAACATGAAGTATAATATTGGTTTCTGGTGTAGAATTTAGTGATCCAGTACTTACATACAACACTTAATGCTAATTGTAAGTGCCTTCCTAATACCCATCACCCATTTAACCCATTCCCCTGCCCACCTCCCCTCCAGGACCCCTCAGTTTGTTAGTTTGTTCTCTATAGTTGAGAATCTGTTTTCTCGTTTGCCTCCCTTTCTTTCCCCGACCCCTAAGTTCATCTGTTTTGTTTCTCAAAGTCCATGTAGGAGTTGAATCATACAGTATTTGGCCTTCTCGGACTTATTTCACTTAGAATATTCTCTAGTTCCATCCACATCATTTTTTTAAAAGATTTTATTTATTTACTTGACAGATGGAGGTCACAAGTAGGCAGAGAGAGAGAGGAGGAAGCAGGCTCCCCATGGAGCAGAGAGCCTGATGCGGGGCTCAATCTCAGGACCCTGGGATCATGACGTGAGCCGAAGGCAGAGGCTTTAACCCACTGAGCCACCCAGGCGCCGCATCATCCACATCATTTTAATTGCACCACTAGGTCTTTACCCTTGTACTACCAGATATTCACCCAAAGGATACAAAAATACTGATCTGAAGGGATACATGTATACTGAGTTTATAGCGGCAATCAAAAACTGCCAAATTACAAAAGAGCCCAGATGTCCGCTGACTGATGAATGAATAAAGAGGATATCTTTATCCATTCTGTGCTCCCCCCACCACACACACAATGAAATATTACTCAGTCATCAAAAAGAATGATCTTTCTCATTCACTATGAACAGTATGAGTTTTTTTTTTTTTAGAAGGTAGGCCTCAACAATTTTTACTAAATAAAATGTCCCACTGGGGGAAAAATGTGAATTTTAAAGCTAAAGGAATTCAGAATGGAAAAAAATGAGTAACAGAAAAGGAAAAAGAGGAGGAAACTCCAATTATAAAACATACCTTTCTAGCAAAGCTGTAACTATTCATTTTCATAATGTGCTTAAATTAAGGCTGGGTAAGCATGTGTTGAGATCAATTCCTTTTTTCTTTTAATTCCTCTATACCATTTAATTAGTATTTACCTTATTGTTCATTTTGTTTTATTTGCCACATTTACCTTAGTTTCTCATAGTTAAGTTGTGACAATTCAGCTACCGTCCGGTAACACTCTCAAAGGTTTTATTTGGTACCACTTATTATGGGCAGATGATAAAAGTCTGTGCTCATTTTTATCACTTCTACCTAACTCCTAAAGTAGACTACAAAAATTCAATAAGAATCCAAATCTACTTATCTTCAGGGTACAATACAAAATCCATCTATTTATTCAAGTCTTTGATTAACAGCATCTATATTTATGAAATGCTCTGGGCTCTGCAGGTGAAAATATTTTATATGAAACTCAAGTATTATTAAATAATATTCTTTGATGGTATCAGTGTTTTATGTGCTTATGTGCAAGTTCAATAACTTTAGCCTCCGGTCTGATATTTTAAGTTTGTAAACCTAGAAAACAAGAAAGTATCCTCTTTAAGTAGGATTTTAACTTAATAAATCGGAAAAATTTATAAAATCAAAGTCTTATCAAGAAAATGTCTCCGGTATCTTGGTGCTTTGTTTCCCATTGAATGCTGGGAAGTTTGAAACTACTACTGAGTAACTATTAAATATTATTTGTATATATTTATTTTCTGAATATTATCCAATATTCACATGTACATGCCCCAATAATAGTGCATGCTCAACTTGAGGTAATGTCACTGAACAAGGAAATTCTGATCACTGGCAAATTCACAAACAAAGCATAACATTTCCAACTCTATGGAGCATGAGACCTCCAAATTACCAATGACAATTATATATATATATATATATATATATATATATATATATATATTTTTTTTTTTTTTTTTTTTAACCTACTCATGAAGGCACAAGGTCCTACTCTAACAAAGGGTAGCAAGAAGTGCGCTGAGCTAAACAGGACTTGAGCTTCAGTCCTGGCGTTTGCTAGGTTACATGCTGGACTATATCTTAAATATTCTGGGCTTCCTTTTCCTCATCTCTAAAACTGACATGATTATCTCCAACTTCTCCCCTCTCCCCACACTGCACTAACATCTTCCAGTTGATGGTAATAAAGGATGATGACACTGTGACTGCCTCGGATGAGGATAGTAACAGTATCTCTTATACACAGAGGACTTAATTGCAGGTTGGTCACTGTCCTGTATACTTTATGCACACTCATATAATTTTCACAACCACCTATGTGGTAGACAGTCCAATTGTTTCCATTTTAGAACAGAGTTTAAATAACTTGCCAAAGTCCAAGAGGTAAGTGCCTGATATCCAAATCCAGACAGTCTGACTCTGAGCTCACACTCCTGTGATGCTACTTTATGAAAAGTGATCATGTTTTACAATGAAACTATAAACTGAGCTTCTAGTCAATGAATTTACTAATAATTCCATTTCTGCTGAACTAAATTTAAATCTTTAATTGCTACTTTTGTCATGTTTGCATGTGCAACATTTTAAAGGGATTTGAGTTATCAAAAAACGGGATTCCTAAAGCCACTTTGTGAAGAACATTGAACAGGATTTTTAATTTGAATTTAATTTGAATTTCCTTTATGAGAAAATTTAGAGTTAAAACCCAGACATTGAGGATACTTCCTAAGTGCAAAGTTAAGTTACTTTTAAGCTCTCATAGAACATGGTAGAACAATGGATAAAATAGCCAGGTTAGAAACTTGGGATGCCTAACTTCTCTTGTCTAAATGTTTAGCATTCTCAAATCTTTTTTCCAACCTAGGTCTCTCTCCTAAGTTCTTGACAAATCAGATTTAATAAAATGAAATGAAGTTCATTGTTTTCTCTCAAACATACTCCTAAATTCCTTCTTCTGATTAATGATACCGACAATTACTTCCCTAAGTCAAAAATCTGTAAATTTCTTCTCTCCCACAATCTCACACAGTCACTCAATTCCATAAAATCTACCTTCAAAATACTGCTCAAATCTATTCATGTCTTTCCTATTGCAATATATCATTTGTAGGATAGAAAATGTCCTTTGTGACTGAGGACCATTAAGCTACCCTTGTCATTTCATCTCTTCTGTACCTTAGGTTACAACCTCCTCAACAATTCCCTGTTCCTCATACTTTAGCATAAGTTCCATGCCTTTGTGCATGAAAAGGTCTCTGCCTGGAATTCTTCCCTTTCTTACCAACACCTTCTTATACTGCATACTTCCTCCTCTAAGAAATCTCTACTTTCCTATTCCCAGCTTCCAATTCATCACTCTTTCTTTGTTGCCTGTGCCCATAATATAGTACTTTCATATTGTAGGCTAAGGGTAACAAGTACATTCCTTTTGGGAGATTTAGTTTTAGGTTTTGTTTAATCCACAAAAAAACCCCATGCAATGAACGTACTATCTCCATTTTATAGATGAAATCCTTGAAGCAAGGAGAGGTTAGAAAACTATAATCCAGAAGTGGTAAAGCCCACATTTTATATTTGTTGCTCTCAAAACCCCATACTCATCCTGTTTCACCATACTATTTTCTTTCCTTTTTTTTTTTTTTTTAAGATTTTATTTATTTATGGGGGGTAGTAGAAAGGGAATGTGAGAGGAGGGAGGATCAGAGGGAGAAACAGACTCCCTGCTAAATAGAGAGCCTGATGTGGAACTCAATCCTAGGACCCCCCAGGATCATAACCTGAGCTGAAGGCACTCGCTTAACCAACTGAGCCACCCAGGTTCCCTACCATAGTACTTTCTTACATGTTTGTATGTCTGTCTGTTCCACTGGCCATTGAACTCTAAAAATGCAAGAAATCGATCTTATTGAACACTGAGGCCTTAGGATCCAGCACATGGTCTGGCAATGCAACAAATGTCTGGTGAATAAATGAATGATCCCATGTATTGTTTG
This sequence comes from Lutra lutra, assembly GCF_902655055.1. Lineage (NCBI taxonomy): Eukaryota > Metazoa > Chordata > Mammalia > Carnivora > Mustelidae > Lutra > Lutra lutra. The sequence continues at coordinate 69,978,525 of NC_062288.1, forward strand.
GGTCACTAAAATCCTATTGTTACTAACTGCCATTTACTAGAAATGCTCATTTCATCAACATGACTAATAGGGAAAGAAAGATTTAAACAATGTTTATGAGTTTTTAATGTAATTTTTATTGAGTTTTTTGTATCCTAATTCATTAATATAAGAAATAAAGAATAATACTGGCATGCTTTATCCTCCAACATTATTCAAACTGGCTTTTTCCTTTCAATAAGATGCTTGGGATAAATTATAATTTCTGTTCTTCCAGAAAGGTCTATTCATTTTTCACACAAAAACCTAAGCTCTAAATGTTTTATAAAAATACTTTTTTCATGTAGTCTGTATACATTTGTGCAACCATATTTTGTCCCTTCAAAAACCAGTACTGGTAATCACTAAGTGATTTTTAAGAAATACAATAAAATCTGGAATGCTCTTTAAGAAGGCAAGTGTTTTCTTTTAGCCTAAACTCATCACAAAGATAAGCTTATCCTAAGAATAGGGGCACCCTACTAAATAAATTCTACTTCATGGAATTAGCTATTATGAAACAAGTATACTAAATTGTCATACATTATAAAGGACAGCGACCTTCTTACCATGACAGAGCAACCAACTAAGTCTATATTAGTCTATTTGTCCCAGTAGCCCCTCCAAACTTTGAGTACAAAACTGACAGGAAAAGATTAATGCTGTGAGAATTAATGGATGGAAAAGAAATTATGAAGATTTTTAAGGTAGCTCAGGGAGAAACTTTTGGTGGAAGATGCTTGGTATAGAACTGTCATTCTCAAAATACTATGGCTATATTCTTTCAGAAATATGGAGATCAGAGTGTATCAGAATTCAGCCCTTATCTATGATACTTCTGTCCGGATATTTTTTTAGAAATTTCTTGGAGAATTCCCTACTGATGGCACCACATAAATACATGAAGCAATCATTCACTTGTCTAGCCAATACTGAGCATATTTTATAAGCCAAGAGACTTAACATTATCTCAACTAGTTTTCATTATAAGTATCATCATCTCAATTTTTTTAAAGAAAGCACATGTGTTGAAGAAAAAATAAGGAAAGGTATGAAGTACAAAGTGAATGCCCCCTACTACCCCTTCCCCAATCCTCTATCACTCCTTCCCCAATACAATTCTGGTGCCTAGCTTCTGGCCATTTAGCTCTATGGACAGAAACATGCAAATCATATACACAATGAAATCCTACTGAAAACAATTCTCTGGATCTTTAAAGAAGTATTGTCATACTTTAGTATCTTGAAAATATCTTCATAGTTCCACATAAATACCTATTTTTAATGTCTGCAACATACAAGCTATTTCACTGTATAGATGTACTTATTTAACCTGCTTCTATTATCATGGTTTTTTTTCTTTGTTGGTTTATTTTTTATTGTTTTTTTTTTTTAGTGGGGGTGTGGTTGTTGTTGTTAAGAGCGGGAAGGGGGGAAAGGGCAGAAGGAGAGAAAGAATCTTAAGCAGGTTCCATGCCCAGCACAGCACTCCATGTGGGGCTCAATCTCATGAACTGAGGTGAAATCAAGGTTTGGATGCTGAATTCACTGAGCCACCCAGCTGCTCTCATTTCCTTCTTTGACTGTTACAAACATTGTATTATACTGCTGACTCAATATCCACATGAATTTAAGTTTTGACAGACATTGCCAAATCATTTCCAAAGAGTTAATACAAATTTACACTCACCACTAGTATAATAGAATGACCATTCCCACAACTACTTCTTAGGATCCCTGCCCACTCTTAAAAATTCAGGAACTCAGTTTTTATTATATGACTTTTATTTACTAATCTGTAACATATTAGAAATTAAATGTGAGGGGCGCCTGGGTGGCTCAGTGGGTTAAGCCACTGCCTTCGGCTCAGGTCATGATCTCAGGGTCCTGGGATTGAGTCCCGCATCGGGCTCTCTGCTCAGCGGGGAGCCTGCTTCCCTCTCTCTCTCTCTCTCTCTCTCTCTCTGCTACCTCTCCGTCTACTTGTGATCTCTCTCTGTCAAATAAATAAATAAAATCTTTAAAAAAAAAAAGAAATTAAATGTGAGAAGTATTTACCTACAATGAAAATTATAACCCCATTTTTATGTAACTATAATCTCAACTGAGGTTCATAGATTAAGTAATCTAGTCAAAACCAACAAAAAAATTAGTGGAAACAGTGGTTTTACACTTTTTGTACATCTTTTTTAATGTCAGCCTTAATAGAAGATCCCTGGATTTTCCTATCTGCTCCAGCATTCAATCTGTTACAGGATGCTATTTTGCTTTAAGTATATGAAGAAAAGTGGCCTTGCACAGCAAATGTGTAGTTAGAAAAGGGAAGTTCACTGTAATAGCCCTTTCACATATTTGCAGATACTCTTCTTTGATACCACACCAAAACTTGACAGTGGTATTGTCTAAAAGAACCATCACAATATAAAATCTGAAACTCTATCAAAACCCTTAATGTAATGATTCCTACATTAAAATCTATTAACTGAGGCACCTCTATATTATACTTTGAATGGTTCTTTACCTGTGCGTGATTTTGTAACCTCATGCACTGGTCATTTGGAAAATACCAGTTCTTTAAATTAGGAAGAGCTACCAAATACTGTCTTATTATACAATATTCTAAAATCCCATTTACATCATTACCAATCTCTTCAGAAGAGTCTGGGTACCGAGAAGTTCTCAGGCTCATGGTAGATGATACAAGTTTTCCAAAATTCAGAATATTGCAAACAAATTCCATCAATGGCAAAGAATTTTATTAGTTGTTTTTCTTGAAGTGGTAAGTTCACTACATTAACTTTTGAGAAGCGACCTGACAAATAACATACCCCTAATAACTGTAATTTGTTAGTGGTTCTTCAAAATAAAAATGGCATTGCATGTAAAAAACAGTGGCTAGTTCAGCTGGCAACTCAGTAGCACAAGAACTTTTCAAGACCACAGCTGTACTTCAAAATGTAGCAAGACTGATTTATACATACTTCCCAGTTCATCACACAAAATATATCATACTGCATCCAAAGACTGAAACTTAAAATTAGTAATTTTACTCCTCCATCAAGGACATTCTTAAATGACATGCTTTTTTCTTCTGCCAATGTATAGTGAAAAAGAAAATAATTACGACTAGTTCTATTTGGTTCCTTTAATTGTGTTAAGGTACCAGGAGCTTTCCTACCATTGTTTTTGCACTACCAATGAAACTCAGTGAAAAAGGCAAATAAGGTTTCTTATAAAATAGTTTTGACTTCACAGACTTCTTAAAAGGATCTTGGGAATCCCCAGCATTCTACAGACCATACCTAGAACACTGCTGCCTCTATCACTCCACTTGCAAGGCGAGGAAACTGAGGTGCCAACCTTAGGTGATCCTCTCAAAGACCAACAGTGAACAGCACAGTTAAAATTCAAACCCAGACATTCTAACCTCAAGTTATGGTCTCTGAGGATGGTGCAGCTTAGGACATCGTTCTATCAGTTGCCAGTACTGTTGCGAAGTTCTTTATACTAACATGTCACATGTGTCCTTGCTTTGCCCTCTCAGAGTGTGATATATATTCATTCATCAAGCATTTAGATGGACTATGAGTCAGAGACTCAACCCCATGATGGGGATGCCAAAATGAATAAAGTACTGTCTTCACTTTCAAGGATTTCACCATCGACTGGGAGACAAATGTGTGAACCACTATCTGTAATTCAGTGTGATAAATGCCATAATGGTACTCTGTACGGAGTATTTTGGAAGCACAGAGAGTGATTAATTCTGCCCAAAGAAAGGAGGAGGGGGATCGGGGCTTACCAGCAGAAGTGCATTTTAGTTGGACTTGAAGGACAAATACATCAAATCCCTTTTTTCACACGACAGTCCTTCACACACCTGAATATAGCTATTGTGTTTCCTGCGTAAGTTTCCACTACTTAAAGATCTCCATTGCTCTCAAGAATATGAAGATAGGAAACAAATCCCTGTATCACGGGAAAGGCCTTCTGAACATATGTATGGACCTTTCTTTCCCAAGTATATATTCACATTTGTTAACATTAACCTGTAATTAATTGAGAGTCAGACAATTTTGTCTAACAGCTGAACAGCTTATTCTAAATTACAACTGGAACAAAATACGCAAACTGAAGAAGCTGTTCACAAAGTGCCCCAAACGGATCTTTTAGTCACCTTTATTCTAAGACAGAGGGCAGCAAACTTTTTCTGCAATGGGCAAGATAGTCCATATTCTACACTTCATGGGTCAGATGGTTTCTGACCCAACTATTCAGCTCTGCCCTCATAGTATGAAAGCAGCCGTAGACAATATGTAAATGACTGAGCAAGGCCGTGTTCCATTAAAAGGTTATAAAAGAGGTTGTGGGTCACATATAACCCATAGGTCATCATTTGCTGGTTGCTGCTATAAGCCATTTTTCTTTTTGTATCCTTCTCCTCCTTATTGTACACTGGAAAGCACGTTAGACTCGGAATTAGGAGAACTGGCTTTTAATTCTACCTTGATAAAAACAAAAACTGTGTGAGCTTAAGCCAATTGCTTGACTATTCTGTTCCCTGTTTCTTGATCAAATCAACTCTTTAGATTTTATGATCAGTAATGACCCTTTCTAAAATCTGAAGAATCACTACAAAGTAACTCTGCTCTCCCAGGTATCCCTAATTCATTACATCATGCAATCAAAAGAGTGACAGTGATAAAAAATGAATGTAGTTTTAATAGAAATGTTTACCTCAAATGAAGAGGGGGCAGCTCTGCTTCACTCTACAAAAGTCAAGTTCAATTCTGAGAAAAAACACTAATAAGACTGTCCAGGGGAAAGCAAATCATCACCTAAAAATTTTTGGAAATTTTAGCAAAGTGACTATGCTTAAAAGAACTGGGCAATGAGTGGAAAGCAGAAATTCAGTAATATTACTTCATAAATGCTTGGAATCAAAGATTAGAACCTAATTAAAATATTCTAGGTCGGAATAATCTCTCTGGTTTCTGGATTCTTAACAATTATCAATTCTGTGCCTTCTGAATTCCAAGTCTATAAAATTATCACTAATAACAATGTTTAAATATCATCGCTAATCTTGCATATTTGTATAACTATGGAGTTTACAACCTTAAGTATTCTATCATTTCAGTTTCCTGGCCCCATGAGATTGGCAAAGATAAATATTACCATTTGGTAAATGAGATAGCAGAAAATCAAAAGGCTTATTGTCTACCTAGAAGATTCTTGACTCAATATCCTAAAAAGGGGGAGGGGCTAGAACTAAGCTCCCAGATCAGCTTAAAAAACGTAGACCGAACACTGAAGACAGACAGCACCAAATATTTTATACAACATCATCTCCTTTATGTCCTAGGGGGAAGGAGAGCTTGGGGGAGTGGGATTTAACAACTTAACAGCTTCAAAGTGCTTTAAATTAGGAAATAGTTGCCCAGAATTTTGCTTTAGCTGTTAGTGTTCAATTTGCCTAGTTTTTCTGTTGAGTGCTTCAACCAAATGCTTTATAAATACACCTCATAAAACGGACAAAGGGAGAGGGGGTAATCTATACTAAAACTAATTCCACTGGTGAGGACTCTAAAAGTCACATCCTTCAATGTGATTGGCCTCATAGATAAAAGCCATATTCTTATAAAAATAAAATACAAGCGGCTGTGAATAATTTAAATCACTAAATGGCATGAATGGATTAATATTTTAACATTATACTTGCCTTTTATCCAGACACAACTTTGAACATAATAAATTTGGTTTTAGAATGGAAATCCTCAAAATTCTGAATTTGGTTTCTTCTTTTAATATGTATAATTAAATTCACCTTTAAAGGTTCCTGAAGGTTGTTGAGAGCAGAAGAAAAGTTTTTTTTTTGTTTGTTTGTTTTAAATGAGTCCATCTGTGGGACACCTACATAGAAAAATACAAGGAGATCTGAGAAAGCAGGAACACAGGAGCTGCATCATGGAAAGACACAATCTCTCCTGGATGAGTCCGCTCATCTTCAATGGCTTGTTGTTCCCTGGCGAAAGGGACACCAAGGGGGAAACTACATGGGGGTAAACCACAGGTATGCTTCCTCTTCCCTCCTCCTTGTCCTCCTCCATTTTGTCCGTAGCCTGAACCAGATTCCTTATCACTGACACCTCACATTACCTTGTGTGAGCAAAAGGTTAAAAAGGAACAATTAGTGGTGTTTTCAGAAAGGAGAAATGTATGGTCTACTTTTGTTTCAGGAGGGTTCAGGGAATTCATCTGCTGACCAGGGACACAAATATCAGGACTTTCTAGCAACAGACGGGGAGGCTGCTTCACTTTCCTGTGGACGGCCTCCTTCTAGAACTTCAAATTTTACAAAGGCTATGGCTGGCAGAGAGAGCATGTGGGACAATGGCATATCCTGTATGCGAGTTTGTTTCTAAAATCAGCCTATAAGGCAAAAATGACCTAAAATCAAACAATCCTTGAGGATCCCTTATATTTTCCTTAAAGCACAGCAGGTACGGTTTTGCAAATATAACCCTGTACACACAAATAGAATGCACTAAATGCAGTTTATAATAGAGAAGTCCATCTTATAACAACAACAGCAAGCAACTGAACTATGCTTAAGTACTAAAATTACACTCAGTCCTGTGAGAGACTAATACCAAGAGGCATGCAACAATCCTTAAGAAAAATGGACGCTAACTTGCTTGTTCTGGTTGCTATTGGTCAACTCAGAACATTGTGAAATCCAAGCACTGTGCTGTGTAACCTCCCTCCCGGGCACTTGGAGCTGAGTTTCTACCCTGTGGCCTGCCAGTCAACCCTGGTCAGGGATTTCACAGAAATCTGACACTGTTAATAGTGAAAAGTTTGCTTTTTCACAAGTACCACCAAGCAACTTAGAATTCTTCATAGGGATTCTAGAAACCAGAAGTTACTAAATAGTAAGAAAGTTCAGGGGGTGGGCGGTGGGGAATTCAAATGACACACAACCATATGTTTCATGGAGATAACTTTTTTTTTTTTTTTTTTGACCTGAGAAGCTAACTTTAGGTAACCAGGCCAGTAGGAAGAGATAGGATTAGAGGAGCCTTTTCTGATCCTTCCAGTACATTTCCTGATCTGTTTTCCTCTGTGAACTTTATAGATGATATACAAGGCTCCTCAAACACAAGATGTAATCAATACACCTCGAAAGGCATTGCTTCTTATTTAACTCAACAGCTGCAGAAAGCTTTTTGTTTTGTTTTTTGTTTGTTTGTTTTGCCTTGCTGACTCCCAGTAATGGGAGATATTCACTCCAGCACAAGGAAAACAGAAGCTCTTAGAAGTGCTTTAGTCACTAAAGGCAAGTATCCTTAATTAAGTGTGTCCTGCCACCTAGGGGCATTCTGAGGCCATTTTGGGGCATATTCAATTTCTAGAGACTTCATAGTATATTCACTAAGGCAAAATATTAATATTAAATCTTCAGCTTTGTCACAAGTTCAACTTTAAAAGTACCCTTTAAAGCAATGGCCATTACTGCGCGTTTTCAATAAAATAAACTTATGCATTATCCATTGTATTTTTGTTACAGAATGCCAAACAGACATGTGATACATTTCTTCTGGATTTCAACTGTAGCTAAACAGTTGTGAATTAAGGTCTAGCCGCATCCCCCACCTCTGGTTTTATTCAGCCAGCAAGGATTTTGTTCCAGTTTGGTTTTAGTTTGAATTCCTTTGGATGGGACGAAAAGATCTCTGCTTCACAGCTAGTCTCTTCACTTATTTACCTATCAGCCTGGGTCCTCAGAGTCCCAGAATAAATATGGGAGTTCTCTTTAGTTAAACAATGAGAGCTAAATAAAGTAAAATATTTTCTTTTTCACTTTAGCTGCCAATAAAACTTGAGAATTCAGCTTAGTGCTCATCTACATTAATAAATCTACTTGAAGTTGCTTCTAACTCTTTTTTCCTTATATCTGCCTTGTTGGAATTTATTTCAAATTTTCTGTTTTATTTTACTGCAATTTATTTTAAAGCTTTCTCAAATCTTCCTTATAAATAATAAATAAATCTTACTTGTATTTTTAAAATAGGAGCTTATCCAGAAATATACCAGATACAGAGTTCTTGGTTTACTAGAGGCCGCTTACAACCTAGCACAGCTGTCTGTAATTAAGAAATGGCTGCTAGACAACAATTAGACTTTATCTATCATATTAAATCAAAAAGTTATGTGGGGTTTAAGCCTACATACACATTACATACTGATCAGAACATGTCACCCCAACATATAATGCTTTGGCATATTGATTATTTTGAGCTGAAGGCAATTAAGAGACAGCAGATGCAGGAAGGGCTCTCTGATCTGTCCCTTTCCACCTAAAAGCAGGTCAAAATTATCCCATGAGACACATCCACTCTCTGTACAAGACAAAGAACATCTTAACACTGGAGACTGGGAATCTTTGCCAAAAGGGATCTATACAAAAAACCTATTAAAACAGCCCTTCTCTTTCATTAGTTTTCCCCATACATTTTCTACTAATGCTCCCACAATTTACTGCCCCTAACCCAAATCCCTTTGTCTTGTCTCTTCTCTGTAAATTTATCATCCTTTGAAAAAATAAGTATATAAGCTCTCAGTTTTAACTGCTTCTTTGAGTCTTCATTTTTCTTATGAGGATTCTCCTGTGTCCATAAAAATATTGAGTAAAATTTGATGCTTTTTTTTCTTTAAACATTTAATACCTGTTCCCCTCTCTACTTACAATTGATAAAGGTGCTATCAGTTTTCAATTAAAAAATAGAAGTAATCAGAAGAGGTTTCCTCTAGACCTCTCCACAAATCTATCACTATATTTGCATCTTTTCAAAAATTTTTTATTTTTTTAAATTTTTTTATAAACATATAATATATTTTTATCCCCAGGGGTACAGGTCTGTGAATCGCCAGGTTTACACACTTCACAGCACTCACCTTAGCACCTACCCACCCCAATGTCCATAACTCCACCCCCCTCTCCCAACCCCCCTCCCCCCAGCAACCCTCAGTTTGTTTTGTGAGATTACAAGTCACTTATGATTTGTCTCCCTCCCAATCCCATCTTGTTTCATTTATTCTTTTCCTACCCCCTTAACCCCCCATGTTGCATCTCCACTTCCTCATATCAGGGAGATATTACGATAGTTGTCTTTCTCTGATTGACTTATTTCGCTAAGCATGATACCCTCTAGTTCCATCCATGTCATCACAAATGGCAAGATTTCATTTCTTTTGATGGCTGCATAGTATTCCATTGTGTATATATACCACATCTTCTTTATCCATTCATCTGTAGATGGACATCTAGGTTCTTTCCATAGTTTGGCTATTGTAGACATTGCTGCTATAAACATTTGGGTGCACGTGCCCCTTTGGATCACTATGTTTGTATCTTTAGGGTAAATACCCAGTAGTGCAATTGCTGGGTCATAGGGTAGCTCTATTTTCAACATTTTGAGGAACCTCCATGCTGTTTTCTAGAGTGGTTGCACCAGCTTGCATTCCCAATCTGTCCTAGGTTAGTTTAACTCTCGGGCCCAATCACAGCCCCTGAGAGGACAAAAGGAAGATTTTCCTCCCCTACAATACATGTATAAATTAGCCCAAATTAGTCCTGCAAGGAAGTGTCTAATCATTGTCCTTGCAACCAATCTGACAACAGAATAGGAGACAACTGCTGGAGGGAAGAAACCTTTGTCTTCTTTCTAACTATGTCATCAGTATAACATTTTGGGACAAAGAACTATAACTTTTGTCGTTAACTGTTTATAATATAATCAAAAACTTTTGAGTTCCAGCCAGGTTGAAGAAGGGAAAATTATAGCAATGTGACAGTGCAGGGCATGAAAGGGGACTAGGGTTGGGACTAGGTTGGACTAGGGTTTCCTCCTGCTACAAAGAGAAACTGTAGAAATTAATAAAAAATTAATAGAAAGCACTAGGAGAATTGATTAGAGTCAGCTGTGGTGATTTTCTCAGCGATCCTGATGTTATGAAGCAAAGCAGAACCTGGTTCTATGATATAAGTGCCTTTCGCCACCTGCCAGAAGGCCGTGCACTTACCATGTAACCAGTCAGCCTCAAAGAACAGACTAGAGATAAACCCTGAGAGCCACCTGTAGGGGTGGGCTTCAGATGGAAGCACTCATTTGGAAATTTCTTCTGAGCGCGTCATCTGGGCTCATAACGTTACCATAAGAGTAACTCAGGAAGCAGCACTTTTGTAAGACAGGTAACGAATCACCTCCAGCACTCAGAGCAGGAAAAGCATTTACTTCACCAAAGAAACAGAATAAAAATAAAACAAATTCTTGTGGCAAATGGCTCAAAACAGATAGGGCCCAGGGACCCATTTTAGGGAACATCCTGCAAGAATGTGCACGGATAAGTGTGGTGTGACTATTTATCATAGGCTGAAGAATAAAGGTATTTATTACCTGAGACCAAAGTTCTGATCACCTACCTTATATGGGGTATGGTGGAGCTTTTTATAGACTGTAAAAATTTTTGTCCTCAGAAGTCTCAGATTATCAAACAAAGAATCTTAGAAAAATGCCCAGAAGTTAAGTGTCTCTGGCTCATCCACCTGTTCTCCCCAAACAAGTAGAGAACCCTCAGGCCAGGAGCAACCAGAAACCAAAGACAATGACCAGGGGTAACAAAGCCAGAAAAGTTAAGCTATTTAGCTATAAATTTCTAATTATTCCTCCAGCTGACATCCTTGCCTTTGTTCCTAAAGATAGTTTTGTGCTAAACTTAGTAGCTGTTTTTCTTTTCCTAAATCATTTTCCCCCTTTCTTTGTGAATTCAACCGGATGGGAATGAGATCTATGATTTTTGTATGTGAAACTATGTATGTTTAATACATGCTAAATAATAGAAGATTAGAAAGTTTTTAATAACCCTGTTTATTATTCTCATGGTCTGTTTTCTCCTTCCCATTTAACAAGTCTTTCTGTAAATGCATCACATTGGGGGGTTGCTATCTACCCTGATGGGTCATTGACTTTGTAGAGCATGGCATATGCTGAATTGAACACTGTAATTACATTTAGACCCAAGGCAACACCCAATTGTTCATTCTCCTGTGAATCTGGAAGCACCTACAAATGACATATATTAATGAATTACAGATCCTGTGGTGAGTTAATAGGATAACAAATCTCAGTCAGTATTGCATAAATTGGGGTGCTTAGAAGCTGAGCTCTTTGTAAACATATGGCCTGGTAGGATGGAATTCTTCTAGAAGCAAGTAAGAAATGATAAGGTTGAGTTAATATCAGTCCCTGTATTCTCATTGTTCTGTCAACCTACTCGATTCATATGTTCCAGCTAGTTGTTTCCCTGAATTTCTCTGAGGGTAATGCCTGAATTTATAGGTATTGTAGTAATTTCAAGAGAGGGGGTAGACGCATAAACACATATGGCAAAATTCTCTCATGCATCATGAATTATTAAAGATCCCCTTAAAAACCTCTGTGACCTAGGCCTTCTGTTTATTGCCCTTGTGTTTCAAGAGGCTGATATGGTATGATGAAACATAAAGCATTAATGGTATCCTATTTTATTTTTATCCATCAAGTTGGAAACCAATGGGAAGAGATTGATAACATTAAGTACTAGTAAGGATAACTAGGGAGGCAGGAAACTCATTCACTGCTAACGGCCATGTTTACCACCACCACCTTTCTGGAAAGTGATATGGTAATGTAAGATACAATTTAAAGGTAGAGATACCTTTTGAATCAGCCTTCTCAGTTTGGGAGATTTTTTGCACATATTTATAGAAGCAGGCATAAGAACATTCTGGTAGAAAGTTGTTTACTCCGGTACTGTTAGTAGTGGCACCAAACTGGAAACAACCTGAATGTTGGTGGTAGAGAGATGATTAAATATGCTACATCCACATGGAATATTATACGACTGTTAAAAACAATGAATTAGGTCTATAGGTATGAGCATCGGGAAAATGTCTGTGGTACATTGTACAAAGAGAAGCGAGTCATAGAATGTATGTATAGTATCATTCACAGTTTAGGATGGGGAGGGAGAAAGTGGGAGAGGAGGAAAGGGTAGAGAATAAGCAGGGGTGAAGGAAAGAGGTGAGTGTAGGGAAAACACAAAATTTAAGTGTTTGTCTATTTTTTTTTTAAGATTTTGTTTATTTATTTGACAGAGAGAGATCACAAGGAGGCAGAGAGGCAGACAGAGAGAGAGGGAAGTGGCTCCCTGCTGAACAGAGAGCCCAATGTGGGGCTTGATCCCAGGACCCTGGGACCATGACCTGAGCTGAAGGCAGAGGCTTTAACCCACTGAGCCACCCAGGTGCCCCTGTGTTTGTCTATTTTTATATGAGCATAGAGAAGGAATCCTATGCTGTAGGTAACCACCTAATAGTGGGTATTCAGAGGAATAACACAAAAGGAAGGTTAAGTTATTTCTTAATACAGCTCTGCAGGGTATGATTTGATTATAGAGAACATGAATAACATTTGTTGTCTTTGTTGAAAAATGGCAGTAAAATAATCTGAAAAAGACAGAGTGATGTAGACCATGTAGTGATGCCAGCTGTTTGGTGAGAAGGAACCAGTTTTTAGTTCAGTGAAGCTTTAAGATGGCTGGAGTAGAGTTGAGGGTGAAGACTAAAAGGTGCTTTCCTTTCCAGCGGGAAGTCCAGCACAGTCTGGACATGAAAAGGCCTGGAAGGACTGGCAAATGAGTCTTCAATTTCTACCTGTAAATTCAGATTTATAGGTTATAGAAGACTCTTCCTGACAGGCCAGCGGACCATGTAAAACCATGCTGGTTCTGGGCCTAGACTAGAGGCACCAGATTGTTTTTGCCTAATAAATCCCTGAGCTAATTAAATGCCAACGTTCTTCCAGAACAAGCCTTGGCTTCAGATATATACTTATTGTTTTAGGCAGAAATAGTAGTTAGAATTTTTAATAGACTAGTTCTTAGCCCCTTAAATAATCACGTTCAGTCAGTAGCTATCTGGACCTTTAATCATATATTCCTAGAGTATCTTTGAACATGCGTTCCAAATAAATGTAAATTTATTTATAACCAATAGATATGTCCTACCATCAATCAATAATTTGGGTAGGCTCCACAGCCAGTGTGGGCTTGAACTCATGACACTGAGATCAAGGGTTTCATGTTCCCCTGACTGAACCAGCCAGGTGCTCCTGTCAATCAATAATTTGACTTAATATTTGATGAAGAGAAATAGTAGCTATTTTATGATTTTTTTCTTAATCCCTGTCATGTGGGCTTCTGTTCTGCAGTAACTGAGTTCCTTTAAAGTTTCTTTAGCTGAATTCCTTTGGCTACAACCTCAGCCTCAAGTCTTGCAGACCTCTCCCCAGCTTCGCCCCTCTGACCAAGGCACAGAAATAGCTCCCTGGTTTTGCTAGGCCAAGAATGCTTTGCTGTCCTTGTGGCTCCCCTTACCTTGGCTCCCACCTTTGTAAATAACGCCCTTATTAAACACTCCACAATTACACTAATTAAGCAGGCCATCTATTTCCTTATGGAATCCTGACGATACATATATATGCAAAAAAAAATCTACTAAGGGCTCCAGGACACATAAAAGTAAATTAGAAATTGATTCACTCTCAGTTTATAATCGGGTGTAGGAGATAAGTGTGGTTCTTCTGATATCACTGGTTAAGGTCTGTTTAGATACAACTGAGAAGGTGATAGTATTGTCACATCAATGTAGGTGATAAGGTAGAAAACTCCATGGGATGACTTGTTATCTACAGGCTGGATTGGAATAATTCATTTACATATGACAGAATGAAACTGTATGTAGAAACACTTTAGTAAGACTTCAAATATCTTTAAAATGCAATGTGATATTTGCCGAGGCAATTAAAATTTATGTGCCCCAAATAATAATTTCATATATACTTATTTTATGAAAAAAATCTTGTTTTCTATACAATATTTGTTTTTTTAAACTTCTACATAGAAGCCCACATAATAAAAGTCACTTCCATAGGATTTAAAAAATTATCTGGAATTTACAAAATGATACATTTTAGCAATTTGGTGGGGATGGACTCAATTTGGGTACTAATTTGATTATAGAGAACAACTGGCTGCTTTCTTGTAGTAAAAGACACTAAGCTTTCAAGCAAAAAGGACATTACTCGACGGCGCTAGTTAATTCAAGCATCCATTCAATAAACTAGAAAAAGTAGCACATTTACATTTTTTTTTAAATTTTATTTATTTATTTGACACAGAGGTCACAAGTAGGCAGAGAGGCAGGCAGAGAGAGAGAGAGAAAACAGGCTCCCTGCTGAGCAGAGAGCCCAATGTGGGGCTCCATCCCAGAACCCTGGGATCATGACCTGAGCTGAAGGCAGAGGCTTTAACCCACTGAGCCACCCAGGTGCCCCGCACATTTACATTTACAGTTAGCTTTAGAGTTTAAGGCCCTAGTGGTAAATTAGCTGGATTAACAGCTGTATAATACACACCTCTTAATAGAACATTAACTTCAAAAATTTTAACTGGCATTTATATTTTGTCAATATGTAAATAATAGATGAGATAATTTTAAAAAGACATAGCTCTTATCCTTGAAATTTATAACAAGAAATCTATGCATGAAAATTACTGATAGATTACAAAGTAGGATCTTTTCTCTCTAGGTTTTTGTTGTTGTTGTTGTTGTTGTTTTTAAAACAACTAGTAAGGCTAATCTAGAATCACTTAGCTTAACTGGAGTTTAGACAAATATTCCTACATGAAAATGTTCCTGCTTGCCTTCTAGCTTCCAGCTTTTCTTTTATTATAATAGATTTGTCATTCATGTTGCATTTCAAATCAAATTTTACATAATTTCAAATAGATATGCTAGGGAATTTAAAAATACTGAGGGGCACCTAGGTGGCTCAGTGGGTTAAGCCTCTGCCTTCGGCTCAGATCATGGTCTCGGGGTCCTGGGATTGAGGGCTCTCTGCTCAGTGGGGAGTCTGCTTCCCCCTCTATCTGCCTGCCTCTCTGCCTGCTTGTGATCTCTCTCTTTGTCAAATAAATAAATAAAAAATCTTTAAAAAATATTGAAATACTATCACTTGAAGTCTTTTAGAAACTAGAGTTAAGGAGAAAATTAATGTTTAGGTAAGAACTACTAAGTACAAGTTGGATTATATCTGGATTACATCTGGACTGGCAAAGGAAAAGTGCTTAAGTACTTGCATAAATAATTGTAAAAAACAGTGCACACATTATCAAATAAGAACAGATGTAAGATTGTAAAACTTGCCTCTGTCCCAATAGTCTGGTTTTCAAAAGGGTACAAACATAAATGTTTTAGTTAAAATAAACATGGGGTCAATAAATCTCAAATTCATAGAATACGCTCAAAACTTTGAACTGTTTAGCTAGCCTCCAGTGATACGTTAGCAGAACGAACATACATTAGAGCACTTAACAGGAAAACCATCCACTATAAAATAGGGCAGAGACACATTAAATATTCTTATCAATCTCAAATCCAAAAGCATTACAATTTAGAACATATGCAGGATCAGTTATGCAAAATGGACTCAACAGCTTCCCCAATAATTTTCTGACTATTTGGGGATGGATTTTTTCCCCCTATACTTCTGAATTGGTTGAACAGAATGAACAGAAAGGAAATATTTCAATAATTTATTTTTGTTGATTTGGCTAGAATAGCAAATCATGAAACACTCACTGAACATAATGAGCTCCTCTACACTGTGATTCCAAATCTCTCTGAGTACAGGGCCAGCTGACCAGATGGTGTGCTGTAACAAAATGCCTTTGAAATAGAGGCTTGAGTTCAGGTTCACGGGCCACAGGACAACAGAGGCAGATTGCGATGTGCAAGTGATACATTCAGCTAGGAAGATCCGTGGTTGCCAAGAGCTGCTGTACTCTGCTGTCAAAGGGCAGATCAAATGCCATCTTCCTCATGCCCCTGTTCTATCTTAGTATGTGGCTGGTGACTGTGTTTTGAACCTTTTAGGGGTGGGGGGGGGGCAACTTTGAGAGGTCAGAGAGACCAAAGAGGTGAGGAATCAAGTTTCCAAAATACCCGTAGCCTGCTCAGCTGAGAAAAGAATATATGTGCATTTGAAAATGATAGGCCATTCCTCTAAATTACCTTGTATACAAAGGGGTTTTCTCAGAAATCTTATATTGCTCTTAATTAATGAGACTGATTGGTTAGCAGTCTGCCTTATGACTAAGTCTGAGAGAGCTTAATGGAAGAGGAGCTTAATTGCAGAAAGGCAATGGTAGAAATTCATTAGAGAAGTCTTGAAACCTGAAAATTATGGGCAAAGCAGGCTACCCGAATGGAAATTGAGCAATTTAAGATGTCTTAATTAGATTTAAAACCAGAGCTTAGAAAAACTAAATTAGCTCTATCGAATCAGATAAAAAAAAAAAATCCAAGATAAAATGCATGGTTATTACTGGATTACTCAAGATAGTCTGTATAGCATTGTACTGGTGATTCTACAAGTTAGCCTTTATGAGGAGTAATAACAACAACAAAAGGCAAAGAAGATACTGAGCAAGAACTTTAAATAGTACTGATTTTGTTCCTAATCTCACAGTATAGATTTTAAGATGCTTTAATAACTTTATCCCAGCCAAAGTATCATTAAGAAAAGAAAAACAAAACAAAACAAAAAAAAACAAAGGAAATCTTAGTTTCTACTCTGTTGGGCAAAAACATAGAGGAAAAAAACCAAAAAATCTAATATATTATTCATTTGAGGTAAGATTTATGCAAAACAGTTGTGATTTAAAGGTGATAACAATATGAGTATTGACAGGGCCAGCCAAACAGTCAAAAGAATATTATATTTACTCGATAAGCACAGGGCATCAGAATTAAAAATAAACAGAGAGGAGAGGGAGAGAAAAGTATCTATAGTATGAACCATCCTAGAGCTTGTCACTCAGTCATTTGTATTCACCAGGCAAATAAGTTTCAGGCACCAGGCCGAGAATACATCTTAGAACAAAATGCTGAAGGTCCCTGCTGTAATGGAGAACAAAGGCTAGTAAACAAGACAGGCATTAAACAAAAATAACATAAATATAAATTATACATGGAAATGAGCACCATAAAATATATAAAGTCACCAGTGGAAGGTGATCCTCGAGAAATGTGATTTGGATGAGGGCCTGGATGAGGGAGTGATGTCCAAACCAAGACCTGAAACTGGAGGAAGGAAGAGCTAATCATTCCAAAGGGAGGAGGGAGAAGTCCTGGTGGAGGCACCGTGTATCTGAGGCAGGAAAGGTGGTCAGGGTGGCTAGGCATACTGCATGAGATGCATGGAGGGGGTGGGGAGGAGAAATGAGCCTAAAGAAGGGTAAAGGGACTCCAGGCCAGTAACGATTGTAGATTTCATGACAATGTTTAGAATCTACATGAAGCATGGAGACTTTGGATGGGTTTAAGCAGGAAGGTGACAGGATTAGATGTGCATTTGTAAGAGTGCTGTCATTGAGGAGCCAACAGTGCTGCAAAGCAGAGGTCTCTGGATTTCCAGAGCACACTGGTCAGTGTATTCATTTAACACTCATTCAAGAGGGACACCTGGTTGGCTCAGTCAGTTAAGTGTCTGCCTTCAGCTCAGGTCATGATCCTAGGGTCCTGGGGATCGAGCCCCACATCGTCTGACTCCCTTTTTAGTGGGGAGTCTGCTTCTCCGTCTCCTGCTCCCCCTGCTTGTGCTCTCCTCTCTCTTTGTTAAATAAATTAAAAAATATACCAATGTAATGGTATTAGAAGGTGGGGTCTTTGGTAGTGATTAGGTCATGAGGTTGGAGCCTTCATGAATGGCATTAGCGCCCTGAGAAGAAGAGATAAGTAGTTCTCTCTCTCTGCCATGTAAGCACACATTAAGAAGTTGGCAGTCTAAACCCTGAAGAGGTTTCTCACCAGAACCCCATCATACTAGCACACTTGATTTCAGATTTTCAGCTTCCGGAACTGTAAGAAATAAATTTCTCTTACTTATAAGTAACCCAGTCTATGTTATCTTGTTATCACAACCCCAGCTGACGAAGACAGGAAAGACATGACCTAACGGAGAGTAAAGAGACAACAAGGATGGATGGAATTGCCCTCCCAATTCCTTCACATTTATCTTGGCTTCTCCCACAATGAACCAATAGCCAGGAATTTTACCAGAGAGCCACGAGGTTTGGTAACCTACACACCAAGGACAATGTAAGAGCCCCTGGAGTCAGTCTGTAACAAGGAGGAATGGAAGACGGGTCCCAGAAAAGGAGACCAGGGAGCCCGAAGCACAAATGTTCTGACTTCCTCATTTTATCTACAAAACTGGATGCCTTCAGCTTGTACCTGCAAATTCTCATCAGCTGATATCTTAAAGTGGCATGTGCCATAACTTCGTTTCAACCTGACATCCAAGAAAGCAGCTGCTTCGGTGCCAGAAGGTGCTCAGACTTTTCTCTCACCTTCTTTTCCTCTTTTTCCTTCTTCATTGTCTATTATTTATTTGCATATCTGTTTTCCTCAGCACCCAGCACAGTGCTTAGCAAGTAGTATACACTGAATTAATATCAGTATAATGTTTATTTATGAAGATCGTAATTGATGACTGAATGGATGAATGGAAATACATGTTAATTATTTATTTTTCTTTCAGTCCAAGGGCTTTTGGAAGTTCTTTTCCCCAATCCACAGATTCTGATTTAATTATTTAGGGTAGGGCATGATCATCAGTATTTTTTAAAAACTCCCAGGATGCCTTGGTGGCTCCATGGGTTAGGCCTCCGCCTTTAGCTCAGGTCATGATCTCAGGGTCCTGGGATCAAGCCCCACATCGGGCTCCCTGCTCTGTGGAAAGCCTGCTTCCCCCTGCCTGCCTCTCAGCCTACTTGTGATCTCTCTCTGTCAAATAAATAAAAAATAAATAAATAAATAAATCTTAAAAACTCCCAAGTCATTCTCCTCTGAAGCCAGGTGAAGAACTCCTATCCTATAAAATGACTGACTGTTAGATCACATCCTCAAATGTTGCATTTTTATATATCTCAAAACATAGGCACAGAAAATGTTGCTTGTCACACATACTAAGGAAATACTTGTTGAATTATACTGATTTTTAAA
Source organism: Lutra lutra (assembly GCF_902655055.1). Classification (NCBI taxonomy): domain Eukaryota; kingdom Metazoa; phylum Chordata; class Mammalia; order Carnivora; family Mustelidae; genus Lutra; species Lutra lutra. The sequence goes on from NC_062288.1 coordinate 69,997,714, forward strand.
AATCAAACTACACATATTCTAGTAAATTAAAATTATAGGATTTTTCCAATGAGGTTTAGGAAAACCTAAGCCATCATACATTAGAAAGGTTTGTTGAGGGCGCCTGGGTGGCTCAGTGGGTTAAGCCGCTGCCTTCGGCTCAGGTCATGATCCTGGAGTCCTGGGATCGAGTCCCGCATCGGGCTCGCTGCTCGGCGGGAAGCCTGCTTCCCTTCCTCTCTCTCTGCCTGCCTCTCTGCCTACTTGTGATCTCTCTCTGTCAAATAAATAAATAAAATCTCTAAAAAAAAAAAAAAAGAAAGGTTTGTTGAGGGGTACCTAGGGCTGAGCTGGTTGGGTGTCGCCTTAGGCTCAGGTCATGATCCCAGGATCCTGGGATCGAGCCCCACATGAGGCTCCCTGCTCAGTGGAGAGTCTGCTTCTCCCTCTCCTCTTCTCCCACTACCCCTCTTTCCCTCTCTCTTGCTCTTTTGCTTGCTCTCTCTCTCTAAAATAAACAAAATCTTAAAAGAAAGGAAGGAAGGAAGGAAGGAAGGAAGGAAGGAAGGAAGGAAGGAAGAAAGAAAGAAAGAAAGAAAGAAAGAAAGAAAGGTAGGTTTTTTGAAAGGCTTTTGAAAATGTATAGCATGGATGTGGGGACATAAAATGTAATACATGCAAAGCAACTGATTTTCTTCTTGTATTTTTGCTCTAGCATTTTATATTTTATTTCAAATATATTTCTTTTAGCCTGATTAGAGTAAATATAATGAATGTTCATTTGGGAAAAAAATTCAGATAATACAGAAAATATAAAGAGGAAAGTAAAATTCATTCCTTTCTCTAATCACTTTGAAATATTTTGGCATATATGTTTTATAATTTTGTTTCTTTGTAATAGGGCAATGAATGAGTCTTGGTCCAGAATTAATGACCAGGGCCAAAAGTTGAGGTTAAGAGAGGCTAAGTTCTCAAGGACATGTCTACCCTGTAGCAAAGGAAAACCCAAAAGTCAAGGAAAGAAGTGAAATAACTACAAGACTCAAAGATTGGGATGGGAGAAACGAAAATGTATATTATTAAGTGAAAGAAGCCCATCTGAAAAAACTGCAAACTGCACAATTCTAGCTATCTGACACTCTGGAAAAGACAAAACTGTGAAGACAATGAAAAGATTAGGCTGCCAGCAGTTAGGAGGGAGAAAGGAATGCCCAGGTAGAGCACAGATGAAGTTTAGGGCAGCGAAACTATTCTATAGGATACCACGATGGTGGATACATGTCATGATGCATTCGTCAAAACCCACAGAACATACAACACCAAGAACAAACCCTGAGATGAATTATGGACTCTAGATGATAATGATGTGTCAATGCAGGATCACTGATTGTAGCAAATGTACCGCTATGGTACAGGATGGCCATTTTGGGGGAGGTTGTGTATATATGGGGACAGAAGGTAGATGGGCACTCTCTGTACTCCCTCTTCCATTTTATTTATTGTGAACCTAAAATTTCTCTAGATTATACATTTTTTTTAATTAAAAAAAGCAATTCAGCATGTCTATTTGACTTCTTAATGAACTTGCAAGAAGTGAAAGAAATCAGAAGGGTAAAATAATCAAGACATTTGACCATACTAAAATAGTAAGTATACATGTATATGGAATGGAAAGGCAAACGATGAAGCAGAAAAAAATACTTGCTCCCAAATTATAACTCACAATCTAGTAATGTTCTTATTACATAAATCAACATAAAAAAAACCACATTCAAAATAAAAAATGAACTAAGTTCATGAAAGAAACATAATGGCTGACACACAAATTGCTAATGAGCCTATAAAAAATGTTCTATTGTACTAACGATCAAAGTCAAATATAAATTAAGACAATGATACTTAGCATTTATCAAAGTAATACAAATGAAAATAAGGGATAGAACTCAGTGCCCATAAGATGCAGGTGAGAAGGGTGTTCCTATACTCTGTCAGTGAATTATGTAGCAGTTTGACAATATGATGGCACGCATGAAGAGGCCTACCTCACTAATTCCGCCTCTAGAAATCTGTTCCATAGCAATCATCAGAAGTGTAGAAAAAATTCATTTATAAAGATGGTTATTATTGCATTACTTAAAAATGTTAAAAAAATGCAAACAACCTGACATCTACAAATTAGATCCAGCTATATAGGTAGAAATAATTCAGTAATTTAAGGCGAATTTTTTTAGTGGTCTTAGAAAATGCTTATAATGTAATATTTCATTTTGGCAAAAATTCAAAATATACACATGAAAATGTATTTAGAAAATAGTAGTGTTTGAAGGTGATATAATTATCTACCTAGAAATTTAAAGAGAATCAGTAGGAAAACTACTAGAACCTCATAGTACAATGCCTAATAAGGAAATAAATTCAGAAAAATAAATAAGGAAATAAATTCAGGAAATAAATTGAGGAAAAAAAAGATATATAAAGCAGCTAAAACAAATCAGGAAATACAATATAAAATAAAACATAAGATTGAGTACTCAAAAGTCAGAAACTATAAAAAAAAGACAGATTTTTCATCCTCTGACAAAGGAGATGATAAACAAAATTAAAAGATGAATGAAAACTGGGAAATATACTTGCAAACTTAGACAAACACTTCTTATTTATAATCTGTATAGTAAGCAAAAACATCAAAAAGAAAATGCCATCTATGAGAAAACCAGAAAAAGATATGAAAACAAGTTACTGAAGGGAAAATGAAGATGATCCATAGCATATGAAAAGACATTTGTCCTGACAACAACAAAAAAAATCAAACAGAAACTAGGAAAACAAAAAGATCTTTTTTTCATTTGCCTATTAGATTGGCAGAATTAGGACACTGATTAAGTCTACAGTATGAGATTAAGTTTTCTTTTTGATTCCTAGGTAGAGCATGAATGTGTATAAATTTACAGAAGGGAAATAAGTAACATTTGTCAATAAACAATAAAATTTAAAATATATATATTCAATGATCTTGAGACTGTGATTCTATAACTTATTTTATGTAATTTGGCAAGTACACATGGATTTCTGTAGCTAGATAATCTTTCCACCAAAATTCATGGTGATAAAAAAAAAAAGAAACGTTCAAGAAATCAGAGAGGGAGACAAACCATGAGAGACTCTAGATTCTGGGAAACAAACTGAGGGTTACAGAAGGGAGGGGGGTGGGGGGATAGGGTAGGCAGGTGATGGGTATTAAGGAGGGCCTGTGATGTGATGAGCACTGGGTGTTATATGCAACTAATGAATCACTGAAAACTACATCAAAAACTAATGATGTTGGCTAACTGAACATAATAAAAATTTTTTAAAAATATAAAAAATAAAAATGTTCAACGCTTCTTATAAGCCACTTCAGGTTGCACCTGGGTGGCTTAGTTGGTTAAGTGTCTGCCTTCAGTTCAGGTCACGATCCCAGGGTCCTGGGCTTGAGCCCCACATCATCAGGTTCCCTGCTCAGTGGGGAGTCTGTTTCCTCCCTCTCCCTCTGCCCCTTCCTCCAACCCCCTCTCACTAGTGCGATCCCACTCTCAAATAAATAAATAAAATTAAAAAAAAAAAGCTGCTTCAGATTTACTAAGTTTGATGCAGAAGAGGCATCATCCAAGTAGCATAAGATGCAGAGAGGGATGAATGTCAAATGAGAACACTTTGACCAATGGAAGATAAGAGTCAGTGGCTGAATTACTCTCCCTTCCCTCCTTGTCCTGAGACAATGTTTATGGCGCCTCTTAGGACACAGTTCTGCAAGACTGAGCAGTCGGTTGTGCTGGATACTGAGTGGTCAGTTCAATGAATCATCCTCATTTTGGTTCTTCTTGCCATCCTTGTCTCACTTCCTTTTTTTCTCTCCCTCCTACCCTCTTGGACTGGACTAACCCATAAAGTTGTGACATAAAAGCCTTTGCCTTATACATTGCTACCTAGGAATTTCCAGGCTAAAAGAACAGTGGAAAGTTTAAATGTCCATCATTAGGAATTCAAACTATGTAGAAATTAAAAAGGATGAGATCCTTTTATTTATTTTCATACATGTTGCAGATTAAATTGTCCAAAAATGGCCTGGCAATATTTCGGTTTCACATTCTCTTCCAGAATCTTGCCCCTGTCCTACCAAGACTTAGAGTCTACTTTCTCCTCCCTTAAACCTAAGCAGGCCTTTGTGAGTGAGCAACTGTTGAAATTGAGGCTATGAAAGGGGACACAACTTCTATCTGGTTCTCTTTCTCAAGGGATATCACTTGCCTTTTGAAGACAGTCACCATTTTGTGGGGAAATTGTTATGTCAGAAACTACGAAGGGTCTGAGATTTCATCTACCTGCGAGTAAATGGTTTAGAATGTCACAGTATGTATGTGTGTATGTATGTATGTACGTACGTATACAGATATATACATACACACACATCTATGACATGATGAACATTATCTGATACACACACAGGGACAGACAGAAAACATGAGGCCTCTGGGTTGGGGATGAAAACTATTACAGCAAAAGCAGCAACCAGAGCAACATCTGGCATGAGCTTCTCAGCCCTGGTTCCACCCCCAGTCCCACCCTGATGGAGGACAGAGTAATGTCCAGAGGGTCGCTGCATATGCCGTGGGGTGTATTATAGGATAGAAACCCCCAAACTAGGAAACTCTGATCTTACATAGAGCAGCTGGTGATATGCTAATCTTCCCTTTAGAAGAGAGAGATTGGCTTTATCTCTGTTCTGGAACATAAGCAAAACTTCTGGGGAACTGAAAGACAAGTTTTTATATTTACTACCCTGATTATCTCCAGAGAGGAAGATGTCTCTAAGCTTTACCATCTCCTGGAATAGCTGCTTATAAAAACACTTCTAAATTGGCTGTTACTATCTTTGTTCGGAGGACCATGGCTATGTAAAGGCATGAGATATTCATGGATAATTGTCCCCCAGACCATGTAGAAAGCCCAAGTGGACACATTCCATGGGCAGGCATAGCCAAGAGCCAGAATCCATTGCCAGATACATGAGTGAACGAGTTTTTCACTTGTCAGCCTTAGACTTTGAGACATTCCAGCTGATGCCGGGTGGAACAGGGAGGGGCTGTCCCTGGTGAGTCCTACCCAAGACTGAAGATGCTACTATTGTTTTTAACCCTTAACTGCATCTTGAGGTGGTTAGTTATACAGCAATAGATTGCAGGAACAAGGGCAAATGTCCATGACAAATTAAACTACACATGCAGTTGTAGAATGAAATGAAGAACTTGGTTGCGATTAAGACATATATCTGAGTATGTATAGAAAGACACAGAAAGGGAAAGCAGACTAACACAAACACAAAAATATTATGATGATATACCACACTGGTTCATTTTGGTGGGACTTGAAATTTCTGCTTTGTACATATATCTATTAATTAATGTTTTTACTTTAAAGATGTATTAGCTTTATCAGAAAAAAAGGATTTTTGCTTTTATAAAACAGTGCATATATACCTTACTCTCTGGAGTGTATGTTCATAAGTTTTTAGTCTTCCTTATATTTTCTACCTCCCCACCCCACCAAGTTTCTATAAAGAGTAGGCATTGAGGCCATATATAGTGATGTGAGGTAATTAGGATAGCAGTGGGAATGCTTTTAGATAGTAAAAACTTGTTTCTTTTAAAGTAGAAATGTCAGGCCATTTTTCTACAGCCTTGGGTACCATGTGAGATGATAGGACCTTTAGAGGACTTATAAAGAAGAAAGTGTTCTCCCATATATGAAGATAGATAGCACTTGTTCTATTATTATTTTAAAATTTGATTTTAACTATCATGTTCCTATTTTTCTCTCTAGAAGTACGTGTTAAGAAGAGATTTAAGAAATGCTAAAAATTGAAATTATAATTGTTAAAGATAAAATGTTAGATACAATAATTTTACATAGCATTTTTCATGAAAGAAAAATTCAACACCAGAAAGAGTTTAAAATGACTATTTAAGTAAGTTATCTAGCAAACCTGTAGTTCACTGGACAATGTACTTTATTATGAAATAGCCAAAGAAACTATAACTTCTATAGTAATTAATAACCAAAAAAATCTATGGACTTCAGTACATATTATAAATGTGGTTCTAACATTAGGCAGAATTGTTTTCTTCTTTAGAAGTGTGACTCATTGGGGCACTTGGCTGGCTCAGTTGCTAGAGCATGTGATTCTGGACCTGTGGGTAGTGAGTTCAAGCCCCATCTTGGGTATAGAGCTTTTAAAAAAAAATAGTAATAAAAAGAAAATGTATTTAAAAAGTCTAACTTTTTATTAAGAATATTATCAAATCAAAATGAAAATAAAAGAATGTATTTCTTATAATCATCAATAAGTAGTTCCAAATTCTTAAAACTAATTAGTATTACTCAGGTAGGTACATATGTATTTTAAACATATGCACTCTAATGTTCTACAAGTATATAATACTCCCATAAAGTTAGAAAGAAATAATTAACTGCCTACTTTTCCACTTAGCATACTTATATTTTCCTTTTTTAAAAAAAATAACAATCATTATGTGTCAGCAAAAACCAAAGAATAAATTTAATACTACACTAAATTTAAATAAATTTAAAATAAATTTAATACCACACGACGCTTTACTAAATCCCTCTGGAATGAATCCTGTGGGACAGTAACAATGAACACATATTTACTCTGAGTAATTCTGGAAAATCCACAGGAAAGAACCATGTGGTCTTTCTTACTATTAATATAAAATTCGGCTCTCTAAAATTGTTACACATTAAGGTTCATTCAGGCAAAATAATGCACATATGCTGTTTGTTCCTCCATCCTAATAATATTATAGCTTCAAAAGTACACTTAAAACGTTACTCAGTAGGACACAATATTACTAGACCTTGATTCCATGACAAATAGCTAATCTGGCTAAATGAAATAAAGAGAAAAGATAACTGATACATGAACATGCTAAGATTCCAAGATTATCATGACTTTAAAAGATACATAATAATTGATACATAAGAATTGGCTAAAGGGATTTTTATCAAATGATCAGACCTCAAATTACATGACACATTCTTGAAAAACAATGGTTTGCCTGAGTCTCTAGGATCTGTTGGCTTATTCAGATCATTCCCTACCAGACTGCAATGTTCTGGAATCAGTAGCCACACACAGGTATTCCCTGTGCTTAGACCATGACTGATATATAGCAAATGTTAAAAAAAAAAAAAAAAAAGAAAGAAAGAAAAAAAAAAGAAAAGAAAAAAAGAAATTGCTCTTGAATAAAACAAAAAAAGTCAAGTTTTGAGAGTTGTGGGGTTTATTCTCTAAAAAAAAAATCTCATATTGCCAAACCCATGTTAATGATGAATCCTATGAACGGATGGTTACGTCTTTTTAAGGCCAGTTCCATCACAATTTAAGAAAACACACCAAGATGAGAACAGTCCGAAAATATCCAGTCAATTTAAGACTACACATTAAGAAGATAACAGGGAAAATTTACCACTGTAATAGAGAATCAATCTTACCTTAAATGATTACTAAAGTCTCTGCCCAAGGAGAAATAGCTTGAAATAGGAACAAAAAAGGATTAAATAGGTAATGAAAGTTATATAACCTAAAGTCTTGCACACTGGGCACTTCTATCTTCTCTGTAAGTCTACAATGTTTAGGGTAATAGACATTCGGTGCCGATGGGGTGATAGATAGGTGCGGTGTAGGGAGATGAACTCTGTATCAGAATTTGGGCATTCTGGCTCCACCTCACCTACTGTGGAGGCTGAGAAAAATCAAGGCCATCCCACCTCAGGTTTAGCCTTAGCATAGGTACAGCCATCTTTGCTCCGGCAGCCATCTCAGACCACTGTGCCCAAGGGGAGAACTTTTCCCCACCCTGCTTTAGTAAGCCCCACCCTGCTTTAGTGACAGGAACCCATAAATACCCCTGCCTTAACTAAACTCAGGGTCTAAGTACCTACTCCGCTGTGCTGGGTATACTTGGGCCCAAGCTTAAGCTTGTCAAATAAACCCTCGTGTGATTACATCGGTGTTGGCTCCTTGGTGGTCTCTCAGACACGAAAACGCAGGCGTAACACCACTGCCCATTGTTTGGCCCGTAGGAAGTCAGCTCACTTGTCAAGATTCATTTCATAAGGGGCACTATGCAGGATAACTCAGCCGATCTTCCAAGTACTTCTGATTCTATGCTAAGAACCGATCCAAGCAGAAAAAGGGGGGAGGTCATTCTTCATGATCCTACAGAGAACACTTAGTGTCCCTTATACCCTTCGCCATCTGTCCATTTGTTCAACTTGGATGATATTTCTCTTTCCTCAGTCTACATTTGCCCTTACTCTTTCTTTCAAAATCTGTCAAAACTCATCTTCTTCATGATTCCTTGCCAAACATCTCACCTTTATTTGATCACTATAATCAGTCCCACAATAGTTCAATTAGCTATGCCACTCCTTAAAGTTAAAATTAAACAGGCACTTGTCAATCTGTGTCCTAATTTATATAGGGGCACCTATCAGGGTAATCTCTACACAAATTATACCTAATATAGGAGCATTAACTAATCAATCAACTCAGTGCTCAAAAAAATAATGTGATAGGCACAACAATGGAAAACTGTGTGCTTACAGTAAAATATGTTTTAGAAAAAGTTTTGAAAATGTCTAGTCTCAAATTGCCTCTTCTACATACTTCTTACGAGGTTTGAGCTGATCATCCACTACAGCACTGTTTTTCTGACTTAAGGTATTTTTTTTCAAAACTACCACATTTATAAAACTTCCAGTACAAAACAGAACTATATCAAAACTACCACTTGAAACCACTCATCATCAAGTCTGTTAAAGTGAGATTATAGGCAAAAAGGCAGTTTAAGGGGTTTTATCTTTTTACGGCAAGGGTCCTTTTTGTGTCAAAAGATTTTTTTTAACTCAACTAAAAAGTCTGTACAGATACTGGAAGTTGATAAGTACACTTAGTTAAGGGCCTAGTACTGCCATTTTCCAAGATGGGTAGAAAACCCATGTTAATTTCTAGAAGAGAAACCCATCACCTAGAGCATGAGGTAAGGCCCCTAGAAATTAAGGCAAGACAAAAGCAGTCGTCCATAAATCTAGTGATGTATAGTGGAAGTGACATTATTTTATCTGATACAATTTCATGAAAAGGGAAAATCAGGCTATTTTCTTATAAGAGATCAAAAATTATATAAGTATATTCAGCAGCTAGCAAGATCTGACATGTCAACTCTATCTTCCACTTAAGGGAAACTGATTTGAAAAAAGGGAGAACGTCCACCTCATCTTTCTTTCTGGTACAAAACACAATAGTGGTGTTTAATGAACACTCACATCTCGATATGCTTTAGAATGTTATCATCATGCTGAAGTTAACCATCAGTGGCTGGGACCAGGGGCCTTTAATGACTAAGAAATAAAGACTCAGTATTTTAGGTCTCCTAAATGTTGACGAAAATGGCTTGATGTTCATGAAACAGGAGTCATCTGAAGAGACAAGGGGTTCTGCAACCCACCAGCTGTTTAGAAGAATCGTTAACCTTGATGAAACAAAAACCACTGCCTCTGGCAGACATTTACGAACATTCCTCTGATTGATATTAAATAGCACCATATAAGAGGTCAATGTGTTCAATTGTCTGGGGAACATTTAGCAGCTCACTCATCCTGGCAGACGTATCTGGAGACCTGAGCAGGGTCATCATTAAGGCTTTTTAGACAGCTGTGGTGTGACATTGGTAACACTTTTTCCAACGATTTCCAAACAAAAACTATCTCTGACCGGTTCTAACCTGCCATCTGAATTTGTTAGTGACCTAAGTGCTGGAGCAAACTCAAAATTGTTTCTTGAGGAAAATCTGGCCTTGACTGGAAGAAACCTACAGGTGGGCTGGCCGGTTGTCTAGCCAAGGGTGGCAGGTCTGGCTCTGTAATTTTTATAATAGAATGAAAGTCCTATCATCTGCATGATCGTTTATAGATCTGCCCTTACTCAGCACTATACCACACCTGCCATCTAGCTGTCTTCAAATAGCATCACACTGCATTATTTGTTATTTAATTCCTATAAGAATGTTGACTAACATAAAAGAAATGTGAAAAAGAAAGTCCAATATAATGGTTTTCAAGCACTAGTTTGAATAGTTGAATTATACTTGTATCATGGACGTGCTAAAAATACAGATGGCTGGATTTTATCTCAAACTTACTAAATCAGACATTCCAGGAAAAGAGCCCAGGAATCTCTATTTTAAACAAGGACTTTATTAGATTTTCATGAACACTCAAATGGAAGACCCACCAGCCTAAGGAATTCAGAATTCAGTCAGTCCTCAAGGTACCTGAGTCTCTTCTGTCTTTGAGTTGCATTAAACCTCTGCAGAGATTAACTACAACTTCACCTAATGAAATATTAGCTTGATTTGTAAGTGTTTCAATGTTAAAACATAATCTTTTTTATTTTGGTCACCATCACAAACTACCATGTGATTTCTGCTTCTGTCTTTGCTATAATAATGTTAATAAGGCATTGCTAGTATAACACTTTGTTAACGCTAACTCTTTCTAAGAAATCATTTGAATTCAATTTTCTAATTATAAAAACTTTTATTCACAAAATCTCCCTTTTCTCCTGGGCTTCCTGGAAGCTCAGAATCAAACCAATGCCAAATGACAGAGGTCATATTAAACCCTGTAGGTCGAAATGACAATTTCATGATAAAACTGAGAATGCTTATCAAAATTCTGAGGATTCCAAGGTCTCTTTAAAGCCTTTTGACTGAGGAAACCATATTAGAGAATTTAGAGCTTTTGAAAGTCCTTTTATTCATGGTAGTCTGATATCTGCTATATAGAAAAACCTAAATACAAGCTGTTAGAAATTCGGCTAATGTTCTTAGGAAATATTTCAGGGAAAGTATGATATTGAAATGTTTAGTCCACAAACTGATTTTTGCCAACAGAAATTTGACATTTCAATATACAGTGCTCAGACAACTAGCATTCACATGAAAAAAGTTAAATTAGACACAGACCCTGACCCTTTATAAAAATTAACTAAAAATGGATCATACGCCTAAATGTAAAACACAAAACTATGAAACTCCTAAAGGGTAAGACAGAAAAACACCTAGATGGCATTAGGTACAGTGAGGACTTAAAGATACAACACTTAACCCATGCATGATCCATGAAAGAAAATTAGTAAGCTGAACTTCATTAAACTTTAAATTTCTCTGTTAAAGACACTGTCAAGAGAATGAGAAGACAAGCGACAGACTGAGAGAAAATATTTGCAAAATACCTCTGTTATAAAGAACTGCTATCTAAAATATATAAAGAACTCCTAACACTCAACAATAAGAAAATAAACAATCTGATTAAAAAATGGGCAAAAGAGCTCAACAGACACTTCCCAGTAAAGATCTATGGATGGCATAGATGAGAAGATGTTCTGCATCAGATTCATTAGGAAATTACAAATCTAAACAATAATGAGATACCAGCATATCTATCAGAACAGACCAGATCTCGAGCACAGGCAATGTTCAAATGTGGAGCAAAAGGAACTCTCATATTATTGCTGGTGAAAATGAGAAATGGTACAGATGTTTTGAAGATAATTTGGCAATATTTTATAAAACTTTTACCATATGACCCAGTGATTACCCTCCTTGGTGTTTGCTCAAAGGAGTTGAAAAGTTGTGTCCACATTAAACCTGCACATGGGTATTTGTAACAGCTTTATTCATAATTGCCAAAACTCAAAAGCAACCAAGATGCCCTGTGTTATTACGTGAATGGATAAATAAACTATGATACATCTAGAAAATGGAGTGTTTTTTAGCACTAAAAGGAAGTGACCTATCAAACCATGAAAAGACATGGAGGAACTTAAAGGAATATTATTAAGTAAAAGAAGCCAATCTGTGGGGCGCCTGGGTGGCTCAGTGGGTTAAAGCCTCTGCCTTCGGCTCAGGTCATGATCCCAGGGTCCCGGGATCGAGCCCCGCATCGGGCTCTCTGCTCTGCAGGGAGCCTGCCTGCTTCCTCCTCTCTCTCTGCCTGCCTCTCTGCCTACTTGTGATCTCTGTCAAATAAATAAATAAAAATCTAAAAAAAAAAAAAAAAAAAAAAAGAAGCCAATCTGAAAATGTTGCATATTCCAATTATACAACATTCTGGAAAAGGCAAAGCTATGCAGATAATAAAAAAATAATCTGTGGTTGCCACGTGTTAGTGGGGAGTGAGAGATAAACAGGTAGAACATTAAAGATTTTTAGGGCAGTGAAACTATTCTGTATGATGGTGAATACAAGTTCTTACACCTTTATCAAAACCCAGAGAATGGGGGTACCTGGGCGGCTCAGTGGGTTAAGCCTCTGCCTTCGCCTCAGGTCATGATCTCAGGGTCCTGGGATTGAGCCCTGCATTGGGCTCTCTTCTCAGTGGAGAGCCTGCTTTCCCCTCTCTCTCTGCCTACTTGTGATCTCTGTCTGTCAAATAAATAAATAAAATCATAAAAAAAAAAAAACTACCCAGAGAATGAATGTATACCAAGTATGAGCCCTGATGGAAACTGTGGTCTTTGGGTGATAATGATGTGTTAGGACAAGTTCACTGATTGTAATAAATGTGCCATGCTGGGATGGGATATTAGTAGTCAGGGAGGCTCTGAATCTCTGAATATTTAGGGACAGGGACTACCAGGAAAATTTCTGTAACTACTGCTTAAGTTTGCAGTGAAAGTAAAACTGCTCCAAAAAATAAATCTTTGGGGAATAAAATACATCTTTTGGGAATAAAATGTCATACAAATACAAGCTTCAAAACTGCCCCCTTTGTCAACAGTATAGTTTTCCAGTTTCATACTTAGAAAATGCAAAGTATCTAAGTTATTAGAGATCATCCTTCATAATCACACTTATACAGAATTCTGAATTATAAATTTACTTGATCTTGTCTACAATGGGCTTAAATTGCAGTAGTATCTTTGGTTTAAAATATTGATATTAGGGATTCATGAACTAATCTGCAACACGCATCATTGTTTATTTTTGCCATTGTTATATTCAATATTTAGTCTATTCTGAATTGATTAAGCAGATATTGACATCAATGTTTTATATGGTCAGAACAAACAAATCAACTCCTGGGCAGCATTCTGTTCCATTTTGTTGAGTGCGTAAAGTAAACAAGCCGCACTGCGGGGAGAAAAGAAACGATTAAAGGATTAAACCACCTAACTTTTAAATAACACATTTTCCACTTTTCCTCATATTTCTAAGCTATTTCAGTCATCTGAGTATGCTATGAATAGAGGAATAAGTTGATAGAGAATATTATCTCCTATAGAGGGGCGTTTGCATATATAATATGTTCTTGGATTCATGAAGATTAGTTAAAAAGCAATGTCAAGTTGAGGGTAATATTTTTTATTGGCCAATTTAATGTTGACAGACACACTTAGAGAATTGAAAAATGTACTTCCTGGAAGCCAAAGAAAAAAATATCTTCTTCCCTGAAAGTATGTCTGTCGCTACTGTATAGTTAGTACAATGAAGGCATTATCAGAAGCGTAGCTAGAAGATTCATGCAGCTGGATTAGTGCTAGCATCATCTCCTATACAAATAGGGAAAAATAATTTATCCTCTCATTGATGTCACAACTCTACTGACAGTTCACTAATATAGAGATTAAATTACAGCAGCAGCAGCCTTTACATCTGTCATCGATACCTCCAAAATCACAGTGTGCTTGCTCTCTTCCAAACACACTTTGTGAGTGAACGCACCCACTTTCTTTGCATTTCTCAAAGCCATTTTAGGGAAAACAGCAACAACAACAACAAACTAAGAAAACTAAAACAGAATTAACATTCTTTGGGAGTTAAAAAAATATAAATAAAAACAGTGCTTTCAATTTTGAAAACTCAAATAGTTACATTTACATGAAATTAGAGTAATTATATTAAGCAATTAAAGTGTGTATAAAGGATCCAAGCAACTATGGAAAAATACTGACATTAATATTTTTTTTCTTTCTTTACTTTTTATTTCTTCTTCTTTTTTTTTTTTTTTTTTTTTCCGAAAGGTGGGGGGAGCCAGAGGGAGAAGGAGAGAATCTTAAGCAGACTCCACACCCAGTCTGGAGCCTGATGTGGGGCTTGATCTCACAACACTATGATCATGACCTGAGCCAAAAATCAAGAATGGGATGCTTGGGGCGCTTGGGTGGCTCAGTGGGTTAAAGCCTCTGCCTTCGGCTCAGGTCATATCTCAGGGTCCTGGGATCGAGCCCCGCATCGGGCTCTCTGCTCAGCGGGGAGCCTGCTTCCTCCTCTCTCTCTGCCTGCCTCTCTGCCTACTTGTGATTTCTGTCTGTCAAATAAATAAATAAAATCTTAAAAAAAAAAAAAAAGAATGGGATGCTTAACTGACTGAGCAACCCAGGCACTCCTGACATTAATATTTTCCAATTACAAACAATTTACAAATTATTTGAAGAGATTTGTTTTATCTCAAAGTCAAGAGCAAAAAGAAGGATGAACATGTTTGGGGCTGTCCCACTGATGGATTTATTATGTGTGAGGAAAGGATCTACTGCAAGAGAAAGAGAAGACAAATGAGCTAAAATCAGTTTGGCTAATTTAGTTTCCATCAGGAGGAGGAAATCAAGTCCATTTCTACCAGTAGAATGCTTTTTGATGGTTTTTATTAAGGAGAAAAATCATTTAAAAAAAAAATAGGAAAGGCTTTATATACCAAAACATTGGCAAACCTTCAGTGAGGTCATTTTCTTACACTAATTATTAAGAGCTTGAATTTTGATAATCTGTAAATATAATTCAAAAGTCCCCAAAAGCTTGTGACTTAACCATAGGCCAGAAAGAAAAAAAAAATCAGAAATATGTATTTCTTATTTCTCAACTAATTCTAGAGTCTGACCAATTGTAAGCATATTCCTAATAAAAATTTTAATATAATGACCAAAGAAATGTAATATAAAAATATAAGTATTTATTGTAATATCTAAATACCTAGAGCAGATTCAGAAAACATGGAAAACAAAGTTATTAATTAACATTAACATTACCATATTATAACATTACCATATTTAGATTAACATTACCATATTATTAACATTAACATTACCATATTATAGAAATTGTAAGTTATGTCCACATGGCCAGTATGATTTATTTCTAAAATATGTATATTTTATGTGGTACATATACACATTAACTAATGTTGTAGAAATTTTTCCATCTCCAGTATACCATGTGTCTTCTTAAACAAACTGTGTGTAGGTGTTAAAACAGCATACATTACACATTCATATATACATATATGCAGATTTTTACACAGCCACTGTCCCCCAGGGGGGATAGGAATTTCTTTTTTATTTTTAAATTATTTTTATAGATTTTACTTATTTATTTGACAGAGAGAGAAAGAGCACAAACAGAAGGAGCAGCAGAGGGAAAAGGAGAAGCAGATTCCCCTACTGAGCAGAGAACCCGATGTGGGACTCCATCCCAAGACCTTGGGATCACGACCTGAGCAGAAAGCAGATGCTTAACTCACTGACCCACCCAGGTGCCCAGGAATTTCTTTAAGGTAGATATTTATTTATTCCAACTAGAATGGAAGGTCCTTGAGGGCTGGGCTAGTTCCCAGCATTCAATGCGTTATTTGATGCAATTGTTCAAGAGACTATGATTCTCAACCTTCAGGTTTGCAGGTTCAAATGATTTTGACAACTTAAAGGTGCTAGACAAAAATTCCCTTGCTGTTTATTGCATAGAAATTGTGATGACTCTTTTTCAGATTGGTGATTTCTTGGAATACAGATGTCTGTGGGAAAAAGACCATTATCTATAGCGTATTTGCTGTATCCAATCCTCTTTACCTATGGGTAATGATTTTTAAAATAGAATCTGATTACCTTCCCCACAGAGACTGGTTCACTTCTTTTATAAGATCTCTTGGCATGATGTGGGTTTTATTTTGTAGCATTTGTTCTGGTTATCATTTTATATACTACTTATGAATGTCTCTTACCTTCTGTTGGTTATACAAATGATCTGCTGAGGCAGATCCCATTTCTGTCTTGTCCTCCTCTTAGCTTAGCATTATATAATATATATAATACATAAAATTATAATGTATATTAAATATATATACATACATACACACAAACAAAATTTCAATAAAATTTCTCCAGGAGCAACAAAGCCTAAATTACTAAATTAACTTGTTTGAATCAGGCCATGCAATATTCCATATATAAACTCTTAAAAGAATACACACCAGCATTCATTTAGAGGTTTATTTTGTTCTCAGAACAAATTGTGAGATTGCTACAGGGCTGTGCTGAATATCTATTCCTTAGTTTCTTTTGTTATGTATCCTAAATCAGCAAGGGCAGTGTTTCAAATGGTTTCTTAACTTTCAAAACTACAAATTTGCTTAACAAAGAACATAAGAATTCTGAAAATGTAGGTTCCAGACACTAAGGGCGCATATACAACACTTAGAAAGGAAACCAATGGTTTAAAGGGGCCCAACCCGTGTTTAATTAGAAAAATACAAGAAAAGATATGCCATTGTAGCCTATATCCTCTTTTGTGATTGAGTTACTTGATGGCTAAGTTGAGTAGTTTGGTGAAAATCTCACAGGCAAAATGGAAATGTGAGGGATGGAAGACAATACAATTGGGGGATTCATAGCTGGTTAAAACACTCATATCCAAAAAGTATTTACTGATGAGTAAGTAGATCTAAGCTACAATGGTAATTTTTTCTTTGCTCACTTTTTGCTAATGATTTCATCAGAAAGGTTTGGTAGCATATTTATTCAATGTAAAATAATAGGTAGTGGGAAGGAATGGCTTGAAGGACACACACTTTGGGGTCCAACACACCTGAGCCCAAATCTCCTCAGATTAATAATAGCATCACCTTGGGCAAACTATTTAACTTCTTTGGAGTTTAGTTTTCTTATATGCAGGAAAGAAATAAGAATACCACCTTGCTGACAGAAGCTCTACGTGTTTCGGTTCCTAGTACTGTGCAGTGCACAAATATAGTAAGTATTCAATAAATTATTGTCATTCTTATGGTAACGCAAAAAGTGAAGAGTCCTTGAGGGAAGTGAGATGTTCTCCTTCCAGCACAGTGTATTTGGTAGCTTTTTCTAAGTTCTACTGAACTAAGAACTGTTGGGAGACCATTTCTTGTAGGTCTCTTGCAATACAGTGCATCTGCTGGCACACACTGTCTTTATTCCAGGCTTCCTTTCAAGCATGTCTGTACAGGAAAGAGCCTTGGAAGATGAACATGACATCCCCCCTACCAGCAAAGGCCAGGTTTGCTTACAGCCTTAGAAGACGGAGCTATCTCCCTCAGAAGCCATGGGCTCACATGCTTACCTCTCCTCACAGAAGATTCATGTTCCCTAAGCTCAGGATTCCTCTCCTGTAACATAACGCACTGTGTGTGGGGTTGTCACCAGGCCCACTTCACATCGTCCTGTAGAAACTGGACTCAGGAAACAAGCATAAATCCTGATCCTGTAAATACTGGGATTGCTGTGAGTGTAAACTCCCCTCTGTCTCTGGGCCAGGAGTCTTTGATCTTCTGCCAGCATCCATGATCCTACTGCAGACTAACTCATTAGTTTGCAAGTAGGGTAAAATTTCAGACCCTTCCCAGTTCTTTTTTTTTTTTTTAAGATCTTTATTTTATTTATTCATTTATTTGACAGAGACAGATCACAAGTAGGCAGAGAGGCAGGCAGAGAGAGAGGAAGGGAAGCAGGCTCCCTGCCGAGCAGAGAGCCCGACGCCGGGCTCGATCCCAGGACCCCGGGATCATGACCTGAGCCGAAGGCAGAGGCTTAACCCACTGAGCCACCCAGGTGCCCCAAGACCCTTCCCAGTTCTTAACAAGTATCTCCAACTCTCAGGAGCTTATCATGGAATAGGCTTCTTTTTCACTTTCTTTACATTGCGCTCACTTTATGTATCAGCCATGGGTCACTGTAGGTCAGCTTGCTCCACTCCCTATATCTTGTTCCAAGGCTAAAAAAGAACAGCCCCAGTCTGGGACATGTCTGTTCTCCTGGCACTGAGAATAGAGCAATGGAGAAGCCTCATCATGGCTTTTAAAGTGTTTATTTGGTCATGGTGTCCATCATTTTCTCTTATACTCTGCTATCTTGACCAGCCTCATATCAATGGGGCGAAGTACACTCTTCCCACAGAAGGATTATAGTATTCTTATCCCATATAGAAAAAAGCAGTGATGCATAATCCTTTTTTAAGAAAGGAGGGTGAACACTGGAGACACATAACACACTTTTTCACTTTCACTTAGATTATAGTTAAATTAAGACTAGTTATATTAGGATAGGGCATAACGTAATAACTACTTGTATTAGGACAAAACAAAAATTTAAAAGATGTTCTCAATATTTCAAAGTTATTACTAATTGTTCTGTATTATAATTATGATAGCAAAGAATATACCAAACCTCAATGATTATTTTTCTAAAACTTGACAGGATAGAAATGGGCTCAGTAAGATGATATATAAATTGAAATAAATATAGTATAATTCATATGCATGTGTTCAAATATGCACAGGGACTCACAAACATGAAATATATATTTCTAAAAGAATGAGGAGAAATATGTTTGTTGCTGCTAACAGAATATGTACATAATGCAAAGTTTTGACCAAACTATAATTTAGTAATTGTAACCAAAGCTCTGAGAATTCTTTAACATCTGTGCTTAGCCTCTCTCACATTCCTTTTTGAAATTTTCTGTTTTTCTCAGATCATAAGCAAGAAAAGAGGGTGCATAAAGGGTTATTTATCACTTTTCCTGTGAATTATTTTAAACATAATCATCTTTTGAGCCATCTTTTCATCAAATAAGATCTTTGAACTCATTACCTTTGTATTCCCACATATTATACTTTAACTTGACATGAAATAAACATGTTTTGCTTTGAAGCCAATGAACTAACTAAAAATTATCTACTTGTTCTATATAATTTCAAATCAAAAGTCATAATTTTGGGATTTTAAAACTGTCAATCAACTCCATTCTACCATTTTTGTCTTACCTTTAAGGGCCTTTCATCATTAACTATTTTATTTTCTCTTCAATTGAACAAGCCCGTGTACCTTGATGTATTGCTTTTTTTTTTTTTAAAGTGGCTATGTTCCACTCAAGGGGTATTTTCTAAATTATCTAAATGATTAAATATCTAAATATTATCTATTATCATGCTATTTATCTAACATTATCTGGGATATTTAATTATTTAACTATTCTCATCCACATGTATCATAAGTGTTTTTACTACAGTATTTGAAGTCTATATATTAAAAATAAATTTTAGCTATTTCTTTATTACTTATATGAGATTTTGAACATCAAGAAGTGCATGTATCTCTGTGTATACACACACACACACACACACACACTTACAGGCTTCATCAACCATTGTTGGGATCAATAAATATAAATTGAATGAGTGAAAAGACAAATACAGACAAACACTAAATTTTAACCATCTTCTTAAAGAAAAGAATTAAGACTGCAATTTTTCTGAAATTTTTCCAAAAAAGAAATGGAAACACACTTCCTGTCCTTCACATCTTGTCTCAGCTCTCCAGTGTCATCCTTCATTTCATTCTTATCAACTACATTCAATCAGCGTTTACTCGGAGTTCTATTTATTTTTTTTTTTAAGATTTTTTATTTATTTATTTATTTGACAGAGAGATCACAAGTAGGCAGAGAGGCAGGCAGAGAGAGAGAGGAAGGGAAGCAGGCTCCCTGCTGAGCAGAGAGCCCGATGCGGGACTCGATCCCACGTCCCCGAGATCATGACCTGAGCCGAAGGCAGCGGCTTAACCCACTGAGACACGCAGGCGCCCCGGAGTTCTATTTCTTAATTACGAACAATTGTTTGAAGCTCTAGCTATCACTGATGTATTTTTACCTTACAAATGCTATTCTCTTGAACTTCCTGCTGCAAGAATGTTAGTAACAGATGGTGGAGCTTCTTGAGATATAAAATGAGACTTTGCATATCAATGCAAATCTGACAAGTGACTTAATCACAAAAGACACTCTCCTTCAAAAAACAATCAGCTAGGCAGCACTGATGAACCCAAAGAAAAAAAGTCATCTTAGATAGAGACTTTTCTGTATTCTTCTCTTTTCATTAACTGAGCAGGTTAACAGTTGAGGCAGCTTTCCATTTATAGTGTTTAACCTGATTTCAGCTCCATTTTTTAATGAGGGACATTGAGAACCTTGCATTTATTTCTCACATTAATTTTTTCAAGGAGTATGTGGGCATCAGTGCACTTAAGTAGAGATTAATAATCAATTCAAAGCAGAATTACTTCAAAAATCATCTAGGTATCTCAAGGTACATCTAAGCATTGCGAGTGAAGGGGTAGAGAGAAGGCAAAAGTATCTCTGAGAAAAATCAATTCAAGGCTTTTGTCTAGCAGAGATTTCTATGACTTCCATCCTTTGGATAATATTTTAAGAACATAATTGACATGTTTAAAAAAAATTTTTTTTTCAGTAGCAAAACCTGATCACAAATCCTTACCCACGAGGATCTATTTGTTGTTTTGGTTGGAATTTCAGGATCTTTGCTGTTACCGTACTTTGGGTAATTTCTCAATGGGTAAAGAGAAGCAAAGATGGTAACCATTAATTTCAGTAAGATGTCTCGGTGACAGAAAGGGAAATGGGGATAAGCACAATGTAAGGGTCATATACAAACCTGGTACTGAGTTGTAAGAGATGGCAGCAAGGATTTTAAAAAAATCCCACAGAGGTGGTGGTTTCAGAATATCCAGATTACAGCATAATGGCAGAAAGAGGGGGCACTGTGTGAGCCACAGAGCGAGAGGACAGAGGACTTTCTCCTCCGGGCACATTCCAGGAGCATGGGGCCCTCAGCTCTCCCTCTGCCACCTGAGCTCTCCTGTGGAGTGCTCTTCTCCCTAACTTTCCAGCCCCGTCATGTGCTCTCACTGTACAATCTCCGTACTCTAACCTCCTCTCCCTCAGTAGCTTAACTCTTCTTTCTAAAATAGCAATTTGCCAATCTTAAAGATTACTCCATGCTGAAAAAAATAATAGCAAAGATACAACTTATTATGCTTTGAGGAATATTGACATTTTACCAAGGGTTTCCTTAAAGCCTTAAACCTAAAGGAATGAATTTCAAATCCTGAGCATTTCACATCTATGGTGCGGTTCTTAGGAGATTTCAGTGTTCCCTAAATCAAACCACAGACATGCAGCTGCCTGCTCTGCTGTATACACCAGCCGGGGCAGGATTTTACAAAATGCTCCAAGAAGCCAGAATGAATGAAAAGAACCTCAAACCACAGTTACCAACTACTAACACAATGATAAATTTTCATATACCGAAGAAGAAGAAGAAAAGAAAAGAAAAGAAAGAAAGAAAGAAAGAAAGAAAGAAAAGAAATTACCCTTCTGTGTACACTGATGGCTAAAAGAAAAATTTATTTAGGTGAGATCTTTTTATTCACATCCTCCTTAACACATAATCCATTTCTATGGTAAGTAATTACTAGTATGTGAGTGTATTAGTCTGCTCAGGATGGCTTAACAAAATACCATAGACTGGGTGGCCTCAACAAGAGAAACCCATTTTCCCACAGACCTAGATGCTGGAAGTTAGAGACCAGGGTACCATTGTGGTCAGTCTCTGATGACAGCTCTCTTTCTGGCTTGCAAATGACTGCCTTCTTCATGTGCCCTCCCATGGCAGAGAGAGCTCTAGCTTCTCACTATTATTCAGGGTGCTAGTCCATTCACGAAGGTCCTACTCTCATGACCATTCACGAAGGTCCTACTCTCATGACCTCATGTAAATCCAGCTACCTCCTAGAGGCCCTAACTGCAAATGTAATCACATTGGGGGCTGAGGCTTCAACATATGAATTATGAGAAGACACAATTCAGGCCATAGCAGTGACAGGGCACTTCTTAAAACTCTTCTACAATAATATGTATGAGTAATAAAATAATGCATGTGTATATGGCAGAGATGAAAGGTGAGAAAGAAGAACACAATTATTACCAGAAAAACAAAACAAAACAAAACCCTTACCATTTTTTTTTTTTTTAAACAAGTTTCTGTGAGTTTAACTGTCCCTGTGTATCTTTTCTTTGCCTCCATCTCTAGATTTCACTTTGGATCAAGTTGAATGGCAATGCTAATCCCTGGCATGTGAAAGCAACCACCAATCCAGATTCCTTCAGGCTTCTGTTTGAAAGCTCCTTATTTTAGTAGGTGAGCCTCAAGCTCTTATATTTCAAAAATAAGCATGACTATACTCCAGTGCCATTATCTGAAGCTGGTTGGCTTCTGAACTGCCTGAACTCATTATCCTCCTGTTGAGGTTTCTGATGCTGACAGTCCCCTGCCCCTTGCCTGCTCTGCTCAGTCAACCCCTGCCCCTTAGGAACGACAGCTCCCCCGCCCCTTTTGGCTCCAGAGGAAAACAATCAACACACCAAGTAACAAAAGGGAGCAATTAACTAAAAGCAGCTGACCTTCAAAGACACAACACACAAACTCAGACTGTAAACTTTCTCTCTAAAGTTCCTTTTATTTTGAATATAAAGTTCTTGGGCGTTAAAAAAAAATGTGTAACCAGCTTTAAAATTCAGTGATAGAGACAAGCATGAGGTTTCAGATGAGCAAGACTAACGAAATCAAGCCGAGAAAAAGAACACCTGGTGTATATTATTTTGGCTAAAGATTTGTTTGGGTTTTTTTATTCCTCCAGCCTCCCCTCTCTTTTTTTTTTTTTTTTCTTTTCCTGTTTGAAACAAGAGGCATGAAATTTGTAGATTCAGTAATTACAGCAAGAGTAACTATGCTGGATCAAGATAAGTCTCTGAGCTAGTTCAGCCACAAGAACCAAAATCAATCACCCCAACTATATCAGCCATCTAGGAGATTATTGGGTCATAATTTTGATCATCCAATGTGGGTCCAGGGGCTAGGTGGGCTCGAATCACAGCACAGTCATTGCATACTGTATTCCAAGCTGCCCTCGTCAAATCTAGACATTCGTTAAGCCTTTGAGTGTGAGGCTTTGGTGTTGGCAAAAAGAAGAGACACAAAGATTACTTAGACATTTCCATTTCCAGAAACATCTCACAGGAGAATATATGAAGTGGCGTAGGGCAAGCTCTGCTCTGTTTATACAAGGAGTCAGTCAGCCACTGTCTTTGTAAATGGGTAATTGTGATGCACAGAAGACCTCACTAACCACTGTATTTGGTGCTTTTTACACATGCAATTTTCCTTGAATCAACTAGCCTATCTCCATCATTCTTTCTGCAGTCTAATCACTGTCTTATTCTGGAAAATAGCCAAGTTTTAACAGTTCTTGATCTGAATGCAAAGAGAAACTTCTGAAAAAAGGAACAAAATTTCTCGGGGGAAATAGGAGCAGGGAAGCCTCTAATTACTTTAACATTCTCTTGGAAAAGAAAGCTCTAAGTTTTTCTAAGGCAAGAAGGTTTTTCTCTAGGGAATACAATCATTTTGCCCTTTTTTTTTTTTTTTTTTTTTTTTTTTTTTTTTTTAACAATTTAAATAGTCTCTTAAGGGGCTCCTGGGTGGTGCAGTTGGTGAAGCATCTAACTCCAGGTTTGGGCTCAGATCATGATCTCAGGGTCATGAGATGGAAACCCATGCTGGGCTCTGCACTAGGTGTGGAGCCTGCTTAAGATTCTCTCTTCCTTTTCCTCTGCCCCTCCTGCTCCTGCTCTCTCTCTCTCTCTCAAATAAATAAATAAATCTTTAAAAAAATAGTTTCTTCTTGGTCATACATGAACTGCTTAAATAAATACTAAATAGTGGAAATTCTGCTCCCAGAGTTCAGGAAAATTATGTTGGGTAGAAGCAATTATATGTGGGGCCATTAAAGCTTCTAATAAGAAAAAATACATATTTAATTAACATACTCTCCCATTTGTCCCTTCTAATTTCCCAATTTAAAGTCTGATTCTGTAAATTCAAATAATTTGTAAATTATCCAAAACTAATTACATTGTACAAAATTCAACTAAGAAAAAAAAAAAACGCAGAGTATGTGTAAGTGTAGTAAAAATGAGAACCCTGAATACTTAGAATGAGATGGGTCTGGAGTTCCACTATATCTACATAACCAACAGTTCCAAACACACACACACAAACTTCAGCATTCCCAATAGTAGTGAACTCTGTTTAAATGATATGTGAGAACCCATAAAACTATGGGCTTCTATAAGCCAGTGTTTATCAAGGCATGGCCTGACCTTGCATTAAAACGGCCTTAGTTCAGTTTGGCAAATACTTGCTAAAATGCAGCTTCCCAACCCACACAAGTCTGTCTAAAACAGGATCTTTTTTTTTTTTTAAGATTTTATTTATTTGACAGAGAAAGATCAAAAGTGGGCAGAGAGACAAGCAGAGAGAACGAGAGAGAGAGAGGAGGAAGCAGGCTCCCCTCAGAGCAGAGAGCCCAATGTGGGACTCAATCCCAGGACCCTGAGATCATGACCTGAGCTGAAGGCAGAGGCCTAACCCACTGAGCCACCCAGGCGCCCCTGTCTAAAACAGGATCTTAAAGAGGCCAGGAAATCTCCATGTTTCACTAGCATCCCCAGGTGTTCCTGATACACCCTAAACTTTGAAAAACATTGCTGTAAGATTTTAGCATGGCTCAAAGGATTCTGTTGAGAAAGCTTCAGAATGGAATCACAAGCTTTAGCTCCATCCTTTCTGCCCTCCTAGGGAGATTCTATTTACCCCTAGATGTCAGGTTGTCCTGTGCCTTCCTCCCAACCCAGTGATACCCTGAGAGCGCCAGTATCTTAAAGTCCCACTGCTGACCCTCCAGATAAGGAAGTTAGTTTTCTGGTGGTGTGATAGATTCCTATCACCCCCATTTCTACTCTGCCCCTCTTCCAGGTCTCAGCCAGCCTAGTCCACTAACCTATTACAAAAGCCCTGTGTGCCACCTACAAGAAATCCTTCCTTGATCCTGTTTCTCCTTGTCCTATCTGCTTTTGATTGAATCATTATCATCTGTTTCTTTTTTCTTTTTCTTTGATCAGCTTCTTTTTTTAATAATTAAGTAATTTTTTAAAGATTTTATTTATTTATTTGACAGAGAAAGACACAGAAAAAGAGGGAACACAAGCAGGGGGAGTGGGAGAGGGGGAAGCAGGCTTCCCTCTGAGCAGGGAGCCTGATGTGGGTCTTGGTCCCAGGACCCTGGGATCATGACCTGAGCCGAAGGCAGACGCTTAACCAACTGAGCCACCCAGGGGCCCCAGAGCATGCCTGTTTAAGAGCAAATACTTATTTAATTTAGCTTTACTTAATTTTTCCCCATTGTCTTTTCTATTTTTTAAAAAATTTTCCAGCTTTATCATGTTACAATTGACAAATACAATTGTAAGATATTTAAGGTATACACTGTGGTGATTTCATATACGTAAGTATTGTGAGAGTATTCCTCCCATCTAGTTAGTTAATACATCCATCACCTCCCACATTATTTATATATATATATATATATATATATATATATATATTCAACCATAGTCACCATGTGATACCTGAGATCCTCAGGCCTTAATCATCTTATAGGTAATAGTTTGTATCCTTTAACTTTTACCAACATCTCCCTATTTCCCCAACCCCCGTGCCTGGCAACCACTTTTCTACTTTGAGTTTCTATGAAGTTTGACTTTTTTTTAGATTTCACATATAAGTGATACCATGCAATATCTGTCTTTTTCTGTCTGGCTTATGTTACTTAGCATAACACCCTCAAGTTCCATCCATGTTGTCCTAAATGGCAGGAATATCTTCTTTCTTATGGCTCAATTATAAACCACTCTGTGTGTGTGTGTGTGTGTGTGTGTGTGTGTGTGTGTGTGTGTGTAGAGCTAAGCTCATTAGAGAACAAAATTCACTTATCCATTTTAAAAATATATACTAAGTACCTGTTATGAACTAGGCACTGTTTTACTGTATGAACCCGAAAAGACAAGCTCTCTGACCTCATGAAGATCAATTTCTATTGGAAGAGATAAAATAAAAAAGAAAGTAAATAAATAAATGAAATGTAAGATAGTGATAAGAATTATGAAGAAAAGGGTCACCTGGGTGGCTCAGTGGGTTAAATATTTGCCTTCAGCTCAGGTCATGATCTCAGGGTCCTGAGATTAAGCCCCGTGTGGGGCTCTCGGGTCAGCAGGGAGCCTGCTTCTCCTTCTCTCTCTCTCTCTCTCTGCCCTCCCCCCACCCATCCTCCCTCTCTCTCTCTCCTCTCAAATAAATAAAATCTTTTTTAAAAAATTGTGAAAAAAGTAACAGTAATGATAATAACGGCAGAGGTGTGTATGTGTGTGTGTTCTATTTTATAATGGGTACACAGACAAATCTTTTGAAGTAGGGAAGATAGGGAGCCGCTATTACAAAAACCTAAGAGAAGAAAATTCAAGGAAGAAGAGTTATCTAGGGCAGAAGACCTTGGCTTGCTCAAGGTCTAAACTGAAAAAAGACTGGAGCAGTGCCAGCATAGGGAAGAGAAAATATGCAGGGACCGCCTGGTATGAGGCCCGTAAAGGCCATAGCCAAATGAGTCAGAGAAAACTTGGTGAGGGAGGTTTTTCATTCAAATAGCAACAGAAAGCCATCGATGTGTTTCATGTAGGAGAGGGACCTGTTTGAGGGGACGATGACCTCAACCACGATCTAGACAATGGAATTGAGAAGACTGAGGAGGGAAGTCTATAGACCAGTTGGGAGGCTATTACAGAGAGATCTGCCAATGCCTTGACTTAGGGAGGCAGCAGAGCAGATGGAAGAAAACAGATGAGTTTGAAATATATGATGGTGGAGGAGCTGATAGGCCTTGATGGTGGGCTGCAGTTGAGAGTAATACAAAGTGAGACCTCAAAGAGGCCTCCTCACTGGTTGGCTTGTGTAACTGGGTGGATGGTGATGCCCTCTATTGAAGTGGGGGAAGCTTGAGGAAAGAAGACAGGGGTGGGAAGAGAAGGGCCAGAGAGTTTCATTGTAGACACGTTCACTTTGAGACACTCATCAAACATCCAAGTCTGATACGACCTGGAGATCTAAATCTGAGCACCAGTGCATAAGAGCATCATTGAAAGACATGGGGTCGATTTTCTTAGGGAGAGCTTTAAATAGAGATGAAAGTCCAGGGCAGAGCTCAGGAGCATGCCAAATTTATAGGCCTGGCAGAGAAAGGTGGAAATGCAAGAGAGGCCTAGAAACAGTGGCTGGTTGTCCAGGTTCAAGGAAACTAAGGGGAGAAAAAAAAAAAACTCAAAATGTCAAAATGGTCAACCACATAGAATGCTGCTGAAAGGTTGAATCAGATAAATACATGGAAACCATCACTGGTTTTGCAACATGAATGTAACCCTCACAAACCCTGAGTCAAGTGAATGAATTAGCTTTTCAAAGCCTAGGCATCTAGCTGAGCTGCAATTTTGGAAATTATGGAAGAAAAGGTAGAATGGTGAAAAGGAAAAAGAAGAGGATACGAAGAAAATCTTACCACAGCTTCAGAAATTTAGTAGCTTTTAATCTTAGATAAATTAAAGTGAGACATACATAGATAGCATCCAAGAATGACTTACAATAGAATATTTTAAAAATACTGTCTGGCACACATATGAAACCAATCAAAATTTGGATCTTGGAATTTATCAGCACGAGATAACCATGTTATTGCTCCTAATTCAGGAGATGAAAGGAGATTTTCAAAAAGACATAATTACTTAACAAAGAATAGCCACATAAAATCTACGAATACTCCGTTTCTCTGTAAGTACTGACCACTCCTCCCTCTCTCCAGAGAAAAACTGGCAAAAACCAGATGATTAATACCAATCTCCTCTGTGTTAAACAGCCCCAATCACCCTTTGTCATTTAAATTGCACTGAATTTGAATTTGCATAGGTTGTAAGTGGAGAACAGACTCTTGAAGCCCCGTAAAATAATCACACTTAGTCTTAAAACAGAATACATTAATCTTTTCTGGCACCAGTCCCCCACTGTAACTGCAGAACTCAACGCTATTCTTTGGGTGAGTCATGCTGTAAAACTTCTAGTTGACTTATCCACAGAGAGACGGCACCACATGAAACAGAGCCCACGTAGACTGTAGAGAGAAGTGAGCCTTCTACCTTCAACCTTCTGCTTGGCTCTGTATATTACACCAAGGCCAGGACTGTCTTCCAGAACTCAGAAAGCTTAGCAAGTTGCAAGGGTGAACAAGGGTTCTTTGAGATTCAAGTCTTAAAATGATTCTCCAAATTACTTCTCAAGATCAGCGTTTCTCAATGCTTTTGCCACATCCATCTGATCCCTGGTGCTTGAAAAAAAGAAAGAAGGGAAGGAAGGAAGGAAGGAAGGAAGGAAGGAAGGAAGGAAGGAAGGAAGGAAGGAAGGAAAGAAGAAAGGAAACCCCAAAGCCCTATTTCACTCTTATATCCCAAAACCTTCAAGTGCCAGGTCTAGACACCTGCAATTCTAATAAGCTACCCACGTGTTTTCTAGTAGACTGGAGTCTAATCATTAACTGTGGATTATATGGTAGGATTCCGTAGGTTTAGGATTTTCACCTTGTGTTTCTTCATTCTCCAACTCATTTTACACAACACTGACAGAGGTAGCTCCTCACTTGCTGTTCTAATCATTTCTCTACTAGGCTCAAAAGCTTGCTGAGTGCCTCATGGCCCACAGGCCAATGTCCAGACTTCTTTGTGTGACATTCAAGGTCCTTAGACATGACGTCAGACTTTGCCCTTTCCATAGCTGAACTTCTCTACCTATAGAAGATTGCTCAAATACCCACCATGTATGCCAGAATGCAATGGGACTTCCCTGCTTTTGCTTATTTGTCTTCTGCCTTTAGGAAGTGACTTTCCACTGGCCCACAAGCCCAAATCCTATCTTTTCTTGAAAGTTGAACTCAGAGAAGCCTTTCCTGCTGGAAATAACCACTTCTATGAACTTCGGACTGTTTTGCCTCTGTCTCTATTACAGCACGTATGCTTCCTACTTTCTATTATATGGTAGTGGGGTACATTCTTTCGTCTGCCCAGCATCCTGTAGAAGCTGGGATCAACCACCCCTTTCTCTGCTTCAGCATCAACCAAACAGGAGCTGCCACGTGTTTTATATACCCTTATTCCCAGCCATACTCGTTGGTCTACAGGTAGATGTCTGCTCCAAACTACAGTTACCAGAGTGTTCCACCCCTTACAATAATTGTTCCAGGATGCACGCCTGACTCAAACTAGGCCAATCATAGTCCTTTCTCCTCTAGACCTTGGTCAGTGTTAACTGGTTCAGGACTGGCATATAACCCAAACTGACCCTGCAGATTGTGAGCCAGAGGTCCCATTATCCCCTCTCCTCTCACTCAAACTGGGAAGCTGTCCAGAGCCATGGCCATGGGATTGGACTTCCCCACAGCTCCTGAAGGCCTTGAGATGGGGGAGACAGGCATCTGGTCAACATGAGGCTTTAGCTCTCACGGTTCAAAACATTCTCGAAGCATATTCACCACTGCCTTCAGAAAGCAGGGAGGGGCCCTTGTGATACTTTGAGGGAGTATAACCACACAAATAATTCCACTGCCCACTAGTCGAAATCTATGGTTTTATTGTTTGT
Organism: Lutra lutra; assembly: GCF_902655055.1. Taxonomy (NCBI): domain Eukaryota; kingdom Metazoa; phylum Chordata; class Mammalia; order Carnivora; family Mustelidae; genus Lutra; species Lutra lutra. The sequence continues at coordinate 70,027,540 of NC_062288.1, forward strand.
TTGTTTGTTTTAATTTTTATGGTGATGCTGAGTGGATGAGAGCTACATTCACGCTACATTTACAAGAAGTTAAAAGTAACTCGCTCTGTGAATGTTACTAGATTTCCTCCTTTGGAAGAGGGGCAAAGGAAGAGAATTTTGAGAGCAGCAGAGATCAGGCTCCTAAGGTAGAAGAAGGGGCTATATTGTGGAGTAAGAGAAATCAGGGGCTAGGACCATGAAATGTATGATGAGCTTTGAAGATATTATAATTTATTCTAGGCCCAGTTTACTTTCAATTAAGCATGAAAAATATACAGAGTGTATTTTTCATGCATTTGAAAATGATTATGCCTTCCATGACTCATGATGTTTTTGGCTGGTTTATTTTTAAACTGGACTGAGGTTATAGAAAAGCATATTTGAACAGATACATTAATCAAAGGGTCATGATAATAGTCTCCATGGCCACATTGGAAACTTTTAGGAATTAAAAACAGAGAATATGGAAAATAATTTTATTAGGAGGGCAATCTTCCTGAAACTAAAGGATAACAATATATTAATTCAGGGTAATAGCCTCATACACAGGCATATCCTATTTAAATCCCTTCCATAAAGGGATATCTTATTCATAATCATTCTTAAAACTAAATACCAAATTTCTTCCAATCCAGGAGCATGGAACATTTTTCCATTTCTTTGTGTCTTCCTCAATTTCTTTCATGAGTACTTTATAGTTTTCTGAGTATAGATTCTTAGTCTCTTTGGTTAGGTTTATTCCTAGGTATCTTATAGTTTTGGGTGCAATTGTAAATGGGATGGACTCCTTAATTTCTCTTTCTTCTGTCTTGTTGTTGGTGTAGAGAAATGCAACTGATTTCTGTGCATTGATTTTATATCCTGACACTTTACTGAATTCCTGTACAAGTTCTAGCAGTTTTGGAGTGGAGTCTTTTGGGTTTTCCACATAGAGTATCATATCATCTGCGAAGAGTGATAGTTTGACTTCTTCTTTGCCGATTTGGATGCCTTTAATTTCCTTTTGTTGTCTGATTGCTGAGGCTAGGACTTCTAGTACTATGTTGAATAGCACTGGTGATAACGGACATCCCTGCCGTGTTCCTGACCTTAGCGGAAAAGCTTTCAGTTTTTCTCCATTGAGAATGATATTTGCGGTGGGTTTTTCATAGATGGCTTTGATAATATTGAGGTATGTGCCGTCTATCCCTACACTTTGAAGAGTTTTGATCAGGAAGGGATGCTGTACTTTGTCAAATGCTTTTTCAGCATCTATGGAGAGGATCATATGGTTCTCGTTCTTTCTTTTATTAATGTGTTGTATCACATTGATTGATTTGCGGATGTTGAACCAAACTTGCAGCCCTGGAATAAATCCCACTTGGTCGTGGTGAATAATCCTTTTAATGTACTGTTGAATCCTATTGGCTAGTATTTTGGCGAGAATTTTTGCATCTGTGTTCATCAAGGATATTGGTCTGTAGTTCTCTTTTTTGTTGGGATCCTTGTCTGGTTTTGGGATCAAGGTGATGCTGGCCTCATAAAATGAGTTTGGAAGTTTTCCTTCTATTTCTATTTTTTGGAACAGTTTCAGGAGAATAGGAATTAGTTCTTCTTTAAATGTTTGGTAGAATTCCCCCAGGAAACCGTCTGGCCCTGGGCTTTTGTTTGTTTGGAGATTTTTGATGACTGTTTCAATCTCCTTAATGGTTATGGGTCTGTTCAGGCTTTCTATTTCTTCCTGGTTCAGTTGTGGTAGTTTATATGTCTCTAGGAATGCATCCATTTCTTCCAGATTGTCAAATTTGTTGGCGTAGAGTTGCTCATAGTATGTTCTTATAATTGTCTGTATTTCTTTGATGTTCGTTGTGATCTCTCCTCTTTCATTCATGATTTTATTTATTTGGGTCCTTTCTCTTTTCTTTTTGATAAGTCTGGCCAGGGGTTTATCAATCTTATTAATTCTTTCAAAGAACCAGCTCCTAGTTTCGTTGATTTGTTCTATTGTTTTTTTGGTTTCTATTTTATTGATTTCTGCTCTAATCTTTATGATTTCTCTTCTCCTGCTGGGTTTAGGGTTTCTTTCTTGTTCTTTCTCCAGCTCCTTTAGGTGTAGGGTTAGGTTGTGTACCTGAGACCTTTCTTGTTTCTTGAGAAAGGCTTGTACCACTATATATTTTCCTCTCAGGACTGCCTTTGTTGTATCCCACAGATTCTGAACCATTGTGTTTTCATTATCATTTGTTTCCATAAATTTTTTCAATTCTTCTTTAATTTCCTGGTTGACCCATTCATTCTTTAGAAGGATGCTGTTTAGTCTCCATGTATTTGGGTTCTTTCCAAATTTCCTCTTGTTATTGAGTTCTAGCTTTAGAGCATTGTGGTCTGAAAATATGCAGGGAATGATCCCAATCTTTTGATACCGGTTGAGACTTGATTTAGGACCAAGAATGTGATCTATTCTGGAGAATGTTCCATGTGCACTAGAGAAGAATGTGTATTCTGTTGCTTTGGGATGAAATGTTCTGAATATATCTGTGATGTCCATCTGGTCCAGTGTGTCATTTAAGGCCTTGATTTCCTTGTTGATCTTTTGCTTGGATGATCTGTCCATTTCAGTGAGGGGAGTGTTAAAATCCCCTACTATGATTGTATTCTTGTCGAAGTGTTTCTTTGATTTTGTTATTAATTGGTTTATATAGTTGGCTGCTCCCACGTTAGGGGCATAGATATTTAAAATTGTTAGATCTTCTTGTTGGACAGTTCCTTTGAGTATGATATAGTGTCCTTCCTCATCTCTTATTATAGTCTTTGGCTTAAAATCTAATTGATCTGATCTAAGGACTGCCACTCCTGCTTTCTTCTGATGTCCATTAGCATGGTAAATTCTTTTCCACCCCCTCACTTTAAACCTGGAGGTGTCTTTGGGTTTAAGATGAGTTTCTTGTAGGCAACATATAGATGGGTTTTGTTTTTTTATCCATTCTGATACCCTGTGTCTTTTGATTGGGGCATTTAGCCCACTAACATTCAGGGTAAGTATTGAGAGATATGAATTTAGTGCCATTGTATTGCCTGTAAGGTGACTGTTATTGTATATTGTCTCTGTTTCTTTCTGATCTACTACTTTGAGGGTCTCTCTTTGCTTAGAGGACCCCTTTCAATATTTCCTGTAGAGCTGGTTTGGTGTTTGCAAATTCTTTCAGTTTTTGTTTGTCCTGGAAGCTTTTAATCTCTCCTTCTATTTTCAATGATAGCCTAGCTGGATATAGTATTCTTGGCTGCATGTTTTTCTCATTTAGTACTCTGAATATATCATGCCAGCTCTTTCTGGCCTGCCAGGTCTCTGTGGATAAGTCTGCTGCCAATCTAATATTTTTACCATTGTACGTTACAGACTTCTTTTCCCGGGCTGCTTTCAGGATCTTTTCTTTGTCACTAAGACTTGTAAATTTTACTATTAGGTGACGGGGTGTGGACCTATTCTTATTGATTTTTGAGGGGGGTTCTCTGAACCTCCTGAATTTTGATGCTTGTTCCCTTTGCCATATTGGGGAAATTCTCTCCAATAATTCTCTCCAACATACCTTCTGCTCCCCTCTCTGTTTCCTCTTCTTCTGGAATCCCAATTATTCTAATGTTGTTTCGTCTTATGGTGTCACTTATCTCTCGAATTCTCCCCTCGTGGTCCAGTAGCTGTTTGTCCCTCTTTTGCTCAGCTTCTTTATCCTCTGTCATTTGGTCTTCTATATCGCTAATTCTTTCTTCTGCCTCATTTATCCTAGCAGTGAGAGCCTCCATTTTTGATTGCACCTCATTAATAGCTTTTTTGATTTCAACTTGGTTAGATTTTAGTTCTCTTATTTCTCCAGAAAGGGCTTTTATATCTCCCGAGAGGGTTGCTTTAATATCTTCCATGCCTTTTTCAAGCCTGGCTAGAACCTTGAGAATCGTCATTCTGAACTCTATATCTGACATATTACCAATGTCTGTATTGATTAGGTCCCTAGCCTTTGGTACTGCCTCTTGTTCTTTTTTTTGTTGTGAATTTTTCCGCCTTGTCATTTTGTCCAGATAAGAGTTTATGAAGGAGCAAGTAAAATACTAAAAGGGTGGCAACAACCCCAGGAAAATATGCTTTAGCCAAATCAGAAGAGATCCCGAATCGTGAGGGGGGAGAAAGGGGATAAAAAGGGGTTCAGAAAGAAAAAAAAAAAAAAAAAAGAAACTATTAAAAAGAAGAAAGCCGATAAAGAAAAAATATAAAAAGAGGAAAAAAAAAAATATATATATATATATATTAGATAAACTATTTAAAAAACATTAAAAAAAGAAAACGGTAAAAGTTAAAAAAATTTAGCAGAAAAAGAGAAAAAGAAAAAAAAAATTGAAAAAGAAAAAAAAATTAAATTAACTGCAAGGCTAAAAAATCATGGGGAGAAAGCCATGAGTTCCGTGCTTTGCTTTCTTCTCCTCTGGAATTCCGCCGCTCTCCTTGGTATTGAAACTGTACTCCTTGGTAGGTGAACTTGGTCCTGGCTGGGTTTCCCGTTGATCTTCTGGGGGAGGGGCCTGTTGTAGTGATTCTCAAGCGTCTTTGCCCCAGGCGGAGTTGCACCGCCCTTACCCGGGGCCGGGCTGAGTAATCCGCTCGGGTTTGCTTTCGGGAGCTTTTGTTCCCTGAGCACTTTCCATAGAGTTCCGGAGGGCGGGAATGAAGATGGCGGCCTCCCGGTCTCTGGCCTGGAGGAGCCGATAGCCCGGGGCCCCATTCCTCAGTGCGCCCTCAGAGAACAGCACCCAATGACTCCCGTCACCCTGGCCTCCGGCCTCGCTCCGAGCTGACCGAGCCTGCGACCAGTTCAAGGCAACCCCAAGCTGAGAGTCACTCCTCGGCTCTGTCTCTGTAGCCGGCTTCCCCGTTCTAATACCGGTAAGCTCTGCGACACTCAGACACCCCCGATCCTTCTGCGACCCTGCGGGACCTGAGGCCGCGCTGACCCCGCCTGGGCTTCACCCCAGTTAAGCCTCTGGAGTGAAGTCCCTCAGCGGAACAGACTTTTAAAAGTCCTGATTTTGCTCCGTTGCTCCGCCGCTCGCCGGGAGCCGGCCCCTCCCCCCACGGTCTATCTTCCCGTCGCTTTTGATTCACTTCTCCGCCAGTCCTACCTTTCAGATAGTCGTTGATTTTCTGTTTCTAGAATTGCTGTTCTTCTTCTCTTCAATCTCCCGTTGGATTTGTAGGTGTTTGCAATCTTTAGATAAGCTATTTAGCTGATCTCCCGGAACCCGAAGTAGTCTCAACCTGCTACTTCTCCGCCTTCTTGACTCCTCCTTTTTTTTTTTTTTTTTTAAAGAGAGTGACAGTGCATGGGTCGGGTGGGGCAGAGGGAGAGCAGGTTCCATGCCTAGTGCAGAGCCAAACGCAGGACTCCATCTCAGGACCCTGAGATCATGACCTGACCCATCATCAAGAGTCAGGTGCTTAATGGACTGAGCCACGGGGGAGCTCTGGAAGGAAATTTTTTTTAAACTTGCTTTTCTGTCAGCCAGTTTGACAATAAAAATATTTGCTTTTACAAAATATATTTCCTTCTCATTAGCCTTCACATTTCTAGGAATTGCCTTCACCTCTTGAAATATGAAATATGTGAGAACTTTAGAGAAAGAACAGAGAAGGTCTGTGAAATGGGTGGGTAGTACATCAGCTGGCGTGGATGCTACCTGTATGGGGACAGAATTTTGACAGAATAAAACTTGCCTGTAAGTTTTAATGAGTCATGAGCACAACTCGATTATCCCTCCCACAGCTGGGACAGCAAATGTAATCATGATGAGGCACTCTAATTCTCATCAGGTAGCCAAGACTGCTCACTGAAACATCTCTGCAAGTGCTCTGCAAACTAAAGGAATTTAGAGACATTGCTTCATCACTTCCATCTTTTGGTCGCCTACATAAAAAGGATCACAAATACATGGGTATGCTTTACGTTCTTCATGCTTAATTGTACGGTTTGATCCATCAAAGGTGAACATGGAGGCAGTTCAGTGTTTCAGCTGGTGAACTTCTCTAACAGATATGGTGAACTAATTCCAGGCCTCAGAATCTAACATGCATCCAATCGATTCTTGGTTTCTAAAAACCCTCAAATCAATCCCCTTCATATTTTATCACAGCCACCTTAGTCTGGGGACTAATCATCACCCTCTTGAACCAATGCTATCATCAATAATTGTGTTCTCTACCAATAGCCTGTTTGCAATCTAATCTTTCATTCATAATCTTCCCAAATCAGTCTTCCTGAGATGCCTCTTCTTTTTTATTGCCCTCCTGTACAAAAATTTAAATGACTTTTTAGTGCCTCTTAAATGTGTATGTTTGTAGTTTAGGATATCATGTGCATGAAGCATAACACTGGATGCTTTCTTTACATGAACAACTGTAGAGACATTAAACCCTTAACCAGTAAATACACTTATTTTTATAACAATATATAAGATTTAACAGATTATTAAAATACTTAAAATTTAGTTTTATTCAAATAATTTTGATATTTTTATGTTTGTTAGTAGTCATTTTATCTTGCTTTTTGTTTTTAAAAGGAACTTCTGATATTTTCCAAAACTGTTTTTGGAAAATTTCAAAAAAAGTTACTTTTTAATTGTTTATATTTACTTTCATCTACATTTTGATAAGCATATATTCAGATTTTCTACACTGCAAATGTATTTAAATATTATTTTAATCTTTAATATAACCATTACAAATGCAATGCAAATTATGTGAAAATCTGTATTATAATAGCACAATGATTTTGCTGAAATGGAAGACAAAAATAAAAATAAGTGTACTTATTGGTTAAGGGTTTAATTTCTATATAGTTATCCACTTAAAGAAGAGTCAGTGTTATGCTTCATGCATATTATACCCTGAACTTCAAACATACACATTTAAGAGGCACTAAAAAGTCATTTAAATTTTTGGAAGACCCACAAATATTAGGGGAAACCTGCCATATGATGTATAGCCACTGATACCAACTTTTAATATTTTTGTTCATATAGTTATAAAAAATATCCTCACTCAAAACAGGGAAATACAAATGAAAACCATCATGAGATACCATCTCACACTTGTCAGAATGGCTAAAATTAACAACATAAGAAACAACAGCTCTTGGCAAGGATGCAGAGAAAGGGAACCCTCCTGCACTGTTAGTGGGAATGCAAGCTGGTGCCGCCATTCTGGAGAACAAGATGGAATTTCTCCAAAATGTTAAAATAGAACTACCCCACCATCCAGCAACTGCACTAGTAGGTATCCCAAAGGATACAAAATACTGATTCGAAGGGACACATGGACCCCGATCTTTATAGCAGCAGCATCTACATTAGCCAAATAAAGGAAAGAGCTCAAATGTCCATCGACTGATGAATGGATAGAGATGATATATAAAGATATAGAGACAGATATAGATATAGATACACACACACACACAATGGAATACTGCTCAGCCAACAAAAGAATGAAATCTTGCCATTTGCAACAATATGGATGGAGCTAGAGCGTATTACACTAAGTGAAATAAGTCAGAGAAAGACAATACTATATGATTTCATTCATATGTGCAATTTAAGAAAGAAAAAAGATGAACATATGGGAAGGGCTAAAAGAAAAAAAAAGGAGAGAGGGAAACAAGCCATAAGAGACTCTTAACTACAGAGAACAAACTGAGCGCAGATGGTGGGGGATGGGCTAGATGGGTGATGGGGATTAAGGAGGGCACTTGTCATGGGCACTGGGTCTTGTATGTGAGTAATTGCTGAATTCTACTCCAGAAGCCAATATTGCACTGTATGCTAACTACCTAAAATTTAAATTTAAGAAATAGTAAAAATATTCTATCATATTTCAAAAATAAAAGGCATAAAGCATAATATCATGAACACCTATTTACCCACTCCCTATGTAGGAGATAAGACCGTACCAGTAATTTGCTATCCCTGTTCATCCCTCCCCAATCACATTCACTCCCTCCTCTTCCAAAAGAAACTACTGTCCTGAATTCTTTATTGCTATTTTAAAGGGCAAATTCTTTAAGGGTATGTTTTTTATTTGTTGATGATGTCTACACATGGTTGATGATTGTATGTGATAGCTCTCCTACTAGTAAACTTGCAAGACTGTCTGGATAATTCTTCAGATCCTTCTTTGGTTTTCTAAGTAGATAATAACATCCTAAAGGGGGGAAAACAGTTTGGAACCCTCCTTTCCAAGCTCAACATCCTTTATTTCTCTCTCTTGCCTTAACCTGCGCTGGCAATGACATGTTAGCGCAGCGTTCAAAAGAAGCAGTGGGGCTGGACCTTCTTGCCTCATTTCTGATTTAAAGGGAAAGACTTCTAATATTTCTTCATTAATTATGATAGGTGCTGTAGGCTGATGATACTGCTTTCAGAAGTGGCACGATGTGACCAGAGTTCTTCTCAGAAAAATTCTTAGTGACAGGATGGGCTGGAGCAGAATTATCCAGGAGTTGCTGGACTGGGGATCATTTACTGGATGCAAATGACACAGGGTCTCCAAAGCCCCATCAGTAGAACACGCCTCCTGGCTCCAATTCTGGCTACTGTATCAGAGAACTATACTTTCACTCACTCGATCCACCAAGTTTGACAAATTTTAATATACCACAAACCCACATGGGTCTTCCTGTCAATAATATCTAAAACTGTGGTTACTGTGATTCATTATCGGCTCTGTATATGGTTCTATCACACAGAAAAAATCACGCCAGTCACTGACAATCAAACTGATCTTTTAAATCTTTCAAGTCATTTCAATAAATATAGCCAATAAGATGCTGACACAAAGCAGAGTCATTTTTTAAAGATTATCTTATAAGCTTTAAGAAAATTTAAAACTTCCAAAGAAACTTATCTCCCAGAATCTCAGTCAAAAGACAAAGTCATTTACATAGTTTTGTTGTTTGTGTATTTAGAGAAGTACAGAGCAAAAATTTACCCAGTAAATATTTTATAAGTAGATATCCACTGAATGAGGAAATTCAATCTCAAACCTTGAATCACTCTATATTTAATAGCAGTTTTTTTTCTCCTTTTATTGTCCAGACTAGGCAAGAGCAGATTTTTCTCTTCTTCTGGACCCCTCCTATTTCCCATTTTATTTTTCGTGAAAACACCAGTTATGTAGACAGACACCAATTATGCCTCACAAATAATAAGATAAAGGTTTCAATTCCACTTTAAAAAATTCTAAGAGCTTATAAAATTGCTAAATTAATAACACTGCATGGATTTCACCAAATCTTGGCTCCTGACCCACTGTCAGGAAATATACATTTCTAATAAAATGAACATGCTTAATTCTGTAACTAAACAGCCCAAAGGAACGGTATCTGCCATAGCAATGAAGTCTAATGACAATTCTGCTGACATTTCTCCTATCTGAAAATGAAGTCATGTGGAAAATGATTTCTACACTAACAGAATAATTAAGACAGAAAGCAAAATTTGATTTGGTAGAAATGGAAGCTCAGATTGTCTCTGTTCTCCGTGGGGTGTACGAGAGGATGATATTATTTACTTCACCACTACCTTTGGTTGACATCATCTTTCCATACTCTCTTTTTTTAAATCCTTTTTTTTTTTTTGATGTCCTAACTATACAGTAACAAATCCAACTAAAAGTAGTACTAATCTCAAGGGATTTTTGTTTTTATTTCGTTGTACAGGCCTTTCTCCGTTTTAAATATCCCTCCAGAGAACGGGCTCTTTACCGACTCTTGGCCATCTTTGGTTATACAGATATTTTAATTATAGTGGCATTACTTTAACTGAGTTTGAACTTTTTATGAAATGTATGCCTGTGTTGACCTCAGCCAAATGAAAATTATATCTAAATAAAATGTGAAGTTGTTCTGTTCCAGTTGTTTAAGGGGAACTGTGAGAAACAACCAAAGGAACATGTCAAGCTACAACCCTCAAGAATCATTATTTTTCTATAAAATATAGATTATTTTAGTTCCTAACAAATTTTTAAATGAACAAAAGCATGTACTACAAGAAAACATCACCAATTAAAGTCTAAGCAACATGTTTCAAAGAAAGTGTGAATAGAACACTTTATTTGGATCCTGTCAACACAATCTAATGACCTTCTTCTTTATTTGAAAATGGCTGATTTTAAAGAGAAGTTACTCTAGCTGCTCAAGAGAACTTACATAAGCAAAGTGCTACACTTCAACAATAAATAAAATGAAATGTCAATTCATTTTCCTGCATCCACAAGATTATTCTGTATTGTATAAGCCGAGTGTTTTCAATGCAGCTGAAACCAATTAAGCACTCCAGGGCTAAACCACTTCATTCACAAAACATGCAGCATCTAAAGTGTTTTATGCAACACGAGATTTTACCAAACAGTTATTATTTCACAGATTTCAGAACACTCTGTTCTACTAAATCCTCCTAGGAAATTTTCTGTTTTTTTTTTTTTTTCTTCTGGATTTTTAGTACACAAACATCTACTCCTCGAAGAGGCCCCGTTGTGCCCCGACTTGGAGCACCTCTTACACTTTGTGTGTCTGCCTGATTGCCTGCCTCAGCCCTAGAGATCCTTCCTTGAAGTTGGAGTTGTAATTCAGTCATTGTTGTATCTGTTGACTCTCATCCCTTCTCCTTCCAGGCATCAGGGCATCCCTGATGACAGAGACCAAAGGTCTGGGAAGACCCGCAAGTTCAATGTGCTCCTTATTATGCAGGACTTGGATCCCAGTCCTTAGAACCTCTGAACATTGTAAACCTCAGATTCCATCCCAAGTCCCTGCTTTGTCCTGTGGTCTCAAAAATATAAAAATGTCCCTACCTGTTATCTTTCTTTCAGCTTTCTTGCATCTCCAGGAATCCTGTTTTGCTGCCCTAATCACATACCATATTTCTCTTTTACCAAAAAGGCGTAGTGTAGGGAAAAAGTTAAAAACAGGCATGACTAGATAGTAAACCTCTTAAAATGTTCATTTTCCACATGTACTACCTAATCTAGCAGCCCATCTCTGGTTAGTACAATCCTCATTTCTCCTGATCCATTCTAGCCAACAGAATCCAGGCCAAAATCAAATGTGGACAAATAATAGATGCTCAAAATGTGCCTTGACAACTTAACAGAAAGACTTGTATAACGTAAAAATACAAACTTTGTTCATTTTCTTTACTTTTTCACTAGCTCTTAAAATTTTTAAATTTTTTTTTAAAGATTTTATTTATTCATTTGACAGAGAGACAGAGAGAGCACAATCAGGCAGAGCAGCAGGTAGAGGAAAGGGAGAAGCAGGCTCTCCATCAAGCAGAGAGCCCTACTCAAAGGCTCAGATCATGGCCTGAGCTGAAGGCAGATGCTTAACCGACTGAGCCACCCAGGCACCCCTTCACTACCTTTTTTTAAAAAGTAAAAGACTTTGATCTTCATTAGGTTCAAAGGGAATTCTATGGAATTTTAATCTTCCTTTCAATGATTGCTTATATATCATCATTTGTAGACAATCCATTCATTGAATTAATAAGTAATATTTCTACTCCTCATTTATTCTAAAACTGTAATTTCCTGTTAGGTATATTTCCTTCAAGAAAACATTCTAGGGGGTTAATATTTTATTTAATTAGGTATCCATGATTTTTTTTAGGTTAGCCATTTTCCAAATGACTTGGAACTAAAAAGAATTCATACTTAGTACAACTTGCAGTTTCCCTTTTCAGATAAAGGCAGTATATCATGCATAGTTTCTACGTCCAAATTGTTCAGTTCTGCTTCACGGTACCTGCACACAAATTGTTCACAAGGTGACACTATGATCACAAACCCAAAAATCAAAACACTTTTATACATTTCTGGAAAGGTTATCTTTGCCTGGAAATGTTTAAGCCCAAAGTTCTTTTTCTAATGTTCTTTGCTCAATGAAGTAAAAATGAATTATTTGATTTAGATACTAAGTAACTAGAATTGTAACATATATGCTTTATAAGAAATCACTACATAGCAAACAGTGAGAGGATCTCAGTGTCTTGTGACTTAGAGCTAGATGGAATGAAAGAAAAACTTCAAAGAGAGAAAATGTACAAACCCAGTGGAAGACATGGCAAGAGTCACATTTGTGTTTTCACCAACAAGGAATGAATAGTTATGAGGATATTTCAAATATAAGTACTGAGAAGAATATAGTAAATGAAAGAATGAAATGCTGTATGCATTTTTAACTGATGAAAATCTGCGAATCTGAAATAGTTAAAATTTACTATGTGAATATTCACAACTATGCATGTATACACACAAATACTTGCTTTTAATGTGCTTTCATTTTTAAGTTTTTAAAAAAGATTTTACTTATTTTGAGAGCAGAAAGAAAGCATGAGCAGGGGGAAGAGCAGAGGGAGGAGCAGAGGGAAAGGGAGAAGCAGACTCTCCAATGAGCATGGAGCCCAACACAGGGACCCCAGGAGTGTGATCATGACCTGAGCCAAAGGCAGACACTTAACGGACTGAGCCACCCAGGGGCCCCAATGCACTTTCATTTTAAAGCAAGCAGAAAATTCATCAATATCGATGATAATCAGTTACTTCTGAGTGCTTACAAAGAACAACAACATGGCTACAGGAGAAAGTGTCTTAATATTTTCTACATGAAAGTAGGGATGGCAAAGAGAAAGACACTAATTTCATAGAACAAAAGAATTGGTAAGAGAAGAGCTTATCAAATATTCTAAGCAATCATATACCAGTATATCAGAATCATCAGATACTTTTAATCTATAACCCAGTAAAACAAACTAACTGGAAAACACTTCTAGATAATTATCATAGTTTTAAAGGAAAATTATAGAAGCTATTTCTCACACTAGAAATCTAAGCTAATGTCATACCTTAGTGAATCCATATTATAAGATAAGACATTTTCTATCTTTGTGTTATGATGATGTATTCAAGAGGTTTAGCATGAAGATAGTCCACAGAGATATTTTTCATGATTGAAACATTTCCTACCTAATGATATATGTGATATTTTTCCCGCTGGTCATAAAACCATCAACATATTTATAAAACGTAAGAGTCAGAATGAAACTTAGAAGTCATTTACTTTAAATGCCTTTATCTTACTTTCTAAAAGAATTAGGTTTTTTTTTTCTAATTATAAAAATAATAAAGGGGCACCTGTGTGGCTCAGTCATTAAGGTTCTGCCTTCAGTTCAGGTCATGATTCCAGGGTCCTGGGATTGAGCCCAGCATTGAGTTCCTCTCCCTCTCCCACTCTCCCTGCTTGTGTTCTCTCTCTCTGTGTCTCTCTCTATCAAATAAATTAAAAATAAAAATTAAAAATAAAAATAAAAACTGGCTGCAAATCTTAAAACAAAGAAAAAGTACAAAGGTATAAAAAAGAATCAACCATAATTATAACATTTGGAGACAATTAACACAAACTGTATATTTTGGTCTTTATGCTTTTACTTAAAATAATACCATGAACATTATGTCATGTATGTCACAAATATAATTTTTAATGACTACCCAATATTTCAACCTCTGAATGAACCACACTTTAGATACTCTCTTATTTTAGGTTCTTGAGGATGTTTACTAAAATTGTGATGATGTGTCTTTGGATTATATATATCATAGGAGTACAGTTAAATAAATTTTATCACTCGTTGAGATAAATATATACTTTTATTATGTATTTATTTAAGATGGATTCAGAGAAGAAAAAACTCTTCCTTCTATACATGAGGAAATGTAGACCCATACAAGGTAATTGATTGATGAGGTCCATAACCAAAATTATCTGATTTTCTGTTTCTTTTTATAATGTCATTCTCTATAATTTAAAAGTATAGCTGTTGGATCTTGTTCCACTGTATGTACTCTATTGCTATATCAATATTGCTATCTTTAAATTCATAATCCATTATTCATCTTTTACTCATAACTATTTCATTCCCTCTTGAAAGCATCCATAGAGTGGCAATAAAACAAATCAGAAAAGCAAATTGAAATGTTAAAGAATAAATAAGAAATAATAAAACAAAGTAGAAAATCACCAGAATGAGACATTCTTTCTTATTCTTCTTTAGATTTCAAGCAAAAGTCTACCTGAATATGGAAAAAGTCAGCTCCATTATGATTGCTAGTAGGTCAAAATTTAAAACAAACTAGGTAAATTCTATTATAGAGTATAATTACTATTTAAAGAGTTAAAGCATGTAAAACTATATGGGTACATTTCTGTAATTATTTGGGAGGCAAATGAAGGATAAAGACTTCAACAAGTTTCCAAAAAGTCAAGATAAGCATATCAGAGACAATCCTGGCTGCCTTAAGATGGATTGTTTACATCAAAAACATATGCATTCCCTCCTTCCAAGGGGAGAAATGAGTCAACCATCCAGAAAGCCTAGAGCTTACTGACGGACCTTCCACATATGACCTTCAAGTACACTGAATGATACCCAAAAAATGCAACTTAGAATTATTGGAAAAATATAATGATTTTCAAGTATGTATGAATTTTAAAATTGAGGATTATTTTAGTTTTTAAGAATTACAGAATCTTATTTTTTATTTTTCATAATTATAAAAACTTTAAAATAATCACCAAAGTGTTCCAATAACCATTTATTAATCAAAAACGGAATCAGAGGGGCACCTGGGTGGCTCAGTTGGTTAAGTGCCTGACTCTGTTTTGGCTCAGGTCATGATCCTGGGATCCAGCCCTGTATGGGTCTCCATGCTCAATGTGGAGTCTACTTGAGATTCTCTCTTTCCCTCTCCCTCTCCCCACTCATGATCTTACTCTCTTTCTCACATAAATAAACAACAAACAAATAAATCAATAAAATATATTTTTAAATGCAGCAAGAAAACTCTATAATATCACAGTGATTTCACAATATCACAATTTAGCTTTAAATAAGGATTGTGCATTTTATTTCACTTGTTTCCCCTTTTGTCCTTTTAAGACGTGCTTGGGAGCATCAATATTAATAATTTTCCTAGTCATAAATGCTATTGGTACACAAAACAGAAGAGTTCATTGTAAAAGTTAAAAAAAAAAAGGTTTACTGTAACTCATCAGATACAAATAGCTTTATACAGGACATGCCAAATGTTTTCCTTCATCCTAGAAAGGTTCTTCACTTAATTTTGACAAATTAAAATAAAACTAGTTAAGCGAATGGACATTGATAGTTTAGCCCACCCCATGAACCAAGGGACTTAATGTTTGTTTATTTGTTTATAACAATTAAAAAGGGAGTAAAACAACTGCTAAATTTCACAATGGTTTTGTGCCTCAGAATCTTGTACCAGTCATGTTATATTGAACAAGTAGACTTCATTTAAAAACACAATTTTAGCCAAATGGCATTAAAGGGCTGCACACAATATATCTGTCAATGTTTTGCATACTGTAGATTCTTATTATAATAAACAAAAGGGATCCTTCATAATGGTTCTTACTTTCTCTATTTATTTATGCATTTATCTATTTTTAGAGAGAGAGTGCATGCACTCGAGCAGGGGGAGGGGCAGATGGAGGCGTAGAGGGAGAATCTTAAGGAGACGCTTCACTAGGAGCCCAGGTGGGGCTCAGTCTCAAGATCCTGAGATCATGACCTGAGGAAACTCAAGAGTCCCACGCTTAACCAACTGAGCCACCCAGGTGCTCCACTTTCTCTTTCTTTTAAAGATCATTACACTGAGGGTTATAGGCAATTCTCAGTATTCTGGCTATCAACTCTATCATTTTCTCTCCCAAGTAAGAAAGCATATGGAGTATGATAAATTGACAATAATATTAGTTATATAAGCAATATTGTATTGGCTTTATTTATTCATAATGAAAATGCAAAGCAATCTCAAACTTCAGGACTTTATTATGAGTACCTAATTATTCACCACACACCTCACACCTGATAATAAAACACAGTAATTTTAACACTTGATTTCAGAGTCACTACCCTATTGAATTAAAACCCAAACCAAAGTTAACCAAAATTTTAATGTGGATTTGGCCAACAACATGATACACTCAAGAGATTTAATCTCATTGATGAGAGAGAAATAAAACTTCTTTTAGATGATTTATTTCTACTTTCAAGTTGCTACTAAATTTTTTCCTAAGTCACTTCTACTACACCCTAAATGACCTACAACATTTCCAATCTGTTCATCCCATCTTTGATATACCCTAAAAAGATTAAATTGCATTTTTGTAATAATTAAAAGCAAAATTTTTGCATTAAAAGGCAAAGAAGGCCTTAGAAGATTTTATTATCATCACTGCAAACCCTCCCCCCAAAAAGAAGTAGGAGTAATCTCATATAAAGTTTTCTTCCACATATCTATATAACACCCATCCAAACCCACCTCTCTTACTGTTCTTTTAGCCAAAGGTAAGTCAAAGTGACTGCTCCTCTAGTGACAATAATAGTGTTCACTCATAATACGTGATAGAAATTGTTTTATAGACCACCAACATTGAGTTTTAGACAAAAGCACGTGGGTGATTGTTTTTGCAAACATAGCTGAACATGCTCGATATTAATTTACACATACATAACAAGTATAGATAGGTCTAGCTATAGAAAAATCTAATGAGCTCAAGACCCAAGTTTTTAAACAGACCTAGGTAACTAGAAGTCAGTTTCTACTAACTAAAATATTCTGCACTTTATATGATGCTTTATTTCAGGAGTTCACAGAAAACTTCCATAAGCATTCAAAATGAAAACAATGACAAAATATCAGTTTAATCACATATTTCATAGAATATAAACAAGGCATAAGGAGTGTGAGCATTTCTGTTATTAATTGTGAACAAAATGGGACTTAGCAATATGATTTCCATCATACCTGCATTTTTGACAAATATAGAAAATTGATGCATATAGGTCTTTCACACATTTTATCTATTAAACACTAACTGGAAACATAAAGCACCAAGTGTTTCTGTGGAGAAAAAAAAAACTAGAACTTCCTACTGGGATTTAGTTAGCCAGTAGAAACCATCTTCGGTACTTTATTAAAGGATCTAAGTTCTTTTCTATGAAACACACACACACCCACCCCTTCACAGTTTATATTATTTATATAATATTTAAAAGGAACTTTTCAGGGCTCCTGGGTGGCTCAGTGGGTTAAGCCTCTGCCTTAGGCTAAGGTCATGATCCCAGAGTCCTGGGACTGAGCCCCACATCAGGCTCTCTGTTCAGCAGGGAGCCTACTTCCTCCTCTCTCTCTGCTTGCCTCTCTGCCTACTTGTGATCTCTGTCTGTCAAATAAATAAATAAAATCTTTTTTTTTTTTTAAAGGAACTTTTCAAATATAAACTGCTTCACTACACAATTCACAGTCTTGGCTGGATTACCTGAGCAACCCACCTGACATAAGTTTGTTCCTATGTGTATCCAATTATTAGCATGCAACAAGATGACTTACCGGCCCAAAAGAATTACTGTCAAAACTGTGTCCATGATGATCACCTTCAACCCAGATGTGACCCCGGGGAACTTTGACATACCGATTTTTGTGTCCGATGGTTCTAGAAATAAAGAACATACATAACCACTGAAATAAGAACAGAAAGATCAAGTAGTTGAGCATACGAAGAAATAAAGGGCAAAATGCTGTTGCAAAGATGCAACAGATAATTACAGATGAACCACGAAGCTACTCTATAACTTCTTTTTTAAATAACATTGGGTTAGAACCTTGTAAAACCTATGCATGGTATTTTTTTTTTCACTTTTTACTTTTCTCACTTTTTTTTTCACTTTTCTCTAGGTAAGAAGGTTGCTAAAATATAAAGCAGTAGCACCAAATACTACTCGGGGGGGAGGGCAGAGGGAAAATGAGAGAGAATCCTCAAACAGAGTCCCCACTGAGTGTCGAGCCAACGCAAGGTTCCATCCCAGGATCCAGAGATCATGACCTGAGCAAAAATCAAAAGTTAGATGCTCAACTGACAAGTCACCCAGGTCCCCAGGAACATTGTATATTCTTAAGGTTGACAAGGAAATGGAATAAGGAAAGGCTCTCTCATACAGTGTTGGTGGCAATATAAGATGATATAACCTTTTTTCCTATTTTGCAATTTGGGACTGATTTTCATCAAATTTGTGAAGAGATTAAAATGTACACGCCTTTAACCTAATTATTATACTGTTCTCTAGAAATCCATGCCAAAGAAATAATCAGAAATATGAATAAATATTTATTATCAGGAATATTCAACACAAACTTTTTTTTTTTTTTTTTTAAAGAAAGACAGACTGCCACATGCAGTGCCCTATTTGGATGTGTCTGGAGTCTTGGAAGCTTAACTACCTTATGTTCTACAAATGGACCTGGGCAGCTCCTCTGCAGGTTTTAGCAGGGAAATCCTACACCCTTGAACAGTGCTCCTCTATTGGGAAAGGTCGTCCTCTTCCACAGAACGAGTAGCACTTGTCAGGAGGGGGCAGCGAAGGAGGAAGGGGACACCCGCCTAGCCAGCCAGATCAGCTGAATCAACCCTGGCGATCAATGGGGTGACAGATATCGCAGCCAGATCTCCCTCACATCCTCAACACAAGCTTTTTTTTTTTTTTAACACAAGCTTTTTTATATCATATACATATTTCCTAAATATTCTACAATATGGGAATGGTTAAATAAATTACGATACAACCAATTTAATAAAAGGAACAAGATTAGAATAAAATATTAACCAATTCTATAACAATAAATTCTTTTGAGGACAAAGACTTCTTTTTGTTTGTTTGTTTGTTTTGTTTATTTGCTAGTTTGTTTGTTTGTTTACTTCCCAAAGCATTTGGGAAAATGCCTAGCCTAAAAAAGCTTCTCCATAATGTTGGTTGAATGAATGAATGAGTGAATGTCACCTTAAGTCTACAGAACTAAGCACAGACACTGAGGTTTGTGAGCTATTCTTTGGTATAATCCCTTTCAGACCATTTTTGTTAGTTAGGAAGCTGTATGTGTCCAGAAGAATACATTAAAAAAAAAGAAGTCTACACATAAATTGGTGCTATAGAAATTAAAACTATTCATTATCTAGAATGGTTTTTAATTTTCAAGATAACTTCAGTGTTGAATTACTTTGCTTGAAATCAGTAAATCATTCATGCAAGGAAGCAATGTTGTGGCCATTAGAAGCCCACAGTAAGTTAATGACTGCCGTTTATTTTTAATTACTACTGGGAAGAAGAGTTTCAGCTTTCTAAAGAAAAGTGAAAACAAGTTGAACACATCTCACCGTCATATACTCTGTAATACAAGAGTTCTTCAATTAAAATCTGTCAATTAGTTCTTAACATCACCACTGCTTTTATCATGAGATTGTCTCTAAGAACTAATATCCCATATCAAGTGTTAATGACCAGAGAAGACCCTTTTACTTAATTGTTGGCAAGGCACACTTTCCTATTAAGTCCAAACATTTGTTCACCTTATTATGCTGGTTATTTTGGATATTTAGAAATAAAACAATTACTCATTTTGTCTCTTCAAACAGAAGTATGAAATAAAACCAGCATAAAAGCATCTCTGTAATGAAATGGTAGATGTTAAGTCAAACATATTCTTCTGGAAACCAGAAGACTGATATAAAACTCAGATTCAGTTTCAATGTCATATGAACCAGGGAGTCAAGATATTTGTGATAGAAAATGACAGTACTGTAAAATTACCAGTGACAGTTGCACATTTCCTTGCATTGACCATTTTACTTAAAAAATCTGAATACACCCATCTTCCCATCATTTTCTAGCCCCTTATAATGCCTTATTTTTCTTCACTGCAACTACTAACACTTGACATTCACTTATTGGGTTTTTTTTGTGTTTATTGCCCATCTCCAACCGCCCCCCCGCCCACCCCACCCCCCCCAACTAGAATGTCAACTTTGGAACTTTGCCTTTCTTGTTCACTTTCTTTGTACCCCCAGAGCCCAGAAGAAAGCATTTTACAAAGAGTTCTACAGATATTTGTTAAATAAATGACCAAATGACTGAATAACTAAAGAATAAAAAATACCATAACAAAGGCAAAATAATAGGGTGGAAAGTTCAGAATCTGAAACCAGACTAAACCAGTTATCTTGCTACTAGAACTCATAAGTAATCTTGTGAAAGTCACTTAGCGTCTACCTCCATCAGTCTATCTTTAAAACAGGATGAATAAGACATACCCCAACTGGGTTGAGATGAAGGTCAGTAGTTAAATGAGAATATATTGGAGAGGTCACTAGAGAGCATAGTCTCTGCAATCAGCCTCTTTTGGCTTCTCTATTTGACTGAACACTTTCAAGTTCGTGTGACCTTGAGAAAGTTGATGCAACTCTGTCAGTGTTCTCATTTGGAGAACAGAGCAAATAATGGGACCTAACTCAAAAAGTTGTTCCATGAATAAAGTGGTATGTATTTAACACTTGACAAACGGATTCTCATATAGTGGAGACTGTTTCTAAGCACTCATCTAGTTCTGATATAGTAAGAACCCAGTAAGTGGTAGTTATCATTGCTATTGTCTTCTATTGTCCACTGTTTTTTCTTTTCATAATTCAGAATGTATTCAGCCTCCACTATTAGCATCAGTCTCTTAAAATTACCTGAGCTACGCCCCAATAATTTCTTTTCCCCACAGTTGCACTGTGACTACAGACTATTTTTTAATCTTACAATAAATCTTTTTTTTTTCTTTTTATTCGTATGCTCTTCTGGGATACTCTAAAACTTATATGGGAAAACACAATCTGCTTGTGCATATTTATTTTTTTTTTTTTAATTTTTTTATTTTTTTCAGCATAACAGTATTCATTATTTTTGCACCACACCCAGTGCTCCATGCAATCCGTGCCCTCTACAATACCCACCACCTGGTGCCCCCAACCTCCCACCCCCCACCCCTTCAAAATTTTCAGATCGTTTTTCAGAGTCCATAGTCTCTCATGGTTCACCTCCCCTTCCAATTTCCCTCAACTCCCTTCTCCTCTCCATCTCCCCTTGTCCTCCATGCTATTTGTTATGCTCCACAAATAAGTGAAACCATATGATAATTGACTCTCTCTGCTTGACTTATTTCACTCAGCATAATCTCTTCCAGTCCCGTCCATGTTGCTACAAAACTTGGGGATTCATCCTTTCTTTCTTTCTTTCTTTCTTTTTTTTTTACAGCTTTATAAACATATATTTTTATCCCCAGGGGTACAGGTCTGCGAATCGCCAGGTTTACACACTTCACAACACTCACCATAGCACATACCCTCCCCGATATCCATAACCCCACCCCCTCTCCCAACCCCCTCCCCCCATCAACCCTCAGTTTGTTTTGTGAGATTAAGAGTCACTTATGGTTTGTCTCCCTCCCAATCCCATCTTGTTTCATTTACTCTTCTCCTACCCCCTCGACCCCCCATGTTGCATCTCCTCTCCCTCATATCAGGGAGATCATATGATAGTTGTCTTTCTCCGATTGACTTATTTCGCTAAGCATGATACCCTCTAGTTCCATCCACGTCGTCGCAAATGGCAAGATTTCATTTCTTTTGATGGCTGCATAGTATTCCATTGTGTATATATACCACATCTTCTTTATCCATTCGTCTGTAGATGGACATCTAGGTTCTTTCCATAGTTTGGCTATTGTAGACATTGCTGCTATAAACATTCGGGTGCACGTGCCCCTTCAGATCACTATGTTCGTATCTTTAGGGTAAATACCCAGCAGTGCAATTGCTGGGTCATAGGGTAGTTCTATTTTCAACATTTTGAGGAACCTCCATGCTGTTTTCCAGAGTGGTTGCACCAGCTTGCATTCCCACCAACAGTGTAGGAGGGTTCCCCTTTCTCCGCATCCTCGCCAGCATCTGTCATTTCCTGACTTGTTAATTTTAGCCATTCTGACTGGTGTGAGGTGATATCTCATGGTGGTTTTGATTTGTATTTCCCTGATGCCGAGTGATATGGAGCACTTTTTCATGTGTCTGTTGGCCATCTGGATGTCTTCTTTGCAGAAATGTCTGTTCATGTCCTCTGCCCATTTCTTGATTGGATTATTGGTTCTTTGGGTGTTGAGTTTGCTAAGTTCTTTATAGATTTTGGACACTAGCCCTTTATCTGATATGTCATTTGCAAATATCTTCTCCCATTCTGTCAGTTGTCTTTTGGTTTTGTTCACTGTTTCCTTTGCTGTGCAAAAGCTTTTGATCTTGATAAAATCCCAAAAGTTCATTTTTGCCCTTGCTTCCCTTGCCTTTGGTGATGTTCCTAGGAAGATGTTGCTGCGGCTGACGTCGAAGAGGTTGCTGCCTGTGTTTTCCTCGAGGATTTTGATGGATTCCTTTCTCACATTGAGATCCTTCATCCATTTTGAGTCTATTTTCGTGTGTGGTGTAAGGAAATGATCCAATTTCATTTTTCTGCATGTGGCTGTCCAATTTTCCCAACACCATTTATTGAAGAGGCTGTCTTTGTTCCATTGGACATTCTTTCCTGCTTTGTCGAAGATGAGTTGACCATAGAGTTGAGGGTCCATTTCTGGGCTCTCTATTCTGTTCCATTGATCTATGTGTCTGTTTTTGTGCCAGTACCATGCTGTCTTGATGATGACAGCTTTGTAATAGAGCTTGAAGTCCGGAATTGTGATGCCACCAACTTTGGCTTTCTTTTTCAATATTCCTTTGGCTATTCGAGGTCTTTTCTGGTTCCATATAAATTTTAGGATTATTTGTTCCATTTCTTTGAAAAAAATGGATGTTACTTTGATAGGAATTGCATTAAATGTGTAGATTGCTTTAGGTAGCATAGACATTTCACAATATTTATTCTTCCAATCCAGGAGCATGGAACATTTTTCCATTTCTTTGTGTCTTCCTCAATTTCTTTCATGAGTACTTTATAGTTTTCTGAGTATAGATTCTTAGTCTCTTTGGTTAGGTTTATTCCTAGGTATCTTATAGTTTTGGGTGCAATTGTAAATGGGATGGACTCCTTAATTTCTCTTTCTTCTGTCTTGTTGTTGGTGTAGAGAAATGCAACTGATTTCTGTGCATTGATTTTATATCCTGACACTTTACTGAATTCCTGTACAAGTTCTAGCAGTTTTGGAGTGGAGTCTTTTGGGTTTTCCACATAGAGTATCATATCATCTGCGAAGAGTGATAGTTTGACTTCTTCTTTGCCGATTTGGATGCCTTTAATTTCCTTTTGTTGTCTGATTGCTGAGGCTAGGACTTCTAGTACTATGTTGAATAGCAGTGGTGATAACGGACATCCCTGCCGTGTTCCTGACCTTAGCGGAAAAGCTTTCAGTTTTTCTCCATTGAGAATGATATTTGCAGTGGGTTTTTCATAGATGGCTTTGATAATATTGAGGTATGTGCCGTCTATCCCTACACTTTGAAGAGTTTTGATCAGGAAGGGATGCTGTACTTTGTCAAATGCTTTTTCAGCATCTATGGAGAGTATCATATGGTTCTTGTTCTTTCTTTTATTAATGTGTTGTATCACATTGATTGATTTGCGGATGTTGAACCAGCCTTGCAACCCTGGAATAAATCCCACTTGGTCGTGGTGAATAATCCTTTTAACGTACTGTTGAATCCTATTGGCTAGTATTTTGGCGAGAATTTTTGCATCTGTGTTCATCAAGGATATTGGTCTGTAGTTCTCTTTTTTGTTGGGATCCTTGTCTGGTTTTGGGATCAAGGTGATGCTGGCCTCATAAAATGAGTTTGGAAGTTTTCCTTCTATTGCTATTTTTTGGAACAGTTTCAGGAGAATAGGAATTAGTTCTCCTTTAAATGTTTGGTAGAATTCCCCCGGGAAGCCGTCTGGCCCTGGGCTTTTGTTTGTTTGGAGATTTTTGATGACTGTTTCAATCTCCTTACTGGTTATGGGTCTGTTCAGGCTTTCTATTTCTTCCTGGTTCAGTTGTGGTAGTTTATATGTCTCTAGGAATGCATCCATTTCTTCCAGATTGTCAAATTTGTTGGCGTAGAGTTGCTCATAGTATGTTCTTATAATTGTCTGTATTTCTTTGGTGTTCGTTGTGATCTCTCCTCTTTCATTCATGATTTTATTTATTTGGGTCCTTTCTCTTTTCTTTTTGATAAGTCTGGCCAGGGGTTTATCAATCTTATTAATTCTTTCAAAGAACCAGCTCCTAGTTTCGTTGATTTGTTCTATTGTTTTTTTGGTTTCTATTTCATTGATTTCTGCTCTGATCTTTATGATTTCTCTTCTCCTGCTGGGTTTAGGGTTTCTTTCTTGTTCTTTCTCCAGCTCCTTTAGGTGTAGGGTTAGGTTGTGTACCTGAGACCTTTCTTGTTTCTTGAGAAAGGCTTGTACCGCTATATATTTTCCTCTCAGGACTGCCTTTGTTGTGTCCCACAGATTCTGAACTGTTGTGTTTTCATTATCATTTGTTTCCATAATTTTTTTCAATTCTTCTTTGATTTCCTGGTTGACCCATTCATTCTTTAGAAGGATGCTGTTTAGTCTCCATGTATTTGGGTTCTTTCCAAATTTCCTCTTGTTATTGAGTTCTAGCTTTAGAGCATTGTGGTCTGAAAATATGCAGGGAATGATCCCAATCTTTTGATACCGGTTGAGACTTGATTTAGGACCAAGAATGTGATCTATTCTGGAGAATGTTCCATGTGCACTAGAGAAGAATGTGTATTCTGTTGCTTTGGGATGAAATGTTCTGAATATATCTGTGATGTCCATCTGGTCCAGTGTGTCATTTAAGGCCTTGATTTCCTTGTTGATCTTTTGCTTGGATGATCTGTCCATTTCAGTGAGGGGAGTGTTAAAATCCCCTACTATTATTGTATTCTTGTCGAAGTGTTTCTTTGATTTTGTTATTAATTGGTTTATATAGTTGGCTGCTCCCACGTTAGGGGCATAGATATTTAAAATTGTTAGATCTTCTTGTTGGACAGTTCCTTTGAGTATGATATAGTGTCCTTCCTCATCTCTTATTATAGTCTTTGGCTTAAAATCTAATTGATCTGATATAAGGATTGCCACTCCTGCTTTCTTCTGATGTCCATTAGCATGGTAAATTCTTTTCCACCCCCTCACTTTAAACCTGGAGGTGTCTTCGGGTGTAAGATGAGTTTCTTGTAGGCAACACATAGATGGGTTTTGTTTTTTTATCCATTCTGATACCCTGTGTCTTTTGATTGGGGCGTTTAGCCCATTAACATTCAGGGTAAGTATTGAGAGATATGAATTTAGTGCCATTGTATTGCCTGTAAGGTAACTGTTATTGTATATTGTCTCTGTTTCTTTCTGATCTACTACTTTGAGGGTCTCTCTTTGCTTAGAGGACCCCTTTCAATATTTCCTGTAGAGCTGGTTTGGTATTTGCAAATTCTTTCAGTTTTTGTTTGTCCTGGAAGCTTTTAATCTCTCCTTCTATTTTCAATGATAGCCTAGCTGGATATAGTATTCTTGGCTGCATGTTTTTCTCATTTAGTACTCTGAATATATCATGCCAGCTCTTTCTGGCCTGCCAGGTCTCTGTGGATAAGTCTGCTGCCAATCTAATATTTTTACCATTGTATGTTACAGACTTCTTTTCCCGGGCTGCTTTCAGGATCTTTTCTTTGTCACTAAGACTTGTCAATTTCACTATTAGGTGACGGGGTGTAGACCTATTCTTATTGATTTTGAGGGGGGTTCTCTGAACCTCCTGGATTTTGATGCTTGTTCCCTTTGCCATATTGGGGAAATTCTCTCCAATAATTCTCTCCAATATACCTTCTGCTCCCCTCTCTGTTTCCTCTTCTTCTGGAATCCCAATTATTCTAATGTTGTTTCGTCTTATGGTGTCACTTATCTCTCGAATTCTCCCCTCGTGGTCCAGTAGCTGTTTGTCCCTCTTTTGCTCAGCTTCTTTATTCTCTGTCATTTGGTCTTCTATATCGCTAATTCTTTCTTCTGCCTCATTTATCCTAGCAGTGAGAGCCTCCATTTTTGATTGCACCTCATTAATAGCTTTTTTTATTTCAACTTGGTTAGATTTTAGTTCTTTTATTTCTCCAGAAAGGGCTTTTATATCTCCCAAGAGGGATGCTTTAATATCTTCCATGCCTTTTTCAAGCCCGGCTAGAACCTTGAGAATCATCATTCTGAACTCTATATCTGACATATTACCAATGTCTGTATTGATTAGGTCCCTAGCCTTTGGTACTGCCTCCTGTTCTTTTTTTTGTTGTGAATTTTTCCGCCTTGTCATTTTGTCCACATAAGAGTTTATGAAGGAGCAAGTAAAATACTAAAAGGGTGGCAACAACCCCAGGAAAATATGCTTTAGCCAAATCAGAAGAGATCCTGAATTGTGAGGGGGGAGAAAGGGGATAAAAAGGGGCTCAGAAAGAAAGAAAAAAAAAAAACTATTAAAAAAAAGAAAGCCGATAAAGAAATAAATATAAAAAGAGGAAAAAATATATATATATTAGATAAACTATTTAAAAAACGTTGAAAAAAAGAAAATGGTAAAAGTTAAAAAAAATTTAGCAGAAGAAGAGAAAAAGAAAAAAAAATTGAAAAAGAAAAAAAAATTAAATTAACTGCAAGGCTAAAAAATCATGGGGAGAAAGCCATGAGTTCCGTGCTTTGCTTTCTTCTCCTCTGGAATTCCGCCGTTCTCCTTGGTAGGTGAACTTGGTCCTGGCTGGGTTTCCCGTAGATCTTCTGGGGGAGGGGCCCGTTGTAGTGATTCTCAAGCGTCTTTGCCCCAGGCGGAGTTGCACCGCCCTTACCCCGGGCCGCGCTGTGTAATCCGCTTGGGTTTGCTTTCGGGAGCTTTTTTTCCCTGAGCGCTTTCCGTAGAGTCCGGAGGACGGGAATGAAGATGGCGGCCTCCTGGTCTCCGGCCCGGAGGAGCCGAGAGCCCGGGGCCCCACTCCTCAGTGCGCCCTCAGAGAACAGTGCCAAATGACTCTCGTCACCCTGGCCTCGGCCGCGCTCCGAGCTGACCGAGCCTGCGACCGGCTCAAGGTTCAACCCTGAGCTGAGAGTCACTCCTCGGCTCTGTCTCTGCAGCCGGCTTCCCCGTTCTAATACCGGTAAGCTCTGCGACACTGAGACACCCCCGATCCTTCTGTGACCCTGCGGGACCTGAGGCCGCGCTTACCCCGCCTGGGCTTCACCCCAGTTAAGCCTCTGGAGCGATGTCCCTCAGCAGAACAGACTTTTAAAAGTCCTGATTTTGCTCCGTTGCTCCGCCGCTCGCCGGGAGCCGGCCCCTCCCCCCGCGGTCTATCTTCCCGTCGCTTTGGATTCACTTCTCCGCCAGTCCTACCTTGCAGAAAGTGGTTGATTTTCTGTTTCTGGAATTGCTGTTCTTCTTCTCTTCAATCTCCCGTTGGATTTGTAGGTGTTTGCAATCTTTAGATAAGCTATTTAGCTGATCTCCCGCTACCCGAAGTAGTCTCAGCCTGCTACTTCTCCGCCATCTTGACTCCTCCCCTGCTTGTGCATATTTAAAGATGCAGAGAGTAGTAGGTGAAAACACAATCTATTTGGGTTTTCACTTAATAATCACTTGCATTTTTGAATGTCACAGTGCTAATAGGAGTGGTTTACCTTGATACCAGACAGGTGTGAAAGAACACTTTGAGCTGTAGAACTCTGATAAAATTCATTCCATTTGCATAGTGCATATTTCTTAGGTTTCAGTCTAACTTTTTAAAAAATAACCAAAGTAGCTTTAGAAAATACGATGCTAAAATATCAAGCTGGTTCCTTTTAGGACTGCCAAAGAAATATAATACTCCTAATAGAATTCCTCTGGAGAAGGAATTTTAAATAGCTTTGTGCTTCTGAATTCACATAAAAGAAAGACAAGATAATCTTTCAGGTGATTTAACAGTTAAGTGAGGTGTCAGCATACAAGGTTGTATGTATCTATGGCTTGCAAATAATTTTGGTTTGACAGTCAAAAATTAGGTCTGTATGGTATTTTAACTACCTGTCTATAAAGAGGCATTTTTAGTACAAGCTTTACCGAGACAAGTTACTAGGTCTTATAAATGGAATGAAGAATGATTGCCTCCAATTTGATTTGACCTTGAAAACATTTTTTAAAAAATTTTGTAGTCTTTTGAGTGTCATCAGTTGAATACAAAATTATCAATATAAGCCTTGATACCACAAGAAGGAAAAAAAATCGTATTTAAAGTATTTTCCAAATAGACACACAAATACATACACATTCTTAACTTGTGTAATTAGTATTAATAATTCATGATTTGTTAAGTATTTTTGTTTCTTTATTTTTCAAACAATTATATTGATTATTCTCTTTGTCCAAAGTAGTGGCTTCCCTGAATATGTTTACTGCTCCCTGAATCCTAGACTCCTGGTTTTCATTATCCTGAAGGGACTCTCAGGACTCAGCAAGATCAGGAACTGGAATGAGATCTCTATTATCATCATCATCACTAATAGACTAGACTAGAAAAAAAAAATCTACCATCAGGAAAGGAAAACAAGGACACTTGTCTACCAAGGATTGGCATCTAGAAGAGACAATAATTCTCCCTTGAGAATCCACATCCTGCTTGCAGATGAGATTGGGGTTCAAATTCACACTGCTTGTGTGGTCTAAGGAAATTAAGAGTTAACTTTAATTGGCCCCAGGAATCTGGCAGAAGGAAATATGAGTCTCTTCAAGAAAAATCGTTCATTTCAGAGTTTTCAGGTTTTCTATAGTTAAGTCCCAGCTAGTAAGAGCTAATCATCCAAAATAACACAACTCAAAAGGAAACAGCCAGTATTAATAAGTCAAGGCAAACAATAAACAGCAAAATTAGACCCCCCAGGTACTTAAAATACTGGATTTATCAGACATAGAATACAAATTATGCATATCTCAGTACTTTTTAAAGAATTAAAAAGGGAACTTTTAAAAACATGAGCAAGAAACAGTACCCTACTTTTAAGGACAGACGTTTGAAAAAGAATCAAATAGAACTCCTAATTTTTAAAACACAGTGGACCCTTGAATAATGTGAGGGTTGGGTGCTGACCCCCCAGTGCAGTAGAAAATCCTCGTAAAATTTTCGACCCCCCCCCCCCAAAACTTAATAGCTACTATTGACCAAAAACCTTTCTGATAATATAAGCAGTCAACTCACACATTTTTTTTGTTATATGTATTTCACACTGTATCCCTACAACACGGTAAGCTAGAGAAAAGGAAACATTATTAAGAAAATCATAATGGGGGCACCTGGCTGGCTCAGTGGGTTAAAGCCTCTGCCTTCGGCTTGGGTCATGGTCTCAGGGTCCTGGGATCGAGCCCCGCATGGGGCTCTCTGCTCAGCGGGAAGCCTGCTTCCTCCTCTCTCTCTGCCTGCCTCTCTGCCTACTTGTGATCTCTATATGTCAAATAAATAAATAAAATCTTAAAAAAAAATCGTGAAGAGAAAATACATTTATAGTAGTGTACCCTGTTTATCAAAAGAAATCCACATACAAATGGACCCAGCCAAATCAAATCCATGTTATTCAGGGATCAACTGTATATAATTGAATAGGTGGGCAAAATGCAGATTCCTAAAAGCTAAAGAAAAAGTTATTTAGAATTTAGAACACAGAGATAAAGAAAATATAAGAGATGTTACAAGACATAGAGGACATTATTAGGAAATGTAACCTAAGGGTAATCAGAGTCCCAAAGGAAGAGAATAAAATAAAACAAGGAAAGGCAATATTTAAAGAGATAGTGGTAGAGAACTTTTCAAAATTGATGAAAGCATAAATTCACAGAGTCTGCAAAGTGAACCAACCACAAGAAAAATAAGTATGAAGAAATCACACCTTGATACAATGTAAGGAATTTGTAAAACCCTAAAGACCCTCTTGCCTCCACAAATTTTTGAGACGCTGCCAGAGGATAAAAGGGCAGATTATCTCCAAACTAACAGCAGAGTTTCCACACTAGGGTATAATATACATGAAATATAACCCAGTCATGTTAAATATACAATTCAATGAGATTTAGCAATTGATACAATCGTATAATCACTAGATCAAGGTATATAAAACACTCGAATCATCTGACAAAGTTTCCTCATACCCTTCAACAGGCATCTCTGCCCTCACTAACATCCTTGGCTCCAGGTAACTGGACTGAGCTGCTCTTATCACTACAGTCTTGCCTTTCTAGACTTTCCCACAAATGATATCATTCAGCATGCATTATTTTATATCTGGCTTGTTTAAAGTAGTGTAATGCTTTTGGGATCAATTTATGATAGTGCATGTATTAGAAATTTGATAGCATTTTTTTCTTAACAATATATAGAAATACAGTTGGTTTATCAAGCAATAGTTCATGGACACTTCGGCTGTTTCCAGTTTTTGGCTATCATCAACAAAGCAGCTGTGAATATTTCAGCATATATATTTATGTGGACAAGTATCTATAAGTGAAATTGTTGGGTTATATAATAACTGAATGCTAACCTGTCTTTTCCCTAATGACTAATATTTCTGAGTATGCATTTGTCATTTCCTTTCTTCTTTGGTGAATTATTAAAGCTTTGAAAAATGAAATTCAGTGGTTAGCTTCTTATTACTGAGTTGTATAACTTCTTTATATACTCTGGATATAACTCTTATTATCAGATTTATGTTTTTGTAAGTATTTTCTCCTAATCTGTGGCATGGTTTTTTGTTTGCTTGTTTGTTTTCTTAACAGTTTTCTACAAAGAACAAGCATTTTTAATTTTCATGAGGTTTATTTAATAATTTTTTTCTTTTGTAATATGTTTTATGCCATAAAAAATCTTTGCCTAATCGAAAGTCACAAAGTTTTTTTTTCTATTTTTTTCTTCTACCTTTCTAGTTTTATGCCTTTTTAAAAAATAAGGCAAAAAAGAAAGTTCAAGCTTAGTTTTTCTTTTCTTTCTTTTCTTTTTGCAAATGGATATCCAAATTTTCTAACTCCATTTTTTAAAAATGATTATTTTTTCTTAATTGAATTACCTTGTGCTATGGGCTGAGTTATGTCCCCTCAGAATTCATATGTTGAAGCCCTACCTCCCACATGGAGATGGGGCCTTTGAGAGATAGGTTTAGATGGGGACAGAAGGGTAGGGCCTTCACAAGAAGATTAGTACCCTTATAAGAAGGGACTAGAAAAAGCTAGAGTGATCTCTCTCTCTTCTTCCCCCACTGTCCACCCCTACCCTCTCACTCTATCTACCACGTGACAACTTATACAACTAACATGCAGAAAAGGAGGAAAGGGAAATAAATTTTTCTAAGGTTTTTGAATTTTTCTAGTGAAGAAGAGAGATATTTATTATCTTTGGACTTTGTTTGGTATGGATTTAAATAATTTTAGGAATCATAGTGGAAATGTAGTTTATAACTCCCCAACCAGTGGACCAAAAATAGAATTTAAAAATCCCAGTTAATGCAGGGGCACCTGGATGGCTCAAACGGTTAGGCTTCAGACTCTTGGTTTAGGCTCAGGTTGTGCTCTTATTGTTCGTCAGATGGAGCCCCATGTCAGGCTCCACACTCAGTGGGGAGTATGCTTGAAGATTCTCTCCCTCTGCCTCTCCCCCTGACTCTTGCATCTTCTCTCTCTCTACAATAAATAAATCTTTTTTAAAAATCTCAGTTAATGCAAAAGAATGCAGACAATTAAAAAGTAAGTAGGAAAGGCAGGATCAATAGAAAGCACAAAATAAGATGGAATTTAAATATATCATTAAGCATAATAAAAGCAGATGAACTAATATAGCTACCTGAAAAAAATTATTGTCCAACTGTGTAAAAATTATAGCTACATGCTGCTCCTAAGATAGACACATAAAACGAAAGGCTACAGAGAATTTGCTAATCATAATAAAATGATAAATCATTAGCACTCAGACAAAATGAAATCAGGTCTATAAGATAAGATTAAAGTGTTTATAGGACCTGATCATGAAACCACTGGAGCTTACTTTATCCTATAGAAGGATTTTAAGGAGGGAAGTGAGCTTAAAACTCTTTCATGAGTAAAGTTAAATTTTGTTTAATTAAAATCCATGGTCAGGGTCAATATTCTAGAAAGTCAAAAGATCTCTGCTCAAACAACATGGTAAGCATTTATACTGTTCCATATATCTGTTCTCTCTTCTAAATTTAAATGCTACCAATTGTTATATTTGCTTAGTAGAAAAATGCTAAGGTATGGAGACTCAATACTCTTCCCTTGGAGCTTATATTGAATTAGAAATAGCATGTAATTTGAAAAAAAAAATGTATGTAATTAATAGAGGGTGAATTTAAGCAAATTAGGTGATAATATTTCTAGGACATTGAATCACCCAGAGCTACCTGTAAGGAGGACATTTCTTAAGATCACAGTTGGAAAGACACCAGCAATGATCTAATAAAACTCCTCTTGGTACACATAAAGTAGAGGCAAAAAACATTTAGGAAAAGTCACCTAGTTAGTCAGTGGCAGGTAAAAGATTATATAAACCAGATTCTATAATTTCCTTTCCACTGCACCATAGATCATAACTATTCGAGATTCCAAAGAATAGGTCTTAACATCTTTTCAGTGGGGAAAAAAAATGAAATGTCATTCTCTAAATAGACTGCAGATTGTTGCTAGGTGAT
The DNA here is from genome assembly GCF_902655055.1 of Lutra lutra. Classification (NCBI taxonomy): domain Eukaryota; kingdom Metazoa; phylum Chordata; class Mammalia; order Carnivora; family Mustelidae; genus Lutra; species Lutra lutra. Next base: position 70,060,249 of record NC_062288.1, read on the forward strand.
TAGAGCAAATCTATTTAGTTCATACAAGAAATAAGGTTTATACAGATTCACAATAAAGTTGTGGAATTAATTTTATAAATTTAATATGAATGCTCTTAGTAAAGCTAAGAATTTTTTTAGTGAATATTTCTGATGTCCTCTTTTTTTTTTTTCCTAAATTTGGATTATAGGAGTATAGATGTGACAATTTCCTTAATAGAATGTTTTCTCCTATTACACATACATCTTAAAAATATCTATGGCTGTCCATAAAATTCACTGTAGTTGTTAGTGAAAATTTGAGAAAGACATCAACATTTATCAAATATTAGATTCCATCCATGCTAGGTCAGGCCACATATATAATACATACTTAGGCTATGCTGATCAATCTGGCAACGAGGTGGCAGTTTATGCTGTGTTACCTTGTAAGTTAAGGTTAGTTTATGAGAATAAGCTTATGGACTCTGTAAGAATGTGGACTCTGCTTTTTCTTTCTTGTTAGAAACAAACATTTATTGAATGACTACTGTGTGAAACACTATAACGGGTATGCATGAGAGCACAGAAAAGAGTAAGATCTTGTTCCTACTACCAACATTATAACTTCTATCACGATGCAAACATAAGTAACTAAAGTCTGTAAAATACATATAACAATCTAAACTATCATAGATGAAATTTAACAAGTTGGAAGCCTCTGCAAGAAAATGATTGATGAAAGGAGGGAAGAAAAATAAATGAATGAATGTCGAATGTTTCTAACCACATAGGTGTTCAAAGGATGGTATTCTCTTGGTTTGAAATAGCCAGGAAAAGTCATTATGAATATCTGAATCAAGATATGAAGAGGGGATAGATAAAAGCTAACAGGTAAAGAAGGTAGTATGTAATTCAAATCTCATTCTCTTACAGAAAAAAAAAAATTCCTTTTCCTTAGTGCATTATTTCCTGGAAATACAGCACCATAAATTAAGGGGAATATTTTGTAAGCCACTTTAGAATGAAGACTTCAAGTCATTACAATAGGATGGAAAGTCAAACATATTTAAATTATTTCATTCTAAAGATATTATTAATTTTTTCTCTTATTCTCCTTAATTCCTTCTTATTCTTCTATGCTATGCTATTATGGCACACCCAGTATTAACTTATCATATTAAGTCAAAATTTTTAAGTAGGTAAATGTATTACTGAGTTATAGCATAATTATAAACATTATATAAGCTATTATATATTATATAAACATTATATCAGCTATCTGAATATAGAAAAGATAACTCCATGTAGAAAAGATAAGAATGTATCTAACTTGCATATATTTAAAATTAGTTTTTGCTAAAATGATAAAAAAGTGAAATGCCAAAGGTTTAAACACCATAATCAGTTTATCTACTGTTAAACTGGATCTTACCAGGAATAGAAATAGTGACTCATATCATTATTCAATGGAAATCTTCCTAGCAAACCAATTTAAATAAAATAGTGGGCTTGTAATGCATAACTTTATTTTTCAAAAAATAAATATTTATTATAAATGGCATTATTGCATTTGTTTACAAAGTCCTTTCTCAAAAATAATTTTCCTGGGTATCTGTATTATTTATCATTTACTTTAGTAGCTTTTTCTCACATGCTATTTATACAGGGGGAAAACTATATTTCTGTGCTTTTTAATTTAAGGTCCTTAGATATTGGAGGAAATATGAACAATTTTCCATCTGTTCTGATCTCAGTCTTGCAACCTGAATATTCCTTTTAACATTAAAAGGAATATATGCTATTTTATTTCCTACAAATAAAATTAACAATACTTTGGATTAATTACTAGTCATTAATCTTTAAATGACTAGTAATTAATTTTTAAATCACTAGTAATTGATTACTACTAATTAATTTTTAAATCACCATTTTTTAAAGTTTTAATTACACACCAATAACATTTCTAAATACAACTACATCACAAGAGGCAGTTGGAATTTGGTTAAATTTGAACTGAGACCCTTCTTCTTACATGAACAATACTACAAAATAGCAGAGCTACCTAATGAATGTCACCAGGGATTCATTTAATCATCAATTATTTCTTCCAACTGAATATTCCATAATGCATCTTTATTTAACAGCTTTATTCAAACAAATAGTATTATAGAGAGAGAATATAATGACTTACTAGTTTACACATATGACAGCTACAGATTACTCTTCACAAAATATAAATATGAATAATACAGGTTTTAGGAAGTACCGATAAGAGAGCTTGCTAATTCAAGCCTTAATTGTTTCAGCCTACATGAATCTATATTATAAAACCACATTACAATGTCTAGAATACCAGAATACCATGTAAACGTGTGAGTGAAGTGCTTGAAAGTCAGAAAAGATGTTGTTCTTTCCCCCCACATGGGACTATGACATGGCGGCACAGTCCCGACCAGTGAAGACTCTGGGCTACAGAGAATGAACGAAATTATGGATCAGAATGACTGCATGCCAAGTTGTTTTGTTGGAAACATAAAACTTACTTAAAACTTCCTAGGATATTTTGTTTCATACTTAATCCTTGAATATTTGCTATCGGTGACCAAGCCTCAAGTAAGTAGAGAGCAATGCTCTCAGCTTCCAAGAAATGTGGTCTTGAGCGTAAGTCTGACTTTTCCATTATGGAAGACAAAATTCAGGGAATGTTCAATTCAGATAGGAAGAACAGGAAATCACTTTTAATGAGGTCTTATTAAACTTCTAACATAACCCAGAATAATACCAAACAGCATAAAATAGACTTCTATAACCACTGTAATTTGTAATGGAGAATGTCTGGCTTGTAAGAAATCAGATTCATGTGGATAACATGAATCTTGAAAAGATGTGATTGCTCATATTGTTGTGTCATATAAATTGAAGAGTCAATCCTCCAGAATCACATCTTCTAGACATTCTGCTATATAGACACACTGCTGTCCTCTTAAATTTTTAAAAAATACAAATCACCATGTGAAACTGGAAACCAGAGAGAAAGCCCATAGCTGATCTCCTTCCTGGACTGCTGCAGTCACTTTCTCACTAGTTTTTATGTCTCTATTTTCCACTATTTTTAGTCATTTGCCACACAAGTCTAATCATGTCATACTTCTTGCCTGCTGAAAAGTTTCCAATGGCTTTCCATCACACAGAATAAAATCCAAATTGCTTACTGTGCACCTACAAGCCTTACATGCAACATTCCCAGTCTTGACACTCTAGATAGGTTGAGCCGGAAAATTCTTAGTCAAGAGGAGCTAACCTGTGTAATTTAGGATATTCAGTAAAACATCCCTGGCCCCCATTTGCTAGATCTCAATAACGACAGCATCTCCTTCACAGTTTTGACAACCAAAATTGTCGCCAAGCATTGCCAAATATCTCAAGGATAGGGGTGGAGGGCACTAAACTGCCCCCCTCTGGGAATCACTGCTTTACAGGATCTGTTCCTTCACTATACCTTCAGCCTTAACTGCTCTTGCTCATTCTACCTCATCCACACTAGCCTCTTTGATTCCTTCAACACACCATGAGACCTCTTGACTCTGGTCCTTTTCTTCACTTGCTATCCTCTGTGTGGAATGTTCTTTGGATTCTATGTTCCTATTTAAATCTTCTGTCTAGATAGTTCCTTGTCATCTTTTCCCCCTCAGCATACTTTCCTTCATAGCACTATCTGTTCCCTGGCTTTATAATCTGTCTCATGGTTTACTTGATTTCTGTCTATCTTCTGGACTTCACTATAAATTCTATTAAGGCAGAAACTTTAAATGTCTTGTTCAACATGGTCTTCCTAATTCCTAAAACTGGGAATTAGGAAGTGCCTGTCTGTATTCTCAATAGGTGCACAAATATATATTGACTAAATGGGTGAGTGAGAATTCTGGTAATAGTCCTCTTTATAATACTATAAAAAAAATAAGGTTACTCTTTTTTCTGATTTTTGACAACAGCATCACATAGTATCTTGAACTGAAAGGGATTTTATACCTTCAGACAAAAAAGTCATTTTACAGGTAAGAAATCTGAGACCCGGAGAGATGAGTTTGTCAACAGTAATTGACTTAGTTTGTGTTAATTGACCTTTAAAAATCAAAATGATGAATACCAAATTTTAAAGCTTCTCTTTATAATCCTCCTCATGGGCATTTTATCCACAGTGATGGAAGCTTCATTTACAAATTAATTTTTTAGGGAATTTGAATCAAACATAAGTATAGGTATTGAGTATAAGATAATTATTTAAGAAGGCTATAGGTTGCCATCTTGATAAGTGAAGATCATTTTGTCTTAGATTTCAGATGGGAAATTCCCTCAGTAACACACCAGATAGTAAAAGAAATCATTGGAAAAAAAAACCAAAACAGTGGCTTATAATTTATAGAAATGCAATTAATGTATGATTATAAACTAAAATCACTCAAAATGTATAAAGTATAGAATTAGGTAACTGGCATCAGCATCTGAACGCATTCATTTTATGGACTTTGAAAACTAATTTGATCAAAGTGTGTTCAGGGAGATTATAAAGTTAAGTATGGCAAAGCCTCTGACCTCAAGAAACATAATATAGAGTAAAGGATGATATACATAGAAATTACAACCTAAAGCAGAACATGATAAATGCTGGATGTGAGATATAATGACCATGATAATAAGGTACTATTTACTAAGTACTTACTATGGAGGTAGTACACTAAATGACAGTAATTTAGGCTTTGTCAAACAGAGAAAATAGTAAAGCATTTGAACCTAGATACACAAAACCTGTGCAGTTAATGACTACTGTACCCCCCTTTAAGAAAAAGATTAGTTCCAACCGAGCTGATACTGATCGGGGAAATTAGAAAAATATGAATGTGGTCATGAGTGGTACAAAATGTGACTAAAAGTACATAGATGATAAAGTGTATCAAGGATTCATATTAGAAAAAACCTAAATTCTTTGATTAGGCTAGATGCAGTTTAATGGAAGCTAACAAACATACATTATAAGTTGGGGATGGACTGACTGTAGAGAAACTTAAATATCCATCTAAGAAGTGTATACTCTACTTTGTAGGCAATGGGGGACACTTGAAGGGTGTTAATAAGAAGTGACAAGATTTTGTCATACATAATTATCTTCATAGGACTAGCAGCCCAGAGCAAAATATTCACAGCTGAAAATTCAGCTGCCAATGAAAACCATTCTTCCAGATACATTCAAATCCACTAATCTCCAGAGTTCAGTCCTTGCTTTCTGCACAAAACCTATTGGTTATAGAGAAAATATTTCTTGGAGACAATATTTTGGTGTATATGGTATGTGGCCACTTCACTTTGGGTGATGGTTCTTACTGAGACCTAATTGCATTCGTCTCACCCCTTTGGGGCTTGCTATATATCCAGATCACGGGGGGGGGGGGGGGGCACAATATTTAAGTACTTCCGCTTCTCAGCTCTAGCACATGGTAGGTTAAATGGCATTCACCAGTGAAAGTGAGTCCAAGAGAAGCATATGTTCTCTCTTAAGTACCAGAACCACATAATTAACATAATCTTTATATCTTCTGATTGGATTTCTATCTCATTCTAATAAAAGCAATCCTGTTTCACCCTTATCAAAAATCATCCCACTTAGATAATAAATGCTTATAATTATATCCTCTTCATGATTACAAAATATCACTTTGATTAGATGAAGAAGGCTTGCCATGGAAACCACTACAGCCACCTAAACCCAACTTTGCTATTTACTGATAGTTATGTATCATATTTTGTAACCTGCTTTCCCTTTTACACATAATCAGACTGACCACAATACCTTAAAAAGAAAAAATGTTTTGGAGCTCATCATTCTCAAGTCAAAATTTCACATGACTCCTTTGTTATATGGGTTCTATTCTCAGAACCATAATATTATTAATCTTTAAGTCATGGTCATGTCTGTGATTGTCCTGTAGATTTATTCTGGATAGGATAGTAGGATTAGAAAATTTTAATTTATTACTTTTCTTTACATTTTTAAAAACTGTCCTATCATGTCTTCCCCATTAGGGGGGAAAAAAAAAGTAAAAAGGAGCCAAATACATTAATTTCCTCCAAATTTTTAATTATAGTATGTTTTGTCCGGGTAGTTGTTTGTAATAGACATTAAGAGGAGTATACAGCCTATCTTGAAATGTCTGGAAAGATACTGCAGACTAGGTAATATCTAAAACGAACAGATAAGTCAGTTAGCAAAAAGAAGGTTAAGGAAAGGCATTTCAGGCAAAGGGGAAGCACATTCAAAGACAGAAAATGAGACTTCAGAAAGCACCTCATACATAAATACCAGAAGAATCCTGAGTTCTGTGGTTTGGCTAGCATGTGGGTGTGAAGGTACATATGGTATCATATTTCAAATATATTAGAAATCCCCTCATTCAACACAATCCAGATTGGTATTTGTAAGATTAATATCTTTTTAAGTTGGCAAGACATGGAATTATACTTAAAAAAAAATCATACATTCACTTTTCTTTCTTTCTTTCTTTCTTTCTTTCTTTCTTTCTTTCTTTCTTTCTTTCTTTCTTTCTTTCTTTCTTTCTTTCTTTCTTTTTTAAGAGAGAGAGGTCACCTGAGAGTGCAGGACAGGCAGAAGGCAAGGGAGAGAGAGAGACTCTTAAGCCATCCTCACACCCAGTGCAGAGCCCCACACAGGGCTGCATCTCATGATCTTGAGATCATGACCTGAGCGGAAATCAGGAGGCATTTGCTTAACCAACTGAACCATGCAGGCACCCCTCATACATTCATTTCTTAATTATATCATTGTATTATGAAACATATAATGCTCAATTAATTCAATCTCCTGAGATAAGAAGTCCTTCTCTTTGGGTTGAAGCTCAGAAGTTGAAGGTCTGATAAGTCTTTCCTATACCATATTCACATGACACTGTTTAGAATTCCCAGTTTTAGCTTCTTCACATTGGAGTGAAAACTTAAAAATGGTATTTGTAACAAAATCTGAATAAAGAACCCTTCTAGACTTTCACAAATTTTTCCCAGGCATTCACAGTTGTCTGACCACATGTGATAGCTATTTAAAAAAGAAAAGTCACTGTACATTTGTCTTTCAAGACATTTGACTTTTTTCTTATTCATATTTCATCAATTCATAGAATAATTCAAGTACATATGTACCATAGTAGGTACAACTAGCATAAATATGTTTGGGAATCACCACAACTGATTTCTTTTTTTTTTTTTTAAAGATTTTATTTATTTATTTGAGAGAGACAGTGAGAGAGAGCATGAGCGAGGAGAAGGTCAGAGAGAGAAGCGGACTCCCCGCAGAGCCGGGAGCCCGATGCGGGACTCGATCCCGGGACTCCAGGATCACGACCTGAGCCGAAGGCAGTCGTCCAACCAACTGAGCCACCCAGGCGTCCCATTTCTTTAGGCTACATACTTTAGCGGGTGGGAGCAAGAGTCCATAGTATTACTTAGGTGTAACCTTTCAGCTGTGAACACACTAGGTCATAACCTCAGACAAATGTTTTCCAGAAGTAATGAAGAGCTTGAGTGAATCAAGGTGGTCCAGGAGAAGGATTCATTTACAAGAGCATCTGTTTGATGCAGTGTGACAGAACAGAAGGCAGGAGAATGCAACACCAGCGAAAACTGTGGTTTTCGAGAATAGCAAGATAGGCACTGTGAGGTAGGGGCTCAAATCAAGGAGCTTATTTGGAAAGGTATTCTGAGCGGGGCTTCAGAACATGACTCTGCAGCTGGTCTGCGTGGGTTGGAATGCTGTCTCTCCACTTATTAGCCATGTCACCTTGGGCAAGTTACTTAACTCTTGTTTAGTGATTCCGTTTCCACAATTTTTAAAAAAAGGTGTTGCTCATGAGGTGTTGTTGGGACTAGATGAGTTAATATTGCAAAATGTGTGCTTAGAGCAGTGTCTGGTCCAAACAGGTACTCCATCAACATCAACTTTATTACTATACAAAAGTGATGATGAGTAACAGTTTCTAGATTTACTGTCCCAGGACACAGTCATGACTTAATATATGCAAAGTCCTTTGAACAGTGCTGGCATGTGATACAATTTTTATATTAATTTGTTGTTATTGTTATGGGCCATTTAAAGGTTTTAAATGATAGGGCGATCAGATTTGTATTTCAGAAGGAGAAATGCCAAGGGGGAGAGGGAGGGACTGAGGAGTGGATGGGGGCCAAACACCAAAGTGGAGAATGCTTAGTAGGTTGTTGATGCTGAACACGGGCACTCCCAGGATGGAAAGGTAGAAGACAACTAGGAGTCAAGACACCCCAGTAGCAGAACTGATAGCAGTTGCTTCCTGACTGAATGTGGCTCATGCGGGAGAGGGAGGAGGTGAAGCCGTTGATCGTGCATGCTGTTTTCTATGGAGCTGCACTTAAACACCACCTATGTTTTTGGTTACGGGTATACTCAGGAAAATAGTAAGGAAGTCAAAGCAAATATTAATAAGAAATTCATTAAATTGGCTACAAAAGGAGAAAAAGCCTTATCTTTATAAACAGTAGCTCTACTTCCAGCAACCTCAGTGTCCAGAGTGAACTGACCCCTTTCTTATTAAGCCATCAAACTCCCCTTCAAAATTATTTATAGTTTAGTCTCACTAAGCCATGCAGGCATTCATTGAAGACCGAGGCATGAAAAGTCTTATGGAATAATTCTTTGAACATCTTTCCTTAGATATGAACTTGCTGGATAACTGATTTAGTGTTCACTCTACAGAGAAAACTCTACAACAAAGTCAGGTAGTAAAAGCATTATGCTCTTGCTATTGAAATGTAAAAGGCTTTGAGGATGTTTCAGATATTTCTGTGTATAGTCTTCCCTGGAATCAGGGAAATATTGATACTTAAGCTATATTTAAGGTTTCTAAGATCACACAGAGTGAGAAAGGTACCCTCTCCTTAAAATTGTTAACGTTTTAAATTGTTAACCCTCTTTATTGCATAAAAGACAAAAATTAGTATTTGTCTACATAGGTAATTATGTATCTACCAAAGCCCTGTTTTCAACTACCTATGCTCAGAAACTTTTCCCCATGTATTTGGGTTTCTTATATTTTAGAGGGTTTAGAGAATGGGGATAACGATGTTACAGAAAGCTGTATCTATGGAGTAAAATAACTGGATTCACAAGTGAAATTTAAATTCTCACTTCGCTTCATTTAATAAACATTTACTGAGTACCTTGTAGGTACCATGCCCTGGGATAAAAAAAAAAAAAAAAAAAAGAGCAAAAAATAGATATAGTCCGTCTTTTCAAAGAACTTCAAATCTAGTGGGAAAGAGGGACTTTAATCAAGGACTCACCCAACTTTGTGCTAAGAACTTAGCTGTGCTAACAACTCTGAAAGAAGGGTACCTGAAGCCACAAATACTTCTAACAGGGGAATGTGACCTACTCTGGGAGAGTGAAGATGACTGTAGAGAGAAAGGACATTTCAGGTAGATTGAGAGCATAGGCAGAAGTCCTGTGTCTAGAGGAAATCTTGGGCACTTGAGTAACTCCAAGAAAGTCAGAGTGGCAGGAAGGCCAAGAGAGTGGGAAAGTAGTATGAAATGAGGGAGATGTCGTGAGCACTGACCAAACTGTGGTTCACTTTGCTGGGAGAATTAAGAATATTAGTGCTGTGATTTTGTTTATTCACTTGGTTTAGGTGCCTGAATAAATAGTTTAGTCAAGGGAGATGAGATAATTGCATACTCAGTCAGAAGAGAAATGAGTTCATTTTATATAGAAATCCACTTAATGATAGCCCTAAGAGAAGTACCTTATGAGGCATGATAGGGTGTAATGAGGTCATACGACTTTCACCTAAAGGTTCCTAGGAAAATGTCCAGTGCATTAGCAGTCAGAGTACAATGCCATGAAATTACTCTACTTCTGCCCAGGAAGGAGACTGTATTAAAGCAAAAATTTGAAGAAGGAAACATTCAACTGTAGAGCTTTTTATTTTGATGGACTTCCTTCTCTTTCACAGGCTACTCTCTGGGCCTAACATGAACTGTCCCAACCTCCAGGCCTTCTGGAACTTCCCTCCAGCCTGATGCAGCTCTACACTACAACCTCCCACTCCGTTCATCCTTCTCCAGCCCCTACCTGCAGACACCCAGGGATTATAAACCCCACCTACCACTCCCTCTGCTCAACAAACTATATCTTCATTCCCAGGGGAAAGGGAAGAGTAGAGATATTCTTAGTCTCACAAGTTAGGAGAAGAAGCCTAATATTCAAGAAAAGGAGCAATGTTAAAGAAGAGTGATAGTTTCTTGGGAGCGCCAAGGAAGGAGCTGCTAGAGAACTTTGAAGTACGGGAAGTTAAGCCTTAAGCTTGGAGGAGAATGGACAGGTTAGGTCATTCTGCAGTGAGCAACCCTGGCATCTGGCATGAAAACACAAACTAAAGGAACAATGCATGCTAAACCTGGGATGAAGCAGGAAATATTAGGACCCACTGAAAAAATTAGGATGACTGCAAAAGAATATTCAGAGGAGATTTGAAAAGGACAGCAAGCTCTTAATGGCTTTAAACACCACAGTGAGGTGTCTGGTCTTTGCTCAGTAGCTCTCTGAGATCTGCTACAAATGTGCAGGCAGCAGACTGACTTGCTGAGAGTTGTACTTCACTAAACTACTACAATGAATCTTATTGTGTTTATCCACTCATTCAACATATATTTACTTAATTCCTATGATGACCCCCCAAACATAGGTCTAGGTGCTACAGAGGGTAGATAATACACCAGTAGGGAGATATTTATTATTATAAATGCTGAAAAGTTTGATGGGAACAACACTGTGAAAAGAAAGGGAGTATCCCTGAGACTTTGTCATTTTTATCAGGGATTAATCACTGAGCTGAGAAAAGGGCATCAGAGCTGACTTCATAGTTTGAAGTCTATGAGATGAAGAGATTGTTACATCAAGTACAAGACTAGGTCACATTTGGGGGAAAGGTGATGAATCTCCTCTATCAAATTTGCCCAGGTGATGAGTGACTTCATGCAGTAGAGACATCCCACTGACAAAGGGAGCTCATGATAATTTTCTCTTCTCATTCATTATTTTTGGTTGACAATACATAATTCTAGTAGTAGGGACACATAATATTACACCTAGTCATTGAAGAAGATATTTTTGATTCAGGAGAAGCTTTTATTTCAATATCCTGCCTCCTTTAATTTAGAAGGTACCAAATGGGAGGATGGTAGGATGTGTGAAAATCAAAGATATTTAGGAAAAAACACTACAATTTACTCTTACGTAGATGTGAAGTATGTTTATGTCTTTATGAATATACATAATCACTTATATGTATATACAGAAATAAATGTGTTTATATATGTATCCATACATTTAGATATATAAATGCATGTCTGTGTGTATATATATATATCAAGCATTTCTTCAAGACACCACCCAAATAAACCATCAATAATTCCACACATATCTTTAAAAGGTATCTGGAATACTTTTTGCTAGTTAAGACAAGGCATAAAAATGAGCAATTAGAAATTAAAATTAGAATATACACACAGCCAAGAATAGGAAATTACTCAACCATGAGTTACATGCTTTCTCACCACCATTTACCTAAGCTATCATGTATGGTAAGAAGTTTAAATCTAAAAGACAGAAGTTATAAAAATGTATGAATTCAAATTCAGCTCTAAGTAAAATTAAAAATACATTACAAAATGTAAATCAAAAGGCATTAATTTATGTTAAAATTGCCTTTCCCTCCAAGGGTTTTTAAGCACTCAGCAAGCTTGATTTTAGCAGTCATAGTCTAATTTCAATTATGTGGAAATTATTCTATCTTCATGGACAGGAAAACAAGAATAAAGAATCAATGATATGTCTTTGTTTAAACAGTACATCAGAGTGTACAAACAGATTTATACATGTCAATGCTAAGTACCCCTAATACACCAACTTGGCTAAAAGAGGCTGAAAGCGGAGTTGCAAAAAATCCCCTGGAGTCAGGATTAAAGGCATGCCGCAGTACAGAACTGTGTATGTTTTTATTTCTCCATCTTGACAACAATATCCCTCGCCTCTGTTCCTGGCAACGCATGCAAAAATATTTTCTCTACCTTTACCCACATTTATCAAGGAAGGAAGAGACAATTATTACTGCTATCTACTTTTAACCTGCCTAATCCTTCAATTTCTATTCAAGATTTCCTGGAAAATTCATGTATTTATTTCAGGGACCTGATGGGATAGTAAATATGTATCAAAGTAATTTCTTCTACTGAAATCACAGTAAATGGACTGAGAAATTTCTCGTCTTGGGAGGTGGAAGGAGTTCCTAGAAGGTTTTCTATGGTACGTGCAATGTTAAGCATAGTTAGGTATCCATACCCCAAAGCATAGGTCTAGATTTTACAGATACACTCCTTTCCAGTAACCAGCTAAATGCAAGAAACAATAATACAAGCAAACCCAAAAATGAAAACTCTCAAGTACACTATATATGAAAGCCAGTGAAATCATTCATCCTTCCCTTTTTTTTTTTAAATATGCAATTTGGTTGGACCTGTTAGATTTTAAAAAGTGTGAATCTCTGGGCCCAGCAAACGTTGGACTCCATACAGCAGAAGCAACTGTAAAGCTTCTACGAACACGAGCACTGCAACACTACTTGTAATAGCAGAAAAACACGAAACAATATGTGCTCAATGAGAAATAAATGGCTTAAAAATTATAAGACATTTAAGCTATGGAATGATGGGCACAGATGACAAATAATGCATTTGGTTTATGAGGCTATAGATAATTAGATATGTTCATGACAGATCTCAGACTAGAAATATCAAGTTAAAGAAAATCCAAATTTCAGATTTAAAAAAAAATCAAATACATTTAGTTCTGGACATATATGCTTCTATGAGTATTAAAAATTGTAGAAAAAGACATTTAAATGTTAAGATTGTTCACCTCATGAGAATAGGATACTTTTTTTTTTTTTTTTAGGAAGAGAAACTCTTACCTTTATTTTATCCAATTCAGTATTTGGGTTTTGTTTTGTTTTGTTTTAATGTCATGTGAGAACAAGAAAGCAAGCAAAAGGTTGACTAAATGCCAGAGAGTTTCTAGGAAGTAGTTGCTGTTTGTACCTACATCACTAATCAAGGTTTATAAGTGCTCTCAAATTGAGGTAGCCACCTCTTCTCTGCCCTGCTGTCCCAAGCACGCCATGAAAACCTGCTCCTCTGCATCCACCCAGTGACTCCAATATCCTCGTGTGCAGCAATGGCAGGGAGGGCAGACATGGCTAGAGAGGGAACAGATAGTGGCAAATGACATTTGGGAAGGCTGAGACTATCTCGCAGTAGACGTCTGTGAGTGAAGAACAGTTAGGAAACACCTTGGGAACAGTGAAGTTGGGTACTTAAGGTTTTTCACACACTGTTGTCAAAGAAGATCTGAAGTCTGACTAAGGACTGCTTGGACATGTGCAGTCTTCCTCAGGGATGGATAAGAAGGAAATAGGGAGCAGATGTCTCACTTCTGCCCATGGAGGTCCTGGTAGATGAATAACAGCTGGGTATTGGACAGGTGAGACCCCATGCACAGGCCCTGCCCTTCAGATTTAGATGTGACAATGAGATTTCATGAAGGACCAAGAATAAACTGTATACCTTGCTGGACAAATACCAAACAGAACTAAGGTTCACCTTCCTGAAAAATCCACAAAACAAATTTTCATCATGGAAAATATTCTGTTAATTAAGAAAGGGAATCATATCTCTGAGTAGGATTTAGAAAAGCTTTTTTTTTTTTTTTTAAAGGTTTTATTTATTTATTTGACAGAAAGAGATCACAAGTAGGCAGAAAGGCAGGCAGAGAGGGAGAGAGGAGGAAGCAGGCTTGCCGCTGAGCAGAGAGCCCGATGCGGGCCCGATCCCAGGACCCTGAGATCATGACCTGAGCCGAAGGCAGAGGCATTAACCCACTGAGCCACCCAGGCACCCCGGATTTAGAAAAGCTTTAAGGGTGAAGAGTTTAATAATACATTGGGAGCTATTTACTACTAAGAAATCATACATCTCCTAAAGTATTCCTAACACACACGCTGAGTAGTGAATTAAAAAGACTAATAAGGCATTTCTTAGCCAGTGAGAAGTTAATTGTTTAACACGACCAATACTTTTTACATTCTGCCAACTAAAAAAATGTTTATTTAGATGCTGACATCACAGACAATGTCTCTAGCACTCGATCACTTTTATGGATGTATGGAGTTGCTGTAAGTTAATCAACTGTAAAAGAAATCAGAATTAGAAAGCAGTGTATTGGCCAGACGATTTGGTCATACACAAATTACAGGACATTGCAGTGACTATGATGATACCGGCAAGATGAAATGAAGATTTTACAGTATGGGTTCCCTCTGTTTGAATGTTTGTAGAACAATCAAGAGTTTTCTCTCTTAGAAATGGTGGTTCTTTGAAGCAGAGTCATATGCTTAAAAAAAATTAAATATTCTCTCTACTTTTTTTATTGCAAAAGATACAGAGAAAATACTGTACCTTATACCTCTTTTTGTGCTAGGACAGAATGAATAAGCCATTCTACTAGTATATAGAGGAGGCAGGTCCCCATTGGGATAGGAAATGTACGACAGAGAGTAAAAGTGAATCCTTGAAGAAGTGACAAGACAATCCAAGTTTCTGTTCTTAAGCAGGATTAAAACCCCCTCAGTGTATTCTTTTTTTTTTTAACCTCCCACTCTATTTCCAGCCCTCTTCCCCCCCACACACACACATACAGAGCCAAAGGGTGGCAGGAAAACCAAACAACTATATGGGCAGAAATAATGCATTTTTCTAACTTTACGTCTGTTTTATTACCATCAATTTGATAATTTTATATTTCATATGTTGCCAGTAAACTTTTACTGTGTGTGATACTGCTATAAAACGAAATGCCAATTAATGCCTCCATATTTACAATATTACAGTTTGGAGGACATTAATAGTTCTCAACAACACATCATCATGAAATGAGTTACAAAAAGACATTTTTAGTTGGGTTGATTGGTGTCCCACCCAAAAAATAAGTTCACATCTAATCCCATTTACCTGTAATCCCCAAAGGGGGGCCTTATTTGGGAAAAGGGTCTTTGCAGATGTAATTAAGTTAAGGATCTTGAGATGAGATTATCCTCCATTATCCGGGCAGGCCCTAAATCCAATGACAAGCCCTTGTAAGAGAGGTACAGGGGAACAGCACACAGAGAAGAGAGAAGGCCATATGAGGAGGAAGGCAGAAATTAAATCAATGCAGACAGCCTGGAGCCTAGGAACATTACCAACCAGCAGAAGTGGAAGAAGAAAGCACAGAGCGTCTCCAAGGGCCTTGGGGAAAGAGCACCTCCCTGTAAACAGACTTCCGGCCTCAGGAAATGAGACAGAAGACATTTCTGTTGTTTTAAGCCACCAAGTTTGTGGTAATTTGTTCTGGCAGCCCTTGGAAATAAATACGTTTTTTCCTTTTCACTCCTCTCCATTCATTCAAAGGCTATGAATAATGATAATCACGCTCACTGGGCACTATCTGTATGTCAGAAATTGTGAGAAGTTTTTTACATTCTTTTTCTCATTTAACCTTTCTAACAGTCCTGTGAAGATGACATTATTAGCTCATATTAGAGATGAAGAAACTGAGAACCCAAGTCAGTCTGATCCTAGGCCATGCTCCTCCATTAAAAATACTAGAGAAGAAGGATGAGTATAAAGTAAATGAATACTTCTTTGCTTGCATACACATTTATAAAGTCTCCGGAAGGAGGGGGAGGGAGATGAAAGACAAGGTAAGAGAGTATCTTGCATTCTATCACATTTTTTAAAAATGCCTGAGGCATGTTAAGGTATTACATATTTAAAAAAATCAGTATCAAGAGGAAAGTGTGGTTGCCTAGCAAAAGAAAAAAAATTCAAATCTCTAAATGAATAACAAGAAATCAGTGCAAATAAAAATTTATAAGTAAAAGGAACCATTTTCAGAATTTAACTGAAATCATGCCCAAACTTAGAAAACAGGGAAACGTGTGAAAAAGTATTGGGAAACTACTAGAATGCTGCTGTCCTTTTTGTTGTTATTTAAACGAAAGCTAAGCCTCTTCTACCTCTGTGCTACCTTGTTATCTTCCGCTCCCCTCCTCAGAATCCACCACATCACCAACAAGAGGCCACCAGTGAGCAACAGGAGCTATAGATGCTGGTGTTAACTGTGCAAGGCTCTCTTCCCCGTGGGCATTTGTCTTCTACTTGTTGGAGTTCTTACGAGTTTGATAATGTGGCCTAAGAGACAGGAGAAATCGGGTATCTCACAACAGAGATTATGAAATTATTGTCAAGAGAGTTATAAATCGGTGTTCTTGGGATGTTATTTAAGAAAATGGAGACTTTCTGTCCTGAGTGATTTGCATTTAGACTTAGAATTTGAGAAGGAAATCTTTATGGCCTCTGACAGTGATTCCTGAGCGTAGGGCTCTCAAAGTTTAGTGCCTTCCACCGTGATCCTCCAGTCTAAGACGTGGGAGCTGCAAAAATACTGAAGAAATAAGATCCTTATCGTTCTATCCCTCTTCCTGGGGTTCTTTATAAGCCACCCTTCTTTTCATTAAAAAAGAATTTCCCTAATAATTTGCAAAAGAAGAAGAAAACAAATTTTTATCAAAATAGTGACTCAGCTTTTCATTATTATCAATTAGCATTTTATCAAATCTTTACAACTACTCAGTAGGCCAGTCGAAGTCAGTGCTTCATCTTTCCCAGAGACACATGCAAACCCCCAAAGATAATTGAGTAGATTAGAGCGAACACCAATAACATCTAGGTCAAACTTAATAACCTTCAAACAACAGCAGCCACGTTGCATACTAAATGCACCAACCATGAAGAGGATGCTTCGATGAAGCCCAAGCCGATTCAGGGCCGGCCGTCGATGATCCATTTCCATATGCTGACTTCTGCGTGACTTTCTCTGCTCAGTGTATTTACTCTCGAGTGGTATCTCTTTCCCCCTTTATACTTTCAATATCGTGTTTAAAATGACCAACTGATAACTAGTAATTAATTTTTGATTGACTTGCTGTAGGACAACTCTTTGAAACTGGCTGGGGTTGAACTTGTGAGATCGATTCAACTAACGTACATCTTCAAGTAACCAGGATTTCAGTATTTGAAATCACAGATGGAACTTTAAAGGAACATATCTGCAAATGTATTGAGCCAACACTACCCAGGGCTTTTCTTATAAAGAAAAAATGATCTCAGGCTCATTTCTATTTAATTCTATAGAGCAGGGAGGGCATATTTTCAAGCACCCTCAAGAAGGCAAGGGCTTCAGAGAAGTGCTGTTCTCATGGTTTCTTTCTCACTTGAACTTGGGAGGACACTGAACCAAAGGTGGTCTTACACGAAAGAGTTTACCATGTACACGTTACCCACCCCATGCTGATTCACCCCGCCCCCTGCTGTCCCACCCTCACCACACCAATCAAATTCACTGATTCCTTGAAGAAAAATCAATTCTACAAGTACCTACTGTGCACTAAGATGTGAGGAAAGTTAAACAATAGGTAGGTATCTGCCTTGAGGTGTAGGCACCCTAGTTAGGGATACAGTGAGAGGTGTTAAGTGTGTAAGGTGGGGGTGATGTGGACAGCACAGATGGGTGGCTCATTTATTCTGGAGGGTTCAGAAACTTTTCCCAGATATCTTTGAGAAAGGTGATCAAAGAGCCATTCTTTTAAAGGTTTTGGAAGTAATTTGGCCTTTTCTTCTTTCAGATGAAGTATCTCATAATTTACGCCACATTATTGAGGTGCTTGCCAGGTGTCAGGTAAATCCAAAAAAGTCTGAATGCTGGAAATTGGTCAGACGCAATCCTGTATTTCTGAAATGACATTTTCGTATTTGATGTGCTTTCCTAAGCTTCTAGCTCTCATTATACTTGTGGCTTTTTTAAAAAGAAGTTATCATTACAGGGTATATCCCACTAATTTAGATCTTATGTCACCCCTGCCCCCCAGTAACTAATCGGAGCTTTTTGTCAAAAAAGTATTTTGAGATAATTACAGTATTACAGAGAGTTACAAAAATAGTAGGGAGAGTGCCCATATATCTTTCATCCAGATTTCCCTAATGTTAACATCTTACATAACCAAAACTAAGAACTTAACATTGGCTTAATATGATTTACTAAACTACAAATCTTATTTAGATTTCAGCAGTTCTGCTGACATCTTTTTCTTTTTTGACTTTTTAAAAAATATATATAATTTAGTGAATGACCAGTTATTTGAGTGAAGAAAAGGAACGGGAATTAGGACTGCCAGCTTCTTCAAAGAAGAACTATGAAATAGTCATAGTTAAGAATAGTTTTTGTTTTATGCTTTGAAACATAAGCTTTGTTCAAAGAGATAAGCTTTGCCCAATGTCATTCTATATCCACCCATCATATAACCTTGGCTCTTCTGTGACACAGAAGAGATGCAGAAACATACATTTCCACAGTTCCATTCTCTACCAACCAGAGGTGGTTTTTTACACTAGGGTTGGGAGGTTTGGTCCCATCTGGTGAGGTTTCACAAGGAAGTAGCACCTGTAAGTGCCATGTTCTAGCAGGAGAGTGGCCGTTGCAGACACCCTCATTGAGATTCTCATCTGCTAGAAGCAAGAGCTCCTCTCCTACCCAACAAAGAGGGGATTTGTCACCAGAACCTCTGCACATCCCTCCTTTCTCCTCTGCATTTATCTCTTAACTATTTGGCCAACAGAATCCAAGGTGTTTTACTTCATACTATTCTCTCTTTGAAGGGTTTCATTTCATTTTGTTTTATTTTATTTTATTTTTAAAGATTTTGTTTATTTATTTGACAGAGAGACAGCAAGAGAGGGAACACATGCAGCAGGAGTGGAAGAGGGAGAAGCAGGCTCCCTGCTGATCAAGCCTGGGGCTTGATCCCAGAACCCTAGGCTCACGACCTGAGCTAAAGGCAGACACTTAACGACTGAGCCATCCAGGCACCCCTGAAGGGTTTCATTTTAAACGGCACAAAATAATGAAAGAAAACCAAGCCAGAGACAGAAATGCCCGAAAAAACACCCCCATGTTTGTTTCTTCTTCCATTCTCCTTCTCAGACCGGTAGCATTTGCTGGGATTGCATTATATTTTCATTTATTCAGTGATGTGAAAGCTTGGATCTTAGAATAACAAATGTGCTCAACTACCCATGGCACACCACAAGGAATATTATTTTGACATATATATGAAAACTGGGAGTAAAAATTGCTCTAGCACAAGGAGGATACTCCATCTCTCCTAGAAGTTAACAGTAGACGACTTCAATATAACTGGTCAGGGAGTTGCTTTCTTATTATTCTCCAGAGTCCCTGGCATTAGTCAGAAATTATCTCTCCTTGCAGTGTCATTTCCCAAGTGTGCTACGAAGCCCTCGTCGCTCTGCTGGAATTTGTAGCCTTATAGATTTGGTCCATTAGCTAGAAAAACACATTAATAGCAAAGTCTTTCCTTTGGTTAAATAAGAATAAATTTCAGGCCATTAGTGTTTTCCACCACTCCCACCCAGATGCTATGAAAATAATAATCCCGTCCTGCTTTGAAAAGAGAAGCATTTATAAAGTTATGGAAATAATTGTTACTTATTTAAGAAGTTGTTTGAAGGCCGAGGTTTCAAAGAGAATTTATGTGCTAATGTT
This sequence comes from Lutra lutra, assembly GCF_902655055.1. Lineage (NCBI taxonomy): Eukaryota > Metazoa > Chordata > Mammalia > Carnivora > Mustelidae > Lutra > Lutra lutra. Next base: position 70,080,017 of record NC_062288.1, read on the forward strand.
CTCAAACTGTAAAGAAGTGTGTCAACTTCAGGCTTCAATGGAATTCTGCATCTTTATATCGTCCACAGACCCTCATGTATAAAAATCCTAAGATGTTTGTCAACCGTCTAATGATTTTGGTCCAAAGGAGTTTCACAGTAAAAAGAGATGGCAAAGTCATTAATTTTATTTAAGTAAACATAATAGGAACATATACTGTATACAAGATATAAAACCCCTAATCACTATGGAGCTTGCTATAATTTGTTATCATATTCTTGAAGGGTGGGTTTTTTGGGGGTTTTTTTTGGTAATTTACTTGAACCATCTAAATCCATTTGACACATTTATATCACTATGAGAAGACTTTAAAAATTAAATGAATCTTTAAAGTGTTATTCTTTTCGCCTCTCCACTTACGCTATTGATTGGGTTTGGCTGAAGGGACCACAGAAATTAGACCCTGATCCTGTGTCCTGTTTTCTATACCTCAGCACTTAGAGTCATGAAAAATTCTTCCCCTACCTTCCGAGACTGGGAGGCAGACCTACTGCTCTAGACGTTTAGCATAAGCAAGTCATTTGCTTTCTTCTTAAATTCTGGATGTAATGTTTTCTTATTAGATTGATTGTCAAGACTTTCATCGGATGTGTAATAAGGCAGAAGCTGGAAACTGGTGGAGACTGATTGATTTTCTGATTTGCCCCACTGCATGGCATAGTCAACAATTAGATTAGCTGTTTCACAGAGTTTCCCCATTTCCAATATCCCCCTGGGAAGAAGCAAGCCTGGGGCCATTGCTGTGGTGACAGTACCCCAGCCAGGCCCACAAGCACAAACACACCTGTCCCACCAGCTCTTTTGAATTTAGTTCTTGGACCATAATAAGGAAAAAGAACGCTTAAACAGTGAGTCATTTGCTGATCATGAATCAGTCTTCAGTGATGAAGAAATGATGAATATAACTTTAAAAATGTTTTTTCCTTAAGAATAAGCAATTCCTTATAACATTGTACATTAACTATATTGGAATTCAAAATTTAAAATAAGAAGAATAAGCAATTCTTGTACTATTAGAGAAAACTTCTATATCTTGACCATAAATCCAGGAAAAAAGATAATTTCCTGTTTAAAAGCACTGTTTTGAGAATTAATTAATATAAAGTATTTGTTAGGGTCACTTACCCAACCAATTACCTTGCCATATAAAGATAGAGCACGTATGCATTTGGTGTCACAAAAAAAAGAAACAAATAGAAGGTGAACTCTTAAAAAACCAAAACCAAACCAAAACAAAACAAACAAGTGAACTCATAAAAAGTAAACTCTTAAATGCAGTGGCTTTTACCTGAAAGGAGTCTTTACTATCATTTTACTTGTAAAGGAGTTGTACCCTTATATTACTAAGACTTTAAAAATAATTCACTGAGATTACTATGTTTAAGAATGACTTTCTCATAAAGTCTATCAAATAAATTTTAAACATAAATATTTTGGTCACAGTTAATTCTTGCTTAATAACTAAAATACATTGTCAACACCTTGTTCATTTCATCTAACTTCTGACTCAAAAAGATCTCATTTTTTAATTAGAACATTTCTTTTTATCACTACCTCATTATAATCTTTGTGTAAGTGCTCCTTCGTGATAGATGGAAACTGATTTCCAAGAACTTAGGTTAATGAGAACAGTATATCCCAAGGTCCTATGGATTATTTCACATTGTAGCTTTAATCCTCCTGATTGACAAGAGAAGCCCAGATTCACACTTGCCCCGGAGTAGACCCCCATGGTTGTATGGGGGAGTTAAAAGCATACCCTCCTCATAGGCTTTAAGGTAACATTCAGCTCACCTTGTCACTCAATGGCAAGTTCACCTGATTGAGTCTAACATGTGACAAAGTAACTGTTCATGGGATGATTTAAAATTCTGTATTTTATCTATAACTTGCTTCCCGCCTCCCTTTGTAATTTTATACGATATACCTCTTTTATTGAACAGCCAGCCTTTATCAGCATGAAGCCAGGCTTTGACCAATGAGGATATGGACAAACTGTTTCTTTTCCTCCCCAGAGTTTCTTTGATCCACTTTATTAAAGGAAAACTGAGAAAAGGTCTGGTGAAAACTTCAGTAGTTTCATAGGCACATAAAGTGCTACGAACAGGGATCAGGATTTACTTGTTTTTGTGTTTCCCTCAGTATCTTAAACTCAATAATCATCCCCAGGAAAAGGATCTCCAGATGTTAGAAGGTTTCTGAAGATTCCAATCCAGTAGTAACTTTGCCAAAAGAGTCCTGCAGAAGCCTTGCAGGGGCCCCACCCTTCCTGTCAGTCATGGGGCCCTCTTGGCTGCAGGTACCAGATTTACCCTATGTTTCTGTCACAGTGGGGAGCTGCACAGGCAGGTTTGATGGCAAATATTGGATATTCTAAAAACATAAATAAACTGTGGATAATAAGGTTCTCACCCGGAGAATAGGAATCCCAAGTGAGAGAAAAATATGTGGATAGTTGTTGGATGTTTCATTTTTTATCACATCTTTGTGTTGTTATTACTCCAAAGCAGAATTGGTATACAGATGGCACAAGTGTGTTGGGAAAAAAGATGATCAGAAACATATTAGAGCTAAAAAGTAGGGGCAAAAGAAAACCAGCTTTCCTTTTCCACACAGGCATATTCAAATTCAAACATGTGAACTATGTTATTTTTTAGTAGGTTGGGTGAACTGAAAATAAACAGCTGTGCATACTTCTGGATATTTGGTCTTGAGCTAAGTCTAATTTCAAGGGCATGGCCTCACACAAGGACATCAGTGTTTCTAGGCATGAAGAGTATCTAAGGAGCTATCTTTAAAAAAAAAATCAAGCCCTTGGAGGGCCACCCCCCCAAATACTGTCACAGCTCCACTTTGTCACACACTTTTATAGGACAGGCTGCCTTCCATTTCCATGGAGATCTACTGTCATTATGTCTCAGGCAAAATGAAATGAGACTACTTGACAGGCATTCAGAAGATCTTTGTAATTTCCTGTTTTATTGGGTAGCAGTACAAAAAAAAAAAAAAAACACAGCAATAATCAAGTATGGATACTTAAATGAAAGAACATTAAAACCTGGTGAACTTGGCTTTATCTTAAGTGCACCACGTAATTAGCTTTTACTCATTCATTTCACAGTCTGCATCCTGTATCACTCATTGCAAAGAAAAGAGTAGACTACTTTCGTGTGCACACTAATGGCTAAATGTGTAAGTGACTGAATGACCCTGATCTCAATCCACAAGAGAAAAAAATAGTAATGAAGATGACAGAAAGCAGGCAAAAATAGGAGGGCAGAGTCAACAGAAGTTTATTCTGCTCTATTAGTAAAACCTGATTTAAGAACAGAGAGCAGAAGGATGAATTTAGTTAACTCCTCCACTTGATCTTACTCATTTTGTTCGTACTCTAAATTAAAACAAAAATATGTCACACAAATTTTAAACATCTGCAAGAAAATACTGATGATGAAAACTGATTACTATAACCATTTTATGCACAAGAATGGGAACTCAGGAGCAGCAAATGTACATTTGCTAAAAAGGCTGTTCCGATGAAACTTGAAAACAGTCATTTTAAATTGATGTTTTCATCCTCCATATATTAAAACATGGTCTGCGTTTATTTCTGTCTGAAACTAGTGACTACATGAGGAGGAGCACAGTTTATTTATTTAAATCAAGAACTGAATGTCAAACTAGTTTAAAAACCAAAAGACCTGCCCTAAAGTAGCCACAAAGATTATTCTTACTCCTGGTTCTTGTCAAAGAATATAATCCTGACCTGTGTGATGCCTAATTCTTTTAAAATATTTTATCATAAAATATACCTGTGAAGGATTGGTTGAAGGATGCACAGTCCATTAATTTCCCTTCTAACAACTTTAAATTTTTGCCTGGATTCTCTTTAGTCCATTGGAGACCTGTATACTCTGGAAAAAGACTTCAGCAACTTGTAGCATTTTTTTTTCCTGAAATATACTTTGGTGCTAGCACCTAGAAATGCTATAATAAACATCTCTATGAATTTTATTAATGCATTTTTTTTTTTAGGCACAGACAGTGGGGAGGCCATCATGTTTTACCAGTGTCCTTTTACGACACCTATGAAAAAATAATTTATTTACTTGTTATTCCCAAGAAAAGATGTTTAGAGGACACTACAAATCTTTTAGGTGACTGTGGTGGTTTTAAAACATGTCTACAAATTCCTTGACGCTCTCCAATCTAATTCCCTTCCATAGAATGTGCCTAGCTGTTGTGATTTGGTTCTAGTGAACAGAAGGTAATAGAAGTGAAGTTGCGAGATTTGGGAGGCTAGAGTATGAAAGGCAGCACAGCTTTACCCAGTCCCTGCCCACCACCGCCACCACCTTGCCTTGGAGAACTTAGCCAACATAGGTGAGAAATTTAGCTTCCTGAGCCACTGTACTAGAGAGACCACATGGAACAACCATACGGACATAGACAGACATGCTCAAGGAATGCCAATTGTCTCAGTGTCAGCTTTTCAAATCTTCCCATCAACTGCCAAATATTTGAGTGGGAAAAACATCAAATGATTTCAGCCCCAGGGTTCCAGCCAAGCAGGCTGATGCCAGGTGGTAAAGAAATGAGCTGTCCCCATTAAGCTCTGCCCAAATTACAGATTCATGAGCAGAATAAATGTTGTTACTCTTATGTGATAGGTGTAATAATGCCCCCCCCCCCAGCAAAAGATGTCCATATCCTGCTCCCTGAGGTCTATGAATATGTTTGTCTACGGGGCAAAAGGGAATTAAAGTTGGAATTAAAGATGGAATTAAAAGATTAATTTATTCCATTAAAAGATGAAATTAAACCTGTTAATTAGTTGACCTCAGGATAGGGAGTTTATATCCTGGATTATCCAGGTGGGCCAAAGTTATCAAAAGGGACTTTAAAAAGAGGAGGGAAACAGAAGAGAGCCGGGAGGAGAAAGGAGTGAAGAAGCAGGGTCAGAAAGATGTGAAATCACTGGCTCTGAAGATGGAGGAAAGGGACCATAAGGCCAAATAATGCGGATAGCCCCTAGAAGCTAGAAAAGGCAAGAATCAGGTTCTCTCCTAGAATCTCCAGAAAGAAATTCAGCTCCATTTTAGCATAGATCTACGTGGGACTGCTGACCCCCACAATTTTAAGATAATAAATGTTGTTTAAGTTACTAAGCTGGTGATACTTCATTGCAGCAGGAAGAGAAAACTCTATACTCTGGTTGAAGTCTCTAAGTTTGGGGGGGGCTTTCTTACCTGCCATCCTATAGTTGAGACAGTGACCTTGCCTAATGCTCACATCTGGCCTACGGGAATCTTAACCAAATCAAAGAACAGCGATGGCAAATTTCCAGTACCTCCTCTCTCCACCCTCATTTTCCCTTTTTCTTGATATTTCCTCACTTTTGTTATGCCGATTTTTTAAACTACCTCGAATCCTTTTAGAACGGAACCATTAATAGATAAATAAAATTGATTAAAATGATATATTTACCATAACCTACTAGAAGTAATGAAGTAGATAAAAGGAAAAGTATCTTTTCTCTTTCTCTGTTAAAAACAAAACAACCTCTAAAGGTGATCAATAGCTATGGACAGCATCAACTGAAGACAAGAGCAAGCCTTTAATTTAGTTTGATGTTTTCTAAAATGGGGAAATAAAGTGAAAAACAGTTTTGTTTTTCAACCTAAGAATAAGAAATAAAAACTTCCCATAGAAAATGTAATTAAAAAAATCTGCATATGTACACATATGTTTCTATGTGTATCTATACCACATTTTATGCCTATAAATAAATAGAAATATATGTAACATATATCTATTATTTATTTTTTATTTATTTTTAAAAGATTTTATTTATTTATTTGGCAGACAGAGATCACAAGTAGGCAGAGGGGCAGGCAGAGAGAGAGAGTAGAGGAAGCAGGCTCCCTACAGAGCAGAGAGCCCAATGGGGGGCTCAATCCCAGGACCCTGGGATCATGACCCAAGCTGAAGGCAGAGGCTTTAATCCACTGAGCCACCAAGGTGCCCCTTTATATATCTATTATTTATATAAATATATTATATTTATGCTTAATTTATATCTATATATTTATTTCTAATATTAGAAATGTATAATAAATATATAAACATATATATATATAAAACATTAAATACTATACGTATTTCAGCTTTGTATTGTGTCCACTTAAGGAAGAGAGAATAAAGGAAAGGACAAATGAAAACCAAGGAATTGACAGAGAAAGACACAGAAACAGAAGGAAAAAGGAGATGCTATTAAAATGTTGGGAATCACAGGGAAGGGAGGGAGAGACACAAAGGAGATAAAGAATCAAACAGGGATATATACAAAATGCATAAGATAGAGGTACACTTAAAAAAAAAAAAAAGAGAAGGGCTTTCATGGCATCAGTAATACTCCTAGCATGTGCCTTTTAGAGATTTTCTCACTGAGAATTTCCGAGAGTACAGTGGATTTTAACATTCAGAAATAACAATGGGGAAATCATTGATCTCTCAGCAACTGCTGTCTATACTTGGTTTCCTCCTCAGGGCTTCTCAGCTGCACAAACCAGGGGCAGAGGTGACCAGGGCCAAAAGTGCAAAGCAGAAGCCTCACCTGACCACTGAGATCCTTCCTGTGACTGTAGGTGACTTTTCTGTCCCTGCCTGTCCCCCTACTTGCCACCTGTCTGCAATCATCGCCATATGGACCACATCCGTGTCACCTGGCCTCTGCCTCAGTTCCCCTCGCCTGCCCTACACCCCGGGCAGGGGGCACAACCTATTAAATGTGCATCCGTCTCTCCTACGTACTTCATGCTACTGGCTGGGGTCTTGCTCCAAAGCATATGAACCAAAAAAAGCCACAATACAAAGTGACCTAGCCATAGATCCTGCTACGTCCCACCTGGCCAGTTTTCTACTCCCCTTCAATATCGTAATTTGTATTTTGGGACACCTTACTGAGGCCACTAGTCCAGCTCTGTCTGTGTAATTTTGCTTATCAAAGAAATGGCAGAAGAGTCCCCTCACATGGGGGTAAAAGCAAAGTTACCTTGCATGTCAAGGACAAGCCAGAAAAATAGAGAAACAAAAATGATGCTTAAGTGTGTATACTACCATCTCAGCAGAATCCAAAGAGGTTCATCTACTGAGAATCAATGTGGAAGGAGAACAAAATCCTAGGAATTCTTAAGGACTATATCTTATATTCCCTTGCCTCTCAACAAAGGTAGATGTTTGATGCCCATAGGATTTAATGACTATTGAAATTGTTCTCATCATTACAATCAATAAAACATGGACACCTGTAAAGCAGTGTATGGGATTAAGTTGTACTCAGATGCCTATTTGAGAAAGTAAGGTCTCCTTTATTCTTGAGGATCAATATGAAGTCCTCATTATCCTAGGGAAAGGTCAACCCACATTCGCGTAAATGTTGCCTGTGAATTCCACTTTATATCAGTAGAGTCTGTCACAGTTTATAAAGCACTTGTGCATTAATCATATAGAATGAAGTCTCTTTCTGTTCAGGCTGTTTCTATACAAGTACAGAGTATTATTTGCAGATAATGTGCTTCACTGAGCCTGCACTGAATTGTTCATGCAACAGCTGTAAATCAAGATTGACTTTTTGAACCTAACTTTGCATAATTCAACAAGCTACTGAACATCTTCTGCCTAAGAAGGCTCATGACAGAAGAATCTGCAAAGCTAAATAACTATCCAATGCTGCCTCAAAACGATTAAATAACAAAAAGGTTTTGCATTAACAAATCAGGAATGAGTCACTTACTGTCTGATTCTTCTCTGATCAGGAAGTGACAGAGAAGGTGCCATTTACAAAAAGAAATGTCATAAAATGATTGAATTGTAAATTTCTTCTAGTCCCCAATAACAAGACAATGACCATAAAAGGAGGTGGTAATTGGGGGAAGATAAGTGCTATTAAATACTAGTCTGTCAAGAGACAAATTTATCAGAGTCTTGAGGGTAGATTTAGTCTTAGCTCAGAAGTAATCAGCTCTGCAGCTAATGAGTATACTGCTCTTAATAACTGCATTATATTTAGGACTGAGCAGTATAAATAAAAAAACCCTGTTATGTCAATACATAGTTAAGAGAGGCTTCAAGATGGCTCAAAATATAACTTCATTATTGTGCTGAAACTTATATTTCCTTTTCTTCAGCAGTACAGTTATTTAGAAAGACGGTGACCACCTCTTCTAGCAATTAGATTCCTTTGGTGGCTCTTGTTTCTTTTATCTTTTTCCACCAACGTCATCCTCCTTCCCTTGTAACATAGTCTTGGGCAGCATTAGACCCGTTGTTACAGTCTCTTTTCCCAGTTCTACCTGCCCCTATCGTCAGGCAGACTATACCTTGAAACTTTGTGTTTACATCACTCGTGTCAGCACAGGATAATGATGATAGGAAGGAGGAGGATAGCTGAGTTAGTATTTACCACATGTCTGACCAGTTTTTCATATATTTGCCACAAAAACAATATAAGTCATAATACCATTATTCCCATTTTACTAAGAAGGACAGTGAGATTTGGAAGAATTAAGAAACTTGCCCAGAATCCCAGGAAATGACACAAAGACTTAAATTGTGATTAAAAAAAAAAAAAAAAACAGGGACGCCTGGGTGGCTCAGTCGTTAGGCGTCAGCCTTCAGCTCGAGTCATGATCTCAGGGTTCTGGGATCGAGTTCTGCATCGGGCTCCCTGCTCAGCGGGAAGCCTGCTTCCCTCCGCCAAAATAAAACAACCAAAAAAACCAATGCACTTAATCATCACAGCCATGATTTGCATTACTAGTAAAGTTTTTAAGTCATAGCAGAAGATCAGAATTACCATGATATCACTATAACCATACTCAAGTAAGTAAGCAATCATATGGGACTGGATGGTATACTCAGCCTTATGGTTTCCACGAAGCTTAATTATCTACTCTTCTTATTTCCTATGAATGTGTTTTATATCTTCAATTATGCTCTAAGCTCCTCAATAACAACAGCTATGTTCATATAAGTTAAAATTTCTTGTTCAGTGCCACAGTATTATCCATAAAAATGATCAATATAAAATGAGTGAATGAATTCTAAATTATGTGATCTCAAAATACCTTCTTAAAGCCTTAAAAAGTGTAATTACCTAAAATCTAAAGAACGGAAATGCAATTTTTCTGGGGGCAGGGGAAAACAGAAAAGTGGTAATAGTGCAGGGCAGGATGGAGGGGGGGCTAAGTGGTGTGGGGCTACACTCAGGGAGAGCTCAGAAAGGCAAGCAGATGATGGAGAGTAGAGCATCAGGACTAGGATGAGAGCCCTAGGCCGGAGATACATAAGAGATACACTTTACTTCCTTATTATCTGTTTTATAAGAACATTCCAAATGTTTCCGTGGGGACAAAGAAGAGATACCATCAGGAATTTCCCTGGGCTAAGACCTACTGAAATGAAGGTATGTCGCTAACCCCTAAAAAGGGATGTCACTGGCAGCACGCAACAAAAGTAACCGTTCTTAATTGAGTGTAGTGTTGAGATAATTTATAAGATTTCATTTATTTATTTGACAGAGAGAGATCTCAAGTCGGCAGAGAGGCAGGCAGAGAGAGAGGAGGAAGCAGACTCCCTGCTGAACAGAGAGCCCCATGTGGGCCTCGATCCAGGACCCTGAGACCATGACCTGAGTTGAAGGCAGAGGCTTAACCCACTGAGCCACCCAGGCGCCCTAGTGTTGAGATAATTTATACCTCATTCCCAATGACCCACATTCCCATCTAACTCGTTCTCCCCTCCATCTTGTCTACCCCTTCTCTGTGAGCATTCCGACCATGGAGCAAAGTGTTCAGACCAAAACCCAAGCAAGGGGCCACCTTCCATTCTTCTCTTTCCCTCTATATCTAATCCTCAGCAAGTCTTCTGACTGAATCTTCATAACATATCCCAACTCCATCTCCTGCAGTTTCTTTCCATTTCTACTCTCTCACCCTCATCGAAATCACCATCATCTCTTGTCGGGATTATTAAAGCCCGCACCTCCACTACTTAGCTTCCTGCCTCTATTCTTGTCTCTTCCTGTCATAGTCTTATACATACCAGTCTCATGATCATTCATGCATATTAATCAGATCACATCCTTCTCTTCCTTCAAATACTCTAGAGACTTCTTCTCTCACTGAAATAAAGTCTAAGCTCTGCCATGGCTCACTGGCTTTATGTGGTCTTACCCTACCTCTGTCTCTGGGCTCATCTTCCACTACTGTCTACTTCATAGCCTACAGAAGGACCTTTCTTTCCTTCTGTCATATGTGCCCAGCTCATTAACACTTTAAAGTCTTGCCTTTTCCTCTACCTTACATCAACTCCGGACCTTCCCAGGAGTACTCCAGTTACTCAGGTCTGGGCCATCTCTGACTACCTAAACCGTCAAAGAGGTTTACTCCACCGTATCCAGTCAATGGATACCACCATGTCTCCTATTTTCTTCATAGCTCCAACCATTGTCATTTATTTATTTACTTGTGTGTCATCTTTGTGTCCTGTTTCTTGTCCCTATTTCCTTAAGTCATGGTTCATACAGACTCATGGGAGTTGGATCTCTAATTTACCACATTGTCTAGGTACATAGCGAGGCTCGATAACTGTTTCCGGAATGAATGAATAGATGAATGAATCATATGAATAGTCTTATGTGATTAAGCCCCTTGTGCAGTTGCTATGTGAGAATTTACTTGTAGAGTGTGTGGAATACGGTTTTACATTCTTAGATGAGATGAGAAAATATTTGATATTTTTGCCTTAGCAAATAAAGGAGGATATGTCACCGACATTTCCCTTATACACACACTTTTAATACTGTGGTTCCCCCTATGGGAATCTAACCTCAGAATTACAATGTGAGGATGAAAGAGATCATTGAAAGCATAGTGTAAAAAACTCCATGTTCCTTTCTGGAGAATGTGATAGAATTTTCTAGCATGATATATTACTATACATGCCCTCAGTAATAAGGGGAACCTGCGAAAATGTTATTTCAGAATATTACATCGGGGAAGAGCTCTAACTCTCTTCAGTTTTGCCACGGGGTTTTTAAGATTGCTGTTACTGTGCTTACTTGAAACATAATCACAAATAAGAAGTGTGTGGAAACGACAGCTATATTAACTTTATCATGTACAGTTAAGTATTCAGCACACTTGAAAGCAGCTCTCCTTTATTTTCATAGCATGCTACATAGAGAAATAGACTTGGCAGAAGGGCCCAGGGAAGACATAGCTGCACTCAACTCGAACACTATAGCCAGATGCCCACAGATTGGTGGGGTGGTAATAGGGCATTCATCAAACACTGGGGTCTCTGGCTCACACTATGCGGAACAGAGATGAAATATCTAGAAGTGCTCAAGGCAGATGACCCAAGGGAAGATGTGGTGAAGACCATGATGTGTCTTTGCATAATTTCTACCTCCTTTAAAGAAATTCCCCACCTACTTCTCTACCCCCAGACACCTTTCTGTGTCTGTGAATATAGTAGATATATAATGGATAATTAATTACATTAAGTCTTCCTATGATACGAGAACAGAGAAATTATATGATTCTTTTGTAGAAAGTATGTACTTTTTAAAGTTGTCAGCCTAACTCCACACTTTTCAACTCTAAAATTTAACTCTAAAATTCCAGACTGTACCACTGTTGGCCAGGAGAAGTTTTCAGTCTTTTTCAAATCTCACTCTGCGGATAAGGCCTTTGGGCTTCAACTATTTGGGCTTCAACTACTTACAGGGCTCTCCCTGGCCCCACGCTCTTTTTCAATAAAGAGAAAGTACACATTCTCCCTCTTTAGATGACTGTTCCTAATTAATGATGAAATAAGCACAAAAGGAATGACGGTAAGAAACTGGCATTTGGGTAAAAGTCCCCTTTCAGGCTGCGAATGTTGTTATTAGGAGGAGTAGACTGGGGTGCCTGGGTGGCTTGGTCAGACACTGGACTCTTGTTTTCAGCTCAGGTTGTGATCTCAGGATCCTGAGATGGAGTCCTGCATCTAGCTCTGTGCTGGACAGGAGCCTGCCCGCTCCCCGTCTGCCCCTTCCCCCATGGGAGTGCTATATAGGGGGAATAAAAAGAAAGAGAAAAAATAGGAGTGGACCACTGAGCTCATGTGCACCCAGTCCGCAGCATGGGTATGAGGAGACTCAAGCCACTGGGGGCTCCAATTGCAAGACTTTACACATGTGAGGCAAGATTTCAGAGCTCTAAATTCTAGGAGTGACTTACAGCTCTGGGACTTAATGGCAAGAGTCTCTGTGGAATGATTCTAGTCACTGTAACCCAGATGCCATGCAAGTGCTCAAATAGGACCATACTCGACTGACAAGATGGTAGTATCTTTTGATCCAACCTCCTACTACCGGCGTGATAGTGGGAAGGAGTTCACTTCCCAAAGCCAATTCAGCTGGGTCCATACCACCAATTTCTCACTGGTGAAAGTACAAAGCCCCTTTTGTACTTTATCCCATGTCCTGGCAGAACAGAAAAGGGACTTCTTACGCTCTCACGGAACCTTGGCCTCTGGACCCTCCTTTGGTGAGTCTTGTCTAAGTAACACCTGTGTTCACAAAAATGCACTCAGAGCCCCTGTTAGTTTCTACAAGAAATGCACAGACACCAGGCATTTGAATTTGAAAAGGCTTATTAGAAAACGTGGGAGTCTACAGAGTGGCCTCTTGACACCTTAGTAGCCCCCTTTTACCCTCTTCCCTTCCTGCTCCTCACACCGCCTCCCACACCTCACTCCCAGGTCTGCCTCCTTCGCTTGCACACACAGATTCAGCCCTTGCTGGATCCTGACCCCCCAGTCTCCATGTTATCCTCTATTAGGTAGATGGCAAAACAATTTAGCAGGATCAGTCCTCTTCACGATGCAGTCCAGGTTATGGATGCATGATTCAGTCTATGGCATACCAGTGTAGTGGTGTGGGGTCAGCATCATGCTAGTTGCTAGGAGAGAGGGAGGAGTATAAAACAAGGGCTCCAAATGCCTCCTGGCTGAGGAATTCAGTCTAGCTGGTAGGCAGACATTTAATAATAAAAACAACACTGTTATAGCATGGGGAATACATGCTATGTGACCGCATTTTCTGAGCCAAACTTAGTTGGGAATGATAAGACAGGAAACACGTATCTTTACTAAAAATATGTTTCTAATAAACACACTTCTGTAAATGAAACAACAAAAAATCCACACAGTCCCTCTAAAACTAATTCATGTATCTATGCCAAGGGGCTTACAAATTTGGATAAGGTAAACACTGATAGAATTTTGATTGAAGAGAAAATGGATTTTTCTCCTAAGAGGAAGAATATCCTTAAAATACAATGTTTAGTTTTTACCAGAAGATGAGCTGGCAGAGGGTGAGATCCAAGGGAGATCGGAAAGCTAGATCATTTAGGATGCAAATCACTTTCCCTAAAACCCTCCAGAAGTCCAGATATATCACTAAAGTGATATGATAGTACAGACATAATAGTATACATTCTGCAAGAGACAGCATGGAGATCACCACACCACTTTACTCACAAACATTCAAATGACAGGCAGAGATTCTTCTATTGCTCTAGAACAGCAAAGCTTACCTTACTGGATACCCTGAACAAAAAATGCCAAATCCTAGGGACCGAGGAAATTCTGGAGAAGTGGTTTCCCTCCCTGGTTCCATATGAGAGTCATGGGGGCTGGGGGGAGGGGGAGGAAGAGCTTCTTCAATGCTGGGTTCTGGGGCATCACCTCCATCAATTTGGATTTAATTGGCCTGGCAGGGAACCCAGCCATTGTTTTCTTAAGTGTCCCAGGCAAGCTTTGAAGAGTGACAGATTCCTGGGCTCCATTCCTAGTTATTTCCAAGTCAGTTGATTTGAAGCGACTTCTAGGAATCTGTGTTTTTAAAAGTGTCCCGAGAGCTTCCCTGTTTGGCCAGGTTTAAAAAAATCACTGATCTAATTCAAAACTGCAGAAAGCAAAGTCAGTTGGTTCCAAAAATCATAAACCTAGAATATAAGGGTCAGAAAATTATATATGCATGTACGGTGACTCCTTGCTCTGTGGGGCAAAGGGCCCCGGAGACCTCATGATTCCCCAGCTACCTGGAAAGTCATGCTGACGACACCCTAAAGCAGCAATCAAAACTCCACTTCTTGAACCCTTCCCCTTAAAACGTAGACCAAATAACTTCCACTCTCCCCATATTTAAGGGAGAGAAATACATCCTCCCCTAGGGAAGTATACCCACGTTGAGTGGCCATATAATCAGGCTTTAGGGTACAGTCCAGTAGTTAACTTTAAATAAAATGCAGGCATCTCACTATACTCATTATATCAATAATCCAAGGACCTAGCAGGCTATTAGAAAAAGTTGCCATGTGGCACATCAAAGCGCAAGGGTGGCAAAAAGAGGTCTTACACATAAAAGACCACTGAGAGTTTCAATACAGACACACAGCAGAGGGTGTCGAAAGTGTAAGAGATCCTGACATTATAGACTCATGAGGACAAAACAGTAGCACTACATTATAAGTCCACCATTAGCCCAAAGTCCCCACATCTGGAAATAAAGGAGATCAAATTTCAGAGATATCACAGGTAACCATGAAAAAAGACTTAAAAAAACAACAAATAATTAGGTAATAATATAGACAAGTAGAAATAAAATTTCAAATATGCATAGCTTGTGGTTCTACATTAGAAATCATAAAATTAAAGAAGCTCAGAAATAAATAAAGTCCAACCACACATCCACCCAATGAAACAAAGGACAGCGGCAGTGAAATTCACAGACTTCCAATAAGTACCATCTGATCAGGCTAGACCATATGGGCAGGGAGCCAAGTTTTAGCTCATTAGCTAGCTAGGTAAACTTGAGCAAGTCACACAACTTTTCAGGTCTCAGTTTCCTTATCTATAACAGGAGGGAACTGAACTCTGTCTCCAAAGTTCAGACCCAGTGATGCCAACATGTATCACTCTCTTTTAGTAAACCAGCAATTGAATGAAGACAATAGACATCTTTTGGTGTGCTGGACCACTCAGCAGGTTCCGTTATAAAGAAGACTGACCTCCTAGAGCCATTTGCCTCACTATCAGGAAATGGCTTGGGTGTCGTGAGAAAGAAAAACTATAAGATTATATTTAGATTACTAGATGGCTCAGAGGGGAAAAAAAATGGAAGAATTTAGGAAGTTTTTATGACGAATACACTTCTACGTGGTGTTTCAATCATGACCACATCACATGCTGACAGTGTGCTGCATGAAGGAAACTGGCCGGAGAAGACAATTTGGGGACTGCTCATCGCTGTTGACACTCGTCCCACATGACAAAGGAAATCCCTACTTTGCACAGTTATGCTCAGCATAATCAGGGATAATACTGTCTTTAAAATGGAAACCAGAACCTAAAGTAATATGTTGAATGCATCTGTCACAGGAGTGGCTTATGCATTTCTCCTCTCCAGCATAAGTAAAACATTTCATTTTACCCAGCAACCTACTGGGAGAAACATCCCATTTTCAGGGATATTCTGTTGATGACAGTATTACAGCTTCACGGTGTATCAATTGAAGCACTACAAGGCAACATGCCACACAGTTTACCTTGCTTAGCACAATTCATTTCTAAATCTTCATTTATTCGCAGCTATTGTGACTGTCTAGAAAAACTTGCTGATGGTCTCAAACATCTTTCTTATTCTTTGGTGGTCTTTTGAAGAAACAGTGCCTATAAACCTTTTTGCTTCACATAAGCAAAAGATATCTGTGCAGTGAAGACGAAGTCATGGTTTGAAACTCTTATAATTACCTTAATGCACTTAAGAATACAGTCAATGTTTAATTTACAGTTCATACTTCTATTTAGAGGATAAAGCAGGACATACTGTTGCATGAGGAACAAGAGGTTTAAACCTGTGAATAATTTAAATAAATCACAATTTGGTTTATTTACTGCATTCATACCCAGCAGGCTTAATTTAAACACCTTTATGCTTTTAAAGTTTTTCCTGTATGCCTTCCCTATTGAGAGGTGAAATCTAAATCTTAAAAGTGTTCCTTCACAGATTCTGTGCATAATAAAACACAAAGGAAAATCATGAACTCAATTCAGTAACTGAAAGCATCTGCAAGTTTCTTAGGATCTGACAGTATAGTAACAAATTCTAATTCATTAGGCTTTTTTGTTCCTTCTCCTTCACAGAATTATGGGTGTACTGTTGAGCTCAATTTTTTTTGTTAAAATGGCATACTGCTCTTCTGGTAATTTAAAAAAAAATTGTAACTTGGTTAAAAGACTTAAGGATAAGCTCAAAAACACCACAACTGAATATTAAATCTGTTTTATCAGTCTTGTTGTGATGTTCAGAATCTGCTGGTAATTAAATAAGTTTTTAAAAACCAGTGGGTTGTTCTGGATTATTTTCACGGCTTATATAACAAATTCTATTTCAAAATATAAATTCACTATTTATTTCCATCGATGAGTTGCATTTCATTCAAGAGTTAAGTTTCTTGCAATAAATATTAACACTATGTGGGAAGATCTTATAATTTTCCAACTGACTAGGAATCTTTGACATCCAAATGCTGAACTTAAATTGTAGAATAACTCATTAGGAAATATGCAATAGCAGTGTCAAGATTTACAACAAATACATGGGAAGCGTTTTAAAAATTAATATTAAGCTGCTATGCTTGGCTTAATTAACTTTCTTCTTCATTTACAAAGCATATCTGTCTGGTTTTATGAACTTGGTCTCTAGTCCCCTTTCCTACAAACCTGTTTAATTAAAGTTTAACAGCTGTGTATGCTTTAGAAACAGCAGAATGGTTTTTCTCCCTTTAAATACTTAATCCTTTCTTAAAGTATGATCCTTCTGAATATATATTTAAAAGGCAATGGACAAGGAATAATCTACCAACAGAAAAACACTAGCAGCTTAAGGCATCAGCACTATGTATTCAGTGTGTAGACAGAACAGTAATTTCTAAGCTAGGAAATTCAAGGCCACATGGGGCATGAGCAGATTTTTATTCTTAAGAAAAAAAAAAAAAGATAGCTACATAAGACAACAAGTAAACAGACAAATAAGTAGAGTGTTTAAAAATACAGTATTTCGTGGGCTTGGGATATTACCATATACATCCAATGCCCAAGGAGTATGACTAATGAGGTAACACCAGATATTTTGACGAGATTGGGGGCATCCAGGGTGTTATGGCTGTAGATGTTTACAGCAGATATTTTGATCAGTGTTACCACTTTATCATTAACATGCAAATATTTATTAAATAAATATCTATAAGTACATATGTGTGTATATACATACATATCTATGCATACAACATATGATTTCTGAAATCAGTGAAAATAACTGAAGGGCAAATGGATATGATGAATCCTCGAACAGCACACCTTTCCATGTGAGATTAAAAAATAGTAACAATATAAAATTAATTCCAGTATCAGTAGCTAATGCATATGATTTCATGCTATGTCAACTCCAGCTACCTCTCCCCCAGGGGCTCTCGCCACCACTACCTACCTGACCACTGGCTCACAGAGGTATTTTGACACCCTTCTGGTAGTTAGTTCCTTGAAAAAAGTCTTGGACTTAACCTCATTGTCCCTCCCTGCACAGGGCTCTGTTTGTGGTACACATTCAACTAATATGTGTGAAATGAGCAGCCTGATACAAGAACAAAACCAATTTATTTTCAAGAGAAGAACTCTAAAAGAGGCTTCAGTAGAGTACTATTGTTCAAAATGTGTGTCTCCCATCCCTGAGGGAGAGTTGTATACACCTGCCATATTGATATTGGGTTGGGTCATGTGACTGGTTTTGGCCAATGACACATGAGTAGAAATCATATGTCCCTCTTCCAAACAGAAGCCTCAAGATCGACCCCATGGTTCTACCATGCTTTCTTTTCCATCTCACCTGTGACTACTAATACCCTATCACCCTGAATCCCTGAGAGAAGAAAACATGGAGCAGCATCTCATGCAACCTATGGTAAACTTATAATAGAGTGAGAATCAAGCATCTACTATAATAAACCATTGAGATTTGGAGGTCATTTGTTCTCATGGAATAAGTTAACCTAAACTGACTGACAGGGCACCCATTTAAGCCTTCTCAATAATAAACACGCATATTCTCATCCCCTTTGCTGTGCGGGGACAGTCCCTGCAGCATTTATGCTGCTGGAGAGAGCAAAGAAAAACAGATGGCTGAGATTCATGTTCTTTACCACTTGCTTTCCTTAACCTTCAGCAACATTGAAAATGTTCAGCACATTAGAGAGCTTACATTTTTAAAGATAAGGACTTGGGACTTATACTAATTGGACTAAGTTGAACTATTTCCAGAATAAACAGAATCATTTCACAGAGTGATATTCGGGATTGATGTTTTATAAATATTGCACAGAGCGTTCTGCAGTCATTTTTAATTTGCCAAATACTTATTGAGCACACCCTCAATATGCTAAATTTTGTAAGACAGGACTGTGCTAGATGCCAGGCTCCAGAACTGAGTCACTGCCCTTGATGCAAATTGTGCACAGGCAGAAAGATGCATGTACAACAGGCTCTAATACAATTAGATACATTTTGTACCTGTATGATCAATACAGTACGCTGGAAACAGAGAAGAGGACAATCATTTCTGTTGGGGTGAAGATACGGGATTTTTTTAGATGGGTGAGGGAGGGTGAACTGTCTGCCACATACAGGATAAAACATGAGCATGGATAGAGAAGGATGATAGCTGTGTGTGTGTGTGTGTGTGTGTGTGTGTGCGCGCGCGCCCGTCCACCCACACAGGCACATGGGTGTAAGAAGAGTGGGTAGGGGAAGAAGACAAAAGCAAAAAACCACCCACAGTGAATGGTAAATGTTATGAAAAAGGAAGCTAGTATTCAATAGGAGCACAAAAGAGAAGCAGAAGGTTTTAAATCGTAGAAGGTTTTAAAAAAGAGGTGCGGGAATGGAATCTTTGGCTTACACACACATCTGCACATATGTGTATATATGTAGTCACGTATCTATACACGTAAGATGTGTGAGACAGAGAAATGTTAAAAGTCAAATATTAAAGGGTATATTGTAAAATTCCCTTCACACACCTGCTCTTCCAGCTTTCTCGTTCCCTCCTCTAAAAGTGGAAGTTACACATTTACTAGTAATTACTGAGCAACTGAGAGTGCAGAAAAAGTGAGCACGAACTCCTGGAAAAATGACGGGGATGGGACTGGTGTTCAGGATCTACTGTGCGGTAGTTTTCTCATATACGTGTGTGTGTATACATATAGATCTAACCTTTTCTTCTTAACTGTGTCTCTATTCTATGAATGCATCACAATGCCCTTAACTGTATGGATGTACATTAAGAAAGTTTCAATCTTTTGCTATTATAAACAATTGTGCAAGTAGCCGCCTTCACACACTTCTTGGCACTCAGGTGCAGGTCTATCTACCAGATTAATTCCCAGAGATACAATTGTTGAGTAGGAGTTAGCCAGGCAAAAACAAAGCAAAGAAACAGGACAAGAGTGAGGCTGCTTCCTGTAAAGGCAAAGGTGTGTGAGGAGATACGTAACTGCCCAGAAACAAACTATCAGTATGGCGAGAACACAGTGGGGAGAGTGCAGCCGGAGAGACACAGGGCCGGATCATGAGGGATCTTTATGACCAGGTTCGTGAGTGTGGATGGCATGATGAGACTGACATTTAAAAAAAAAAAAATTGTTCTTGTGAGAGTGTGGAAGATGGGTTGGCAAAGATATGAAAGGGAAATCAATTAGGATACAGACACGGTAATCCAGTGAGGAAATCACGAAGCCCTGCTAACCCGTCTTCCTGGGCACTGTTAGGCAAGTCCTCTCTGCTTGCCTCTTGTTCGCCTCTCCTTTGGGGAGATTTCCAAGACCCATGTCTGAGATGCCTCATGGTATAGGAGCAGCCCGAGGGAGCGACGCAGTGATGGGATCCACCTCTCTACCCTGGAGTGGGAAAACATTCTTCCTGGTGCTAATCCTTCTACAGAGATTTGTGTACTCTCTGCCTCCCTCTTTTCGACAGAATAAATATCATAGAATTTAAGAGCTGGAAAACATGTTCCATATAACAGTCCAAGGGTCCTCAAATTTGTGAGGTGCTTTCCATTTTCCTAAAAGCATGAGATCACAGGGAGGGCAGAGATTTTGAAGAAAGTGAGAGTGAACTTCTAAAGAAAAGATTGGGGTGGGTTGATGCTCAGGATCTAACACTTCATTAAGCCTGGAAAGGGAATAGGCGGTCATGACACCATTGTGTTTTTTCCCACCCTAAAATTCCCACACCACTGGAAGTTTAAGCTTAGGCAGGGTAGCAATAGAGTCACATTGAAGAAAACATCATTTCATGCCTAAATAAGTAGAGCAAAATATAAATAGGTTAAACTACTCAAGTTAAAACAGATCATTGTTGAGAGACCTAATACTAGAACATTTTCTCAAATTTCGGCATGCATCAGAATCACCTTATTAAAACATAGGTTGCTGGCTCCAGACGCAGAGTTCCTGATGCAGTGCGGGGAAGTGGGAATCAAGAATTTGCATTTCTAACAAGTTCCTTGGTGATGATGCTACAGTCTGGAGATCACACTTAGAGGAACATTCTACTAGAACAATGCCACCCTCCATATGGTAGCTATGTTCCCTATAGAATATATGTAGATATATATGGTCTTCCACAATAAAGGATTACTAGATTTTTTTATGACTTTAACATATTGAGAAAAACATGTTACAAGCTTTACAATAAAGTCCCATTTGTCTTTATTTGTGAAACTCTTAGATTAGGATTAACACATACTAATAGCATCAATTTAGCAGACAAACATATAAAAGTTATATCAAAGAATTCAGTTTCTAAAGGTCTACTTCATGGACCTTTAGCCATCAAAAATAAAATTAAATGGCTTTAAAAGAACATATTTCCTTAAGTAACCTATGAGAATGAATAAAAATAAAAAGCAAATCATGAACTGGAAATAAATTTGATCTAAAGATGGCAAGGGGTTAACATACATAATATATTCAAACTAATGGGGGCGCTTGGGTGGTCCAGCTGGTTAAGTGACCCACTCCTGATTTTGGCTCAGGTCATGATCTCATGGTCATGAGAATAAGCCCCATGTGGGGCACCACGCTGGGTGTGGAACCTGCTTAAGATTCTCTCTCTCCCTTTCTCTCTGACTGCCCTCCTTTGCACCCCCTCCCCTGTGCACATGCTCTTTCTCTCTCAAAAAAAAAAAAAAAAAAAGGCAAAATAAAACCAACAAAAAACAAATCTATATCTATATCATTCTCCAAACTGATAAGAAAACACTGAATGCCATTTAAAAATGGGGAATTCTGGACTAATTCTTAGAAAAGGAAGTTAAAGATTAATAAAATACTCATTCCTATTAGCAATGAAAATAATATAAATGAAAACAGCAATGAGAAACATCTTCTCACCTATTGTATTAGCAAAGACGAAAATGACATTAGTACTTATCACTGGCTCAATATACTGTACAATATTCATACATTGCCACGAATGTGAAAAGTGAAACTTTCATATAAGTTCCATATGCATATCCTCTTTATTTCCTTCACTTTATAGGCAAGGAAGTTGCAAGTTTTAATTTTAACAAAATCATTATTTTTTAAAAGTCATGTGAAAATACTAGAGCTCGCATACATCAAGTTAGGAGTCACTTCAATTTCCATTAGGCAGTAAGCATTCTCTTGATTTTAATGATAGCCTTGTGAGACTTAGAGTGCGGGCTTGATTTACATAATCCCCCAAAGACAGCCCCAGAAATCCATTAAAGGTCACCTTACTTTCCCATACACATGCGAAATTCTAATCTGTTCATTCATTTCCTCTTCTATTATCACACTCCTTGCTTTTGTAAAGCTTACTGCTTATTATACTTTCATCTCAAATAGAAAATCTTTCAGGTTGGCTTTCCATCCTACTAAACTCCATTGCAGTATGTATTACTTGCTCCTCTTCATGTTATAGTTACAGATTAAATAGTCATTTACTTCCTGATGTATGTAATATTGGAATCCAAACTGCAGAAATGTTCCTTGGAAGCATCAATACACCTTGAGGCGTAGCAGTGTGGGACGCGGCGTTTATCACTGCTGGCTCTGGGCTGCATATTAAAACCAGGTATCGCATAATGGCCAGGGAGTAGAATTTATTTTTGTAATAAGCAAAGTAGAAAATCTCCTTAGTTCCCAAGTGTCCAGTTGCAGAAACCCAGAGTTAATGACTTGCTATTCATCATACCCCAGATATACAACTTTCATCACACAATTGACTCCTCTGAAAGGAAAGATCAACTACTGTCAGCTCCCCTAATAATGAAAAAAAAAATTAATTATTTTCACTCAAATTCTCCTTTGAGTTGAGGATGATCGATTTCAAAATCTTATTAGTTCTGCGAGTGTGAACCATTCAGATTCTCAGGGGAAAAAAACTAGGGAGACACTCTATTTTCTAAATCAACAATTTATGATTAATATTTCTGTCAACAAACATCTTCCAATATTACAAAAACTGCAAACATAGACTTTAGTTTCACCATCGACATTTTAAATACAGGAATCATTACCACTTGTGCCTAACTAAGATGCTATTATATATAAAGGTATCTCTCGTAATAAACTAGAGAACATTTGAATATTTTCTGTAATACAACGAATAAATTGAGGAACTAAAATAAATTACTTAAAAAAAAAAGAAAAAAGATCCTGTAGATTATTAGTTCCTTCTTCTCCGCACTGTCAGTTTAGTCTGGCATAGCCAGAACGAGCTCAAATAACAGAAGATCACTGGAGTTCTAATGCTGGACTTAAAAGAAGAGCTTACATAGCCTGGCGTAGTATTCGGATACATTTTCCCATCTGTAGGGATATTCCTTTTGTATTAGGAAGAAACTATTTGGGCAATGAAATTTATTCTACTCTTTTATGAGCATTGTGGCTCCTTGCCAGTGAAGATACTCTCTGCAGTGTTCTTAAAGTATAATAGCTCTTCCCCAACCAGCTCGAGACAAATATCTTCACTGTGCAGGTGTACCTAAGTGGCTTTGAGCAATGCAGCAAAAACCTCACTTGGAGAAACAGAGCTACTCTGTCTCAACCAGCATTTAACCAAAGAACCCAAGGCTTTTAAGCTAATTCCTCCCTACTATTTAAATTCCTGGCCGGGACTAGAAAATAAGTTCAGTATTTTCTACTTACCTCTAAGGTTAAAGGAATGAAAGTAGATAATACAGACCAGAATTAGCAAACTAGGTAGGGCCCAGGGGACAAATCTAGTCTAGTATCTGTTTCTGTAACTAAAGTTCTATTGGAACATTCATTTTATGTATTGTTCATAGTTGCCTTCATACTACAGTATCAGAATTGAGTGGTTTTGTCAGAGATGGTATAGCCTGCAAAGCTATAAAACATATTTACTATCTGGCTGTTTACAGAAAAAGCATATTGACCCCTGTTACAAACACCAGATAACTGTGCATGAAGAACCAGTTCAAGATCTCAAAAATACAGTAGCCCACATTTGAGTACTTTCAGGGAACATAGTAAAACTGGGTTTCTTCCAACTTCAGAATTTATCAAATATGGACCTATATCTTGATTGAGCAGGAGAATAAATTTTTTTTTCAACGATGACAGAAAAAATTGATAATCTAAAATGGGCAAAGCATTCTGTTAAGCTCTGGAGAAGCCAAATAGAAAATCAGTTAATAATATATTACAGTTATTAGTGTGTTAAAATTTACAAAGTATTGGGAGATATTTGGTCTTTAAAATCACTCTGAAAATAGAGATTTTTTTTTCCTTTTAAAATCAGAAAGGTCAATAACTTTTCCAAAGTCACACAGTTTGTAAGAAACAGAGTTGGAATTGAATCTATCATCTTACTCCAAGGGTACACTCCTTCTACTATTTTCATGCTACCCCTTATTACCCCTAGACACCTAAAAAAAGCTCTCATACAACAGAAGTTACAAAAATATAATAGGATCCATAACTAACTAAGTTAATACCTTAAACACACCTGCTCCGTCACATGAAATTCTTTCTCTAAACATTTTAAAAGAGAAACAGTGTGGTCAATGTTAGGTTGAAACAAGGTTAACTGAAACTGCGCAAAAATAGAAGAGCTATCTGTTCCTTAATTATTAAGTAATTATTCAGGCTGAAATATTCTTAAATCTTTCTGGCATACTTCTTTTTTTTTTTTTTTTAAGATTTTTTTTATTTATTTATTTGACAGAGAGAAATCACAAGTAGGCAGAGAGGCAGGCAGAGAGAGAGGAGGAAGCAGGCTCCCCGCTGAGCAGAAAGCCCGATGTGGGGCTTGAACCCAGGACCTGGGATCATGACCTGAGCCGAAGGCAGCGGCTTAACCCACTGAGCCACCCAGGCGCCCCTCTGGCATACTTCTTAAGCTTCATTAAAAAGGTATTTTAAGACCATCTTTTTAGTTTCCTACTAAGATAATTATACCTATATGCCTTTTCCAAATATTTGACAGACACGTTACTGTGAGCAAAGAAAAACAAAATAAAAATCAATACTTAGTTCAAAGGAGTATACAAAAGTCAGCATTTTTCTACATTTTTACTTGCAGGCCACAACTTCAAAAAGTTATACTACTAAGAAGTCTAATTAAGCCAGCAGCAAAGAAGGCGACTAGATTAATGCACTGACCAGCCCACCAGTGTGATGTGCTCCCTCGTAGGAAATATCAGACTCCGTGAGAGCACCTCCCATGATCTGTCTGCACTGGGGGAGGCGAGGGAGGCTCGTGGCAATATTGGGGAGTAAAGTCCCCAAAGTCAGCCCAAAAACAGAAGAAAGGAACTTAGTGAAAACCATCCAGGTTACAGACTGACTACTGTATTTTGGAGAGCAGCAAGAAGATGTTGACAAGGATGGAGCCAGACCAGAGCATCCTGCTAGGCTCCCAGCTGTGGAAAATTTTCCCTAATTAAGCTAAGCAATGGGTTTCCTCCCTGAACCCACCCACCCCCAGTCACTTCAGGTCATACACTGCCTGGAGAGAACATGATGGTTCTAATTCCTTTTAGATATGATGACTTTAATAGGAAGAACATTAAATAATAAGGACATTACTTACTATTCACTTTCATGCTCTTGCCTGTAATTTTCTATAAATGATTTTGTCTGGGTCACATATTATTGTTACCCAATAATTTGCACACAGTATCTTTGTGTACATTACTCCTCGGAGTATAATTTATTATTCTGAACTTTATAAATAAGCAATTCTGAATTTGCCATGTTTTCAAATACCTACCTAGGAGAGGTATACAAGTACATTACTATAAAATAGGTGTACCTATCTGTGTAATACACACACCAGAACACATAAATTATTATAGATACATCTGAAGTATGTGTTTTTTTCCTTCTGGAATAGTCAAGGGAAAATGCTATGATATAAATATTTTTCTAAACCTTCCAATCTCCTACTAGGATCCAAACCATATATACCTCTAGGAGTATGATTAGAAGTATGAGGGAAGGGGCACCTGGGTGGCTCAGTGGGTTAAGCCTCTGCCTTCCGCTCGGGTCATGATCTCAGGGTCCTGGGATCGAGCCCCATATCGGGCTTCCTGCCCAGCGGGGAGCCTGCTTTCCTCCTCTCTCTGTCTGCCTCTCTTCCTAATTGTGATCCCTCCTGCTGTCAAATAAATAAATATATCAAAAAAAAAAAAAGAAGTATGAGGGAAAAAGGACTTTTTCATTTTACCCCATATGCTCCACTATCGTTTCAATTTTCCTAAATTATACTAAGCCTGTATTGCTTTTGCAATTAAGAAGGGAGCTGGAGGGGCGCCTGGGTGGCTCAGTGGGTTAAGCCTCTGCCTTCGGCTCAGGTCATGATCCCAGGGTCCTGGGACGACCGAGCCCCTCATCAGGCTCTCTGCTCAGCAGGGAGCCTGCTTCCCTCTCTCTCTCTTCCTGCCTTTCTGCCTACTTGTGATCTCTGTCAAATAAATAAATAAAATCTTAAAAAAAAAAAAAAAAAGGAGCTGGAGATCTCCTATTCATCTCAAACTTTAACCAGAAAGTTGAGTACGACACAGCCCAGCTCCCTAGGTACATGTTGTTCCTCCAGGGATGTTCCAGGGACCTTTGTCCATTTTTATGGTGGCAATTGTATTTCTTTGTTCCTTTTGTTGCCTTTCCACCAGAGCATAAACGTCAGGAAGGCACGAACTATCGATGGCTTTTCATACTCACAACCTCAGAATCCCACACAGTGTCCAGCACACAGTAAATATTCCAGGCACTCAATAAACAATGATTAAATTGTGACTGCTTCTAAGAATATCTGATAATTACTGAATACATTCTTAGGTGCCAAGCACTGTGCTAGCCAAATTATAGCCACTATGTCATGTTATCCTGAAGAGTACTCCAGGGAGTACTACTGTAATTTCCATTTACAGATAAGAGAAATTAAGCCTAGAGAATTAAGTAATTTGTTAAAGTAACGCAAGAAGTGGCAATGCTGGGATACAAACCAAGGAAGTCTGAATTTATAGTTTGCGCTCCTGACCTCCACGACATACCGAATGAATCAATGACTATGCATAAGAGAATGAATAGTGGTGATGTTTGTATCTAAAGAAGAATCCTATTCAAGAGATGGGCAGAGTAAGTTCAAAAATGTAGCAAGAGAAACCACTAATGGGGGTGAGGAGAGTACCACAATCCTCGCTGTCACCATCATTAGAAAAAGCAATTCAGTCTAAGTAGCCTACTGACTTACAGCAACCGCACCCTCCTACATGAATGTGTACACACTGCAGTGCCTCTGAAAACCTCCCTATGTTGCTAAATCGATTATAGAAATAATCTCAACCTTAAAAATCAAGATCAACATTTTTGCACATAAAGTGGCTGCCTCTCTGGTGGTGACGAAGAACTACCTACTGCTAATGCACAGAGTTTTTATCAGCAATTCCATTTTTATTCACGGATACAGCAGCAGTGTGAGAAATAATCATCTGCATCTACAAAAAAGAAAGATTCCAAAAAGCCACGGGTTACCTACAAGTCCATAATTCTTTAGTAAAGAAGAATTCTCTTTCTTTCAAGAGGAAGGGAAGAATGTCCAGGAGAAATTAATAATTTCTCAGGTCGACACCAGAGCAAAACTGATGATTTTTCACAAATGCCTCTAATTTAGTGGTAACTAACCCTTATTGGACAGACCCTGGAATACTTAATTCCATGCTCAAGACCTTATCTATTAAATAATAGAATTGGTCAGAAGCTAAGCCCTTAACAAGGATGTGCTGTGCCATTTTGATTTGGGAAAATTCAGAATTCAAACTAAACCAGGCTTAAGTGGCTCAGAAATTTGTGAAAGTCTTCTGCTCAAATCACTAACAGCTAAGGCCCAGTGTACAAATATCTTCCTGTCTTCAAAAGCAACCACTTACCTGGGTCCCATTTGAGAACCATAAAATAAAACCATTAGCGTCCGTGCTCTGAAACATTCTATTCCACAATCTTTATCAGGGTCCTGGACACAAGTGTCTTTTCAAATTTCATCTTCATTCTGTCCTTTCTTTTAGGAAAGAACATATTCCTAAATCCTAATCTACCAAAACTGTCATAAATCAATACACGGTCTTCAGAGTGCCACAGAGATAAATTAAGCTCCTATTATTCAGAGCTACTGCATCAAAAAAAAAAAAAAAAAGTTATTAAACAAGCATCATTTTTAGTTTTACTGGGGAAAACTCAATTTAGTTCTGTTTTTCTTCCTATAAAGCTTCATCATTTCCTGGAACATAATATGATTCAACCATCTGTGATAGGCTAATATTGATTTCCGTATCTTCAATAGCACACTTAAAATCAACAAGTTTTAAAATGTTTCATTTCTAGTGATTCAATGGATTTTTTTTGCTAATATCAGATAGTTATTTTTAATAAATTAGGGTGTTTTGACATTTTACAATATAGTCTCCAGACCTGAAGAGGAATTATGATTTAAATATTTTACAGTGAGAGAAGTGTTATGGTTCTTTAATGCAGGATATTTTGCAGTATCAGTAGTTGTTACAGAAAGTCCTACACTGTGCTTTCTAGCATGGAAATGACTGTGTCATGAGCAGGGCCTGCCTCTCCACAACATCATTGATCCTGCCCAACCAAAGGCCTCCCTGGGGCCAGGAAGTGATTGTTCTCTATGAACCCTTCTTGAAATTCTCCTGAACAAGGCAAACCACAAACTAAAGAAAATCAAATCATGCAAAGTGAATTATAAAGTAGATTACATTTCACGGGTAGGGTGACCATTTGTTGCAGTTTGTCTTGGCAACCACCCTATGCTGATTATTCCAACATAATAATCATCCCCTTTCACTCTCCAAAGTGTCCTAGTTTGGTGATTCACTGGTGATTTACTTCATGGAGCTCGCTAATGACATAGATTCCCAGATTCCAAGTATCTGTCTGCAAAGTGTATTTTAGTAAGTAAGAAGGGAAATGATAAAAGGCTTCATTTTTGATGGGGCTGAGAAAATCTGTGAAACAGAAGTACAAGTGCCCAATAAAAAATGTTGATGCCTTACAAATTTCAGTTGCAGTTGATTCATATTGACTTCCTGCAGTTTGGTGCTTTGTATTCATTTTATCTTTTTCTAAAATAGCCTTTCTGTGTGAGTCATAACAAATTAATAAAAAAAAGCAAATAACTATGAAAAATATTTTGGTGGAACTAATGGCCTTGTCTAAATATTACTTTCATTAGCTTTTTACTGTTCCTGTTACAGATAAGCAGACCCATTTGGGCAAACTTGATGAAAACGGCTAGATTTCTAGCTAAGTTATCCACACAATCAAGCAACTGTCTTGTGATGTTAATCAATGTTGACATCATGACAGAAAGTTCAGACTTGCAAAACTCACCTCTGCTACCATCTTAGGAGCATTTGGCTGAATTCACTGAACAAATGCTTCAACGCTACTTTTGCCTTGTCAATATAACCGTAATGACTGTGATTACAAATAATGTGACTATTTTTATGAGTCACTCTGAAAATCTCAAATCAAAGTAGTCATCATTCATGTCATAAACAAAGATACTTAACCACTTTTAGAAGAAGCTATGTATTATTTCCTCAAGAGAAAAATACTTTGACCAGTTACTTGGGTCAGACTGCCTCCCTTTCGTCTATTCTCCACACAGCACAGAGGGATCTTTTAAAAATCCCAATCACATCCTATCACTCATGACTCAAAACATTCCACGGGCTTGCCATCCCATTACAATAAAATCCAAAGTCCTTCCTATGACCCACGGAGTTCTGCAAACCTCTGATACTAGTCTCCTACATGAATTTTCCTCATTCAGTTGGGTCTGATATCCTGACTTCTTTCAATTCCTTAAACTCACTTACTGTGTACCCTTCTCAGGATTGAATCTGTTATTTCTTTGGTGTGAACTGCCTTTGTCCCAGATCCTACTACGGCTCTCTTCCTTCCTCCCGTAATATAGGAGTCTGCTACATATCTGCTCATTAGAGTGGTTCACAGTGAACATCCTGCCTAAAATAGCAGTCCCTGAACCCCCACTCTATACATCCTTTCTGACTTTATTTTTCTTTAGCACGTCTAGCTCAGTGTTATGTCTTGCATCATGTGTTATGTATTTGCCTGTTATCTGCTTCTAACCACTAGGATATAAACTCCATGAGAGCAGGGACTCTGTCTCTTCTCTTCAATTATGTCTCTCTAGTGGTTACACCAGTATTCATTAAATGAATATTTCTAAGGCCTATTGGTTAGCAATCTGATTAAAGTAAATAGAACCTAATCATCTAAACTAATTTCAGAATTGGTGTTGAAATGTTTTGACTTCTGAATCTGAAGTCCACCACTCCCCCATTGCATTTGATCTTTAAATCCACTTCCTCTGAAATGTGTATTTTGCATCTCATTTGCATTTCAAATGCAGCGTTGGTAAGAGTATAAATAGATTGGTGAGATGGGAAGCAAACCTCTTGGGAGGGAAATCTGGCTGTATACACTAGAACTAAAAATAACAACAACAACAATAACAACAACATACATTGACCTAGTATTTCTTTTTTTTTTTAAAGATTTTATTTATTTATTTGTCAGAGAGAGAGAGGGAGAGAGAGCGAGCACAGGCAGACAGAATGGCAGGCAGAGGCAGAGGGAGAAGCAGGCTCCCTGAGGAGCAAGGAGCCCGATGTGGGACTCGATCCCAGGACGCTGGGATCATGACCTGAGCTGAAGGCAGCTGCTTAACCAACTGAGCCACCCAGGTGTCCCTGACCTAGTATTTCTAATTCTAGCTATCTGTTCTACAACAATAAACACACAAGTGTCCAAAAATATGTGTGCAAGAATGTTCATGATAGCATTTTGAATTTTTCCAGTTTGTGTTATTTCTGTAATTTAAATCAATTACTCAATCTTCCCCAGAGGGTAGGGTCAAAGCAATGACCAAGGAGAACTACTTATAGTTCTATTGAACATGAGGCTTCAAAGGCTGAAGCTAAGTGAAGTGAGTGCTGACTACAATGTCCCAGTTTGGCAGGCCTCACAGTGTCTGCCAGACATACAAGCCCCTTCAGAGAGGTTCCTTAGAGCCAAAGGGTCTGTTCTAGGTGACTGGCCTACATAGCCACAACCGGCCAGACCAAGGAAGGGCACCCACCCCAAAGGCAGCTCATGAGTTGATTGACCAGTGGCATGTCAGGTGGACATAGCCTGGTTCTGCACCTCAAAGGGACATACTCAGCTTTCTCTCAGGTAGTTTAAACAAAAGGCACATCCAAGGAAGTCAACAGTTGGCAATGGAGCAAAAGCCAATGGGAACACAAGCAAGACAGGCAAACAGAAGGATAGAGAGTACAGGTGCACAGAAGCCGTAGTCCCATTTCTAGTCCTCAGTGAGGTGAGGCTGATCCCGGGCTTCTGCCACACTCCTTTCACCAGGCAGAAACAAAACATCAGTCAACCATCTGCTGAATTATCTTTAAAATAATGCTCTTTAAACTATATTTTA
This sequence comes from Lutra lutra, assembly GCF_902655055.1. NCBI lineage: Eukaryota > Metazoa > Chordata > Mammalia > Carnivora > Mustelidae > Lutra > Lutra lutra. The sequence continues at coordinate 70,111,253 of NC_062288.1, forward strand.
CTATGTACCTGTTTTTTATAACTAACAGAACATTAAATTGACGATTAGATTAAGCCTTGAAAGTGCTTAGCTCTGAAAAGATAATTGTTTCCTCTCTATCCACTAATTATGTATAATTCACAATAAAAATACTACAAAATCCACAAAAAGGGTGAGTCCTAATAAGTCAGATTTTTTCTTTGATCATTTTATGAAATACCAAGTACTTTCCAAAAAAAAAAAAAATCTGGTGATGTGCATTCAGGTTTAGCTTGCCTAATAAGTAATCAAGTATTATCCAAGGTAAGACTGGTAAGGGAAAGTCCACATCACAGACCAAAGCACTTTGTCTACCAAAAGTTAGGACACCGATAGACAAATGATTTCTGATGGAAGAAAGACAGCATATTTTTAAATTTTTTAAAATATGCTTTGACATTAAAAAAAAGACAAACCATAAGAGACTCTTAATGTCACAAAACAAACTGAGAGTTGCTGAGGGGTGAGGGAGTAGGGAGAGGGTGGTGGGGTTATGGACATTGGGGAGGGCATGTGCTATGGTGAGTGCTGTGAAGTGTGTAAGCCTGATAATTCACAGACCTGTACCCTGGGGCTAATAATACATGTTAATAAAAATAATTTTTAAAAATGGGTCACCGACAAAAAGAGGTAAGCATATCAGTAAATACTACTGTTTTACCTAATACCTCTTAATATTTTTCAGTGCTGTTAGGAAATTGTTAGGAATATATTCAATTATTAATTTGAAGCCCAGGAAGCCTAGAATTTTTAAGCACCTATTTTATTCAGAGGAATAAAATTTTAAATTTTTGTTTAAAACACGAAATATTTAAAAAAATTATTTTTCTAATCAATTATCACAAAGGTTTCAGAGCCTACATACTGGGGAAGCCTTGAGTCTTGGTACTTCCATTCCTTATGTTACTCAGTGCTTCATGATAGAGGTGTAATGAAGGGAGACAAAAAGGGCCACATGTCCAAAGGGTTAATTTTCACACAACAAACAGCCAGCCTTTCCCCATGTGGGTGTGAAAAAAGCAAGGCTTAGAGGAAAAAAAAAAAAAAAAAGATAGATCCCCGTCTCCTTTCCCTCATCTCCCAGCCCTGTACCAACAACCCTCATTCTAGTTCAGCCACTCTGTGAACCCAACACAGTATTTACACATACTGATTTCTTTCTTTCTTTCTTTCTTTCTTTCTTTCTTTCTTTCTTTCTTTCTTTCTTTCTTTCTTTCTTTCTTCCTTTCTTTTTTTTTTTTTTAGATTTTATCCATTTATTTGACAGACAGAGATCACCAGTAGGCAGAGAGAGAGAGAGAGAGGGAGGGAAGCAGGCTCCCTGCTGAGCAGAGAGCCCGATGCGGGGCTCGATCCCAGGACTCTGAGACCATGACCTGAGCCGAAGGCAGCGGCTTAACCCACTGAGCCACCCAGGCGCCCCCATACTGATTTCTAATTACAGAGTTTTTTCTGTCTGACCAAGTTTTACCATCTCACATTGTTGACTCTTCAGCTAGTGACCAATAATGATATATCTGAATTAAAGCTGTGTTCTCTTTGGATGATAATGTAAAATGAATCCCTTGACGTTCCTAATCTTGTTAGATTATTTGACATAGATAAAATTTTTGCTCCCTTTGTTGATTAACTCTTTTTTTGTTTTTTTTTTTTTTAAATAGCCTATGGAGATGTAATTTATGTAACATGTAATTTACCCATTTAAAATGCACAATTCATTGTTTTTAATATAGTCACAGAGCTGTGGAACTATCATACTTTATTTTCATACATTTATTTTCAACATTTTCATACCACCTACCAAAAACAAACAGACGAACAAAACCAAAAACAACAACAAAAAAATTGTACCCATATCTCTCATTCCCCTTTTTCATGCCCCTAGGAACCCTTATTTTTTGCCTCTATGAATCTGCCTATTCTGGACATTTCATATGCCATAAATATAATCCAATGCTGGTCTTTCGTGACCAGCTTCAATCTTTTAATATAACGTATATTTTATATGCTTACTCATTCCCTGAATAGGATTTGCATCACATCCACACAAACTGTCTTCCAAATATTAAAAGTATATTTTGGGGGCACCTGGGTGGCTCAGTTGGTTAAGCAGCTGCCTTCAGCTCAGGTCATAATCGCCAGGTCCTGGGATCAAGCCCCACATTGGGCTCCCTGCTCAGTGGGGGAGCCTGCTTTCCCCCCTCTCCCTCTGCCTGTTGCTCTGCCTACTTGTGGTCTCTCTCCATCTCTCTAATAAATAAATAAAATCTTTAAAAAAAAAAAAAGCGTATTTTGGACATTTATGGACGTATATCAAATAGTTCTCCAAATTTACTGCTCTTCTCAGTTTCTTACTGAAATCAGAAGACTAGATAGGATCTTCAAAATAGAAAGTAATCACCAAATTCTGCAAACTGACCACACAAATCCTACACATAACAAAAACTAAACTCTTTGATATAAATACACTCACACCTGACTAAAATCACATTATTATACACACTCATCCTCCCCCAAATGCCCAATCTATTTATGGAATCAAAATAAAAGGACCTCCTATAATTCAAAATATTAAATAACCAGTACAAAATGAGCAAATGCATTGAAAAGACACTTCACCCAAGAAAATATACAAATGGCAAGTAAGCATGTGTGGAAACATTCTCAACATCAGTAGCCTTCAGGGAAATGTAAATCAAAACCACAATGAGATTCTACTTTATACCTATGAGGATGGCTAATGAGAAATATTCATAATACCAAGTGTTGGCAAGGATACAAAGAAAATCAGACCCTTGTGCATTGCTGGTAGAACATAAAATATTATAGCCACTTTTGAAAACAGTTGGGTAGTTAACCAAAGTTAAACATCTACTTCACTGTAATAGCTAGCATCTCTAGGAATATAGGCATTTTAACAGTGATACAAGCAAATACATTTCAGTAGAAATAAAAACGCATTTCTACCCGAAGACACACATCTGTAGCATTTATATAAATGTTCATATCTTTACTCATAATATCCCTAAACTGGAAAAAGTCTAATGTTCATTAGCTCATAAATGAATATACAAAATGTGGTAGGTCCATACAATGGAACCATAAAAAGGAACAAATTACAGATATACACACATAGGGGATTAAAAAAAAATTCTGATATGGGGGGGAACACAGGTATAAAAGACTACATATTGTATAATACCATCTAAATAAATTTTCTAGAAAAGGCTAAACTATGGAGACAGAAAGCAAATCCCTGGTTGCCTGGGACTGGCCAACTGGGACTGGTGGGAGCCTCACGTAAGTGCAAATGGAAGGAGGGAACTTCTAAAGGTAATGGAAGTGTCCAAAAATCAGACCGTGGTGAGGCTTGCACAATTGTATATACTTATACTGAAACTCATTACACTGTATATTTAAAATGGGTGAGTTGTACAGTATATAAATTTTACCTCAAAAAATCTTTTAAAACAAAAAAGACTGTACAAATATTCATAAATATAAACCATTCAAACCATCTTGCAATAGCTCCATTCATATAATGCATACTACTCATGGACAGGTAATCATGACATGAACATTTTTGCCATTCATTCCTACATCAGCAAGTTCTCACACTGCAAACAGTGTGAGGACTCCTTTATACTTGTAAAAATAACCAAGGCTCTCAAAGAACGTTTCGTCAATATTTACCAAACTAGAAAATACAATATGTCAGTATTTACCATATGGGAAACAAAAATGGTAAATTAAAAAAAAATCTTTATAGATTCAATCTAAAAAAATAATAAACCTATATGTTAAATGCAGTAGCATTTTTTTTCTATTTTTGCCAATCCATTTAGTGTTTGGATGAATAGGAGACAGTCATATTCCAATATCCACTCCTGCATTCAATTTGATGGCATAGCACACATCATATAACCTTGGAAAACTCCACTATACACTCAAGAGAAAATGAGAGTGAAAAGGCAAACAGCATCTTAGTATTATTAGGAAAATAGTTCTGATCTCACTGACCCTCTCAAAGGGTCTTGGGAATGCCCAGCGATCCTCTGGCCATCCTTTGAGAACTGCTGGCTTTGATTCTGTCTTAAAACCAACCGAGATTCATTTTAATGAGGTTGTTTAATCTGTAGCGTCATTAATATAGATATTTTAGAATTAAGTTTTTTGGCAAACAGGCTCAGAAAATTTTCTGAATATTGGGGCACCTGGGTGGTGCAGTTGGTTAAGCATCCGATTCTTGGTTTCAGCTTAGATTGTGATCTCAGGGTTGTGAGTACATGTATAGAAAAGCTCCCACTTAGTTTCTGTATTTGCTTCTAAAATAAAAGATGTTCATGAATTTGTCTAAAATAAACCTTAATACCATAACCTAAAACAATCATGCTAATTTTAATATTTGAAAACACAATTATTTAGTGGTCAGTTTAGAAAACCTGGTCAATTTCAGTTAATATTTATTTCTCCTATGCCTTGCAGATAAAAGATAATAATATAATCAAGAGGCTATATTTGCCTTACGTCCTGAAATGGTTGATGATGCTCACTGAAGACATACCAGTTCATTTGGGATGTCTCCAAAGCTTTGGTCCTCTGAATTGAGTGTACTTCCCAAGTGATATGATTTAAAACTCAATGAAATTCCAGAATTTATAACTTGAACTTAAAAACAACAGTTTCAGTACTTACTTTACAATATCTCCTTCAAGAGCAATCACTCTTTTAATGATCTTCTGTTCTGGGTTTTTAGGGGACCTAGAATAAAATAAGGTTATACAATCAGTTAAGTCTCTATTGTTTTAAGACAATGAAAAGCAATTTTGTGACAAAAGGGCTATATTAAAATCTTTCCCACCCATGACAGTGACATCAATCCTACCTAGGTCTCAAGTAATAGAAAGTTACTATTGACGTCATTCTCATTTTAAACCTTTGGAGGAGGAGAAGCCATGCTGAAAGTTTATTAAAATAAAAAATACTGAGGGAGGGTGCCTGGATGGCTCAGTTGGTTAGGTGACTGCCTTCAGCTCAGGTCATAATCCTGGAGTCCCAAGATCAAGTCCCGTATTGGGCTTCCTCCTCAGCAGGGAGTCTGCTTAACCCTCTGACCCTCTCCACTTTCATGCTCTCTCTCTCTCTCTCTCTCAAGTAAATAAATAAAATCTTTAAAAAATTAAAAAATAGAGGGATAAGAATTTTAACATTAGAGCTAAGCACCTGTAAGAAAGAGGATTCATACATAAGAAAATGCTTGAACACTTGTTTAAAATCACATACTTAAGTTTCTTTAATTCATTTAAAGTAAACAGCGGAATTTGATTTAAATCCTCAAGAAAACAATAAAGATGAGACGTGTTTAAAAAAAAATCAGGGGCGCCTGGGTGGCTTAGTGGGTTAAAGCCTCTGCCTTCGGCTCAGGTCATGATCCCGGGATCCTGGGATCGAGCCCCGCATTGGGCTCTCTGCTCAGCGGGGATCCTGCTTCCTCCTCTCTCTCTCACTCTGCCTGCCTCTCTGCCTATTTGTGATCTCTGTCTGTCAGATAAAATTAAAAAAAAAAAAAATCAGATGATCCTTTTTTTAAAATTGTGTTATGTTAGTCACCATACAATACATCATTAGTTCTTTTTTTTTTAAGATTTTATTTATTTATTTATTTGACAGAGAGATCACAAGTAGGCAGAGAAGTAGACAGAGGGGGAGGGGGAAGCAGACCCCCCACTGAGCAGAAAGCCCAATGCAGGGCTTGGTCCCAGGACCCTGAAACCATGACCGAAGCTGAAGGTAGAGGCCCAACCCAACGAGCCACCCAGGCGCCCCCATCATTAGTGTTTGATGTAATGTTCCAAAATTCATTGTTTACATATAACACCCAGCATTCCACGCAGTACGTCCCCTCCTTAATACCCACCACCAGGCTCACCCAACATTCCACCCTCCTCCCATCTAAAACCTTCTATTTGTTTCTCCGAGTCCACAGTCTCTCATGGTTCATCCCCTCTCTGGTTTGTCCCCTTCACTTTTCCTTTCCTTCTCCTAATGTCCTCCATGTTATTCCTTATGTTCCATAAGTAAGTGAAACCCTATAATTGACTTTCTCTGCTTGACTTATTTCACTCAGCATAATCTCCTCCAGTCCCATCCATGTAGATGCAAAAGTTGGGTATTCATCCTTTCTGATGGCTGAGTAATATTCCACTGTATATATGGACCACATCTTCTTTATCCATTCGTCTGTTGAAGGGCATCTCAGCTCTTTCCATAGTTTGGCCATTGTGGACATTGCTTCTATGAACATTGGGGTACATATGGCCCTTCTTTCCACTACATCTGTATCTTTGGGGTAAATACCCAGTAGTGCAATTGCATCGTGACAGGGTAGCTCTATTTTTAATTTTTTGAGGAATCTCCACATTGTTTTCTAGTATCTGCACTAACTTGTATTCCTACCAACAGTGTAAGAGGGTTCCCCTTTCTCCACATCCTCTCCAACATCTGTTGTTTCTTGCCTTGTTAATTTTTGCCATTCTAACTGGTGTAAGGTGGTATCTCAATGTGGTTTTGATTTGGAATTCCCTGATGGCTAATGATCATGAACATTTTTTCACATGTCTGTTAGCCATTTGTATGTATCAGAAGATCCTTTTAAACTTTACAAAGTCCTTTAGCCATTTGAAAGTTATGTAATTTGGAGTGCTAAAACAAGGGTACTGACATCCAACTCTATCCCTGGAATTTCACTCTGGGGATGTCCATGTCCATCCTGAGCAGCCCTACTGAGAGATTTGTTTGATGAGGAAATAAGGTCTGCCAACCATGTGAGTGAGCTTAACAGCAGAACCTTCAGACCTAGTCAAGTATTCAGAGCTTAGCTCTGGCCAACAGTGTCACTATAGTCTCATGAGAGACCACAAGCCAGACAACCCCCCATGCTGCTTCTGGCTTCCTGATACTCAGAAAATGTGTGAGATAATAAACATTTGTTGTTTTGAGCTTTGAAATGTTGGAGTAATTTGTTACACAGCAATGACTAAATCTTAATAAGGCCAATTTCCTGCAAATAACATTTTAAGTTTTTGAACAGACACATTTCAAGGAACATCTCATACATCATCACATAAATGATCATTTAATATGAATTTGGAAATCAAGGATAGATAAAAATATTCTCAATTCAAGTCACATTTTGAATGGAGTTGCTTTTAAAAAGGAAAGTAAATGCACAAAAACTGAAATGATTAAATATATTCAAAATGTAATACTTCATCAAAGTAAATTTGCAGTTTCAATAAGATTTATATTTCATATTATATCTTGCAGAGAAAATGAAATCATCTAAACCATTTGCATCTCCTTGTGAAAATTAGTCTCACAATTTCTCACAATTTTTCACTAAATTATAAATATTCTTTATTTTAAAAGGAAATTTGATCAGAGTTTTTGACTGAACTGTTCCCTTCACTGCCTGATTAACCATTATATTTCTGTAATTTTATTGCCATTACATACAGCCTGAGCGAAAGGATCTCTGCACAGTGACACTGATAAAATTGTGCAGGACTACTTATAGACATTTAGAAAATTCCCCGGGCGCCTGGGTGGCTCAGTGGGTTAAGCTGCTGCCTTCGGCTCAGGTCATGATCTCAGGGTCCTGGGATCGAGTCCCGCATCGGGCTCTCTGCTCAGCAGGGAGCCTGCTTCCCTCTCTCTCTCTCTCTGCCTGCCTCTCTGTCTACTTGTGATCTCTCTCTGTCAAATAAATAAATAAAATCTTTAAAAAAAAAAAGAAAAAAAAGAAAATTCCCCTTCCATGTCTATCTGTTTTAGATAACCAAAAATGTATAAGATAACATTAAGCCTAAGTGATCACCAAAGAGCTGGATTTTAGAACAATGGAATATCATTTTCCTATTATACTGACAAACATATAATAATGATAATAATAGTAATACTAGAATACAGTTTGCTGTTGAAGGTCTAAGAACATGGGTACTCTCTATATAAAGCAAATGGTCATTAATAGTCTTTTCTGTAAAACAGTGTCAAGATTTTATATTCTTTTTGTTTTTTTTTAAGATTTTTTACTTATTTATTTGACACAGAGAAAGAGATCACAAGTAGGAAGAGAGGCAGGCAGAGGGAGAGGGAGAAGCAGGCTCCCCACTGAGCAGAGCACCCAATGCGGGGCTTGATCCCAGGACCCTGAGACCGTTATCTGAGCCGAAGGCAGAGGCTTAACCCACTGAGCCACCTAGGCACCCAAGATTTTATACTCTTTAATGTGACAATTATATTTTTAGGAATTTGTCCTAATGAAACGATTATGTGTATATACAAAATTTTAGTTACATGGATATTACCTATTTAAAAAAATCGGTAAGAGTAGATTGGTTAAAAAGTCTATCCACATAATAAAATATTTTCCAGTCATTAAAAATTATAAAAGGATTTTTAATGAAGTGAAATTATCGATATAATTTATAGATTAAAATGGAGGGACGCCTGGGTGGCTCAGTTGGTTGGACGACTGCCTTCGGCTAGGGTCATGATCCTGGGGTCCCGGGATCGAGTCCCGCATCGGGCTCCCAGCTCCGCGGGGAGTCTGCTTCTCCCTCTGACCTTCTCCTCGCTCATACTCTCTCTCACTGCTTCTCTCTCAAATAAATAAATAAATAATCTTTAAAAAATTTTTTCAAAAAAAAAAAATGGAAATAGAAGGGGTGCCTGGGTGGCTCAGTGGGTTAAAGCCTCTGCGTTTGGCTCAGGTCATGATCTCAGGGTCCTGTGATGGAGCTCTCGGCTCAGCGGGGAGCCTGCTTCTCCCCACCCCACCCCCTCCCCTCACCCTCCACCCCCTACCGCCCACCCCCGCCTCTCTGCCTACTTGTGATCTCTGCCTGTCAAATAAATAAATAAAATATTTTTAAAAAGATTTTAAAAATGTAAATAGAAAATATTATGTGTACTGTGACCTTATATCTATAATTGGAGAAAGAAAATGCACATGCGATTGTACTAGCAAAAAATGAGGAAGGACAGAAAGCCAAAGCTGGGGGGTATGGAGTTCTGTATATGATTTTAAAAAAAAAAAAATGCCTAGATTTTTTGGTTCAGATTTGTGGGAAGTATATGAAGAGATGACAACTGTTTGGGTCATATGACATTACCTGAGAAGAAATGCTCCAACAAAGGAAAGTTCCCCCACCTAATATGGACACAGTATTAACGTTAATGAAATAATATGAAAAGCAATTCTTATCACTGTAAGACAATATTTAATGCCAACAACTTTTAAGCTTTAGAGGGACTTGAAAAGTACTTTATATTTTAAAATAATGTATATTTTAAAATAATGAGGCAAAACATAATATGCAAAGTGAGCTATCTATATAATTAAAGTCTTATGAATTACCACTTGAATTATATCTATAAATTTTAATGTAATATTAAACTCACGAATCTAATCAAATGATTCAAAATGGTTAAAAAAAAGCTATTACTAACATTAATCCCATTACTGCTCAAAATCTATATCTATATTTTAATCATTAGGCTGTTGAATGTAAGTAGAAGTGGCATGAAAGTTATTATAGATTTACATTGTGAAAGTCATTGAACTTCCCTTTGTCTAAATTTTCTTGGCCATTTGCCTATCTCCTGGGAAATGTCAAAAATAACAAGTGAAGGATCATGTGCCTTCCTTTAGAATACAATATATGCTGTCCAATAAATACTAAAATTTGCATTTAAATTTGTAATTTCAGTTTTTTCATAATAAGCATTGTTTTAACAATATTTGTTTCTGGAACCTGAATTTTAAGCATTCTGCTTTATGCCACTGATTTAATTAGGCAAGATTTCTCCAGAGGCTTGGACAGGATGCCTAGAATTGTCTGCATACGTCTCCCATCAGTTTGGTATGGCAGAATGTATGTCTAATTGGAACGGCTGTATGGAGGGGAATAAATAAGGTCTACCAAAGTCCTAAGACATCTATAATACTTAATGTTCTTCTTGAATTTCACTTCCTATCTTGATAAAAATGCAGTTTTTACCCTGTTACAGGGCAAACGGTGCCATTGGTCTTTGGTCTCATCACCTCTATAATGATTTCATGTTCTTGTATATTCTTGTATATTCTTGCTGTACCTTGTAAATTTGGTCCTGTCTGGAGCAGTAGGAAGGTACTTTAGAATACCCAGGAGATGCCCTCTTGTGTTTCACGGGAATGGAAAGACTAGCAACTATGCCACGCTCTTGATTCCTGCCTCCATGCCTCTCCTGACGTCACATGTATATCTTAACCCTGCTTCTAGGCTTTCACTCTTCTCCCATTTATAGTAAAATCCTAAAACCTCCTTCTGGACTGTATAGATTTTTATGTTTGCATAGCTCAGGATTGGCCCAGATTGTAATAGAATTAATCTCTTCACTAGAAGTCATTTTAGCTAGAATCTAATGTAAGCATTAATCCTTCAAAAATACCACAGAATATTGGTCACTAATTACATATATCACTGTGCAGTCTAAATTTTAACTCTTCATTAACACGAGAACTCATATTCTGGGAATGTCTTATATTAGGTCATCTTTTATTGTTCTAAAGAATGGTCATGCATTAAAACACAAAACGTTACATCATCATAGTAAAAAATAAATATTGCTGTTTGAATCATCAAAAGAAGACGTAGACTAAAAAGTCCACTCAACAGCTGTAAAAACTCATATAAAAAGAAAATCCTATCAAATTAGAACTTCCCTCCTCCTATTTTGAGTTATAATTAACATACAACATTTTAATAGTTTTGGGGGTACAATATAATGATTTGGTATTTGTATATATTGCAAAATAATCTCCATAAGTAGTTTCGTTAACATTCATCACCACACATAACTATATATATATATATATATATATATATATATATATATATTTTTTTTTTTTTTTTTTAGATTTTGGAAAATGTTGCCTGGGTTTGGCATGGTTAGAGCTAGAAAGGCCCATGAGCGCTTGTGATTTCACCCATTCTCCATGGCCTAAGTGCTTCTACTGGGTCACCTTGTGCTTTGCAAAGGTATGAAGTGGGGTACAATTTCCATGGAGTACAACCTCCTTACTAAGGGTTATCACTGTTCTGCTACAAGTGAGCCACTGAGTATAGGCACCCTACATAATCAATCTGGGTCTCTCATTTTCAGGGAGAAAAGACTAGATCAGAGGCCCAAACCAGAAGTCAGAAAATCAAGGCTAGCTTGTAGAAATGTTTTGTTTGGTTCATGCATAATTTTTTTTTTTTTAAATCTTGAACTAGCCAAACAAGCAGGAGACTTGGCATAAAAATTCTTATATCTTGTTCCTCTTTTTTTTTTTTAAGATTTTATTTATTTATTTGACAGAGAGAGATCACAAGTAGACGGAGAGGCAGGCAGAGAGAGAGAGAGAGAGGGAAGCAGGCTCCCTGCTGAGCAGAGAGCCCGATGCGGGACTTGATCCCAGGACCCTGAGATCATGACCTGAGCCGAAGGCAGCGGCTTAACCCACTGAGCCACCCAGGCGCCCTTAGGCACACATTCTTGCATGAAAGAAAGTCCACTGGAGCTGAGAAGCAGATATGGAGGATGTGCTAGAGTACCAACAGCTTGTTTAACAAATCTCTAGTGCCTGAGGGCCTGTGAGGTTAGGAATCTGTAGAAATCTTGACGATTTCTTTCACCTCTATCATCGTAATAACTACTGAGTCAACAGGTATGAAATCTCCAGGGGAAGTCTAGCTCACAGTAAGTGAGTAAATTCTAGAGCTATCTTTTCCTAAAATAAATTCATAAAGGAACTCAATTAACTGGGCCCAAGCAAACTGATACAATCCTCCTTTCAGACTCAGAGAATATTTATTTCAAAAACCCTCTAATAAAGGGATTTTCACAGTCTATTGCATTAGAAGGCAAGAAAGGCATCTGAAAGGTTTGGTCAAGTTTTATTATACAATTAACTAAAGGAACATTAAAGCTAAATATAATACTATTCACGCTGAAAAGCAGAGATTAGTCTTAAATGGATATTATCTGTAAAATCAAGATAAAAGTGAGTAATTTTCAATGTTGGATTGTGTATACTTGCTTCACTATCAGTAATGGGAATTTTGTACATACAGCTGCATTTGCAATGATTCATTTTTTTTTTAATTCAGGGCAGTTTTATTAATTAGTACTCTCCAAACTTTTTACTTAGGTCATTATTTCAGTTGCATTTTTGTTGTCCCTGGCAGATTTTGCTTTGTATCATGTGAATCTTTTAAATTTAAACAAAAGAAACTATGTAGACTTATGTTGCTCTTTGGGTTCATTCTTGATATACAGTCACAAATGTGGAGCTTATAACTTCAGATATACTTTCAGAGTTTTATTATTCTGTATTTCAATGTAATATTTATATATTCAATATTCAATATAATGTTCAATGCTTTTATGTATTATTTTGCATTCCCATCCTAAACAATCATTTCTGCCCTGCTACCTCAGAAAGTGCTCCAATCCAAACATCCTCGTTATTATTAAGGTGAATTACAGTTGAGGTTGGAAAAACCAGGTTAATGTTACAAATGTGTTTTCTGTAACACCTTCATTTCTTAGATAGGGACTAGGTCTTGGAGGGACGGGAGATCATGGGAAAGGCGCCATCAGGCAGGGGCACAGGGTGGTTATGTGCATAGAAAGCTCTGAGCAGTAAAATGAGTTTCTGAGCACTGGGGTCAATACTCTTTAGCAGGCTCCTATGTAGGGTAGGGACAGGATATGGAAGGGATAATTTACATACTTTGGCTATTTTCTCACAGTACCTCCTCCCTGAATCAGGCCACTGAGCAGCAGCAAGAGAGTCTCTCAGAGAACCTGAGAGACTCCAGTTGGGGTTCGAAGTGATCTAAGAATGTGGCAGTAGGAGCAACAAGCTTTTTCAGATTTATCTTCTATAATTCCTTACAGAAAGGCATTTTAGGAGTACTGATAAACGACAAAAGCATCGACCTCAGAGAACTGCGATGTTGTTTACTGAAACAAACTTTTCTTGGTTAAACTGAAGAGTTATTTCACTCTAAGATTCTAAGAAATTTAATAAGCAAATGGTGACAACTGGCCTTCCTGGTAATTCAGCCTTGATTATGTGAACTCAGTCAAATGTATAGTATGACTTTTGACTTCTGTACTTGAAAAGAGCTGAAATCGTTTTGTAATTTTGTATTTTGATTCTGAAATAAATGTTCTCACTTAACTATGAACATTTTTCAGGAATTTAGTATAGTCATAGCAATGAATTAATTTCCACCAGTTTATTAACTGAAGCATGTCAAAACAAAACATTGCAATTTTCAGGTACTGAACATAATGACAACTACACCTCAATGTCTAGGATGGTTGTATGTAAATGAATATATTTATATAGCACATATATAAAATATACAGCATGTATGTAATACATATATATGTATGGGTATGTGTGTGTATTCTACCGTACAATATGGAATCTTGCTATTTAAAGAAACTCCTCTGATCTATAATGAAACTCCTAGACTGAAAAATACATTCACTGATCTTATTTTGTAAATCTGGGTTTTCGCACATTGAGTATGCTTAGAGTTGGCATATCTGTGGAACTGGAGGAGATGAATACTTAACATAAATATGAATACTGACTACACTTTTAATCAGATTTCTGAAGTGCAGACCTTTGCATAGAAGCAAGCACCACCTCTCTATTCCCAAAGTACAACATGCACTCGGGAGTGTCTGAGTTGTTTCCACTGCAGTCAAGACAGGTTCTGCCCCTCTATCCACACTGTCTCAATGAATATGTCTTTGTAATAGAGCACCAGTTAAGGCCACAGAATAAAAATTAACTGGTCTTCAAAGGAATCAAATCATCAAATTAGCCTCATAACCCTAATACTGAAATGAAGTTCATTGGCTTTATACTTACAGCTTCAACCAAATTAGCAAATAGTGCTTCATTCTTTTGGTAGGTTTGAAGGATATGCAAACCATGAAAAAGCCTGAAAGTACAAGGAATTGACATTTTCTACATCAAGCCATATCTGTATCCATCAATGAATCATGGAAATGGCAGACCAACTGAGATATAAAACAAATACTGGCACACAAGAGCGGAAGTGAGACTACTTAACACTGATGCAAGATGTCCGTAGCATGTGCAGTCACCTAGAGAATGCTATTGCAAGAATGGCTCAGGGACCAGCCTGTGTCTAACATCCTACTTGCTGTAGGTCTCCATGTGGCTCCTGCTGGGGTGTGAGAGAACAAGCTTCCGGCAGGAGGTGTTTTGGTAAAAGTGAGGAGAAGGGAGGATGAAGGCAGTCTTGACCATTTACATGGAGCCACCATTTAACTTGTACCCATGACTAACTTCTCACTGGACAGATACCCCAAAAAAAGAAACAGGGTTATTTTCCTTACAAATAGAAAATGAATGTTTTATCTTTGATGAAGTCAGCTTCTGAAATCCGCTTGTTTTCAAAGCTGTTTGTGATGGACAGAATCTGTGGAATTCACATGCGCACATTACAGCTGTGCACCCCAAAACCCCAAGAGCGTCTTCAGTGTAACCTTTTGGGGTCATACAAAGATGTGAGGTATACACCGATGTGCCCACCTGCCGCCTTATTGTCTCATGGTGACGGTTACCATATGACATTGTCCAAAGTCAGGCAATAGATAATGGAGAGTCAGATGGGGATGGGAGCATTTCAGTGGCTGCCAGCACGGGTGTGGGGGTGGGAAGATCTTTACAACCAGACAGGCCAATATACTATTCAATGGGTAAGATGTCAGCTGAGGTTCAGGTGTCCCTCCCCACTGCTATCATACTAAAGACTCCCCATAGGTCAGACTCTACTCTGACAAGATGAAGAACCATAAACAGACTTAATTTGATTTGAATCACTTTCGAGAGTTCTTGAGCTCCCCACCCTGAGTTTAAAAGAATACAGTTTTGCTTGCCAGAAGAAACCTAAATTCCAGTAATGGCAAAATAAAGTTATATAGTTTTGCATACCTTATTGTTAGGACATAAGAATGTGCACCCATTCCATTTTCTTTATTCCAGCACATGTATCAGTGCACTAATACACTCTCTAGCAACTGTGGTGACTAGCACTATTAATGTTTCAAGTGACTGCTGGATTCAAATTTTTCTAGTAAAACTGAGTTGGGTATATGTGTGGGGAGAAGTGAAGTGCCACATGATCACTGAAAGTCTCATAACTCCTCCAAAATGCTCAGTCTCCTAGAGAATGTTGACAGTGTGGAGGTTAGAAGGATGAGTAGAATATGAAGCATCCTGACTTGTTTCTGTTCTAGCCCTGTCAAACTTATTAATTTTTAAAATGCTGCATAGTACTATTGCTTGGTGGAAGAGTTTGCAGTTAGGCTCCAATAACTACATGCAATTTGTTCCCTTGAAAATGTCAACTTTATGCCCCCAGTAGGAAACTGAATAGCATTAACAAATTGTCTCCAGGAAAAAAAAAAGAAAGAAAGAAAATTCATGAGGTCTGGGGTTTTACAAAATCAACAGCAACTGGTCACCTCTGAAAACAGCAACATCATTTACTCGCTCAGCTCGACAGCCACTTACATATCTCCAGTGACTAAGCTATCAGAAACTTTTTCTCTATAATTTTTTTCTGCTATTTATACTGTGATAACCTGTTCCTATGATGGTTTATCAATGCTTTAAGCTAAAGAAATACGAATGTGAAATTTAATGTCTAACTCCTTTGCTCAATGGTGTATGCGTTTGTTTCCAGCTCTCCTAGCACATCTGCCCTTCTTCCCCTCAGCTGGGCGGAGTCCACAGAGCTATGGAGGATGGGAAGAATGTAATGTCTGAGAAGCTAGAAGGGCTTCAATTTATAAAGAGTTTTGAGTAGCTGGGAATAAATGTCTTTCGGTGAGAAGAGGAAAGTTGAGAAGGGCACAAAATTTGAGGAGGAGTTAAAAGAATTGTGAGTGTTTGTAGAGGAACTGTGGGGACAATGAAAGGAAGATGGAGAGAATATTTCCAAGGACTAACAGAAGTTACCTGATTAGAGTAAACCAACCACAGAGGAACAGAGCCATGACTAGAGAAACACAGCCAGGGGAAGGAGAGGGGCGTGCCAATGGATTCACCAAGGGAGCACAGAAGCACTGCCAGCTCCACTTGGAGACCAAAGCCCCTTTGAGTTGCTAAATTTGCCTTGTAGCAATTTAACAGAGCCTGGGAATCAGAGGCAGTTGTTTGCATTGTTATTACAATCCCATGATTGTCCTTTCCCTTCTTAGGTTATCCTGGAAAAGTTTTATTTTTTGTAAGAAAACTTAGAGATCAAAATACTTCCAGTTGCAAGTGTTCTCCATCTACAGCATCAAGGGAATCCCTTTCCAAAAACGACAAGCATATCTCCACCTGTGATGCATCCTTTCCTGAGGCTAAGGACTGTCCTGCTGTTTTGAGTTGACTGTAGGCAATGAGAAAGAACTACCAACTGTGCTCAGGGATACGCCTTCTTTGGTAAAACCAGAGTTATGCTGAGGCGACAATTTGCCAGGTTAGTTAACGCCCTCCTACCATTCTTTAGTATACGCAGCACATTGTTGTCACTTTTTTTTTTTTTAGTCCACAAATTTTTATTTCAAATAATGGGTACCCACTTAAAATGGAACATATGATGTCTACCCACATGTGTTGTTCCTTACAGGAAGTCACTCTGATTCTGGAATGAATGACAGTGATTAATGTGAGAAGGCTCGCCTGCTTTTCTGAGTATCAGTCGCCTAATTCTGTACA